>NC_138584.1:28570099-29170099 GCF_964289735.1 Phaethon aethereus | reverse complement strand
AGCATATGTGACAGCGTCAGTTACAGTGCTATCATGGTGCCTGTGCACGAAGCACATGAATTACTGTTTCACAGGCAACCACACCATTTTATGTCCTTGATTAGAAGCCTTTATAATGTAAGCATAGCATAGTTTTTGTGTGCAATAAATAAGTTAAATGGTTTTTAACTCATTTGAAGTCCCTACTTCAAGATCTGAAGGCTCTGAAGCCTTTTCAGCTAAATGGTACTGGGGTTATTCTGTTCTTTTATGTGGGAGAACAATATATTCTCCCTGTTTTAGTTCTCTGAAATATGTGAATGGTTTTGTCTGAAACTAAGAAAGAAAATAAAGAGTCAGATACATGGTGCAGGTATCTCACATGATGAATTTTATTAACATTGTAAGTGAAAACAGAATTTGATCATGGAAAGTGCTGGGCAGGGACTTAAGACATCCCTTGATGACTTAAAATGCTTCCTGTTGTACCACTGTTATTTAGGAACATGGTGGTGGTTCATGCACCTCACAACACTAGTGACTGGAGATGCCAGACTAGTCTTTTCCTTGGCAGAGTCACCGGTCTTGTTTATATTTATGTCCTATGCTGCTGTTACTCACAGAAAGAAAAATATGCATAATTATCTACCTTCAAGGATAGAGGGGCAGTTTGGTCAGCCTCCAGGTGGTGAAGATGAATTGCCTGGTTTCGTAAGTAGTTTTTGTAAACAAATACTGGTTAACACCAATAGGATTTCAAGGAGACTCTACATGGAAGACAGCAATGCAGTATATAGAGAGCTGAGCTAGATGGAAGTGAATCATCTGAAGTTGCTCACGAGGTTGTTGTGATGATGGATTTATATCAAGTTTGCTACTGCCTAGATAAATATTAGTGCTGATGACACAGGAAGGTGTCAGAAGATGGTGGTCAGTCTGACTTCTCATATGGCAGAAAATAGACAATTTGTGATTTGCTGAAAGCTGTGAACAGCCTCAGAGTCATTAAGTAAAAAGCTCCTCTGCCCACAGTAATAATTGAAGAAAGGCTACCATTCAACTTAAATTTTACTTTTCAGCCTTTTTTAGGAGTACTCTTCACTTTTTGTCCACCAACGAATTCCCGTTCTTCTGCGCAAGACTCAGACACTGGGTTATTTCAAGATAAATTCTCTTAGGTACTGGTATCTTTTACATCTGAAACCTCGTGCACTTGGTTTAAAACAAAAACCACAAAACCACCTTGTTGCACTATGTTCATTGTTTACTCTTGCATTTAATCACAGGAACACTGTCTTGCCCTTTGAGTTTCCTTTGAAGATGGATGAATTCCCAGAGATGTCTAAAGCAAACGAGGGGGCTTTAACTTAACATGAGAACAGTGATGATTTAAAAATTTTATAAGGGTGCTAACCATGCTGGTTTAATTTTTGATAAGGGATGATACTATGTTTCTGCATTTTTAATAAAGAGTCATTTAAACTACCTAGAGAGACAAACTTTTACAGCAGGACTGTAACCAATTCAAATGCTAGTGGTAAAGATACTAGGACAGTCTGTCTTAAAAGACTGTCAGGTAATACTCACTAGTGTTGCTGCATGAAAGTAAAAAGATTTCTTTTGATTTTCAGACACATTCTACAATGCTTTCAGATTATTAAAATTTATTTGGATATAATTTTGATATTGTGGAAAACTGATGTAATAAACCATATGAAAATACCACCCCACACTGCAGGTAAAACCAGGGAGAACTTAACTCTACTGGATTTCTGTTTGTTAAGGGAAGACTTTGATTTTATATTACCAGAATTTTTTATGTGTTTCAGAAAAATAAGTAACTTCATGTTACTAAACTCTTAAGAATATAATGTACAAGAAAAGGTAACTGCTGCCATTGGTACAAATTTCATCTCCAAGTGCATGATATGTGTTATGATCAATAGATCATAGCAGAAGCATATAAAGCGTACTAATATTTAATTTCTTTTTTTTTTGCACAGTCTAGCCTTACAGATTATCTTTGCTTAAGAAGAGTAAGGTTTATCCATGAAACATTTATACTCTGCGTATGAGCACCACTGCAAGAAACATGACAGGACACTTTTGCTGAAGGTCAGATTTTTGCACTTTGGCTAATTTAGGTGGAGTTGAGTCATGAATTAAGACCTATCATCATCCATGCATCAGTTGTGCTAGTGGGTTGAATGGCAAGAAGAAGGGCTCAGCTGACGGGGAACAGGGCTTTTAATAGGATTTCTGTGCCCTACAACCTGGTACACTCCCTAGTTGCAAGGCAGTGCCATGGCCTACATACCAACTATGTGTTCTCTGCAGTGGATCACAGAGCAATCTGACCATCTGCATCCTGCGTATGTGACCACGAATGGGGGGAGAGAGCTCACAGTGCAGAGGTGCGCGTGGATTTGACATGAGCCTCTCTGTGGTGAGTGTGCAACAGGAGATAACTACATTGCTCTTAGCTCACAGAGGGCGAGTAAGACGTATAAGGCTGTTGGTTGCCTTTCATGGGCCTGTTTAGCTCTGTCTCATTTTTTTCCCCCTCTCTAAAATGGGTACTGCATAAATTTTCCTGGCCTGGCAAATTTTTGAGAGGCCAATAATGCTGTAAGACCCTAAATGAACATGAATAATAGCCTGTTTGCACAGCTGATAACTGAGCTGTAAAAACGAATCTGCTCCCAGATGAAACTTGACATGCAAAATTTAAGCTTGGGGAGCAATTCTTTGTATGTATTCTGAAAAAAAAATGGCTTCAACTGCTTAATTTTTATTCATCCTTAAAATAAAAAACAGTACAAGGAGGGTCAGCAGAGAAAGCTTCTGTGTTTTGACATAGAACCTGGAATTAGCTTTAAATGTAGAATACAGTGAATGTTTAATCTGTAATAAAGTTGAATCTGCTCATTTTGGGGAAGAACAATGGCCAAGGGTTGAAGATTTGGGTTCTGCAGTTGCCAGATGGGATCATTTCCAAAAGGGAATTTGGATGGTAATCAGTGTCCACTGGGATCCATGCCCACCACTCTGAGTCCGCATGCCACAAAGGAGAGATTAGGGGCAGAATGAGAATGTGCAGGGCTGGCACGAATCAAAGGGACTCCCTGTAAAACCTATTACATCTGCGCTCTAAAAAATGCTTAGAGAAACTGACAGTCAGGAAAATGCAGTTTTGATTGTGCTTTGATGGCTGGGAAGCTAAAATCGTGTGGGTGGGTGGCTAAGTGTAACTGCATGTCCATGCCAGCTTTATTTGACTGAAACAGCCAGAGTCAAGCCAGTTTTCATTGTCCTTTCAGGACTTTCAGAGCAGCAGGATAAATAAAGGAATGAAATGGGGAAATGAATTTATAGACTTTGGTTGTCAAATGATTAGCAAAAGGCCCAAACCTTGGTGTTTTGTTCTATTGATTTTGTTTTGGCAAGGCAAAGATAAGATTGTGAACCTGTACAAAGAGAGGAGGCCTTTACTTCCCTCTGTGTCTCTGTGATGGCTGGGTTTCACTTTTGGACTGAAAGCTGGTGTTACTCTTACACTGAATTATGAGATACAAACACTATGCCATGTTTTTGGCACTTACAGGCTTGGCTACTATTAAATCAAAACAGACCCCAAATATGTAATTTGTAATGGTAAGAGAAACAATCCACTTCCCAAGTCAAGTTTCAGGTGAACTACAAGGACTTGTCATGATCTTTGGGAGCCCATGTTAGTTCTTGAGGCCTGTGCCCTCTAGCAGGTGAATGTGCCCACCGTTTGTTAAAGTGCTTTAACCAAGTGCTGTGGGAAGTGCTTGTGGATGTTTGAACTATATGAGTCTAACAAGATCTGTGCAGACGTACAAATGCATAAATACTGTGCTTTATCAGAGCCATAGGAGAACCCAGGACTGAGGCACACGAGGTGCAGAAAATCAAGTACCAGTTGAATTAGTAGGAGATTGGTTTAGACTACAAGTATCGATCTGCTTGTATTCTTTCAGGTTTGATCCGCCATGGTTAGAACTTAACATCTCTGGAACTGAGACACTTTGGCTTTTGAAGGAAGAATTGGGGATGGGGGAATATTTTGAAGGGTACACTAGTAAGGGTAGGAGGAGAGCTGTTTTGTGCTTCTAGAAATGATGTCTCTAGGACATGTTAGTCTGAAGTGCATCTATCACTTGATGCTTTATATGATATGACAAAATGCCACAGGGATTGTACCATCAATTGCTGTTGTTGCAAGGTGATATAACAGGCAGGAAATCTGAAAGGACACGTTTTGTGAAACTTTGTTTCAAAGAACTGTAGCTCTGGGAGTGCACATACATATGTCTATCACTCATTCAAACGTGGATTCTACACATGGCATCAGCTCTGTCCTAAAATTTGTGAGAAAAGGTTTCTCAACTTCAAAGAATAACTCGTCTCTAATGTAAACCAGGCTGCATTGTGTTACTCTCATGTATCTCTAATGAAGCTGTGCATAGAGACACCCAGAAGAATTTTATCATTGACTAAGCAAAACACCATGGAAAGTGAGGAGATATTTGAAAATCAGGCCTACATTTGCAAGATGATAATTGGATTCTTTTTCTCTCCTGGGAAAAAATCTCCCAGTGTTTCCCTTTTCTTCCCCGCTCCCCATTCCTCTTTTGGGGGGATTTTAAAAAACAGTTTGATTTTTATCCACTTTGAAAAACAAGTAATTCCACTATGACTAAGCTCAAATCTTTTGGTTATGCACAAGACTCCATTCATTCTCTTGTTATTTAGGAATGGAAAGTGATGAGATGGCAATATCTAATAGGATAGCTTTGAAAAGAAATTATTAAAGACAAGCTAGTAAATCAAAAGAGAAAGCAAGAAAAAGCTACTCAGAATCTGACCTTGAAAAATTTGCTTTTAATGAGCTTTCACTTTAAAAAGGAAAACAAATGTTGGGTTCATATACCTTCATAAAGAAAGACAGCTTTGTCAAGCAGCTATAAGAATTTACAAATTAGACGACTTAGGCTCTGCCCACCACTTAGCATAAAGGCATAGATTCAGCACTAGCTTGAAAGCAAGACAGTTTTAAAGTGTTCTGCTGTCTTACGAAATCCATAGAAAAATAATGAGAAACATTCCATGCAGACATCATCCTGAATTCCCATTTGGGTATTATTTTCTCATTGATGTTGTAATTAATGCTAAAATAATTTGTCTGTGAGCTTCAAGATGCTTAGAGCTTTCCAGAAGGCTGCTAGGAGCTGAGGGAATTTCACACCTCACAGAGCCAGACCTTGTCTCTGCTCCCGCCATCCACGCAAAATACATCACTTCTTTGCAGCATTGGGGCCTAAACAAATAAGGTGTGGGAGAAAAATGGAGTGCCTAGCTTAGAGAATTTTTAAAAAGGAAAAAAAAAAAAAAATCCAGACTTGGTGCCGCTACTAGGTTTCACTGTTTGTGTCTAAGCCTTTTGGGAGCCATAGAGCAAACACCAGCCTGTGGTATTAATCTGCTGCTTTACAGCATTGGTATATGGTCACTGTAGAGTTACACGAGACACTGTCAACTTCAGTTTTGCTCCAGTTCATGATTCCTTTGTTAGTGCTAATAGGATAAATAGTTTGAAGTGAAACATCTTGAAAAAAATCCCACTGTACTTGTTACTAACTGGCCTCAAGTCTGCATTTCTGTTAGCTTTCACGGTGATTAGTCACTGTACGAGAGCAAAGAGCAGATCAGTCTATAGCAGTGCTCCTCTAGCATGCAAAAGATCTTGCCAGACACCTAATCCTCACTTTTTTTCTTCTCAATCCCTTCATTCTTATGCTCATTAAAATTAATGGAAAAGGTCCCTATTGTGACTGTAGGTTTGGCTGCACTCAGATCTATTGTCTAGGGATACTGCAGTGGCAGGTTGTTCAGCCTTGGGATAGGAATGAAGGGCAGAAGCCTTCTGTGTTAACTCCTCTCTAGTTGAATAAAAACTTTACCAATGGACTGCAAATCATCTCTTATCTTTCCCCTACTCCTTTGAAAGACCTGGTATAGAGTGGCAGGAACGGGAGCATGAAGAGGAAGAAGATGGATTGGAAGCCATACTGGAACAGTAATTTAACACAGCACTCTCCAGGAAGCCAGGGTCACAGGGAGCTGCTCTTCCCAGCTACTTTGGGAACCTTATATGGCCAGAGTACTGCTGAATGGTGCTGAGTAATATTTCAGTTGAGTCTTATGCACAACTGAGAGACAGACTGGTATCTGTGCATGTGTATATGCAGTTGGTGAATGTGTGATGCAGTGTATTTTACATTTAAATGGAAGTCTTGGTCAGTAAATGTTGCAGTCTGATACCTGGACAATAAGCACCACTGAGATTTTGTTTGGCCAGCAGTGTGGCAGTATTATATCATACTGCTTCTTATGCTTGAGTAAAGAAGAACTGAGTGACAGTTTTAGGACAAAGATTAATTATGGCTACAGAAGTGAGGTTCTGGCTTGTAGGAGAGACAATTCTTGGATGATAAACTGATAGGTTTTGTAGTTTGATTTAAATCTGATTGTGTGATGTCCTCCTTTTTTTACTAGGCCATGAGCTGGCTAAAAATAAGGATGTCATTAGACAACTTTGATTGCACTAAGGGGTCTGACTGACCTTTTAGGCATGAAACAAGCAAAAGAAAAGTCCCACTGGCTGTGAAATATCCCTAGAATGTGAAAGGGGTAGATGGATCCAGTAGACAAAGTAGTACAGGGCATGGATTTCAATAAGAAATATGATAGGCAAAACAGCAAACAGCTTACTTAGGGGATTGGAGGCCTCTGGAAAGAAGTTGAAGTTGAAAGAGAACAAAATTAAGATAAGAAACAAAGGAGATTATAGAAGATATAGAACAAAGCATTTTAAAACAATAAAGTTGCAAAAATACAAGCATAGAAAAGGGAGATCAATGTGTGGACACCACTTAGTCAGATACAGATAAAAATATGAATTGGAAAAAAACCCTAAAGAATTAGAAAGTACTAACTGCTTGCACACATGCAAAAGAGGATTTGTGCAAATGGAAGGTAATATCACCCATCATTAAAAGTGCCCTTACAAAGAGACAGATGGGGATGGCCAGAACCATTTAATGGGGCTGGAGGGTAAATGTTAATGGACACCGATGCTACAGAACAGTGGTCAGATGCCTGAATTAGGGGAAATTCCTATAGCCACATGGACAAGAGTGGAGGTATTTAAGGAAGTCAGTAGGGGAAAATATGATTTTAATTGAGAGCTCTTGGAAATCAGTCTAGGGAAAACTATGAAAAGAGGGTAGTAGAAGAACCTTTTCTGTGTAGTTTAAAATGGTCAAATTTTGAAGAAATTCTTCAGAAGCAAAAGACTAAGGTATCTTAACAGATAAAAACAGTAAGTAGAACATTTTAAAACAAGCTATTAACCAAGGTTCAAACAAAAGTAGGCTTGGTAATCTGAAAAGTAGGAAGGAAGTTCGTGAAAAGTGTTAGTCATTTTGAGCACAGTAGGTAAAAACCAGGAGCTATGTAAGAGTCTTAGGGACAAGTCCTGATGAGAAGTGAACCCGTATTTATATTCCACTGAGTTTGTGGTTTGTTTTGTGCCTCATTTAGTAGAAGCAGCAGAAATGAGTTTTTGTTTTAAATGTAATATACAATGCTATGTATTGCTGAAAACACACAGTAGTTTTGGCAAAGGAATTTTATTTTAACATGTAAATAATACTGCAGGTACTGACATATCATTTGGCAGTTTAAGGGATGTGGCTGCTAGTGCATTGGTTCAACTAACTTTAATTAAAAGGTCTAATTTAAATATCTGTTTGCAAAATGTATTACATTAGCATATCTAAAACCATGAGCTGATTGAAGGAATTAGATTTGTCTAGTTGAAAGACAAGAGTGAAAAACTCAGCCCAATAGACAGGTTAGCATTTTTAAAGATTATTACACAAATAGAGGAGGACAGTTTTTTGGATGGCCATTTGAAGGAAAAAAGAAATTTATTGTAGAAGGACATTAAATTGTTTGGTGGAAAGCCATTTCCTCTCGTCCTATTGCTAGTTACTTGGGAGAAGAGACCAACACCCACCTCACCACAACCCCCTTTAAGGTAGTTGTAGAGAGCGGTAAGGTCTCCCCTCAGCCTTCTCTTCTCCAGACTGAACAACCCCAGTTCCCTCAGCCACTCCTCATAAGACATGTGCTCCAGACACCTCACCAGCTTTCTTGCCCATGTCTGGACACGCTCCAACATCTCAACGTCCTTCTTGTGGTGAGGGGCCCAAAACTGAACACAGTATTTGAGATGCATCCTCACCAGTGCTGAGTACAGGGGCACAATCACTTCCCTACTCCTGCAGGCCACACAGTTTCTGGTACAGGCCAAGGATGGTGTTGGCCTTCTTGGCCAGCTGGGCACACTGCCGGCTCATATTCAGCCAGCTGTCAACCAGCACTCCCAGGTCGTTTTCCACTGGGCATCTTTCCAGCCACTCCTCCCCAAGCCTGTAGTGTTGCATGGGGTTGTTGTGGGCAAAGTGCAGGACCCGGCACTTGGCCTTATTAAACCTCATACCGTTGACCTCAGCCCATTGACCTAGCCTGTCCACATCCCTCTGCAGAGCTTTCCTGCCCTCGAGCAGATCAACACTCCCGCCCAATGGTAGACAGGAGGGGTAAGTCTGATACTGCTCTAACTTGGCAACATCATGCCCAGGTTCTCAGTGTTAAACTACATGTAATCTGTTGGCCCTCTCTAAGTCAGTGTGGATGGTGTTGGTCACCTGATCTTGCACAGCTAGTCTGGGGCCTCTCCAGCTGCAATGTGGTGATTACTAAAGTGCTCCTGGGCATTGTACATTAAATGGAAGGGCTTGTAGCATGTTGTTCAGGATGGTCTGAACTTGTGTAGTAGTGTTCTGCAAAACAAGGGGAAGTGTACATACAATGGACAAAAGCTGGAAACACCAGATGAACTTTCACTAAAATAAGTTTGGTGCATTGCTTTTTTACATGCTTTTGAATGATTTTTCCAATTCAGATACAATGTGTGATTGAGAGGGTGTGTATATGCACACCTGTGTGAGTAAACAGCAAAAGAACTTGGTATACTAATATAAGCCTGCAGAAAATACAGTGTGCAGGGTATTATTAGTTATTCATTATGGCACTGAATAGAGTTCTCTGATGTACAAGCTGTAGCTATCATGACATATGATATGGGTCTAAGTGACCAATTGTTGAAAAACTTACGTATGAAAAAACAATCTGAGTCCTGTGTTAGGAAAAAAAAAAATCCAGCTACAAAAATCATTTTGTGAAATAGATCAAAGAAATGGTGTGGATGATGAGCAACACAGATCTAGCTGATGGGAAGCTCCATCTGGATAGAGCTCTATAGAAATCACATTTCACTGTTTTGATGTACTTCCTTGCTCTGTTAGTGGCCAGCTGATTTGTGTTAGTTTGTGGTGTTCAATGTGTAGTGGTGTGTGACCAGAAGTACAAACAAATTAGCAGATTACACATACAGCAGGTTATTGAACTGTCCCTTCCTTCACAGCACTTTGACATGGTCTGAGAGTCTCCTGCTCTCGTCGTCTTTGTGCCCTGGGGCTGAGGCTGCCCCAGTGCTGGTTGGTCTGCCTGAACTTTTAGGATGACTTTGAATGTTTAGTTAGTAGATAGACATAGAACATACAAGTCACTCAGAGTGAAAAAAGAGTTGACACAGCAGCCTGAGCCTAATTCCTGGTACAAACTATACATAGCCATCGGAGAAACAGTGTGCTACAGCAAGAGCCCTGTACTAGCTCGAGAAGCGTTGAATAAAGCTGGGTCACCCTTATGCTACAGATCAACCAAAAATAAGGACCATGTAGGTCAACTCTGTGCTGGTCTTCTAAAAATCTTTAGGATGGCACTATGTTCCTAAATTTACTTACATTACTTTTAAGCTGAAATGTTTCCGTGCATGGCAAGAGTACACATTCTGTGCTATACACCTGGAGCCAGTAATGACCAAGCAGTGGCAAAGCAATGTGAAGCAGGGGTACTTCACACAACACGTAGAGCTGGGGAACTCCTTGCTTCGGGATGTGGTCCCTGCTAAAGCTTTTACTTACATTAGGTTTGAAAAGGAACTGATATTCATGAAAACTTATTCAGGACTAAAGACGCTACCACTGTCTCAGTAAGTCCTCAAGCACTGGCTGGAAGATAGGAAACTACTCTGGGCAAGCACTGCTCTATGCTGGCTCTGGTCTTGCATTTGCTCTCAGGCATCTGCTATCAGCTGCAGTATGGGTCAGAATGAGCTAGAGACCCTTGGTGTCACCTACCATAACCAGCCTTGAAAGTAGGAGACCACACACATGTGGTTTATGTGTGTCAAATCTATAAGCAACCTCACTTGCCAACTAGCAATGCAGTATATTAAAAAGTATTTTGTATATGATGGTTACTAAACGTTGCAGATTAGCTGCTGGAGACATACTTTTGGCCAGATATGCCTGTGCTGTTGCTTTACAGATTTCCATACAGTCTGGATAAAAGAAGCATGAATTCCTGTTCCAGTTTCTGACTCAAGAGGTGAGCTCCTGGAAGAGATACACCTTGGGAGGTAAATTAACAGTCTTAATTAACTATTGGGACATAATGAATAAAACTAGATTTAATTTCTTTTACATACCAAATAATTTCCCTTGCCTAGTTTACTTCCCCTTTAGCACCTCTAGTTTCCTTCTTGCCTCTGCAATTCCTGGGAGACACACATGTCCACAAGATGGTACTAGGCTACAAGTAGCCCCTACAAATGGCTGGTCAGTGAAGGCTGCTGAAACTGCTTGTTGGTCAGGTGTCATCGGAGCTATTAACTCAAAAAAAAGCTTATTAAAGCTGTTTTCTGTGAGCGCCATTCAGGCCAAAATACCTGTTTGGATTTTTTTAATAAAACTAAATTCTGATAGGGATCATAGCAAACCATTGCTGGGACTGATGCTCTGCACACTCACACCTGTTTCATGCTGGGTAGCTTCAGTATTGTGTTTGGAGCCACTTCCAACATAAACTAATTTAGGAAAGAGACAAATGAGGCCAGGAATTACAGTAGCTTTATGAATCTGTGTTTCGGCACATTTCAAAAGGAGAAATTTGACCTAACATATTACAAATACCTCATTTGCTTTAAGCAATTATTGTAATTTGTCACATTGATCCAGCCAACACAAACATGCGTTACATTTTGCATGCTAAAAAATTGTTCAAAAAGGCTTGAATAAATTGTTAATATTCTATAAGCTGCTAGTGAAATAGCTCTATGATTAGCTCTTCTCTTCACATGATTCAAACGCATTAGTGACACTACTAACTAATGACTTGCAAAATTTTTGTTAAAGGCACAGGTGCATTTTTATATGGCAGACCAGTTCTGAAGTCAATGGCGTTTCAGGGTTTGAAACTGAGAAGTTTTATTACATTGGTTTATGTAAAATTAGTGCTTGTTTTTTTTTTTTTAAATAACACTCCACATATAATCTTTAGTCCTGTTGTGGTTAGATTCAAGTTACTCCTGAAAAATCTCTTTTCCCAACAAGACTACTGAAGTACTCTTAATCCTGGCTGTATGAACAAGGCTGCAGCGTTAATTAACGACAGTGAACAGCTTTCTCGTCAGCACTGTGTCAATGGAGTGATAAACATGGGGTCCCATAGCTTGTGAAACCTTTTCTTAGTAGTTACCGGTCAAACCACACATGCTTACGCAGTAGCAAGGGTGTGCCCCTCCTGCGAGGGGAGGTTGGCACCTTTTGCGTACTTTGTACTCGTTTCACTAATTTGAACACAATTAAGTGGAGATGACCACATCACTATGGTCATAATGAAATCCCTCAGTGGGAGATCTCACGTAATGAGGAGAGCACACAATTTGTGACTCAAGGCCATTTAAAAGCGTCCACAGGTTTAACAGATTTAATAAAACTAAGATCATGAACGAGGCCTTCATAGTGACTGGGCGTGTGGAGGGAGGCTCACGTCTGGAGGGTCCGATGCTGCGCGGTGGCTCAGGGCGGCACAGGCCTGCCTGCGCCGGCGGGAGCGCCAGGGTTATAGCAGCGGGGCCCGGGCCCCTCCGCCGCTAGCCGCACAGCCCCGCCTGCCCGTCTGCCGAGACGTGCGGTCACCTCCCGCAGCCACGGCGGGACTTCACCCCGCGCGAAGCGGCAGCAGGTGAGCACGGCCGCCGCCGCTGCGGCGAAGGCCGCCACCCTCCGCGACAGGCCTGGGAACGCGTGCCCGAGCGCGGCGTGTGCCGTCTGCGGGGCCGCGCCGAGGGCGGTGTCGCGCAGGTGTCCCCGGCCGCGGCCCCTCCGGCGCTCGGCCCGGCGGCGGCGATAGGCGGGGGGGGGGGCCCGCGCTCGCGGCGGCAGCGACAGGCGGAGGCGGCTGCCGCGGCCGTGCCGAGCGGCGGCGCGCGGGGCCCGCCCAGCGGGGCGCGTCACGGCGCGGCGGCGGCGCGCGGCGGGGCGGGGGCGGCGCCGGCCGCAGTCGGCACGGGGCAGCGAGCGGCGCGCCGGCTGCGCGCAGCCCGCACACTGCCGGGGAGGGAGCGAGCACCATGTGCCGGCCAGCGCTCGCCCGGCTGCTGCTCCTCCAGCTGCTGTTGCTGAAGCTGCACCTCGGCAAAGGTGGGTCCGACGGCGGCCTGGCGCCTCTCCCTCGGCACCGGGGCGGCCGTGGTGGGCGGCAAGTGCGCGCCTCGCCTCTGCGCTCCCGGGGAGGGGGCGAGCGTCCTGCCTGCCCGGGCACCCAGGGGTGTGCGGCCGCGCGAGGGTGGGGAGCTGCGGAGGGCCGGCCACGCTCGGGGGTGCGACCTGCGGGGCCGGGTACGCTCTTCAGCGGGCGAATGCAACCCGACCGCTGGTGACAGGAGCTGCCACCTTTAATCCCTTTCTGAGGAGATTTGTGCCTCATCACAGCAGCGCTGCACCGTGTCTGCAAAGCAGATTTGCTCCTTCGTTCCCCCCGCCCTGAACTTGAGTTGGGTCAGTTCCCTTTTCCCGGGACGGCGCCCGTGCTCGTTACCCCGCCACCCTGTCCCCTGGTGTCTGTGCGTTTTGCCCCGGTAACGGACGCGCAGGAGGTCCCAGCATCGGTGCGCTTTGTAATTTTTCTTTGTCTTTTGCATTTCGGCTTTAACCGTCTTCTGTTCCCAGGCTCCTTCCCCCCCCCCCCCCCCGCCTTTAAAAGAACGCGGGGAAGCACGGGAACGGTCCCTTTCATCCCTGCACAAAGCAGCTTCGGGACGCGCCGCCGTCCTCTCGCGGAGGCGCGTCTCCCCCAGCCCCGCACCGAGCCGCTCTGCCCTGGCCAGCCCAGCCCCCACGCTCGGCCGGCGGCTCCCGGCGCCCTGCCCGGCTTGTGCGCGGCCGCGGCCGGGCGGAGAGGCGGCCCCGGGATGCCCCCGCCGTGGGAGTGCGCCTCGCTGACCCGTGCGCGGCCCCGTGTCTCGCAGGCGTCGTCAAGGAGTGCGAGGAGGACCAGTTCCAGTGCCGGAACGAGCGGTGCATCCCCGCCATCTGGAAATGCGACGAGGACGACGACTGCTCGGATAACAGCGACGAGGCGGATTGCCGTGAGTGTCCGTCCTCGGGTATGGTGGGGCGGGGAGGCGGGCGTGGGGGCCCTCCCCGCGCCTGGAAGGGCGCGCTTCCCAGCTGCGCTGCGCCTCTTTTTTTTATGAATGAATGAAGTCGCGCCGTCCCCGGCTCCGGCGCCGATTGGCTGCCGGGAGCAGCAGATCCGTGACGCGGTGGCCGGGCCCGCCGCGAGCTGCTCTCCGCGCCGCGGGGTAGCGGCCGCGCGCTGCTGGCCGCGGCCGGGCTGGCTCGGCCCGGGACACATGCGGGGTGGTGCGGCAGCGCGAGTCCGGCGGAAGCGCTCCCCTGCCCGGTCCCCTGCCCTCTCCTCTGCCCGCCGTGAGGTTCCTTCCTCGCCTCCAGCAACGTTTCTACTCAGAGCCTCTAAAGGGAGCGCGGAGTTGGGAGAGATGTTTAACCCCGGGGGAGTCCGTGCTCAGGGCCAGTGACAGGTGCTCCTGTGAAACGCTGCCTATTTGAAGCGTCCTCCAAGATGTGGGGTTGGTGTGAGTTTTGTGTTTGCAGTCATGCTGAGGAGAAGGGAGGTGAACACGCAGCACCGCTTGGCAGCGTCAGCCACATAACACTGACTGGCAGCGTCAGCCGCTTAACACTGACTGATTCCCTGGTAGTGAAAGGGAAGAGAGAGCAAGGAGATCTATACTTTCAGTCCTGAGAAAGTGGCAGTCTTGCCTTCTCCTGTGGTGTGGCCCTGGTGCATGTGAGTGGCACCCAGTAAATTCTGGGTATTTTGTAGGGTTGTGCTTTTATTACCTCTCTGTTATTTTGCTTGCAGCTTCTGACAGCCTAGGAGAATTTGTCTGAACCATGGAGTGTAAGAAGCATCTGTAAAAGAAGTTATGGACCCTAAGTCTTAAAGAGAAGTATCTTTAATTTGGGAGTTTTAAGTTGGAAAGATTGTAGCAAGTGCCACGCCTCTTGAATTCTCTCTGTAGGGTAACAGCCCTTGAATGTGCATCAAGTTATAATTCACTGAATGAACTCTTGAAAGTTCATAGACCCAGGGGTTGTGTCAAGAAAAGAAGAGTCACTGGTTATGTGTTTTTCAGTATGTGACTGTCCTCTTAACAGCTTCACTGATAAATCTGTGTCAGGTGATACTCAGAGGGAAATCTAAGTAGATTAGTTTAAGGAGAGCCGGGATTCCCAAACTCTTGTTCATGGGAAACGTCTTGATTTTATAACATGAAACATAAAATTTATTTCTGGTGCTTTTGTATTCAGAGGACTTGATAGGCTTTATATATGCCTAAGTTTATGATCTGGGGAGTTAGCAGCGTTACTTAATTCCGATATAGACATGGTTTGTGCAGGAATTATATTGGCACTAGTTAGAGACAATGTAGATTTATAATGTTTCAAATTTCAAAAGACTCAGGGAAGCCATGGCTGACTGAGAACTAGCCTGGACTCAAGTGTAGTCATAACTGGGCAAGTTTTTTCAGAAGCCTATGAATTCCCAGAGAGAGAGAAGTATTCTAGAACCCTCGTATTTAAAAGCCCCTCTGCAGCTCATGTACAAAGGCTTGGTGAGCTGCAGGTGACCTATGGGCTGTGCTTTGGGAGCTGCTTCTTTCAGAGGTTGGGATCATGGCTGGAGTAGCATCTCGAGGAACAGATTCTGCACCTCGCACTCCATGTTGAAGAGTAGGTTTGTGGCCTGAGCTTCTTGCCTAGCATGAGTGAGGGGGTCAGTATCTGGTCTGCTTTTTTATCTTTCCCTTTTCTTGTGATCCGCTCTCTAAGCACTGTGTCAGAAAAGAGAGTGTAAAACAACATCCTGCTGAATATCAGCTCTGTGTGAATTGTGCAGTGTTAGAATGGTTAGATGGGTAATTGCATCTGATTTAGTTTTATTTCAGAGGGTTTTTACAGTTGTTGGGTTTGAGGATGGTAAAAATACGATGGCTAGGTTGTGGTAGAATGGTGACTTTTGAGAGGCTAGGAAAAAGGATTTTTGGATGTGGAGACTTCAGGAAGAATTCTTTCTTTAATCTGAACTTGGCATTTATTATTGATTGGGGAGCATACTACAGAAATTACTCATAGATTGTTAATTTAGTTCATATATATATTGACTTTGCAGTTGCTTCTCCAAGCAGTCTGAAAGACATTTAAACTGCATTTTTCACACACATTTTTCTTGCTTATATTGTTCTGAACACTGTTTTATTTTAAAAATGCATACGGCTTTTCAGCATGTGTAATGTTTAGTTATACTCCCTGGGTGAAAGAATATGTTCCATGTGTTTTTGCTTCTAGATGTCACCTCTGTTATCATTGCTGTAATAAACATATTTATTTAAAAACTGTTCTATGAACATATGCGATAGAAGAAACTGTTCTGGGAAACTCAGCATGCTGGAGTGGTGATGGAGACGGAAAAGAATAGGCAGGTGGCTTGCTGGTAATGAGTACTGATATGGACCCTGGTAACCCCTGTAATTACTTGCTGATGCTTTTTTCCAGAGGTGATAACATATTTGTAATAGCTCATGGCTGGTTGTATATATCCTCCCTTGTTGAAGAGACAGGTTGGTCTTCATCTGTGTTAAGAATTGTTTTATGAAACAAGCTTGCCCTTGTGGTAGGCAGTCTGTATACACTGGAAGATTTTGTAACCAAGAGTATCTTAAATAGTTCTGGAAGGAGGTAATTTTTCTGGCAGTACTCCATGTGCTTCCTACTAGAAGCCATCTTTGTGCAAGACTGACATTGTTATGAGGTTGGTTTGTTTGTTTGTTTATCCCCACCCCCAAGCTTTGCTGGCATGATGTTGGCTTTTTTTTAAAGGAGTTTTAGACTCCTTTAAGGAGTTCTCCTTCAGGGAGAACGTCTCAGTAATCATTGGATATTGTCTCCTTGGAATTTGCTTTCCATTCGGTAATTCTTTTCTGTTGTGGTTGGTAGTTCAGGTTATCTGCCATAGGATTGATGTGAGAGTTAATATGGCAAACATAGGAACTGAAGCATGAAAAAGTAATGATCTCGGCTCTTACACAAGTCAGATTACTCAGTACTGATTTGTAAGGTGTGTTAAGTTTATCCTAGGTTGCTCAATAACCTTCTTATATATAATAGGGCCAAATTCTTTCAATTGACAAAAGAGGTTTTAATTGTGGGAAATTAATGAAATGAATGGACTCCAGATTGGTTTTCTTCTTCAAGAAAAAAAGAAAAAAAAGCTGTTGAACACATTTTCTTAACTTTAACTGATGTTCCTGATGAAGACAGAATTTACGAGCGCTCTGGCCACAAGGTTCACTTGTGATAGCAGACAGTAGAGACTAGGTGCGCGTTAGAGAAATGGGATTTGTCACTCACACTATTTGGATTATCCTGCATTGGTTGTTTTTGTAAGATGCCCACTACAATACAGACTAGACTGCGTATATCACTTTGGTTAAATTTAAATTATCTTTACGATTTTAGTATACTCCAAGAAGCATCTTTAAAGTTGAATCTTCATGCTTCTGGTCTTCCTCATTTGAGCAAGTATCCGTTCTGCATATGGTGCATATTTCATATCACATATTTTAATGTTAGCAAGTCCTTTCAGTAGTGTTGATGATTTAAAACAGTCAAAGGGCCACCAAAAAGAACAGATGACTCTCGCAGTATGAAGACAAAGTGCTGAAGATTTAGGGAAGAGCAGGAAAATAGGGATGGCAGAAAGTGCCTCACCTGTTGGGGAAAAGTAAAAAACCAACCAAATAGGTGTAGGTAGCAAGTAAGTATAAATATAGTTACTGCCTTACAAGAAATAAAAGGAAACAAATCCTAGTAGCAAAAGAACTGTAGCAAAGGAGGCTACCGGGAAGAGAGGAGACAGTGGTCATTTGTAGGCACGTGGCTTGTGAAGTGTTAACAAGAGAGAAGGAAGACATACTAATTTGTGTGCATGGTCGAAATATATAGAGCTGTATACAGATTGCTTAAATATGAAGATGCCTTTTTCCTATCATGTTTTCAGAAAGTTACGGCATTTTATGGGAAAGAAAAGAAAAAGGGAGTAGAGAAGTTCCTTTAAATGTTCTTGTGTATCTACTAAAAGGAAACTAAACTCCTAAGAGAAAAATAGTGAAAATTACAGTGTTTGGACTGCTGGGGAAGTCACGTCTGAAGATCTGGAATTAGATATCTTGAGTTTAAATCTGTATAAGACTATTGACTCTGCTCTATGCAAAATTATTTTCTTGAGCTCAATCCAGTTTGTGTAGGCCTGACAAGACAAAAACCCCGTTGCAATTTACAGCTTGCACTGTCATGACCTTCGCTATATGTGATCCACACAATGAGGACAGGGCTCCAGGGCAGTTTTGAACGTGATTTTTTAGAGACATTTTACTCCTTCCCTGTACAAGCAAGTTATGTTTTTTCCTCTCGGGAAACTCTGGAAAGTCAAGAATGAATTTTATAACCTATTTCAGAGAACGTTTGCAGATACACAGTCATCTTGGCATTTCCTTAGCGGTATAGCAGCAACATTATAAAACACCAAAGCTGTTTTTATAGTGGGAAAAATGTCCATTTTCTGAGGCACAATGTTTTGGCAAAGGATCACTCCTTGCTGAGATACTCAGAATGTGGGATGCCGGGTTTTCTTCTATGTCTCCCTCAGGATAGTGGATGCTGCAGGGCCAGGTCAGCCTTGGGGCCTGTGAGCTGTGTGCGCAGGTTGCCTGCCGCTGTGTGCCATGTCGCCCAGAATGGAAAATCCTAGAGAGCTGCTTTGGTGGGGGAGTGACTCTTGGAGACTTTTTGCCCAGTTTTGCAAGTTTCTTCTTGCTTGCCACTGCAGCTAGCGGAAAACAAGGAAGAACTTGCAAATTGCTGCCAGACACAATATATTTGACACAAAGTAAGAGCTCTTAGTTTGATGGTTCTGTTTGATAGGATTTTATTTTTCTGCTGCAAGTAGGGTTCACATCATCTTAACACAGACCTGAGAGTGAGTAAAAGAGACTGGAACACCTCTGCTTAAATGTTTCACCGTTCATTAATCCTTAAATTAAGAGTATAGTTGCAAAAAGCAAGCAGTAGCTTACCAGTTTCCTAAAGTGAAACACAAGCTGGAAAGCCACTTCAAGCTTTGTAATACCTGCCTGCAGGGCCACACAGACAAATGCAGAACTACTGTTTCTCTTTTAAAGCTCCATTTTCCATCTTTGTATTAGTATCCTTTCTGTGGTGTTGCTTTCTGGTGAGTACTGTTCAGAGGGATATTTTATACTGGGTGGGATTGAAGCTGCCTCAGGTATGAGATGCAGTCTGAAGGGAGTTACCATTTCAAAGACTGTTCCTACATGTCCAGAATTCAGGTTAAATAACATGGCATCAGGAAACTTCCCGCTGCCTCAACCCTTGCCTGGCCTTGGGGCTGCACTATGTGTCGGTATAGATGAGACACGCTTCCCTCGCTGTTGGGAGGAAGACAGAGTCCCGTTCTCTTGCTGGCTTTGTGCATAGAGCATCTGCAGGGAGTTTGATTCCTGCTGCCTGTGCAAAACCCCAGGAGGCAGCCTGATCGTCTCCTTGCTTTTCAGTTCAGATTTCACTAGAACTGGAATTTGGGATTAAAAATATATCAAAAACATATTTCAGAAGTAAAGTCTGGATCCTGTGAAGAGTTAAATATGGCCTGAGTGGCTCTGAAACACTGGAGTGTAATGGTGTGCCATGCTTGCAGGTTTTGGGACATGACGAAGCGAGGCAGCAGGCAGTCACAACAGCCGCATATATTCTGTAACTTCTTTTTGTCCTCCAGTAACTGTTCCTCCAGTTTTTCTTCATGTTCAGTGTTGAGACGGTATTCTCTGTGCTGAGTGATAGCCGCATGTTACTCTGGGGATGCCTGTGTGTCTTCGATATGTGCACATCACCATGTGGAGAGTTTTAGGTTTCCTTGACATATGCATGGTCATATGCTCTTGATGATGTCAGTGCTAGTTAACTGAGTTGCGTGGCCAGCTTGCATGCTCATCCCAAAACTGGAAGCACTAGGAACAGTAGTGCAGAGAGGCAGGGCTTGCTCGTTTGCTTGGCAGTGTGCCTGTTGCCTGCCTGTCCTGGTCTGTACTGTGTTCATCTGCAAACTAGGCTCAAAACCAAGTCACTGATCTCCTGCGTTCCACAGTGAATGATGTTATTTGCTTATCTTCCTTTTTTCATTATATTCTTGTAGTCTGTGCTGAGAAAACTATTTGCATATGTTTCGGGTTTAGGTTTCCTTCCCTGTGCTGCATCCTTTATGTAGAAAATCAAGCATTAAGTACATGTGGGAAACATGACCTTCTCCATTTCCCCATTTCCTGGCATATTTGCTTGAGGATTTTTATTATCTCTAGATACAAACTGCTTTCCAGGAGGTTATGTTTTTCTATCACTCCTGCTTATGGTCTGGGAATGAAAGAGAGTGCAAGCTGGAATAGGACCATTGAAGAGGCAGAAGAGAGAACTTGGGTGCATGGGATAGTCACTGGGGTCATTATGGCTACAGAGGGAAGAGAACTTCATTTTATGGAGTGCTGCTGTGCTAGAGCAAGAAAGCACACGGGTTGCTCTTACAGGAACAAGCTGATATCTGAAAAGCTTTTCTGAAGTCAAGGGGAATGGGAAGATTGAAAAGAATTATTAAGTTCAAGAAGGAAATTATGAAAGCGCAGTGAAAACCAACAGTGACTTGGTTTGTTTATCAAAGAGCTCAGAGCTCTTATTTCAGAGGATATAAACATAATATGCATTTTGAGCCAAGGTAGGCGTGCTTCATCCAGAGCTTGGATGTATAAAAAGATAAAAGTCAATGTAGACCAGTTCTCTTTTGTCTGCAGTGTTATAGGCCCAGGATTACCACAGGTTTGCGATGAGATTTCTTACTGGTTGCTGTTAGAGTAGGTGATATTTAGGATAATTTAATATTCGTGAGAAAATGTTTAGAGATTAATTCAGATGAACAAATTACAATTATGAGACTGGAGGAATCAAGTGTACTCTGTTGGTGAATGCATTTATCTGACACACCTAGACTAAGATTGTCAGTGCTAGAAATAATGAATTTTCTTGACTCCATTGTCCACTTAACGGACCATTAAACGCTCTGTAACACCTGAAAACGTCTGACAATTACTGACTCTCTTAGCTGTTTCTAATATAGACACCTAGTTTTTGTTTCTGCTAGCTTTTTTAGTTGCACCAGCTTTTTTAATTCACCAAGAAATTTACCATGTCTTTGGTGTGCCTCAGAGACTCTGGTGTTGTATTAGAGATGCGTTTGTGGTAGACTTGATTTGGTGTGAAGTTCTCTTGGTCCTTGTACTGTTGCTTTTCTTACGGTGTTTTCCTTTCTACAACTTTTCCCATTTATCTGCAGCTTTTCCCAGCTAATTTCAAAGATGTTCCCAAAGCGTTACTGTTCAGCTCTGCTTTTCTGTGTCGTTACATACCTTATAAAATACCACAAGATGTCAATTTTTCCTTCTTTGCTTTGCCCAGGAAAACAAATCAATAAGCGGAGATTGAGTGATGAGTATGAAGATTTGTGTTGCTGCTTGTTTTATTATGCAGTGGCACGTCCTTGGTAAAAAAGCAGACTGCCTGCTCCAGTGTGCTCTGCTTCCAGTGCAGACAGCTGGTTCTAGCCAAAGGGAAGCCTACACTATTGTACGGTGCATGTGTGAGAAGTGTTGAAAATGCCGAGTGTGGTATTTCTAACTCTGTATTTCCTGTTAAAATTATTAATATTTAGATAGCCACAAGGGAAGGGAAGGGGGTTCAAAGGCCCTGTGATAAAATTAATGCAGATTTTCTGCTCTGTGAAAAATTCTGGCTGAAAAACAAGAGATAGCAAACTGATTAGACTTTAAAAGTTACAATAATGCTGTAAGCTAGTTGAAAAATAAAACTAACTCATACAAACTAAAATATTTTCAAAAGCCAGATTTTAATCTAAGAGCGGGCTCAAGATTTTTAAAGTGGGAATGTGAGCTCCATCTCTGATAGTCTCTCAGGGTGAGATATATTCTGTATCTTGCCCTAATAATGATGCTTTGGTAGACCATGGTACTGTTCCTGGCAAGGACCATCACTTTTTCCCAGAGATGAGCCTGGTCTGGCAGCCCTATGCCTTCTTCCTCATGAAGAGGTGAATAAATGGTGTTACAGCTCTTCTGCAGGTGGGAGCTGGCCCTGAGTGACTTGTGGTTGTACAAGTAATCAGCAGCAGAGCCAAGAGCAGAAATGAGGTTTCCTACCTACCAGTCCAGTGCTCAATACATGCAACCATATTGCTTACTGCACAGGTACCTGTTGGATTAGTGGAAGTGTTTCAATTTCTCCTCCGCGTTTCCTGGCTTTTTTCAGCCTAAGCTAAGGCCGAGTGGTCAGTTTAACCTTGCAATTAATGCCAAGAGCAAGTGTTAGAAACTAGGAGAGAACAGGATTTATAGTTGGCTTAGAATAAGTCTAGTAGCCTTTGGGCTGCAGCCATGTAAAGTGAGCTTTATTGCCAGTTTTTTTCTCAGATATTCTGTTTCTGATACATTAATATTATTTTTGCACTATTAATATTTATTAAATGTGTGAGAGCATGTGTGGCACTGTACCAGGACCAGAGCAGTCAGGGACTCAGTTTCCATGGCAGCAGGAGCACAGTCCTGTACTTGCAGAACCCGAAGGGCTCTTTTTGGCAGCTGCTCTCTGTGCTGTGATTACTTTTTCTTTTTAAAGATAGATATCTAATTTAAAATCTAATTCTTTAGTTCTGCAGAATCTTGTCCATCCTGGGTGACAGTTTTGCCTGCTGTAAGTTTCTTTATCTTTTCTGGAGTTCTAGCTTGGTTTATGTGGCTTCTGTGGGTGTCATTTCTTTTACTTGCAAAACGCTGAAAGAGGGGAGAAAGTGTGTTTAAAATCCATTTGAATAGATGGAAATTTCCTCTTGATTTTGGTTAAATTTGAAATGTTACGTTGTTGTAGACTTCTCTCCTTTTCCAAGTACCCTATGGCATAGTCTTATCAATTTAGAAAAATAATTGTTGAAGAAACTAGTGTGTACAACTGACAGTAAACTCTTAACAGTACTTTTTTTGTCATTTAGATAACTGCTCCAATTCCAGGTTTTAACTTTGTTTTGTATTTTAACTGGCCTTGTTTCGTACTTTTTTCATGCTTCCTTCCTAGAGATGTAACGTGTAGTATGATGTACACGGAGGTGACATTTTACTTTGATTCAAAGAAATCAGCTTCATTTCAAAAGGTGAATTAAATTTGTCTTTTGATCCCAAGTCTTTGTTCAGCTTTGCATTACCCGGTAGAGGTTTTCTGTAGATCTTTGCTTTCCGTGTTTAAAGTTAATGCAATTAATTTCTTTGGTGGCTTTTCAGGCTTTTTCTATTTTTGTTGATCTAGATCAGTAAGGTTGTAGGTATCTTTCCAGATGTGTTGCATGGGTCTCCTATGATACCAGCTGCTTGGCTTGCTGATTTAGGAGTGATTCTGTATCAGTAAATCTTGCTGTATTTGATGGACCTATTCCGTCCAGATATGGTGCTACTCTGCATGATCCAGAGAATAGTTAAGAGCATAAAAATCAGCAATAGGACGAGTAGTGAATGTACTTGCACTGAGAATAAGAATTTCAGATGTAAACTTACAACTGTTTCTTGTAAGACTGAAGACTTCTCGTTCTGAATCACAATCACATCTATGCAGCTACTTATAAACAGAGAAAAATGCTCCAGTTTCTTTGGTAACAAATGTCAGTGTTGACTGATATAGGCCAAGAAATATACCTCCTGTCTCTGTAACTAAGTGGTTCTATTCTTGTTAGTGTGGTTGTGTTATGCTGATTACACATTTGTCATCCAGTGGCTGGTTAGCAGTGTAGCTTTCTATAAATCTTCACCATACAAGTGGACTAAATACTGTCTTATGGATGTGAAAGCTGATGCTTAAAGAAGATATCTTTTGCCCAAGGCTGTAGAGTGATTTAGCAACTCATTGTGAACATTAGTGACTCAGGAAGAATGTTCCCAATTTCTTGTTTTCTGGTCCATTATCGCATTGTTTTACACAGATAATCATGTTCCTTGGATTAAACAACAGCTCAAGGGCTTAGCCTTTGCCTTTGTCATATACAGTTTGTAAAATCTTCAGAAAAATCCCAGTTTTGAGATAACTCACTGTTTCAAAATTTTAGTGTTGGGTCAAGTGCAAGGAAATTTCAAATGGATCACTTCTTGTATTTAGTATCAAAGACATACAAAATACAGGCATTTGAGGGGCGCATGGTTATTTGTTTTGCTTTTTAAAATGGACTTCTTTCTTTTTGTTCATTCTAACATATCCTAAAGAATAATAAAGTGCAGCCTGTATACAGGCAGTCATCACTGCAGCCACGTCAGCTGGCCAAAATCCCAGTTTTGAGAGTGCACCCAATAGATTTTTTTAATTGCTAAGGAGTGTCCATTTCATGTGGGGACACTGTCTCTCCAGACCTCCTTTGCCTCCATGCCCACACCTTGCTGTTGCCTGAGCCCTAACTATTGAAGTAAATTATCACTAGTGCACTCTTGCCTCAGTGAACTATTTGTAACATATCCTTGACTGCCAAGAACCAAGATGATTAGGAAAGTTTAATTTGCTATTATATATTTTATTGCTGCCTTTCTCTTCCTTCTTCCTTTCTTGTGTAAAACAATAAAGATACAATTTAGATTGCACAACTCTAAGTTTGCGCAACAATATTCATTTCTGCTAGCTTGGTAAGTAGGGCTGCATCCTTACCTTGGTGGTAATAACAGGTAGCATTTAAATTAGCTGGGTACTGCTGGGTGATCCCATTGGGCTTGTACAATTTAGAAGGGGTAACCTATATGGGCACAGTTCCTTGGTGGATGATAAATAATGAGTTTCAGAGGGAAGCTCTGGAACAATCTCTGCCAGGATCACGCTGGTGTATTGAAATTGCACGTTTTACTTCAAGGAATTGCTCTTTGCTGGGGTGATTTCTGTTCCCCTTTATACAAAAGCTCTTTAACACAGAATTTTGTCCTATTTTTTATAAACTAATGTGTTACGTATGTTTGCCCAAGGTGCCAGTGCATGTTGATCCCTGAAGTTAAATAAGGATTAAGGAGCTGCATTGACAGGTGCTGAAAAGAATCACATGCGTCCAGTTCTTGACTGGAGGGACTCTGATCGTGGCATGGCACTTTAAAGAGTGTGCTTGAGGAGCAGGGGAGAAATCCTGGGGCCTGCGGTATAAATCCAGGCACGCTCTCCTTGAGGGAAATGATAAATAACGTAGTTAATTTTTCTTTATGGTTGTGGATGAGCACATGCCTGAGCAACGTGGAGCCTTTCCCAGGCTTGCACACAGCATCTCGTTGCCTTGCTAGAATCTTTTTCTTCAAGTCCTTTTGCATGAGTTTAGCCATTAATTCTCATGGCCCTGTTTTGCACAGTGCCTGTCCTCAACAGCAATGCACAAAGCCTTTGTTAACACCTTCTCTCGCTCAGGCACTGAAGGAGACTGCAAAGCTTGGCTGAGAGCAGCAGGCATTTCTTTATATTTGATTATGCATGCAGTCATGTGAATGCTGCCAGCCTTATTTTGTGCAAATACTTGTAGAAAGCGTAATAGCTCCTGCACAAATGCTGTATTTCAGCTGGCTGGAAGCTGCTAAGTTCACCCTGCCCAGATCTGTTTAGTTCATTTACAGTATTTTTAAACTTTGAGACTGAAATCCAGGTTGAGGCTGCCAGAGTGACAGTGCTGGAGAGACTGGAGCTGATGTGGAGCTTCACACCTGCCTACTGTTGACTCCAATTCAGTTCAGGGCAGTTGTGCACCAAATTATTGGGCATGCTGTGAAGTGTATTGGCAAATGATAACCCAGAAGATGTGTGTTCACAGAACAAAAGCTGTCGCCTGTCACTGAGCAGTTCTGATCCTCCAGCTTTCAAGGTCAGGACTGAGATACTCAGCACCATGGGAAATGTTGCATTCCTGCAGCAAGAGTCAGATTTATGCTGGGGTTTACAGGGTCTTCAGCTTACAGGGCTGTTGCCCTGGCAGCATCATCTCTGCCTGCTCAGCACACTGTAGGAGTGTTTCAAGAAAACTTGAAACCAAAATACCCTCTTAGGAGACTATTTGCTTTGCTTCTTTCTCCATGCAAGCTGGATAGCTCTCCGTGGGTTGTCCATGATAGTAAGGGTAGAGCAGTGATCTTTGTTATTAACAGGTTCCTTTTCTGTACTGTGTTGTGCAGGCTTCATTATCACATCACAGGGTTAATTTTAGAGTGCAAAGAAGATGCTTCTCTGGCAGTGAAAAGCACAGAGGGGGAGGAAGGCAGCCAAGTGCAGGACCTAATTTGCCTGTTCCTACAAGATTTTTTTTTTCTTACTGTGGGGGAGTGTGAGTTTGAATGTGGCATTAGAAACATACTCAATGACTGGTTTAGGGCAGAATATTGCTGTATCATTTTTGAATAGGGTTTTGTCCCTGCCACTTGTTTTTACTGAAGTCTTGTGGGGTTAAGTTTCTTGAGGGAAAGAACAAGCCTGATGAGGCCTAGAACAATAAACCGAAATTCCCTCAAGCTTTTCTTTAAGAATGATGGACATTTTTAGTGACCGTGGTACACCTGAAAGCTGGTGTCATCTCTCCTTGAGCTGGTTGGGGATGAATTTCCTGTAGACAGAGCTTTTTGGTGCATCAGCTTGACCTTTAACATAGAAAATGGGCATGCGTAAATGTCATTTTTCTACAGTAATCAGTTGGGATTATCCGTTACTGTGGTTTTTTTCCCTCTGCTTTTATAATAGCAGAGATTTTTGTAGCAGTTTGACATGTAAGAATGATGCAGGTTTCACTGTCTTACATTGGATAAATTCTTGTCAATAGATGGGAAGGAGAAGATTCATACCTGTGAGTACTGTGTGTGTGAGAGAAAATTATATATCTCATTGGCTATGAATTTGAAGATCGAGGATCTCAAGTCATTCTGAAGTGTTAGAAATCAAAATAATAAACTATGAGTATCTTGGGATTTGGGGAAGATATTTGCTGTGCGTTCTGCTCTAATTAATTGTGGCAATTGGTAGGATTTCCTTATTACTTTAATCTGTGGACAGCACCATTCCCTGATGTCAAAATTTGAAGAAAGAAAACATCTTCTCTGTGTGGTGACTCAGCCTGATCTCACTGCGGCAGAAGTCTCTGAGGAAACGCTGATCTGTTATTTCAGATTGCTGACTAACAGCTTGGCCCTGTAGCTTCATAGCATAGGCTTGACCTTCTCCCTCCTGGCGTAGCTCTGTTGAGACTGACATCTCTTAGCTGGAAAAACTGCAGTTATGGTCCCAGAAAGGCTGAAAGGAGACAGGTTTCTGTGGTCCCTGAGGTTTTGCTGAAAGAGCCCTGGTCGGCCTCATTGCACCTGCGGGGCTGTACCCATGTAGCCGTGCTGGCATGGGCTCCTCCAGTGTATGCAGGGCCACCATCTCCCATCCAGGCAGAGTTTCACCTTGGGTACGTTTTATCTCCTGAGGTGAGCCTTGTGAAATAGCAGTGAGGGGAGAAAAGTTGCCAAGGGAATATACTGGATAAAACATTGCATTTCTAAGTGATGTTTCAAGGGATCTTTTGTCCTCCACAGTAATAAACAGTCACAGTTGACAATGTGGAACCTTTCCAAACTCAAAAATCAATGGTTTCAGTCCTGTTTTGTTCACAAAAATGTTTTCTGCAGCAGTTTTCACTAGGGTATTACCCTGTTTTCTCTTAGCCTCCAGAAGTGCATGGAGCATCATCGTGGACCTACAAAAAATCAAGGTCCAATCCTGGTCCATGATGCATGCTTTGTAATAGTACAGATTGAAGTACTGCAGATCTGCAGTACTACAGACAGGAATAATGGTGTGCAGGTAGAAGGGCAGGCTTGCTGGGGAGATATCATGTTTGATGACTACTCCTTGACCACAGTCAAATTGTCAGTTCCCACCTACTTACGTGTAGAGTAGACTCGATGAGGGGAGCAGAATTTCTGGGCTTGGAGCACTGTTTTGTTCCAAGTGATGATTAACTTCTCTGTAATTCTGTCTTGGAAAAGAAAGTACAGTTTCATTCCGTTCCTGATCTCATGTATCCCCCAGCTACATCGTTGTGTGAGGACTTGCCATAGGCAAGCCATGAAAATAGAAACCATTCATATTTGATCGACTATTCATTCAGTCTGTATCCAGTACTTCTTTTGCCTGTGTTCTCCAGTGTCCTGCTGAAGGGAAGATAACCACAGGCATATCTTAGTTTGTGATATCCCTAGTTGAAGAATGATCTTGCTTTCAATTTGGAGACTGGAAAATTGCCCCCGTACCTGCTGGTAGGCTGCGTAGTCTGCCTTTACAGCTCTACTTGTTTGTGGAAGGGGCTAAGCTCGCTCCAACAGATGGTGTGTTATTCCTACAGTTAAAGCAGGTTCTTCGTGTGCTAAACTTCAGGTCTCTCTGCTTTTGGAGCAGAAAGACCCAGAGTTCTCAGGGGTAGTGTGTAGGCCTCAGCTTTAACACAGGAATGCTAAAAGAGCAGGAAATCATGAAGGTTGACATAGTATTTAAATTGTATTGGGATCCCACTTATGTCAGTCAAATCCTCACAGTTACAATCCTTTGACTTGCCGGTGCCTCTGGTGTTCACCCTGTCCTAGACAATGAACATTGCAGCAGCTAAGGTTTCTCCAGGCTTGGCCCACCATTTGCAGTCTTATCTGTCACAGCAGGAATGGACCCGAGGGAAATGAGCAGCATTTCTCAGTCCCACAAAGTGGTGGGCAGGCTATGCTGCTACCACTACTTGGGTTGAGTATCCCCAGTTGAAGCTCCTTGTCCTGCCTGACAGTCTTGTATCCTGGCCTGAATATGGCCTGGAAAGCCTCAATATTATTGCTTTAATCCACTTGCATCTGAAAAAAAACTTGAAGATCATGTTCTGTTTTAGATATTGTGCAATATATTCAACTGACAAAAAAACAAAACAAAAAAACCCCAACCATGAACCATTTGGAGAGGCAGTTTTTCTCCTGCTGAGCTGCAGGCTATTAGATTGCACAGCAGAACTCTTGGTGAGTTCAAAGTGAGTTTATTGTTGCTGTGTATTTAGTGAGTCACTCTAAACCTCTCTAATTCTGTTACGTCAGTACTGTAACTTATATCCTGCTTTTTCCGCACCCATTCCTCAGCTAATACTAATAGGATTTCCCTGTAATATATAGATACTGAAACACTTGCAGAATATTAGACTTTTAGTTTGACTGCAGAAAATGACCAGGAAGAATTGCCAAATATGAGTAGACATTCTATATTTCTATCCCTGATGTGTGCTTAAATATATGAACTTGATGGAGATTTGTCTTGATGAGCTTTTGCCAGGTTGGAGTTTTGTTCAAACAGCATTATGTCTGAGTAAGTGAGTTGGATAAACTGCCTTTGCATTTTCCAGCATGCTGTCTCTCCTCTAGATGAAGAGCAGGTAACCATGGTTCAGTCCTGCCAAATCTATTGTATTACAAAGGTTTTCTAGGAAGGTGGCTATAGAGTAAAATTGTACTGCTTTTGCAAGGATCCTTGCTCAGGAAGGCTTCATGCAGCCCCTCTGGGGACGATGTTCAGGTGCTGTGTTCTGGGAGAACATGGAGGTGAGAGCCAGGCCTGCTGAAGGGTGATCTGGGTGCTTTGGACAGCTATGTCTGCAGTTCTCCATGGGCAAGGTGCCTCCTTGTGCAGAGAGCTTGTAGCGAAAGCTTGCCTGACTGGGCTTAGACACTGGGAGACAAGGGAAGTCTAAAGAGAAATAAAATGTCACCAGGGCTGAGAATGAAACCCCTGTGCAAGGTCTGATGAGCCATCCGGAAACTCAGCCATGCCTGAACTTTGTGGTTTTAATAAATGGAGCGTGTGATGCCTGTTGAGAAAATATGCCCAATGTGGAGAACCCATAAAGGGCAGAATGAGGATGTGATGGGAAAGGCAGGCTGAAAGTTTGACAAAACATGTCCCTGTTTCAACAGGCTCTGTGGCAGGCTCTCCACTCCTTACCCGAAGAAACTGTGTAAACTTAACCTCAATTGTCATCAGAGGAAGTCCTCATCTGGAAATGACGAGCTGTTTGTGCTCAGGCCTGTTTGTTCCTTAGCCTCAGATTACTAACAATATTGTGATGGTGTGTGCTGCATCACGTTCTTTGGGAGTGGATAACTGCTTTCCAGCATCAAGTGATGCTAGTTTGATGCCAGCTGTCATGCTGTAAAGGTGAGTGACTTTACCCATCTCATGACCAAGTCTGATGATGTGACCACACAGTTACAGAACCGTGCCAAGCAGCAGATACACAACAGGAAAGCAGGAGACCTTTGCATTGATTTATTGTTGCTATTTCCCATGGAACTGGTTTGGAATACAGAAAACTATTACTGTCAATGCAGAGAACTGGAAGGGTGCAACTGCGTGTCAGTAAGGTGTTATTCTGCTGCAATAAGTAGCAATAGGAAAATAAAAATGCCTGCCTTACCCATTTGACTATTAGTGGGGCAGATAGGCCCCAAAAGTAATATTTAGGTTATTCAGTAAATGCCCTATTCTTTAAAATGAAAACAAGTCATCTCATTATAGCCATCAAGAGATGCAAGGTACTTAGCTCTATTAAAATGTGGGCTACTTATTCAGGCAGGGGCAGGGACTTGGTATAAAATACCCTTTTATTTTATATTGATGCCTTTCTAAGTTTGCATTGACAAGCTCCTTCAGTTCTCATTTTCCCAGTTTACCTACTTGTGAGATGGGGAAAAGGTTTGTCTTTATTTTTGTAAAATAGTGCAGTCGATAGATAGTCAAAAGACTGGAATAGGAGCTTGGTATTGCTATTTAGTTAAATGTTGTGCTTGCAAACAAAATCAGCAAATTGGCATTTGGTCAAGAGAAGCAGCTTTCAAGTTTAGAGGGACAGACTTCTGAATCCAGTAAGAATATTGAATGCAACCCAGATGGCATCCTGGAGGGAAGTTTTGTGGCATCAATTAGCTTGTAGGTGACCATGCTTCTAGCCAACTGTGAGTTATTTGGCAGCTTGCCACTTGACTCTTAGTGAAAATTCAAGAGCAATGAGATGAAACAGAGTTCCTGAGAGACAAAGAGAAAGATGTCTTCACTTGAGAAAAGAGATTTGTGGATACCGTTTCTTAAATGATTTAAGCTGTGTGCTCTTGTACAGCCACATATCTCAGCCTCATTTATATTCATTTCTTTGCCACATTTGTAGAAATAAACCAATTAAAAACTTCCCTCAACTTTTGCACGTAATTTGTTCTCAGGAAGGAAACTGCAAATAAAAGGGCCACCAATAGCCGGAGCAGTGTCCTTGAAGCTATTAGGAGGTGAGCTTAATTTAACATTTCCTTCTGGAAATTATGTTCTTACCTAGTTCTTATGACTTGTGTATGTCTACTGCAGGTTAAGACTAAATGAAGTTGTTGCACTCTGGACTCAAAAGGAGCTGCCAAATCCCTGAAAAACTGGCTGCATTGTAGTAGATTGTAGTACCACGGTTTCATATCATCCCATTTAGAACTGAGTCTAAAGAGCAGTAAGAGTAAACACCCATTGTGGGACAGCTATGGGAATGTGAAGTATCTGATGTTAGAATGAACTGGGATCAGTTTTTATTGACTTACAGAATGTGCATCAGCTTACAGAAATATTTCTGCCTGGCTTTCCTTTTTTTTAAAGTCCATTTTAAAGGGACTTAAAATCATCTCCATGTCTCAGGTGCTAACATTTCAGATGGCTTTTGCATCTGTGCAATGAGGGATAATTAGGTTTGTAGAGCAGATGTTCTGGAAGCCTGCACTGCAGTATGCCTGGCTGTTTCTGGCTGTAAAGATTTACTCCTGGGTGCACTTGTTTTCTTTTTATGTAGGAGAACAGCAAATTCCCTAGCAACCTTCTGTATCTGTTAAGGACTTCAACATCTCATCCCAGATTTAATCAGTAAATGCTTCACTAAGAGCTTTACAAAGCAACAGTTTTGTGCCCAAGCATTTATTTCAGCTGCTTAGTACTGAGTTTTTACTCTGCACTGAAATGTGTTGTGGCTTTTTCAAAATGAGCAGAAGTGTTTGCAAAGAAGTAATGATGGTGAGATTTTTCACTCCTTTCTCCTGCAGCATAAGAATTAAAAAAAACACCAAACAAACCCAAAACGCAACATCCCCCAGGGAAAGTAGAATTTTACCATTATCCCAGAATTGCATTCTGTTGTGTACTACCTTGTGCCTCACTGCCTGTTGGAGGAAGAAATGAGATTTTGTAAATAGCCAGATAGGAACAAGTATATGAATTGTGCATATGGATGTATGCTAAGAGTGACCTAGGACTAGCTTTATAAAATACAAAATGTTCTTCATGGCACTTTTTGGTCTGGAGACGTGGTTTTGCTCAGTTTTATCACATCAGACAAGGTTACATGCTTCTCGCAGTATAGCTATAATGAAAAAGGCAGTTTTGCTTTTGAAAAGCATTAAATGCAAAAAGCTATTAAATGGAGGTAGCCTTTTTTATTAAAAAGTTACATCTGACTTTTTACTGAACAGATAATATTATATGCAACTGTGCATGTAATAATTTCATCAGGTATGCCTGCTTTTCATAGACAAGGGCTTAGGCAGCTGATCTTCTGCCTTTCAAAGGCCAGCAATTTGCTTCTGTTCCAGAGGGGACAGGTCTTTTTCAAAAATGACTTTGCTAGGTCATTCCTTCTGGCATTAGTCCAATATAGCACACACATTTGTTTTTACAACTTCAAAAAGGTATGGTATGAGAAACAACAATAGCTTCAAGGAAGGACCTGGAGACACAGCACTAAAAAATAAAAGCTTTCAAAGCTTCACAGGAGCGCACGTATGGGGAAAAAATACTACACATTCAAAGCGATACAGTGGGAGATTTTTTTGGGGTATGCTTTCAAACGAGACTCAGAAATGGACACTAGTTTCTTTTTTCCATCTTACTGCTACTGAGTTGGGGTCAGTTACGTTGCAATTCTGAGCAAACTCACCTCTAGTTTGAAATCAGTGGAAATTGCAGGGATTTCCTTGATCTAGTTCTTGCGTTTCATAGTGACTACTGAAGAAAGAAACATGGGCCTGCACTCTCAGGCATTTTACAAGTAAAGCCAAAGCATAATGTTATTTTTAGATCTGATTTTTATTAGAATGCCTGCTGAAAGAGCTTTCTGTCTCTGCTTTGCATAAGAATGAACCTGGCAATCAGATCCTTATGTAAATAAAACTTGCAGCTCAATCAATATTTTGTTCTTTTCTTGGCATGTATAGAATAAAATCACAGAAGAGCTAGTTAATTTTCACAATTAATGCTGATCTTGCAACAACAGTCACAATTTTAAGAGTCACCTGAATTCTAAGTCTCTGCAAAATCCTGGTCAGAGAGGTTTTTTTCTTTCTCCAGAGGTCTCATTGTCATGGCACTCCTCTGTTCTGAGGATTTTAATTCTCATATCACTTTTGGCAGAATCTCATTTGAGAGTGCACATTTCTCCTCTAAATACCACAATAATTAGGAAGACATCCTGACAACTGAGTAATCTGAGTGACTTTCCTGTCACCCTCAATACAGGATGAATCCTCCTCGTGCCTGATGCACAGGAAGGTTCAATTCCTTCCTCTCAATTACTTCCAGTAGTTTATGCAGTGATCTATCAGCTGCTGCAAGAGAGAGAGGAAGCAGTAAGTATGGCAGAGGCTCACTATGCATATATAATTTCTGTTGCTGGCAAAGTTCAAAGTCTGTTTCAATTTTCCTGTGATTCTTTCCAAAGAATCCCTCCAAAATGTTCTAATATGTTGTCAGGGCTGTGCTCCAAGGATGCTGGATGAACTGTCAAAACCCAAAGTGCTACAGTGCTTCCCGTACACGATGGCAGCTGCTGCAAGGAGGAGAGGCAACAGCGCACTGCGAGTGCCCTGCCCCTTGCGCGAGCAACAGCAGGAAGATCTTGTAAGGGGTACTGCAGTATTTTAGTACCTGCTGGGACAGTTTATTTTCTTTTTATCTCTGAGGCAGAAAAGTCTCACCAAGCTGTAAGGCACTTACAGTTTGGAAACTCAGCTGCTGATTATCAGCACCTAGAGCTGAACTTTAAAACTGAGGCAGCTAAAGGTGTCTGAGGCTAACACAGTGATTTTGAAGGCATTGGGATGTTTCCAGATACAAGATCGTTAATCTTCAGAGTAGACAAGACCTTGATTTAACCTCTGGGCTCTCTACAGTGTCTGTTGTTGTGTTGATGTGTTATTGGTCAGTATAAGAAGTCCAACTTAATCCTCGGTCAGAATTTGAACTGCTGCTCCTGTGGGATCATCTGGTGTGGGTTTATGCAGGAGCTGTGAGGACATTAGTTTTTCCATTAACATGTGGCAAATGCTCGTGCTGTTCTCTCTCTCCCCAAGGCTTCTGGCATGGTACTGCATTCCTATCAAGTCATTGCTCGTAGACTCATGACTTTCCTATACACATGGGACATTTTAAATTTAGTTTTTCCATTTCATCATGGTGGGTACTACTTGGTGGTTTTGTTGAATGTCTAAGCTGCATTTTTTTAAAATGCTTTTCATATTTTGTAGAAATGACAAAAGAAGGACTCGCCTCCTGCCCTCTGGTCTAGTGGTGACTCAGCAACGGAGCAGGCTTACACTGCCAGAAATTCAGGTCAAGTGGTCCAGTGTGATTTGTGCTGGTAGTCCCAGGTGTAGAGAGACCAGAAAAGATAACGTGTGGCCTGAAGGACAGCTGTGTTCCTGTTCCCTGCTTAATTCTTATGTTTAAGATTGTTTGACCTTTGTGCTATCTTCACCTTTATGGCTGCAGGCAGAGTGGTGATAAAATCTGCTCTACAGACTTATTTTGGCAGCAGCAAAACCAGAGGAAAAATGTGGTTTTCTTTGCCTTTAAAATCCTCCTGCAGAAAGGGTGCAAGCATGGTCGCAGAACTTGGGGAAATAAAGAACTGTTGGGTGAGTTCAGACTCTGACCACTTTTCTCCCAAGCAGGAATAATATTTTTTTGGTCACTGCTTATGTTGACTTGAAATGAAACTGGGTTTTAAGTGTGAAATGTTTCACAGGCTGTTACTGAACCAGAGCTATCCCTTTTGGGTGTTTTCTTTAAGTCTTTGGGAGGATCCCCATCTTTCCAGTCCCAGTCGTATCACTCACATCAATGTTGCTTTTAGGATTTCTAATGGATTTCTCTTCCATTTGACTTTTGTATTTTGCAATAAATTATACAAACCTTTGATCTGGTGCCTCATCTGATTACCCATTCAGTGTTTTTTCTGAGATGAGCACCTGAAAAACACAACTAATCCATGAGGCCGCAGCTTGAATCCTGTGTTCAGTGTTGGGCCCCTCGCTACAAGAAGGATGTTGAGGTGCTGGAGCGTGTCCAGAGAAGGGCAACGAAGCTGGTGAGGGGTCTGGAGCACAAGTCTTATGAGGAGCGGCTGAGGGAACTGGGGTTGTTTAGTCTGGAGAAGAGGAGGCTGAGGGGAGACCTTATCGCTCTCTACAACTACCTGAAAGGGGGTTGTGGCGACGAGGGTGTTGGTCTCTTCTCCCAAGTAACCAGCGATAGGACGAGAGGAAATGGCCTCAAGTTGCACCAGGGGAGGTTTAGATTGGATATTAGGAAAAATTTCTTCACCGAGAGGGTGGTCAAGCATTGGAACAGGCTGCCCAGGGAGATGGTGGAGTCGCCATCTCTGGAAGTGTTCAAAAAACGTGTGGATGTGGCACTTCAAGATATGGTTTAGGGGACATGGTGGCGCTGGATCAATGGTTGGACTTGATGATCTTGAAGGTCCTTTCCAACCTAGTGATTCTGTGATTCTGTGACACTAATGCCACTAACAATGTCTAATGAGTGTTTTTTAAAGCATTCTCACAAGCAAATCCAAACCCAGCCTAGCAATGTTTCAGGCTACTGCTTGTTTTTTATTACTTTTAATATTTTTATTAAATTCTAAAATGTAATGTTTTAAAGTTTGGCCATAGACAATTATTGACATTTCTTTAGGTCTCTGAGCACCCTGACTAGAAGCATAAAATCTTTACGTCACGCATCAAAACAGAGTGAATCTTTTCCACTTCACAAAATTAAAGAAGAAATTGTCTGTTTGAGTTTTTGCTCTCATTGTAGGTTTCAAATTCAGTCCTGAATGTTCCACACTCAGTTTATAAGTCTCTCCCTATTTTTTCTTGGTTTGTTTGGTCATATTTTCTGATTGCTCATAGTTGTCAAGTTCAGTGACATTAGAGTTTTTCTTAATCAGGAGGCATTTATTAAAGAAAATTACAGTTAGAGATACAGAACAAGACCTTCCATAAGCACTCAGCTTAACAAAATCTGAGCCACATACTTCTGTCCTATGCATCTTGCCTGCATTTTCACCCTCCTAGCTCCCAGCAATCAGCCTGATTTCTGTGACCTACTCTCAAGAAAGCAGAAAAAGCCAGGGCTAGTCTGATTGGGTTGTCAGTGCACCTCTGACTGCCACCAAACAGGATGTGTGCAAAGGCTGAGATTTTCTTTCCTTCAGTGAGGATGCTAATTCAGAGCTCTCTCACACAGGCTGTTATTTTCTGAATCTTAATAAAGTTCCTATAAAGATAATAAACTTTGAGACCTACACTTTGTTTTCAGACTTGATTGAAATTTATCAGCTGGTTTGATTAGCAGATGTTAACAAGAGGTGTAACAGACAGAAAAACAGCATGATCACGTAATCATTGTGTCTTTTAAGATACCAGTCTACAAACAGACTAGACTTCCACTTACCTGGAGTTCCAGCTTTGTCTCTGCCAGTGGCAGGGGTAAGTTTTTTATATATATATAAAAATATATATATATATAAAAATATATATATAAAACACAGACATCTAGTGGCTGAATACCAAACTGCGAATTGAGGTGCCGCTGGCAGGTCCTAGCTCTGTGTGGATTCCATACAGGAAAGATACTTCCAAAATATGAGATCTGTCAATGCTGACCGCTCCAGAATAATAAAAAATGGGACCTGCTTCATAGGTGCCATTGGTTGCGCTCCACAGAGTGGGAATCAATGCAGAAATCCCATGTAATACCCATGAAGCTGGTAGATTGCCAGTGGGAGCAGATTTATTGCTTACGTTGTTGGTCTTGGTTACAGAGAAGTAAACAGGTAAGTTCAGGGTTTAAGGCCACTCTAAGAAATGCAGTTCAGGATCGGAGGAAGGCGAATAGTTTTTGGCATGGGGTATTAATTGGTTTACATGATGCTGCAGATCTGTTTGTTGTTCATCTTTCTGTAATCCACAGACTTTTTTCTTCCTCTGATTTGATTTCATATTATATTTTATCTTCATAATAGATACTTTTAATGTACATTTGGATGAAATTTTGCTTATCTCTGAAGTGCAGTTTTCCCATATTGGCTCAAGGGCCATTTGTCAGACTGCTGTGATGTGATCCAGACTTGACTTTGTTCAAGTTTGGATGGAGTAGCTTTTAGGCAGTTTCTGGCCTTGATCCTGGAACATTTGCCTTGAGGCTCAGGCTTGGCATCAGTGACGCCCCTCTAGCAGTGGAGGGCTTTGCCCCAGCTATGAAATGGGTACCAAGTCTCAGGCATGTGACTGTTCCCTTGAACTACCTTATTCCCCTGTAAAGACCGCATTTCTTTTATTTGATTCTATTGATCTGTATTTCCTCATGGCAATCAGATTTCTTCAAGCTGTTTTTCCTTCTCTTTACTGTGCAAAGAGTCACCATCTGGTCTCCCTTGTGCTCAGTTTGGTGCATGCTTGCTAGAGGCCTCACTAGTCCACCTTGACTGGGGAGAATGGCTTCCACAGACCTGGAGGCCTTCAGAAGTGCAGCCTTCGATAATGGGGCCACAGAGTTGGCTAGGATGCATAAGCTGTAGGTAGAGAGGATCTCTACGGTTTATATTTTTTTGGTCCTGATTGTGTGAATTGCTGAACATTTCCTCCTTTCATGTTGGACTGGTGGAGCTCTTAATTTCAATGACTGAGCACAAGCCCTTGTATTTTAATCTGTTTCAGCTGTTTAGTTTGGACTGGAAGACTTGTGTGATTTCTTGTAGCAGGAGTTAAAGCTGCAAATGGTAATACCAGGGAGGAGACTAACAGAAGAGTCAAGTGTATTCTTGGAGTTTTTTGTTACTGACCTGCAGATGCAGTCTGGTGTTAATGAAATATTAGAGGTTGGTATTAGGACTAAGCAAGAAGTGTTTATTTGTGCTTTCCTTTTTTTTGTTAATTTAAGTAGATAAGGTAGTCGACAATTACTGAAGAAAATGATAGAAGGCTGTAGTGTGATCGCAGTGATGTTGGTGTGTGAATAATGGTGTCATAGGAGAGCCATGCAAGCTAAAATTTCCAGTAGTGGAGCTTCTTTCCAAGGAAGTACTTTGAGACTAGTATTGAAAATTTAAACTTTTGGTAAAGGAGATTTAGATTAGACATCTAAAGGGTGGCAGCAGTGAAGCTGTGGTATGAACTATTAGCGGGTATGTCTGTACCTGGAACTTTTTAAGAAAAAACTTTTGTCAGGAGTGGCTCAGGGCATTTGATCCTGCCTTGGGACAAGAGTTCGAGTTGGAGGACATTTCAAGATCTTTTCTGCCCTACTTCATGCATTTTCCTTTGCTGGGGAGGGAGGCGTGGCTGCCTAATTTTCCTGCTGCTTCCTCTTTGTGCCCAAATTCAGAGGGGATGAATTGTTTTGCTCTTGGTTGAGCAATTGTTTATATAAAAAAAGTAGTCACAAAACTGGTCATCTCAGTGTGGGAAGGAGATGCTCTCCTAAAATTATGAGAGCTGTTATTCTTTGGAGATTGCAGGTTTTTCTGTGACAGCTGCTTAGTAAGCTTGCTTACTTAAAGTAAGCGCAACTCTTCTGCAGATGCTGCAATTGCTCTGTTTTAATGAGTTTTGCAATTTGTCAGATCCACACATAGAAAAACACACCAAATCTTAGATATCCATAAAATACATGTTGTTTTCAAGTGGCATTTATTGCTGCTGTATTTCAGTAAAAAAATTTAAATAATTAAATAGCACAATAAATATGGGATATTTTTCTCTTTCCAAGCTTCAGAGATCCCAGCTGTGAGAACATCATCATAGAATCATGGAATGGTTTGGCTCAGAAGGAACCTTTAAATATCGTCTAGTCCAACCCCTCTGCTGTGGGGAGGGACATCTTTCACTAGACCAGGTTGCTCAAAGTCCCATCCAACCTGACCTTGAACACTTCCAGGGATGGGGCATCCACAACTTCTCTGGGCAACCCGTTCCAGGGTCTCACCACCCTCATAGTAAATAATTTCTTCCTTATATCTAATCTAAATCTACCCTTTTAGTTTAAAAACATTACCCTGTGTCCTATTACTACAGGCCCTTGTAAAAAGTTTCTCTCCATCTTTCTTATAAGCCCCTTTGAACAGAAAAAGGCTGCAACAAGGTCTCCCAGGAGCCTTCTCTTCTCCAGGTATCTGCAGGGTGAGTCTGTGTCTCCTGCAGTAAAAGCCATTGAGGGGCATGGGGTGTTTTGACACTTGGATTCTGTGATACAGATGTGTTGGGAATACCTACTCAGCAAGGCAAAGGGGAGGAAAATGCAAGGATGCTAAAATCACAGTAGTCTCAGAAGATAAACAAGCATGGGACTCTGATTTCACTGCTGGAGGGCAAAAAGCAGTAAGAATGTAAAAGTCCAGTCTGCTCAAGGAACAGAAAATCCAGTTGTATTTGAATCTGAGACACAGACCCTGGCAATTAAAGGCTGTAGCCCCTAATTTAGTTTTGAAAAAAAGGCCGGATTGGTAGTGGTGTTCAGTAGCTTGGGTCTGGGGCTGTGCCTGCCTGCTGCTAGGCTCCATCTAAGGGGACTGTTAACTCCATGCTGGGATTTTCTGCTGTCTGTCAGTGCTGAAATGTGTTCATTAAAGGAGATGGTGCTGGTGTCAGACGTCCACATGCAGGGTTATCACAGTCTGGTTATTCTGCAAAGATTAGTTCTTTTATTGACTTTTTGCTGAAGATTGGCATGCATTTCCTAAGGAAAATCTGGACACCCAGCCCTAAAAATAGCCGAAGACAACTGCCTTCTGAGTAGTTTGCAGCCAGTCTGTGGCCTTGGAGGAAACAAATCTGTTCATGAACTTCTGGTGAGCCAATCCAATATGTGATTCTGTCCAGTCTTTTACATGTTCTCTTAGCCCAAAGCCTCAACTAGTTCACAAAATCACCCAACGTGCAACCTCTCTCAAAAATGTGGGTAGAATTTAGGTGGTCAGTGTGGCACTGTACCATTGTGCTGGATATGGCTGCTCCAGGTATATCCCCACAGTGGGTTTTAGGATATGCAATTTATAGTAGCTCATATATAGACCCTGTGGTCTGAGCTATCTGCTGGACTGAGCTGTGTTCACGAAATTGTGATGTGTCCATGTAATCAATGAGAAAAATCAACAGGACTCAGCGTGTGTACACAAGTGTGTAGGATTGATGGTTGTATAACTCACTGTCCTGTTACAGGTCTGCATATCATGGAAAGGTACTAAGTAGTGGTATGTACAGTGAGACGTAGAGGTGTAAATCATTTGCAATGTCTGTATCTACTAGCTTTTGGAAGAAGCGGGACTCCAACTGAGTGGGAATGGCTGTGATGGCAGAGCTTTCAGTGAATTGAGGCAAGGTGTCTGTGCTTCGCTGCTTTTCAGAAATTGGTCTGTTCCTTGGCTTCAGCTGCATTTTTATGTGACATTGGACAAATTGCTTAACCTCTCTGGGCATTGTTGCTTAAAATGGAAACGTCAATATTCCTGCCAACCTTTGTGAGCTATCACTGGATTAATGGATAAAAATTGCTGTATAAAGTGTAAGAATAGTTTACAATGTGTTTTATCTTGTTTACTTGCAAAGCAGCTGGGCTACCTTGAAGTATCACAACTGCCAAAGTGTGAGAGGGGACCTACTGTGTTTGCCTGAGTCAAGATAGCCTCAAAACTAAGTTTACCTATAAATTCTTGAGATTAGTTTAGAAATGTATTTTAGATAGGGTTTATTTAGTGTTTGAAGTTTGATGTAGTACAGAACTTCACTTTCTCTAATGGACAGTCTGAGCTCCATGCTTTCAAAAATTTTTTAGGAAGATGACAGCATAGACACTGACAGCCATGGCCGTCATGAGCAAACCTGGGTAGGCAGAGGAAGAGAAAATAACTACATTGTCGCACTTCCAAATAACTCATCTCTTCTGCTTTAGTCGGTTAATTCCTTGGATCTTTGTCTTCAGTCTTCTATTTTTAAGCACACTCTTCCTGCGCATTTTCATTTTAATTACAATATTTATAATTACAGTAAGTATAATATCTAACTACTTTTTAGCTGCCCTTACTGAGAAAAAGAGCCTTAATGTGAAAAGTGGCAAATTGCCGCAAATAAAGAAAAAGCGTTTTAAAGGGAAGGTAACTCCATGCAGGAGGAGCAGCATACGCATGGGCAGGTACTGAAGATCAGTTGATGAGCTAGCATTTCCCTGTGGTAAGGTGTTTCTTCCCCCTACCTCCAACACGCAAATTTAAGATAATGTTTAGATTTAGATCCTTAAGAAGTGCAGGGAGGGGGGGAGATCACCTTAGATTCTGTTCAAGTTCACACCTTTCTTTATGGACACGTGTACTTAAAATTATCGGTCCATACTGAACCCTGTCTATGGGACTTGCTTGTTTCTGAGGGTGCCCAATGCTCTGTTTTTCTGGCATGTAACTCTGTCCTCTTGCTTTGCTGTTGTGGAATCATTGCCTGGTCCTCCTGCTCACAGCTGTGCTGCTTCCGTCCCTGAGCTGATGTTCAGCCCTCGGATAGCTCTTGGAAGCGGTACGTTTTGCTGCCAGGTTGCTTCATGTCTAAAGAGGTTGTACTGGAATGGCTGTTTGCTGTGCTGTTCGGGTACATCCTGCCATGTCAGACAGTCACTCTTTCAGAGTTCTTGCAGCATTGTTCTGGGGCACAGTTACACTGGAGAAATGTATGGCCTGCGATTGTCAGCCGTTCTCAGCCAAAACAGTCCATGGAGATAAGGAGCCAGTGGAGGAGAGTAGTGCACATGAGTCAGGGCAACACATCTGAGAAATCTGGCTTCTACAGTACCACCTGGCAGTTCTGCCCAGGATCAGGGCATCGCGGTGTTGGGCACTTTACAAACACATGGCTCTGAGGTTTTTAATTCTCTGCTAGATGCTGATAGCCGAGAAGTGAGAAGCATAAAGATACAGCGTCTTGTAGGCATAGGGTACAATAAGAGCAGAACTAATGTCTTTTGAGTCTCGGTCCATCTCCTTGTCTGCATGACCCTTTGCTATTTCTTCTTCAAGCCTCTGGGATGTACTGGTAGAACTATGTTTTCTCACCGCGGGAAAAACTTTGTGAGGCAAATGTAGTGTGACTCAAGCTGTGATTGGCAATGACTGTCTGAGATTGTCCCTCAAAAGCTTGTTGAGGTTTTTCTAGGACTCAGAGAAGAACAATAGGGAAGGGTTGGGGCCGGGAAGAATCAGTAGCCGGCAGTGTCATCTTAGGCCAAGCACTGTCATCGCAAAACCTTTGCACTAAGCTAGGAGGAAGATGTTGGGGTGTTCATTTTGATTCCTTAAGCCACAACGGCTGTCTGCTTTTGTTAGAAGGCTTCTCTGTTATCCCATAATCCCTTCAGACACTTGAATTTGTCTACTTTTCTGCCTAGATGGTGGGGGGTGTTGGGAGGCTTCTTGTTTCAGAGACAGTTGTGGTCTTTGAATGCAACTTTTCACCCTAATGTGACGAAAAGGAGGCACAAAGCCAGAAATAGCATGCTGTGCTGTTTATTGCTTGATTTATTTGTGGCCATGTCTGTCACACAGATGCCAACATGTTTTATCTTCATTTACAGTAGCCCAAAAGTTTCACCTGGACTGATACGCAGTCGTAGGCCAGACAGGGAGGTTCCATAGGGAGATTTTTCTTAGCATGTAGCTTGTTGCTGTGATTTTTTTATATATTTTTTTTTTTTAATCCCTGCTTCCTTCTCTGACCTTAAGTTCGCTTGTAAAGCTGTGCATGTTTTCAGTGCACAGTTTGGATAATTAAAAATAGCCGCTTGTGGCGCTTGGCTTCTGTGCAGTCTTTTATCAATAGTGCCTCTGAGAATACCTTGTGTTTGGATGAATGGTTTTAAATAGAGTGGTGAGAACTGCATGGAAGACAAGTCAAGCAGACCTCTCTCACAGCAATCTTCTTTACTTTACAATGCCTAGAAATGATTTTTAAACTGAAAACAAAAATAACAATATGTGACATTTAATATATACTTGTTAATATTGTTTTCTAATTATTATTTTTTCTCACTGGTGGAAAAGTTGTGCTCACAGAAATTAGTCATCAGTGGGTAATTCTGGGAGTGATGCAGAACCTGTCACAGCAAGTCTGCCGCAGGGGCCCATCCTTATTATTCTGTCCTGTGAAGAACCCAGTATGGTGGGCGTAAAGGGATGGTGCCAAAAGCCAGTTAGAAAACCATCAGTGAAAGCTGCCACCTAATCTCCTTCAGTAATTATCTTAGGCTCTGAAACTGAAGACATTATATCCCATTAAAACTAGAATTCCCATGAAAAAACCCTATAAATGTACTTATGGCCAAAATAATCATCTAATTTCTTTTCTCCCTTTGCAGAAACCTCCTCCTTCCTCTCACCCCAAACCTGCAATATCAATTTTTCATCGACAGACTTGGTGATGTCTGTGCCACTGATATTTTGAGTCCTGGAGTTATAGATGGGTAACATGATGGGTTTGATACTGTCCTAAGCTATTGTGATAATGCTTTAATTTTACCTTTGGTGAATTTCTGATGCTAACTTTGTTGACTTTGAGGGCGAAAAGTAATGTACGTGTACTGACGGGTGTTTGTAGAGTACCTGTGAAAGCATTGCTAGGAAAGCATGACAGAGAAAAAAATAATGAAGCCATAGTGTCTTGGTGACATTTTTGTTCCATTTTTCTTCCCTGCCCTCTGTTTTGCAGTCATACTGTGTGTGAACCTCATGAGGTTCAAGAAGGCCAGGTGCAGGGTCCTGCACCTGGCTCAGGGCAACCCCTGGTATCAGTACAGGCGGGGGATGAAGGGATTGAGAGCAGCCCTGCTGAGAAGGACTTGGGGGTACTGGTGGATGAAAAGCTGGACATGAGCCAGCAATGTGCGCTCACAGCCCAGAAGGCCGACCGTATCCTGGGCTGCATCCAAAGCAGCGTGGCCAGCAGCACGAGGGAGGTGATTCTGCCCCTCTGCTCCGCTTTGGTGAGACCCCACCTGCAGTTCTGCGTCCAGCTCTGGAGCCCTCAGTGCAGGAAAGACATGGACCTGTTAGAATGAGTCCAGAGTAGGCCACAAACATGACCAGAGGGATGGATCACCTCTCCTATGAGGACAGGCTGAGAGAGTTGGGGTTGTTCAAGCTGGAGAAGAGAAGGCTCCAGGGAGACCTTATTGTGGCCTTCCAGTACTTAAAAGAGGCTCATAAGAAAGATGGGGACAGACTTTTTAGCACGGCCTGTTGCGATAGGACAAGGGGTAATGGTTTTAGTCTAAAAGGGGGGAGATTTCAACTAGATCTAAGGAAGAAATTTTTCACAATGAGGGTGGTGGAGCACTGGCACAGGTTGCCCAGAGCAGTGGTAGATTCAAGGTCAGGCTGGATGGGGCTCTGAGCAACCTGGTTTAGTTGAAGATGTCCCTGCTCATTGCAGGTGGCTTGGACTAGATGACCTTTAAATGTCCCTTCCAACGCAAACTATTCTGTGGTTCTAAGTGAAATGAAAATTTGGTTATGGGTGAACAACTGCAGAAGTAAATTCTTAGGGAGGGCAAAATCTCCATGTGTGCGTACAAATACATGCGAGGATGTAGACCGGGCCATCTCCAAAGGTTTGCTTCCTAGAGAAAAGCTCATTGATGTATATATGTACTCACTTATGGTAGGGCTTCCTTTTAGAAGTATCAGCTTCTCATTACTGCTTACATTCAAGAGCAGACAGTAGAGTTTCAGGATGCCTCTGTGTTGACTTTTATTCTTGTGTTAATTAGCAGATAACCGTCAGCCTGGTGTGTATGTGGTTTTCAGTGTCAGTCTTTCTGGCTTTACTGTTTATCTTGAATTTAAATGGGAATTCAATATATAATCAAGACCTAAAACCTGATAAGCACTGACATAGCAGCAATACCCAGCTCTTCTCCTGATCTGAAGGGCAGCATATAAGAAGCTAAATGAATATTAATGCATTCCTGTCGACTAGCAGCTTTGGTTTACTTGCCTCTTTCATCTTCTGCAATGAAGTATGAGCTTTCTGGCTCGGTCATTAATAAAACAGCTAGTGGGTGATTTATTTCACCCAAAGTACTATTTGGCCATTGTGTCTCCAATGTCAGCAGTGAATGGCTTTTCTGCTGTTGTCATGGTCTCCTCCTTAGAATGGAGAATGCAGAGGACTAGCATCATGGGGAACTTGCTTACCACACGTCTTGCTCCTATTGTTCTCATTGTGCAGTTTTCAACTGAACACGAATCCTCTTTTCCTGGGAGACACCAAGACCTCCTAGGCCTCTCGGTAAGAATGCAGGGACCTTGTCACATCCCTCATGGTACAGGGCTACTGTTGTAGCCAGTACAAAAGAATATATATATTTTTTCCAGGCTGCTGAAGATAGATGGTGTCTGTCCTTCTTCCTGGTCTGGAGGCTGTCTTACCAACCATCTCTGCATGTCTGATGTCTTCATGGCTCCAAGTCTTGGCTTTGTTTGGGCTGCCATGGAAAATAAGTGCTGACTACTTGTCAGTCTTAGGAAAATACATTATTTAGAGTAACAAAGGTACACTATAGTCTTTATTTAAGCATAAACCAAACAATTTTGATGCAGTGAGCAGAAGAACATGATCACCTACTCTGAATATAAGATCTATTAAGGAAAGAGATCTTCCTCTAGAGAGTGTCAAAAATGGGCTTAAGTTAATTGTTCTGGATTTGGACCACTGTTCAGTTCAGTTAGCAAACCTTAGCAGAAGAATTTTGTTCAAAGCTAAATAGGTGAGCTATGAGGTGGCAAAAAATGTCTTGGCATATTTAGACACATAAGCTTCTGAAACAGATCTGAAGACTGTAATGTATCTATGGCTTAGACCAGCGGATTTTATTAGAAGAATCAACGGGCTCCCTTCCCATACTAATGTTGGTATATAATAATCTTTACTACTTGTTTGCAGCCGTTAAAAAAATCTGGAACAAGTCCTAGTTCCAGGACATTCATTCCCTCTCCTATGGTTTTAGTGGAAGCTGCGCATGCATATGCTGGTTACTGCTGAACTAGCCAAAGCAGTTGTGCAAATTGTTGCTCGTGGATACACTCTTGCAAGCAGGTCATTACAGGTCTAAAGAGGAAAGTGTATGCTCTCAAAGGCATCTGTACAATGTGCATTTCTATGTATGCAGATGAGTTTTTCTGTTTTCTCCTTGTTCTTTCTCCTCTCCTGTTCTATTTTTTTTTTTTTCAGCCACAGTTTTGGCATCTGCTGTCAAAAAATTGCCCCTTCACTACGACACCAACTTTAAAAGACACCGAAAAGCTGAAGTAACCATTTCAGCTGGTATAAGCAATTACAGATATTTCCAGACAGCAAAATGACAACCTTGGTGAAGCCTGGACAATTGCTACATAGACATTAATCAAGAGGGACGCAGGCAGATTCCTGAATTATTAAAAATGCAGTAATGTTTCTGAAGCCTTGATATGCCCTGATGAACCATGCTTAGGGAACAGATTTTGCCCATCCTAAGTCCTCTTACCTGGTACAGCAGAGGAAGAACTGAGCAGCCTCCTCTCATTGCCTTTCATCAGTTGGAACATCTTTCAGCTTTGAATTGCCGAGGCTGTTTCATTGCTTGTGCTGCCATTCCCCCTCCCACCCTTCCGCTTTGTTTGCTTGACAAGAAGAAAAGGCAGAAAGTGAAGCACGTGGCTGCATTTCCATAAGCTTAGACAAACTATTTCTTTCTACCCCAGACAGGGTGCTTATAATTAGTCATCCCTGCTGTGGTTGAAGCGGAGTGGTTTCTTACCAGCAAGAGCAAGAGTGAAAAATAAAACTACTGGAGTTCATCATTAATTTGGGGAATACTTGTTAGCCTCATAATCTAGGCAAATAATTTTCTTCAGCCATGTTTGTTAGAAATACTGGAGCAGAGACCCAGTGGTACTTTTCTCTGTCATGCTGAGATCAGACAGTGCTGGCAGCGTTTGGTGTCTTAAGCTGAATGCAGAATTAAAAGCTGCTTTAAAAGCAGGCTATTAAAGTGGCACTAAGAAAACGCGTTACACTGTTTAATGCTTGGGTGGGATAATCTGAGCTTCTGCTTTTAATTAAAAGTGGACCCACGTTGCAGAATGCAGGCCTGGGTTGAGAGGGTGTTTTGTGTGTGCATTTTAAGTCCTCCTGAAACTGGCAGTATTGAGCTCTTGGGTTTTGGCCAACGAGAAGTTCTAGTGTTAAGGCAGAAAGAGAAGTGGTGAGATAAAATTTTACTTCCTACTAGGGAAGTCTAGAGTGTAAATGGTATTACAGACCCTTCCTGGTAAGAATTTTAAAGCAATTGTTTGGTGGTAAGATGTGAAATACATGATTATTAACCTTTTAGTCTAAGTGATCAAGTTATTTCTGACCCTGTTCTTAATACTTGCTGTGTCATTGTCTTGTAAGGAGCTGAGATGTGGTCTAGCCTTCTCTAACCCTGCAAAGCTTATTCTCTCATCATTTTTTTAGTAGAAAAGAAAAAAAATATACTGAAAAATATGTACATAGACCCTGGCTATGGAAGTCGTGTTGTGTTGGAGCAGCTAAAGGGACGAGTCCTTGTAAGTAATGTGCAAAATTTCCCTTTTATTTCGTTTAGACAGTTGGGTATTACAAAGCTTGAGTGTACAAAGTTGAGCTCCAAATACAGCTCAGATGTAGTGTGAATTCAGGACTTGTTTGCACATTGCAGGAATGTCTAGTATTTACAACGTAATCTATTTGTGCAAAAACTGGTCCCTCACTGCTATTTTTGCCATGCAATAGATTCTGTTGTTTCCCATTTAACAGACATAATATGAACATCAATTCATTAAATCTGTCTTATTTCTTCTTTTTTGTTTGCCAGAGACGTTTGTTTATTTCCTGCTGTAAACATGCAATTGCATTTTTATTTAATTATTCTGGAAAACCACTTCTTTCTGGAAACTTGCAGTACTGTTGAACTGAGAAATGGTTCAGAATTGCTTGGGCGTTCTGAGGGGAGGAACAAATATATTAAAAAAGGATTTGACTTTCTTAAGCAGTAGAGATTCAAAATTTGGAAAGGTAACCAGTGCTATGCCCAGTGTTACTTAGTTTTTACTGAAGTACCTGAAATTATCTTTTAAAGTCAGTCCACTACACAACAGATTTACCACTTAACTGAGTTTTAATTGACCCTTTTGTTATAATGATGGGAATAATGCTCTGGTAAATGTATTTTCCAGTTGCTGATTTTGGTAATAAAAACCAGCCTTAGATTGCAAAAGACAGAGAAGCTCAGTTTCATGGAAATAGGCTGCTCTTCCATTTTAAAGATAACAGGGTCTTCTTAGAACCTTGGATGGCACTCCCTAACTTGTTTCCTGTCTTTTCTTCATTATGTTGGCTCCATGCCTTGAAGAGGAGATGCATTTTTAGTACAGCCACTAAATTCCACCAACTCAGAATCTTTCAATCCCATTACTATGGTAGATTAGTCCTTGACTCTCTCCCTCTCTAACTATAGCACTTGTGAATCAAGTGTTTGTTTTTCATTGCAGTTTTTTTGCTAGAATCAAAAGATTTGCTTTTCTTTTTACGACTTAGCTCCCATTGTTAGTACGGCTCTCAAATGTTAATGGTAACGCTTTTACATAAGGCATCAGCTAGGCACTGGCTGCTGTGCTTTGTAAGATAAAGCTTGTTGTAAAGTTGTGCTTGGAGACATGGCAAAGCTTCACATCCTGGAGCTGCAAACATGGCTGGAAAAGGGGTAATCCTAGCTGGTGTTTAGTGCTGTCCAAAAGGAACAACCTCTCCACTTCCCCCCTAGGAATAGTAGTATTAGAATAGTACAAGATTTTGTAGCGTATTCACCAGTTTGAGGACAAAGCATAGAAAGATAAACATAACAATTGTTAACTTTAGTTATAATCCAGGAAATGTGCCATAAATTCTGAGGAAAATAATCTTGTTATCTGGAAAGGATAACAATACTTTATTCTAGAAATGCCAGTTTTAAAATAATTGGTCTTGGGCTGACATAGCTCGTTGATGAGCCAAAGGTACTTACAAGAAATTATCATGGGATTAATTTTTGAATTCTAACCTCTCAGCGTATTCCACCGAGTGCCCCCAGCACAGGGTGCCAAAGTTGGATTTGACTTACGGCACTTTTCTTCAGCCTTTACATTACACTGATCCTCAAGTGGCACCAGAACCTGGCTGGCTCCTGGCATACCCTGAGGTGAGGGCTGCTCTGCTTTCTGCCGTCTGGAAAAGTCAGTCTGCTGGCCAGAAGCCACTGTACTATCTAATGTCGTCCTTGCACATCTCCGGTGTATTCGGTCTTCTCCTTTCCTTCCTCAGCTGATCTGCTCCTGAGGGGACTGCACAGCCATTGCCATAGTACACATCGGCCCCAAAATTATTGAGCTGTGCTTGGGCATGACCAGTTTTGAGATGTAATACTTGTTTTCTGTGATTCATTCTAGTTTAATCTGTAAAGTTTAATAGAGAAAACTGTCACTATGAAAAATTGTTTACCTACCTAGATATCTCTTTTAGTGCAGCACATGGTTTGTGTTTAAGTATTAAAAACCTCTAGAAACATCTTTGGAAAAATTGTATAAGGTTGATGCTTGGTTGTAAATGTACTGTAGTAGTTTCAGGAAAATATTTTAAAACGAAGAATTAATTTAAAACTAAAGAAGTTAAATACTGTGTTTAACAAACTAAATCTTGAAACTTCAAATATAACAAAATGCACATTTGAGGGAACTCAACAGTGTTATTCCAAGACCTTCTGTGTAATTTAATTTCCAATCTTCACACACATTTAATGAGTGTACTATAGCAACAGTTTTATACACTTCCAGCGTTCACTGTTGTTAAGCAGTATGCTGCTGCTTTGTTGGATGAACTAAAGCACATTTTCTGTTAGCACACTTCTTGTAAGCAACCTGCCCCAGCAGGCCTCTTGGAGTTTCCTTTGAGGCACATCACAACTTTGTACTGTCTTTAACTCCGTGGCTGTATCACAGCTGCAGAAAAGTGTGATTTTTGTAGTCTTTTGGGGTTGTTGTTTTTTTAATACAAGAAGGCACGATTCATTTTTATAGAGGCAAGCTTTATGTATACAATCCATTAATCTAGCTCACGGGAAAACCAAGGCCTTCCAAATTTTACAGTGAAATGCATCATCTATTAACCATCTTGCCTTGCAAGGGAAAAATATTCCAACCATCTCATCGTTATTTTAGATTTTTCATTGTATTTATGGTGTGGATTAAATTCCCATTTAAGCTTAATATACCTGTACTTTCTGTGTTCCACTGTTTCACCAAAATTAAAAGGTTGTATCACATTATTCAAATACTAGTATAAAATTCTGCCCGTTTTCCCTTTTTAAGGGAGAAGACTATCCATATATATACACACACACACACAAATACACACACGCATATATACTAATTACCTAATCATTCTGTTTTCAGAGTGATTTTGAACATGCACTTTTCCTTGTTTTGTTTTCATTTGCTCTTGTTTTCTTCTGGATGTTAATCTTTTTTGTGATTTTCAATATTTTGATGTTCCTAACAGTGATTATAAAGAAAACAGCAACAGCACATTGATCACTGAATTCTTTAAAAAGAACTGTGAAAAGAAAGACAAACAAATGAATATTTGCTCATTAAGTGTATTTTGCAGACTTTTCAGTTTTTAAGACCATTTCAGCTCCATCAGTTTCTCCAGCAGAGCTCGGAATTTTGATGCACACTGTTGTTTGTATTATACTACTTAATCTTGTTCCAATGCTTAAAATATTAAGACAGAGTTGGGACACTACGGCTCTCAACGTTACCAACATGGAATTTTGAACAGTTATTGACAGCAAAGAAAACACTGCAAAATTTTCACAGTTTTAGATAAGACAATGAAGGGGAGTGTGTTTTAAAACATGGGAAGTAAAGGCAAGTATATGTTGGAGAGAAGTCTGCTTTTTAGATAGGATTTCATTACACACTTTGCAGTAAAGAAAAGATTGGAGGGTTTGCAAAATTTCTGAACAAGTATCTTGACATGTTCTGTGTCATGCTCAGATTTCTTTACCTTAGGGCATAAGCTGTCAATGCATCATGCAGAGAGAACGTGTTCTCATTTGAAAATGTCTCGGAAAGAAAAACTTCTGTGGACACATCACTATGCAGTTGCCTTTATAGCCATGCCTCTTTCTTGCTTCATTTCAAGCTGCCTTTGGCTCTGCTGGTGGTGAGGAGCCGAATCCCGTTTTTCTCCTCCTGTCTCATCTGAGGCTCCGCTTTCAGCATGTGGTGACGGGGTGACCCAGATTTCCAGGGGTGTCTCGTTAATGCAGTGCTAATGCACTGCTTTCAAAGTCCTTCGTTAGCAAGCCTTATCCCACCTAGACGATGTTATTTTCTTTCCTGCTCATCAGTTGACAGGTGCATCTAGCAGTTTAATATAGTTAGCATTAACTAGCAGCACCTGGGCCTGGATATTTGTATGAATACAAATGGAAATAACAGTTGGATGAAGGGGCAGACAGGTGTGTTTAATAAAATAGATCAGTGGGAGGGGGTGGAGAGAGAGGTGAAGAAAAAGCCCACAGGCACAGGAGGCTCACGGTGGAGCCTGAGAAGTCATGAAGCCAGGTAAGCTGGAGAGGGTTGGAAAAGCCAAATGGAAATAAGATGAGGGGGGTGGCTTCTCCTTGGTTATGAGCAAAAGGAAGAGGGAGTGGGAACAGATGGCTCTAAATTGTATAGCCCCCTGATGCTCTATGCCTTTCTGGCATCAAACTGTGATTGAGTTCTTGTTTGAAGGTGGAACTGAGGCTTTTACAATTGATACAGAGATAATCAGATCCTTAAAAGGCAAACCCGCAATTTTGGTAATTCCTGAAAAGGAGAGAGAGCTTGTGGGTATATATCTTTGTGGCAAGAGAGTGGGGCATGAGTAGTCATGAGCCCTTTCTGATGGGTTATCTTTTTAAAAGACACCAATCTGTCCATTTTAGATGGTCTTAAGTCATTGTGCTGCACTTTTTTTTTCCTTAGCAACAATAAAGGCAGGGTAGGTCGAGGGGTTGCTTTCAGCAGCGCTCTCAGGTTAGACACTGTATCTGGGATTCTTTTACCAAGTGTCCTTACTACTGCCTGTAGGCTGAGTATGTTTAAAGTCATTTTTTGTTGTTGGGTTTGTTTGTTAGTAAAAATACCTGAATCCTACAACATAGACATATAATGTTGCTCATTAACACAGTGTCGTGGTTTAGCCCCAGCCGGCAACTAAGCACCATGCAGCCGCTCACTCACTCTCCCTCCCACAGTGGGACGGGGGAGAGAATTAGGAAAAAAAAAAAAACCTCGTGGGTTGAGATAAACATGGTTTAATAGGACAGAAAGAGAGACAGAAACAACAATGATAATACCAACAAAGGAATGTACAAGAACAAGTGATGCCCAATACAGCGATTGCTCACCACCCCATGATCGACAGCCCATCCCGGAGCAGCGATTTCCGCCCCCCGGCCAACTCCAGTTTATGTACTGGGCTTGACATTGTATGGTAGGGAATATCTCTTTGGCCAGCCTGGGTCAGCTGTCCCGGCTGTGTCCCCTCCCAGCTCCCCGTGCACCCCCAGCCTCCTTGCTCTAGCACGAGAAGCTGGACTGTCCTTGGCTGCTCAGCAACAACCCAAAACATCAGCACATTATCAACAGTGTCTCATCCCAGCTCCAAAACACAGTTTCACACTAGCTTCTGTGAAGAAAACCAGCTCTATCCTGGCTGAAACCAGGACACACAGCAGATTGACTTTATCGCTTACCAGAGAAATGCCATGTGAGTGGGGCACTGCAGGGATCCCCAGTGAACCTTGAGGTCCCAAAACAGTGTTTATTTTTTCTGTGAAGTAAATTATTGATGCTTTTAGGAGAGCCCACCCTGAATCATGACAGGGTAAGGGTGCCTCCCAGTCTGCAACTAGCAGAGCTGGAAAAATAATTTGTATGAAATCTCCAGTGAGATCCTGGGAGGGGAGTCCTTTCTTGGATCCTAATGCACAGTGTGTCCTATGGTCTGGCTTTTCTGTGTTGCTGCTTATTTCTATTAACTGAAAGGACAACTTTTAGTAACTGGATTGTTTCCTGGCTGTCCATGAGGCAGAAAAACTTTTGCTTAAGTTCCAGGAATACACTGTATGATACATTGCTCTCGGTGGACACTGCAAAACACGCTCCTGTTCTAAAAAGCTTTTAATAGGGGAAACTACTAGAAAAAATAAATAACTTTTAATAGGAGTCTGGAATCCTACTAGATTTTATACAGCTTCTCAAGTATTTTTGCATATTCAGCAGAATGACTTTTCAGTTTTGGGAACCTCCCCCCAGTCTCAGACATATATGTACTCACTTTAGTGTATGAACTTAGAGGCTGTGTAGGTCTTGGAAGCAGTGTCCTTTGCTTTGGGATCTCATTGCCTTTTATAAGTGACTGCTTCAAAATATGCCAGTAACTACTGAAATTGGCTTCAAAAGGATTATTAAAAGGTGCCCCCCTCCCTTCTTTTTTTTTTTTTTTTAAATCACCTCATCCCCCTTTCTTCCGTGTTTTTATCACACCATCTCTGGCCAGATCTTTGTACCTGTACTGTATATCCTCTGCTCCTCTGAGGTATGTTTAATTCACTTGAGTCGCTTTTTATGTGTATTGCTCAGACTGTAGTCAAGCCAGGAGTTTTTGTTGAGGAAAAACAAGCCAAAAACTCTCCAAAACCAAACTCTGCTGGTTTAAATGTGCTTGGCTGAACGGCATGAAAGCCTTACTCCTGTGCAAGCAGCTGTGTGCTTGCAGCTGCGCAGAAACGTGGGTGTGCAAGTTATGAACTCTCATGCTGTAAGACAATCCCGTATCTTCAACCTGTGCTGGGATCAGTTGGCATAACTCAACTAAAATGTTGCTTTAGGATGGGCAGAGTTTTATAGTCTCTGTTGCAGTCTATATTTATAGTCTGTTTGCAGGGTTGCTGGTCTTTGTTAGGTATTCTTTCTCTTGGCTGTCTGACCCTTCAGGGAGGGTAAACGTACATCTGTCGTGATAATCAGAGCCATGAGAAACACTGAGGGAATTTCACGTCCTTGTTCACCAGCTCCAGCTTCTAGAGATAGCAGCAGCTTTCTTGGCATTCCTAGCACACAACCTGTGGTTTGACTGTTTTGTCTGAGCCTAGTTGGCTGGAAGGGGATGATGGTTTTGGAAGAGCAGTGTGAGAGGCCATAAAGTGCAGCTTGGTGAAAAGTTAAGAGGACACCTTGGTTTCAGTTCATGGAGTCCATCACATTGGATTGGCGACAGATGGAGTGAATGGAAGTTGGCTGTGTCAAGAGACTGTTCTGGCAACCAGAAAGAAACCTGAGGAGACAGGCGCAGCAAGACAGGAGCTGAGGAAAGGGCAGAGGGTGTTTCATGTTGGAGACAAAGGGATGGATAGAGCACTGTGGTGCCTGCACCTTTAATTATGCGTCTTGATGTTCCACTTTCTTAGATGTTCCTGTGAGAATTAGAAAAATTGCGTTTGTGGTACAACTCCTGACCAAAATTTGAAAAAAAAACTTGGAAATATCAAGTTAGTTATAAAAGGACAAAGGGAACCTGCTTGCTGTTGCGTTTCTGGGACTGAGTTCTTGTTCGCTGTCAGATTGCACCCAGCCTTAGGATTTACTGTAAAAAGTTTATTTCAGGAAGATCCAGACAGGTGAAGGCAGTAGCAGTGACAGTGTGAAACACCTGATGATTTTTGGATTGCCTGGTGTAGCGGGTCTCAAGCTGTGGCCTATGGGAAGCTGTCTGGTACTGAACTGTAAGAGCAGAGAAGGAGAAACTGTTGTGGCAGCTGGACAAAAAACCTGCAGAACACTGCAAGTCTGTGGGGAGACCCAGCAGTAGTTCTCTGTTCCAGATGCTTAATGCTTTTCAACTCAATTTAAAGGATTCCCGTGGTTTGTGGGAAGGGTGCTAATGACCTTTCCCTCTTCCTCTGTTTGTGACAGGCATTTGAAATCTAACAGGAAGAAAGCCTGCAGACCAAGAAAGTCCAACTATAAAATTCTTCTCAGGTTTTGTTGAGATAAAAATTGTATTTTCCTTTTGTCACGTTGTTTTATAAGACTAGCAGGATGTTTCTAAAATGCTGGCCTGTGTTACTGCCAAAGGAACAAAAACTGTCTGTGTGCTTGTGAATACTGCTTGCAGTTACATGTTCTCCTATTCTTGGATTATATTCTTCAATTATATGCTGCATCTTGATCTGACCCATAAAATTCCTCTGTTCACTGGTGAATGTGTTGGACACATAAGAGGGCAGAACAAAGTTTGTACAACTCTGTGCTTGACGCTGCAACATAACTATTTCTTTAAAATATATTGTCTAGATAATGCAGTGTGTACTATTTATGGCAACACAAATATTAATGCCTGGAGCAAATAAGAACTTGTGGATGGTAGTATGCAAAGGTAGAAGGTGCAGTTGTATCTGTTACACTTAGGGGAAGTCTCATTGCTGGCACAGAGAGCTGAAAATGATAGGGACAAGATAGGGGTGGACCCTGATATTCCTTGAAATTGGCACTTGAAAGCAGTCGTGCAAAAGGGAAGAGTTACTGCACCCTTCCAGGAAGGACAAAATGGTCAAACTCTTCACTGCCAGCGACAGATCTGGAAGATGCTCTGGATTATGAGGAAGCCTGTGGTTAGAAGTGAATAACAGGTAGAGGTGCTGTATCTTCTAGTTCAATTCAGTTTTACATGAATTAGTTATTAACATCAAGCAACTGCTTCTGTCAGTGATGAGAATCTATCCTGTAACTTCATTGGTCTAAGAGAGAGCTGCGGATGGCTCATTTTTGGAGCTCATCTTTCACTAGTATTCTCTGGCTGGACAGGAGAAGTTCTGTTTTCTCTGTTGGCATGAAAACTGCATGAAGAAAGCAGAAGGATGTGAAGATCTGAATAGGTATCTTTTTTCCCATCCTCCTGTGCAGCCTTGAGGCAGGGATAAAGTTACAACTGGGTAGAAGAAAATGCTGTTGGTTTCCATACTACAGAGTCTTTGGTATATAGTGTTGAACACTATAAAAATAAACTTGAACAAATATATTCTCTTCTAACTGTCAAAAATTGCAAAAACATGCACTGGGTTTGATGAGCAGTTGTCAAGGCATTGTAAATATCTTTCTAAGAAACTGGGTTTGACAGACAGGGGAGGACACGCAAGCTGCAGGATTTCAGCATTTTTGAAATCTCATTTTCATTTCTGGACTCAGTCATCTTTTCTGTGCACATGCACAAATACCCATGAAGGCAGTGTTCCCATTGCAAGCTAGTTTCCGACTTTGATGGTTTAGACGTCTAAAATTGTGCTGTTTGCATTTCAAACAATATCAGATTTGCTGTAGCATAGGGGTCCCCTAAGCAACAATGTGCCTGGAGGGTTATCTGTTGACTGCTGGCTCTAGAAGAGGCAAGTTTTGGAGGTAACCCAAAGCTTGCCCAGCTAAGGGGCAGGTTGTGTTTTTAAAAATCAACTGCAGTAGTTCTTTGGAATAAGTATTTTGGGAGCGTTGTTTTGGTCAACTTCCAAGTGCAGATTACTTCTGAGCATCTTATTTTCCTTCTCCACTAACTACCTGAGGCTCCTGCTAACAATTGCTCATCCCTGCATATGGAAGGGCAGCTGGAGGCAGGGGCACGGCCAGTGCACGGATCTGGTAGGTATTGCAGCCAGCCCGCCCGGCCGCTGTGCCCTGCAGCCTCCCCGCTGTGCAGCTCTGCACAAGGGCAGGGAGGGGACCCTACTGGGAAGCTCCACGGGGTGCAGGCAGTGCTTTGGTATCCAATTCAGAGGATTAATAGCGCTTTCTGTTCCTTGGACACTGCAGCCAGTTTGCCTAGTGTTCATATTCAGTTTGCCCACTTCTTGACTGCACTTACTTGTGTAAATCTGCTCAAGCGTTTAAGTCTGAAAGAGCAAACAAACAGGGAAACGAGCAGACGGCTCTGCTGGCTCTGGAGGGGTCGCTTGCTTCTCTTTCCTTGTTTCCATGAATGTGGCCCCTTGCAGTACATACAATGCCGTCTGTCAGCTCTCCTTTCCCAGATGAGGGCTTTGCTGTGAAGTGTAAAGTGCCGTCTGCGCACCCAGCATCTCTGCTCCTTTAGAAATACTCGTCGGAAACTGGACACTTGCTCATTCTTCTTCCACAGTGCTCGGTTCCTCTGCTGCTGTCTTTTTGTGCCCTGGTGCCGGGGCAGGATGGATGACTGAGCCCCAGGGGTCTGCCAGGAGGAGCCGCTCTGGTGCATGGTGGCTGCCTATAAACGCACACAGAGAGGAGCATACATGTGGGCAGAGACTGTGTGCTCTACACAAAATGGCATGTAGCGTTATACCGAGGCAGGACAGGCATTTGGCCATGCATATTCAAACACTGTGGCTTGTCCCATAACTGATGGACCTCTGCTTTATTTAGTGTGGTGAGGATTGGCCTGCTTCACGTGCTGGCCATACCACAGAGCTATTAATCAAGTCGTAGGCTTGATCAATCAAGTCAAGGCTCATATAACCCAATAGGTTTTCTCTCGCGAAAGTGCCAGTGCTGTTTCATTGTAGGCTATGGATTGGTTTGACACCTGTATACACTTGTTACTGAAGAAAGCTGACCATGTTTGAGATTCTTGAGATTATTTTTCCATTATTACTTCTGTTAAATTGCAATGGTTTTGTTAATTGTTTGCTGGTCACCCAGTGAATCTCAATTGATTTGGATGCTTTGGTCTCCCAGGTTATTGCAGGGCCTCTTCGAGACATCCTGTGCTAGATTTTAGCATGTGCAGTATTGCACCTTCTACGTTTTGGCACAGTACTTTCTGTACATTACTTTGTATGCCTTGTCACTTGTATCCTCTTACCCTGCATACCTTTCAGTCTTGAACTGAATGCCTAGCTCCTGATTTGAGTAAGTTAGACAAAGCAAACTTCCTGACCAAATTCAGGTCAGGTTTTCAGACTGGATTTCTCAAGGGTAATTTAATTTTGCCTATTTTAACTTTTCATGTAACTGCCTTAGACATGACATTTATTCCAGACTCTAACTCTTCTATGGCAATGTCTGTACTGTTCTTAAAGGCTGCTGCAGTCCATCCTTCAGTATCTGGTGTTCTAAAAGTTAGAGGAGTGACTTAGTGCAGAATTGGTCCTGACAGTATATTTGCAATTGAAGGAAAACTGTAATGATTGTAATTCTGCCATAGAAATTCTGTGTTCTTGTTGTCAAACAAAGGAATGTCATCAGGCAAAAAGGAAAAATATCTGAGACCTGTGTCATATCTTAATGGTAATTTGTAATTAAGCTTGTTTTACTCAGCTTAGTGCTATATAATGTATTAGGGGCATTTGGTGACGGAGTCTCCCAGGAAGAAGGTGATCCTTGTTCTTTGGTGCCAGCCAGATGTGTTAGGGACTCCCAGACAGCAATGTAAGGGGGGTGGGAGGCAGGCAAGTTCTGGACGCTTCTGTATCTATAGGGTCTAGGTATTTGGTTTGGTGTGCCAACTTGCATCCATTTCAATCTGTGTTCCCCTGAGCTGGCTGGTTCATTTAAAATCCAATGCCTTGTTGGAAGCCAGTCCTTCAGGGTTTTTTTCAGTGAATTGTTTCAAAAGCTTATAGATTTTGCTTTTTTAATTGAGGTATAATGTTAGCTGTTGCAATGGAAGGTTTGTATAGAAGTGGCTTTCAAATTTCTCTTCTTGTGTCCCCATTTTCTGTTGCAAACTCTTGTACTACAGTTGAATTTCATCTGACTTGTGATCCCACCTGGGGTTCTTGCCCCTGTTTTGGGAGCTACTTGCCTAGACACTCCTAAAAGTGTATTGCTTTCTGCAGGCTCCAGCAGGAGCTGCTGCTGCTCAAAACCTGAAAGGTTTTCTTTTGGTGATACTTATTCTTGCTTTAGGTGCAGAATGCTGGGCCAAAATAATTCCTGCCATATCTGCATCAGAAGCAGGGAGTTATTTGCTACAATGCTGCTGATTTTTAGTATTACTACAGAGCGTTTGGCTTTAGTTTAAAATGTCAGGCCTAATCAAACACACAGATGTTCCCTGTTGATTATATCTAAGGTTTCCTACATGAGGAGTTTGTTTATAAATAATGCTATTCATGTTCAAGTCCTGTGTGAACTCCAATGAAGGTAGCACATCACTGAGTCTCTTCACCTCCCCTTTCACCAAGGTAAGATGCTGTTAGACTCAGCCCTCCATCCGGGCAGCGTGCCTTGCTGCTTTGCATTCATCCTTCCTATAGCACGGAACCATCACCATACTGGTAGTTCCTGAAATGTTCCACCTTCTTTCTCCTCCTATCCTGTCCCATAAAGCTTCTGTGACAAGGTTCCCTGGTGTCCTACAACATATGCCTCTGCCCGGATGTCTTACCCGTGGTGAATCTTCACAGAACAAGCCTCTGTCCTTAGGGTCAGTCTGCCTCCAGGGACAGTCCTCCCCTTCACTGAGAGAACTGCAGACAAGCCTTCATGCTAGCAGGGTTTTCCAGCAGCTACCCTTGTAGCTCTCCAGGGGATAACCAGAGTGCTGGGTCCTGCAACAGAGACTGATGGTTCATTCCAGTTTCACCCTTTATCTCTTCTTTGTGGTTGTTGCTGGGTGAAGTGCAGTGACTAATTGCACTAACAATACCTACTGTTCCAGATCAGGGAATTCCCTTGTGGTAATAAGTTGCTTGACTCAGAATCATGTTCTTTTTTTTTTTCCCCTGTTTCAGAGTAGAATTTTACAGCCCCATTAAATCTGTTGCCAAATCCAAACTTGGAGTAAACTGAAGCTGGCTTTCTTTGGCCAAATTCTGTCTTTGATCTTGGGTCTTGACTTGTAGTATCCTAATCCCAGACTAGGCATTGGGTTTAGTGTGCTGCAGAAGTGGCCTAGATTGCCTCTCTTGAGTTACCTGGAACTACACCACTGCATAACTGGCCCTGAACTATGTATTTGGGAGATCTGCCAAGGCACTCTGTACCCCTTTGACATTTGAGCAGATCTCTTGATCATGTGCATGGATGTTGGATCTCATTTGTGTTGAAAAGTCCACGTCCTTCTGAGTTCGGAGACTTTGGACAAAAGTAAAAAGATGGCAGCATTAAGGCAGCTCAATTCATTTGCATTTCAACCTACCTCAAATTCAGGCTTCTTTCCATCAGAGGAAGACTGGTTCATTACCCTAGTGCAATTCTCTGCACCTCTGCCTATTTTTTTTTTTTCTGGGCTTCTCTGAAACAGTAATCAAATGTGTGATCCTCAAGTAGCATGCCAGATTCTTGAATCGTTTTTATTTTTAGTTGAGGTGGAAGAGAAGCAAGATGCAGAGCTGATTCCTGGGAGCCCTTAGGAAAAAATACTGTGCCTTGTAAAAACAAGTGATTTTACTTATTGCAATTGAGGAGTCAATTAACTGGCTAATTAAAGCAATTCCTCATTACATAATTGAATTCTGGTTCATCACCATTTCTAGTCTGCAAGACTGCCCCAGAGAGCAGAGCCGTTTCTGAGTGCTCTGTATCACAAATAGAAGAACTCATTGCTTTAGCAGCATTCGGATGTGGCACAGAGCCCTGGCAAAGGGAGAGGTGGCTGGGTGGGACTTCCCTTGGTTCCTTGTGGAAATAAACAATGGGATGCCATCCAGATGGTTAAAAAAAGGCAGTTCCTAGACCTGTTTCTAGTGCCAAAGATAAATGAAGACAGGAGGTGATGAATACTGGAAACCCAGCTGTTAGCACAGAAAACATGATGTTTAAGATGCACAGTGTTGTGGGACTCAAGGTTACAATCTTAGAATATGCACAATGTCCAAGGCGCAAAGCTTTAGACTGGGTTTGGACATGCCAGTGCTCATCAAATATACTCTTAAATTGGGTGAGAGAAGAAGAGAGCTTTTAAATTCTGTTATCTTCCTCCTGTACAGAAAGATAGACTGAAGATGGAGTTATTTTTTAATGAAGGATGAATTAGAAAAGTACCAGTGTACTGAAATGTTGTATGGTAATGGAAAGTATATGGAAAAAATTCAATGATAATTTGAAATACTTAGAAATCTACAATATGAGGATTTTAGTGGGCATAGTTAAAACCAAGCATGGTGTCAAGCCATGCCATCTGAAGGAGAAGAGAAGGGAGGGTGAGGTTAATGACATTTATTGCTGGTGAGCCATGATTTGACAATGAGGGATTGTGGCAGAGATATTTTTGAAGTTAGGATAGAAGTACTTCAAAGCCCAGAAGAAATTGCATTTGGCAGCTGATGGGAACTTTGAAGACTGAATGAGACACAATTAAAAGAGCTGCATTTAACATGTTCAGCTTCCCTTGCTAGTGTGATACCCAGTGACTTTGAATGCCCTGATCATGTTTGTACCTTGGAAATAGGACTTGAGTGGAGCAGAAACCATCTTCTCGCTGAAGGAGGAAACTAGTTAAAATAAGCGAATGTTGTGGATTTAGTTAGAATTCAGGTATTTTAACTGATGTCTCATTAGTGAACACAATTGCTTGAGAGAAAATTATTGTATGTTGTGTGGTTGTTTTTGTGGGTCTTTTTGTTTTGTTTTTATGGGTTTTGTGGTTTGGATTGTTTTTTATTCTTGTTTGAGGGTTTTTTTGTTTGCTTGTTTTAAACATTCTTTTCAGACTACAGACCTGGCCTCCTTCCTGTGTGAGACACTGATCCCCTGTTCCTTGAGCCCCAGTTCCTCATTTAGAAACAATGCATGGCCTCTGTGTCACAGGAGTGCTTTGGGGCACAGTCACTCATGTTTGTGAATCCCTCATACCTTGTTGATAATGACCTAGAAATAACTAGGCTTCTAAAACTCAATGGGAAATTGTTTCATGCTTAAAGCATAAAAAATACTGTACTTGGAGAACTGCAAAATTTAATGAGTAGGGAAGAGTGAGAGCAAAATTAAAAAAAAAAATAAAATAAAATTGAGGCCTATTGGTAATATTCTGCATCTCCCAAGTATGATGAAGAGAGAAAGGAGGTGGTAATGGTGGCTTTGCACAGTGGAGTATTTTTTCCCTGTAGTTGGATTTTTGGTCAAAGTACAGAATGGAAGAAAGGGAAGCAATGGAGGCAGATTGTGGTGTGAAAGTTGGGGGAAGGAAAAAGACGGTTAGGAGGAACAGAAAATGCTTGTGTTAAGTATGTTTTGAGGAAGGAAGGAGTGGGCATACCGCTCCAAAAGACTGTTCCATAAGTGGGAAAGAGAATTAGATTGTTAATGACCAAGTTAAATTTCATAAATATATTGCCAAGACGAAAAAGAACAGAAGTAGGGGAACAAAGATCTATGAGAACAGCATACTTTACACTCCAGCTTCTGGCTGAACATTTTGAAAAAGCCCTAGGATGTTTCTACAGGTGATCTATTTCCACCAGTGCTAGGCAGCTCCGTATAACACAAGTCTTCTGTGAGCTTAGTTTAGATGAGTGTTGCTGTGGCTTCAGAGTGATGGAGTTTGTCCCTTGTTGGGTGGGTTGGGGGGTTGGTTGGTTTGTTTTTCCCTGTGGCTGGAGATGAGAAATGATGAGAAAATCCAGGCAACTTTTTTTTTTTAAATACATAATATTTCATTTCTGACTGCTACTGCTTGGTATCATGACTCCAGTGGAGCTCAGTTTCCACCCTCGACCAGCATCATCAGCCTCCATATATTCCTGACATCAGAAGTAAAATGGGCATTCCTGATTTTGCATGGTCTGACAGATGCTGGTTTTTATAGTGGCAGTCTTTTCCTCTCTTGATCAAGTTATTAGTGTCATTGTCATGAAGCGCTCAACATTTTTCAGCCCTTAGGGAAGAGCAGCCCAGTTTGGAACAGAAACCTGTGCATCCTGGCAACACACATTGAAGCACTGTGGAGTTAAAATGTACTCATGTTCATTGTCCCCTTAGGAAGCAGTGTAGTTCCCAAGCTGGCACTTCTGACATAACTCAATTATGGAATCATAAATAAACAATTGACATAGGCCAGGGAACTTCAAAGCAATCAGTACAGTCGTAATAGGTTCTAGCTTGATGAATAAACCATGCTGATATAGTCTAAAGGATTCGTAATTTTTTTTCCCCTTCTGTCTTAGATCAAAGCTGCACTCTTGAAGTGCAGCCTGGCAACTCTCCCTAACCCCTTTCCTTCCCCCACATCCCCTGCTGATCTCTTGGTACAAGCATCATTACTCATGGGACTGGTTTCTTTGCAAGGTGTACTCCATCTCCTAAATTAATTGGATCCTGAGACACACTTGCATGCAAAGTAGTTCTTAGAGAATGGTTCTTAGCCAGCACCTATTTTTTTGGTTTTTGATTGAATTGACATGCATATACTGGCTTCTTAGGTAATGAAGATGACTTTTTTATGTTGGTCGTAACAGTTATGTCCGTGTTGTGCTCTTTTAGTTGCGTCTGTTGCAGCTTTGTACCAACATAGTGGGGTTTTGTTCACAACAAGACCAGGATGCAGTGAGGTGGTGGTTGAGATGGTGTTGCTTATGCAGCTTGAGAGGGTTGCTGAGGCCTTTCCCCCAGACCATTTATTACACTTAAGAAGTACTTAAAGTAGTTGGTTGATGTGTCTCACCCTCACTGAGCCCGAGATTCTCTTTAAGATATCCCATCCTCCATTACCCAACTGAAAGCATCATGGGACCATCTGAATGTCCTGCGAATCCGTGGCAAGCCTTGCAATAAACTTACTCTGGGTTCAACACCCTATTTTTGCGCTGCCCTTTTTCTTTGCACGTTGTCTGTCAGCGGCAAGCTGACCGCAGGAAGGTGTGGAGGAGAGCAGGTGCCTACCGTGCTGCCTCTGCCTGCGCTCTGCGGCCTTTGCAGGGAACACGCCTTAGGTAAAAATGTCCAGTCTAAAATATGGTGAGTCGTATGTCTGCATTCATAGTTCCAATTTAATTTGTGAAGGGCGAAGCAGTCGGTGACTGTATCGCTAACAGCTTTCCCCACTCATCCTGGCAGTGGCACGGCATCGGCTTCAAGGGAAAGGTGCCTTCGGCACTGCCTCTGGGATGGTGAGGGGGCAAAGGGGAGACGGGAAAGCAGCAGACACAAGCTGGGTCTTGCCATGAGCGCTTAAACGCTGACGTGTCAGGAGCTGGGAAATTGTGTGATAGTTTCCCTGTGACCTGGATCCTGAGAGCTTAAGGAGGTCTGAAACTTTTTTTTTGACAAGTTGATATATTAATAACAGGCCTATGGTGGGTGTGTATGGGAGAGTGGCAGGTTTTTGCATGAGAAAATCTGACTTTCTGAGAAATCCCGGGTTGATGCACAAGACCACATATTACTGTGCTGCCTCCTGTCCAGAGGGGAAGCTGCCAGAATTTTCTGAGAAGAAACCAAACGAAACCCCCCTTCTAACCCCAAATAAACAGGGAAGGAGAAGTCACTGATGTTGTTAAGAAACTAACAGCTGCATTTACAATGACTCCTGTCAGCGAGGACAAATAAAATTTCTCGTTTTGGATTAACAAAAAGAGCCAAATCCACAAGGAGCTAATCTTTTCAGATGCACCAAGAGCTCCCTGGCCTGCCACAAGACACCCATGTCAGAATAGTGCAGAGCCTGTGCCTAGGTCTTTGGCCCAAAATGGCTTAATAAATATTTTAGTGTTTTGCACAGATTGTTGCCAAAAATTCAGAGTCTAAAACTGTCTTCCAGGGAAAGGGATCTTTATGCATCCTCGTGTTTGATTCAAGCACTTGTTCTTACTCTGTGTGGTGAAAAAAGGCAAGTTTTAAAATCGGTTCTCTACTCCATTAGCACCCGCAAAGGATGTCTCTGGTCAAATCGGAGGCAATCTGCTCTGTCTTTTATATTATTGTTATTTGTTTTGTTTAAAACTTCATCATATATGAGATCATCTGTCACCCTCTGCAGAGAGCTGTCAGGGCACTGTCTGTGTATCTGCCGCTGCCTGGTAATAACAAAGAAGCCTGTCTGTTGTGGGCTGCCTGTCTGCCTCTCCCTTGGCTGAGGGGGAAGTGGTTTGCTGAATTTTCCTGGCCCATTTGCTCCTTGGCCTGTTTAATGGCAGCGCAAGCAAGGATGCCAATTAATGTTAATCTGAAGGTATACACTTCTATAAGATCCTGGAGCAATGCCATCAGCTAGTCTCACATGGGTCACCAAGCAGCTGTCAAGCAATAATGTTTATTGCATTTTTACTTCATTTCCTTTACTTCATGGTTGATCACCGTGGCTTATATAAAACTGATAAAATTGACATAATTTTAAACTATTGTAAAAGCCAGCAAGTGAAATGCGGGCGTGAGAGCAGAGAAAAGGATGAGACGCGTCTGGCCGGCAGCTTTTGTACAGTCATTGAGAATACAGAGGAAGGAGAGACGGTGAAATTAAGTGCAAGTAAGGGTGTGGTTTTTTTTAATTTCAAGCAGGAACCTTGGCAGTTTTCCTTGTCATGTAAGGACGTGATGTTCAGTAGCATGCTTTTAATTCGTGTACTTTACCTTGTGCTTAATGATGTTGTATTTTGTGTCTGCCCTTGCACACTCACCTCTGGATAGGAACAACTTTTGGGATGTTTGACTGCCTAGGGAACAGTAAGATACAGTGTCACATTTATGCTGATCCTGTTTAATCAGTAAAGTGGACAGTGTGGACCCACGTCATAAGTAAAGTTACCTTATTCGTCCTGTAACGCTTCTGATAAGGAGCTGGATAAGTGAAGGCAGGATCAGCCTGGTCAATATGGGAGCTCTGCTGTGGCACTGACGGCCTCTCTGAGCACGCCACGGCTCCCTTGGCAAATCTCTGCAGCGTGTGCCTGGCTGTAAGTGGGGGTATGGCTCTGACGGAGCCTACGGAGCCTGCCGTGCTTCAAACAAAGCGCTCTGTTGGACTCGATCCACAGGCCTCATTTTGATTGTTTACGATTGAGTAAATCGGGCCTGTCCCCATGGAAGTTAATGGGATCAATCCTGGTGTGACAGCTGAGTGAAACCTTGCATGCGTGAATCTTGCACGCTTAACACAGTCCATTTTTCCCTGTTACAGGTCTTTCTTTTTCTCACGTGTCTTGCTTCAGAAATGCATTCCTTTAAATGTGTCATGGATCAAAACTGTAAAAGACCATCTGTTAGCTTGGGTGAAATCTGTAATCCCTGTGCTGTTCAGGTAACAACCAAATAGACATTCATTTATTTGGAAATGGGGTACTTGGCCATCCTACTAATGTTATGGATTTGCTGCCCCCCCCCCCGATTATTACTTACATAATGTGTGGACTAATAGTTACTGTATGGTTTCAATGTAAGTTGCTTTCTAGAAGCTATGTGTAGGCAGGGAGCTCAAGATGACATAACGTAGGATTAAATAATTATTGTGTTGTGGTGCAAGAAGGGGGGTGGTTGCAGTATGTGAATGATGCTATCCAGTTAAACCTCATCCAGGCAGAAGAGGCAGGAGTGGTACAGGGTACATACAGATGGGTGGGTCTTCCTTGACTTGTGTTCTCTGCAATTAAAATTCTTCCTGCTGTCTCTTGGATAGATTTGGGAGGACAGAGCTTTCCTAGTGATGCCACTGTAAATCGAGACTGCATTTATCCCAGCGTGACTGAGCTCTGAGCCTAGCTTGTAGTACTGTGTTTATTAGTGCTTTGTAATTGTGCATAGCTTAGTTTGGTATCCCCCATCAGTAAATTTTGCAAATATTTCACAAATTAAAAATGTTTTGACTACCTTTTCTTGCTAGTCAGCACCATCTTTTTAAATCAACAATTTGTAGCTTTAAATAGCATCTGAGATTTTGTTTTTGGCTTTGTTTGTTTTAATTCAGCTTTAGAACTGTTTGTACCTAAACTCGCTGTGGCTCAGTGTGGGGTTTTGCTGCTTTTGCTCTGAAATGAATGTTTGCTGAACTCAGCTGGAAAAGATTTTTGTCAGTGGAGAGTGAAAAGGTGAAGAGAGGTGCTGGTAAAATTCAGTTAACACTTCACTGCAGTGCTTATAGCCCAGCTATTAACATGTCTTAGGAATGTGAAAATGAGTGTAGAGTATAAACACCACAATTTTCTAATATCCAGGATGAATAAAAAAGAAGTAAAAAACATAAGATGTGGTCAGGTAAGTTACAAATCTTAAAAAGTCACTCCCCTTACAGATACCCAGAAGTTCCTACTAAATACAACAAAGAATTTTTTTTCCTCAAGGAATACTTTTTTTATTATTGCTATTTATTTACCCAGAGAAACCCTTAAAAAATGGTGCTATGTCTTTGTTTCCATGCGGGCTGCAAGTTTCTGCTGTGAGAACTGGGAAAACTCAAGCCCCAGCCTCAATACAAATCTACAGGAAGAAATGCAGGAGCGGGGACACAGGCGTGCCTTGTCTCTCCAAGTGGCTGCAGGCTCTCGCCGTGCTCCAGGACAGTCTCCTGTCATTGTGTGCCATCAAGTAATATGTTTGCTATCAAACTAAAACCGTCGGAATGCCAGAGCCTTTGGGCTCATTATCCTTTGCGTACAATGCAGTGTGACAGCGAAATGGCTGATGCAATCTAATGTTGTCCTTTCAGTTAAAAGGCAGGGTGATGGTTACAGTCATTCGTTTCCTGAAGGCAGCTGAGTGGCAGGGATTAACGAGAGCCAGGCAACTGTACTACATCTAATGACCAAAGGTTGTAATGTGGCATGGAGCTGACTTACCTCCTGAGCAGCCAGACCAGCTCTGGCCTGAGCCCACACGGTTTGTGGTGGCCAGTGTGTTGCTGTGATCAGTTGAACTCTGAGATACATTAACTATTTTTCCTTTGAATTTATGTGAAAGCAATTAGGTTAACAGCACAGGATGATGTGTAAGTGACTGTGTGTGGTCAGTGTAAACGTTTATTCAGGCTAGATACTACCTTGTGAGCTTCTACGCGTGCAAGAGTGGTGAAGTTTCCACTGAGTGTTTGATGCTTGTGTTGCTCTGCAACCCAGAGAATGCTGCTCTTGTAAGGTTTGTGGCTGCTGGTTCTTATGTGGAAATGTCTTTTGTCTTTTCTTGGGAACTGGAAGGGTTGATTATAAACATTAGTGAACATTAGAAGTCTGAAGACCAGCTGAAGGTCTGTAGAAGAGCCTTGCACCTGGTGCTGAGGTTGTGCAGTGGGTGGGGGGCATGCTTTATAAGAGGCACCTGGAGGTGAGATTGAATTTGTTCTGCATTTGGTTGCAGACATGTGCTTGTGCTGTTGGAGTCCACTGTTGCAGAGGGTACATAAGTTAAATAAGCTTAAGTCATGTTCTTTCCTCAGTGCAGACTTTGCTATGCATTGATTAATCTGCTTTAGGAAGTATTGTCAAACTGCAAATGGCACTGTCTATAGAAGTGATCAGAAGTGGACACTGTACTGTCACTGAAAACAGGTATGTGAAGCTGAAGTCCTGCGTTAATGGCTTCTCAGACTTGCTGTTGAGCATCCTCTGCTGAGGCTCCAGTGGATGTTCCCTGGGATCTGGCTTTGTCACTGATTCTTTGCAATGCGGATACGGTGTCTCTTATGCTTGGAGCAATTTAGTCTGTGGTGATTTCAAGGATACTTATGCAGACCAGTGGAGATGCGTGTTAACTCCCCATCCAGCCCTACTAAGGTGTCCTCTGATGAGCCAGTCCTGTGACCTCTCTAAACAGCCAAGTGTTTGCCTGGCTGCTGTAGTCACCTGGTGCTGCCATGCTGTCAGTCAAGGGGTGCTGACTGCTGGAATAAATGCTGTCCATCTAATTAGTATGTGTAGCAGCAGGTTTTAATTACACGGTTAAATACACAGAAATACAGGATTGTCATGTTGTCCCTTTGTGGCTGACGTGCTGCCTCCAGCAGTAGCCAGTGCTGGATATATTAGTGCATAACATACTTCTTTTTGCCCTCAGAGTAACGTGCATGGGCTGTTACAGAAGAATTTCACTTCTTGCTTTGTTGAAGCCAGTTTGTGTCCAGAAGAGTAATTCCTCCTCTGTGAACCCTTTCACTCTGCTGTGGTTCAGGTTAACCTAGGGACTTTATATAAAAATGATTTCTAGGCAGAGTATTTAAGATGAATGAGCTCTCTCTTGTTTTTTTTTTTTTTTTTTTTCCCCTCCTGGGTTTTACAGGAGATTTGATCTCTGCAGGATTTCCTGAAGTTTGTGGTTTCCCCAGATCTTTCAGTGCTTCCTCGTGCCTGGTAGAAATCCAGTTGATAGGTGACCAAGTGGTGAGCTTCCAGAGTATTTATGTTCCTGTTACTCTTTCCTTTTCACCTTTTCTTGTGAACATTTCTCATGCTACTCAAGCTTGCAATTTTTGTTGTTAATTTTAGGTTGGTAGGTTTTTTCGTATTATTTTCACTTTCTATTTAATTAGACATTGACTGGTGGCAGCTAGTACACAGTTCTGATCTAGAGATGCATAAAATGGTAAAGTAAAATTGTGTTTTGTTTCACATGGGATGTGCTGTGTGGTCTCTCTCAGCTTGAGCAGGTGAGTACGAAAAGGATGAAGAGAGCACAGCATTCTTCCTGGTGGCAGTATCCGTGCAGGGGACGCTCCACCATGTGGGTGGTGTGTGATGGGGAGAGTTGCTGTTCCTTTAGCATTGTGGCTACTCTGCCTTCCTGTTGTACAGGAAGAAAGATGTGAAGCAACTATTACCATGTGATCTTGGAGGATCCCAGCCCACTGAATTTTGATTTTCTCCAAGTCTGTCTCCTACTGTATGGGAGACTTGCTCATTCAGCTATGTTGGTGTTAGCAATAATATTAAACTCACTGGGAGTCAAGAGGTCTCAATTTCATTCACAGAGGTCACTGAGCATGTGAATACCAGTCTGCATAGCAAACTTTAAACTGTGGCCATCTGGGAGCCTCAGACCAAGGCTCTGCAGGGTCAAAATGACTCATCAGCAGAGCCTGGGCAACCTTTGGTACAGATGCAGCTGTTGGCAGCAAAGGAGCATCGCTTCTGCAATAGTTTCTGATATGTCTCCAAGAGAAATCAGTAACACCCACAAAAGCTACAGTCTTACGCGAGTTTAAGTGGCACAAGGGTTTTTCCAGAATACAAATATTATCATAAAGCCCCCATTGGCCTTGGCAGTTTGTGTTTCTCAAGTAACAGACCAAAACCACGTTTATCTTGAAGGGGGTATGTCATACACCAGTGGTTGAAATGCAGATTATAAAAAGGGTCACTGAAAGTCTCTGGAAGCTTTGAGATGCTGTTGCTCCTTTAGATGCTGACACACAAAATTCACCACAGTTGGTGTGCAGGAAAATTCCTGGGAAACTGGGTTCCTGCAAGATGTAAATTCCAGTCATTCAGTGAACGCGTATCAGAGTATGTTGTAATCTGGGCTAAACAAGTGTGGGTATTATCTTATTTTTCATTTTGAATGCTGGTAAGAGATTTAGAGATCCCACTGGACTGAGATAAGCCCAACAGGAATTTTCCTGATTACTCGTTACTCTTTTGACACTAACTAAATTGGAAGCAGGAGGGTAGAAAGACATAGCTCTAATGGTTTTTAGATTTGATTGGCTTAGATGTGGTTGTGGGGGTTCATTTACTCTAATTTGGGAGACATTGTTTAGGACTTGAGTCCTTGATATTTTCTGTGTGTGAAATATACTAGGGGCTAATTGATTTACAGGAAAATTAAATGTTATATTTTCACAGGTGGAAAAAAATTGACCTTCAGAAGTTCCTGTCCCCCCAGGTTCCCACCCACGGTGCTAACCCCACACCTTGGTCCACAGCACCCTCCATTGGGCTGATGCCTTTACTCTGGAGCAATATTATAACTGGATCATCACAATGATTGTGTGCTTTGGGGTTTTGTGGGGATTTTTTTGTTTTTTAAAGAAACAGCTCTGGAGAAAATGTAATAATGTAATGCCAGACCATACCCTTCACTGCATGAATTTATGTGAGATCTCTGATAACAGTATTTAGTGGACTGTAAGCTGTGTAAATGAAGTAATCATGCAATACTGCAAAGAACATACTGATTTAATAGGTTAAGGTACGAGGAGAGGTAGTATTTAGGAGTCATAGTTTGCAGTATGAGAATAAAAGAGCATACACATTCGCTGTATTAATACATGTCTGTCTTCCTAGGGATAGTGACTTTTCCTAGGTGTTGCATGCTATACATGTAGGTATTGTCTATTTAGTTATCCTGCTAGATATTTACAGAAGCTCATGAAATACACAGCTGCCTATACAAGCTTGAGGTCTTACTTGTAGTCTACATACAGCTCTCCTGCATGCCCTCATAGGAAGGGGATGACGGGAAGGAGAGTGTAATGAAGGTGGCTGGATACTCTATTCTTATTCACAGCATTTTGCAGCTGTAATTCACAGAAGTACAGGAACTGATTTACTTTTCAACTTACTCTGTCTTTTCTCATAGATTAAGACATACGTACATTCTGCTTCCCTTTTGTAGGGTTTGGCTTTGAGACTGCCACAGGAACTGTACTGGAGTAAAGTGGATCTAGTGGAGCATTGGTTGTGATGAACACTGTTCAAAACTTCCCTTAAAACCCTGCTTTCACTTGTCCTAATTTGGGTCTAGGTAGCTAAACATACTCTGCATCTCCTTCAGTCAGGTTTTGTTGATAAAGCAAAAGATGAGCTATTTATCAGAGAGACTTAAAGAAAATAGCCTCTCTTATGTGTGTGTATGTGTTTGGTCTTCAGTGAAGAACTTGCGTAGTTAAGGGCTTGAAATCTGTCATTGTGTTGAGGATATGCTTTTAATACCCTGTTAAAATTCGGCTGGGCGTGAACCTTTGTGCAAATCTCTGTAGATGCATGTTTAGCATCCATCCTGAAATTGTAATTTTTTAATCTGACTTTCTTTTCTTTCAAAAACCTGAGAATAATCTTCAATGATTTCTATTAAAAGAACATTGAAGGCCTAGTCAAGCACTTTAAAAATTAGATCTTGTCAGAATTGACAATAGAAGCTGTTTTCTGCAACCTATAATACTATTTTTAATCTAACTCTTTATCTACATATTAAATATCTTACCTGTGATCTGAACCTGGAGACAGAATTCCACAATTTCTGGCTTCTTAAAAGGAATTGTACTTTGCTAGAACAGAGAAAGTATGACAAGTGATTTGAGGGGTGGGGGGAAATAGGCAGTAAGAAATCTTTAGTGACATTTACTTAAACTACACTGTAAAAGGAAACGTACCTCTAGCTTGTGGTAGCACATGTTAGGAGCTCGCAAGTAGCTCGTGCTTCTGGCCTGGTAATGAGATGAGCTTAGAGGCTAAAATCTTGTGAGTGGGTCCAAGTTGTAAAGAAACTTCAGCAATTCAGTAACGTCTTTGCTTTTTTAATAGTGGAGGATGTTATTTAAAACCTCAAATAGAGAACACATTGTACGTCACCTTAATATAATTTTGACTGGTAATTGTTCACAAAGGATACGTCTAAACAAGGCTATTGTGTTTTTTGGCTTTTGTTTTTTAAAGTACAATATTGGGTTTTCTTTTTAAGAAGCACTGAGATAGCTATTCGTAAGATTTTCTGCAGCTCCTGCTGGAGGGTATCATTTACTAACAACAGAAACAATTGTTTGACGTACCTCCCATTGTAAGTGTGGGGACTGCCACAAATCTTGAAGCAAAATAAGATAGAGCAGCACAGCGGATGTTGTTGCACATCAATTCCCAGGTAGTACAAACCTGATTCTGTTATTAACGCTTTTTTTTTCTTGCAGTGCGATTACTGTGATTCCACTGTAACTTCTTATATCACTGTAGTTGAGAACAAAATTAGGCCCCCTGTGTTTACTGATGAAATAATAATTCCAGAATACAGCTTTTTAGCTCTGCTGGTATCCCTACAGTTATCCATAGTCTAGTTGTTTAGGAATTCCCATTGCTTTTGCATGTGTTTCTATGCATCCCCTGTTGTTGCCATACTGTGGGATTGGACCACACCAAAATCCACTTCAGTTGCATCTGCCCCAGGAGCTGCTGAACGTGTCTGTCACACAATGAGGATTTCTCATCTGCACTCAGAGTGACTTAGGTGTCCATGATGCATGCTTAAATGTTAAATCTGTCTGCCAGCAACAATTGGCTTTGTCTTTTTTTAGTCAGTAGCAGGTTAATTTGTATATCTTATCTACTATTATAATTATTAATTTGTTCCACACTATATTTAATTTTCACATGGGATACTAGAATTAATAAATCTTGCTAAGAGAAGTATTTCCATGGCAGGAGAGCTGAAGCAGTAGGGTGGACTCAGACTACAGAGGCATTTTTGTAGCACTTAGATTGTCTAGAAATTCTGTGTTCTGAAGTAACAAAGGAGAAATTTCCTCCAGCAAATGCTGCCTGGTCACAGAACTTGATTTTTGAGGTGGATTGTGTTTGTACTCCTTGGCGTGCTTGGTCAGATGATTTGGATTTGTGTTTGGGAAAGCAGCTTAAGTGCTGACTTGATTTGTGAGTCATGGATCACATGTCTGTGGGGCTGGTGTGCGTTTGAGCTGCTGGAAGTGTGTGGTACGGGAAGGACTCGGGTGAACTCGGGGAGAGGAGAATGCAGTTTATGCAAGTGGAAGCGAGCAACTCCATGCAGGAATAGCCAAGGAAATGTTGCCAGGAACAGAGTGAATGCAGGTTGTGTAATCCAAATTTAGGATTATCAAAGATAATGCTCTGGAAGGTGAGGAGAAGAAAAGGGGTTGAGATTTTTGCATGTCCCCATTGAGCAGGATTATAGGGGGCTAGAGAGCTGGTGTGGAGCAATAAGAAAGATGGGGACGTGGGGTGAAATTGGATCACTGTGATTTGCAGGAAGGCAGAGGGGTATGTTGTGGAGATTGAGGGTCTCTGTGAAAGAGCGGAAAGAAAAAAGAACAAAACTTGAAAAGGAATAGTAATCTTCTGAACATTGAATTTAATCTGAAACTAGCCCTCCAGACTTTGAGGCTCACTTTTTATGATCCCTTGGCTTTAGGCTGAATATAATCAATCCTCTCTTACTCAGAGAAACCACCAGGTTTTCTGTTGCGTCATGGAAAACTGGCCGTTATGCCCACTGCAGAGTCCCAGTGTTATTTTGGGCTGTAATGCCTAATTAGTTACCTCATCAGCCATGTACTTTGGAGGGTCTTCTGTCATGTTGTGTCTCCCTAACACTGTCCTGTAGGCTTGCCTGCTGGTTCTTGCTTTTGCTGCTTTGTCCTCTCTTTTGGTGGGCTGGAAAGAAAGGGAAACTTGATTTTTCTTTCTAGACTCTTGAGACAGTATTATCCTGTTTTATTGCTGTGTGTGTTATATGGAGAATAAAGCAGCTGTTTCTGCTTTCCTTTCCCTACCTCTCTGAGCAGAGGACAGCTGGACTTGCCTTTCCCCAGTAGCTGGCCTCTGATATGTACACCTTTCGTGCTACTTCTAAGTGACTCGATGACAATAAACCCCAGGTACCACAATGAAGGATGTGAGCATCCCTCCTCAAAGCAGAGACATGTGTGGCTGAAATGCAGTTCCTGTTGCTGCTTTAGGCACCATCCAGACTTTGTGAAATCATATCATGGGAGTGTTTATCAGGTAGAAATTGCCAGCTTGCTATGAAATTTCACTGAAAAAAGAAATAATAGGATAAAAATGTATTATTAATAGTGAAATTCTAGATACAAATGGAAACCATTTGACAGATTGCAAGTGTGCTGTGAGTTTCAGGTAGAGGAAAAGAGCAGAAAACTGCCAGGGAGGGAAACGGGGACACACACATACATGAATCAAGGAGGCATCGCAGGTTGTGGGTGGTTACTGTGAGACAGAATTAAAGATGTGCTCTTTGCTTCGGGCTACAGTGTGGAAGATTGGTGTTGATGCATTACAGACTCTTGTGCCACTGGCAGTGACCTTTTCCTCCTGCCCACTGCCCCCTTCCTGCCAAGGCAGTGGCAGCAAAATGCACCCAGCAGGCTGACCCCACGGACAGGGAGGCAGTGGGCAAGCGAGACGGAAGGGCAGCACTGCAACATACGTGCTGGGAGAGGAGGATATGAGCCTACTAAAGGTAATAGTAGTCCTCCATGTAAAGGACAAATCTAGACTGTGCCATAAAGTGTTGGTTGCCTCCCCAGCACCCTTCGTTTGGAATCCGTCCTTTGGTGATGCCCAGGAAATATATAAATGACTAGATCTTAGCAATGCTGTATGCAGAAACGAGGGCAGTGCTTTTAACCAGGGCGGTGAATACAGTCCTTGTCCCATAGAACAGCAGCACGTACCCTCCAACCAAGCTGGTAAAGCCCTGTCTTATAGATGTATCTTTCTCTTTCATTGTCATGGCAACTCTTTACCCTTTTAATGCCTTTAAGACTCCACTAAAAGTGCAAAAATCCCAGTGAAAGTTCATTGCTGTGTTCCTGGTATGCTAATGGCTCTCGTGAGGTCCCCTTCACCCAGTTCACATGCTCTGCTCTTAGCTTTTGCTTTAAGGTGGATCAAGGTTGTGGGGCTTTTCTTGCTGTAAATTTTGACCTGATAATATCTAATATGAATGGAGGACCAGCCTCTTGGATGGATAAGTTGAGTTTTCATTGTAACGTTTGAGCTGGCACTAGTGAATGCTGAGTTCCATTAGAAATGGAGAGCTGGAGTTCTCTTTTGTTGGATTATCACTATTGTCTTCACTGGAGCTTGTTCTTGATTTACCCTGCGGCAAGTGAGAACGGCCCCAGCCCGGGAAAGCAAGCTGGGCGAAAACTGCAGCAGGAGAAAGAAACCCTGAGAGAAAAATGCTAATTATGTATTTTGACCTTGTTGCATTAGACATGGCATCACCCACATTAGCCACTATTCGTGATCATTCCCCAGGGCCTGAATTGCTTCTGGCCAAGGAGAGAATTCTGGGGCTTTTATTGCGGCTGCCTAGTTAAGTTACAGAATGAAATATATACCATGTAATGCTTTTGGACAAATGCAGTGGTTCTTAGCTGCTTTTGCCTGCCATTTGTCTTCTGTAGCTGTAAGTAACTTCTGTAGCAGACAACAACTACTAGACCAAAATAAAATCCTGGGCAGAGGATGGGAATGAGCTGCCCAAAGAGGGCAGGGGTAGAGCACAGCATTCCCTTTGTGGAAGAGGAGGGAAGTTGGTCAGTAAATTCACAAAGAAATTTGTTCTACTTATTTGCTTTAAATGTTGGCAGGTGGCTCAGTTGGCTGTGTGCATGACTGGGAGCCAGAATCTGCGTTGCAATGTTGTCCTGCTCAGTGATCCTTTAAAAACGTTCTTGAGCCCCCAGCTCTTCCTCTTTGGTACCTCATACATGGCAAGATTTCTCCCAAATGAGAGTTGGTAACAGATTGAGCTACGTCAGCCTGTGCTCTAAGGGTAGGAAGGGAATGGGCAGAGGCAAGCACGAAAAGAGGCACTCTGTAAAGAAAAGTGAGAACAAGTTATTTTCTGTAAACCTGCTTAGATTAAATCAGTGCTGTGTTTGAGAGAGGTGGAAGAATTTACTGCCTAGACGTGAACATAGCTGGCATCCTCTGACTGACTCAATATATGCTACAGCTTCCCTTCTTAGGCAAGTGATCTATCTACTACGAATCTGATTAGGATTGGGTCCAGTTTGTCACAAGGTGTGTTCAGCTGCCTAATATTTTTTTCCTGTAAAAACAAGACTTGCGTACACTCACTCTTGGCATATAGGTGTCTGGCTTTATTTGTGGACTGATTTGTATGGCATTTGAATGAGGAATGGAGGTCTCAAAGCTGTAAGGAAGTAGGTCTGCTGCCTATATCTTTTAAGATTCTTGTCTTTTTAGTTGGTTTTAGTAGCTGTGGAAGACTTCGCAGAATCTGCACAGAGGAATCATGTTCTGGTCTCAAAAACAACTTTGTTCAACTCTTGAACGTCTTCTGCACAAAATCCATTGAAAACTGAGCTTCAAGAAGTGCAAGAAACTAATTTGCTTCCCATAATTGAAACCAAAGTTCTTGTTCCCGAGCAATGATCCATGTCACAGTGGTGAGCTTTACCTCAGTCAGACGCCAGTTCATTTTGCAGTAAGGAGTGATGAGATTCACCATGGTCAGTCTTTCAGCTCTGCTTCCACAAATTGCAAACTGAATGAGTGGAACAGGTAGTGACACACAGGATGGAATTCTGGACTTCCTTCTTTGGGACTGCCTGTCTGAGAGTCCCAGACTTTGGAAAAGAAACACGCGCACACACAATATAAATTTTAGTTTAAAGTAAAACTGTGGTTGTGTGGACTAGATCTGCCTTTATCTTTTAGGTGCCACCCTTCCCTGCGAGAAGCCCATTTATTTTTCCATACATAAAGCATGCATTGTCTATCTCTACATCCTAACAGTGTCATGGTCTGGTCTTTTGTAAAGGTACTGATGCTGTCTTTCCTGCATGTAGAACAAGTTGCTTCACAGAGTGTGCCCACATCTAATTTCTCATCAGTTCATCTCCTTTTCTAAGACTGTTGTGTTGTTTTGTTTTCAAACCTGGACAAAGCACAGACACAGTCTAAGCTAATGCCTCATTTTTATTTATTTAAGTCCCATGCTGCCAACTTGACCCATTTTTTCCATTCTACCGATTGTTCAGATCTTACAGATTAATTAGCCAAGGAAGGCACAGCTGATCCTGGAGCAAAATCCATACCCACACATTCTGCCTCTCTGTGATCCAACCCTCCTGTTTTTTTTTTCCCCATTCTGGGATGGAGGCTGTGGGTGTTAACACTGTGCTGTAATAGACCTGACTAGCCATTATCATTTGCAGTGGGTACCAGCTTAAAAACCTAGTCATCAAAGAACAAAAATGCTGGCAGCGAAATCAAGAAATCCAGCCAGGAGGAAAACAACCCAGAGCATCAGCCAGACGGCTGCTACTCCCTGTACAGAAGAGGACCATGCAAGACAAGTCGGCTAAATGTTGTCTGACATTTAAAAACAACTGTTCTGTTGTATTTGAGAATTGTTGTTAAGAAACCCTAGCCCAATGCAAATTTCTGTCAGCATGCCTCAAAATGACCATGAACAGGCTGAATCCCCCTTTGCTCTGTGTATATATGTATATGTATATAGGTGGCCAGTTATTTCATGTATAGTATGGGGACTAGCTCCTTTATTTATATAGAGCCCTAAGATGTCTTTTAAGCTTGCTTTCTCAAACCTTGGCAAAACCTGTTACACCTGCGAGCCATTGTACTTGCCATTTGTGTTCACATCCTATGGAATTTATTTTTCCCCCTTTTTTCTATCCCTCCCTTTTTTTTTTTTCCCCTTCAAAAATGGAAAATGTTATTAACTAGAGCATTAAATGCTGGCCTCCAGCAGGGCCTCTCCATATGTTTACAACAAATGTTTCCTTCATAAAGGGAGGATGTATGTGTGTGAGAGAGCATGCAGATATAATGGGGCAGCTCCTAGATCCAGCCTCCCTGGGAGGCAAAAGTCAGGCACTTGAAAATGCTTATCAGTTCAAGTAATTCAGATGGAAACAGATTGTAACATCTCCTGATGCACCTTTCACCCATGGCAAGGAGAGGACTGCAGGCACGACAACCAGATTTTTCTCCCTTGTGATGCGTGAAGATCGGCCGATCTCCTGGGGGAGCGCAAACCGTTACTTGGCGTGGCAGAAACTGCTTTATCAGGCAGGTTGGACTTCAAACTCGGTTGGACTGCCTTGCCCCTCTCCACTCTTCTTTCAGTCCAAGTTCTGTGCATAAAACATGTTTCTCATCCATTCACAGCTTGCTCCCCCTGTGAGCAGCTGGGGGGGATGTACAGCATCCGCCTCCGGCGTTCCTGAACATCTTTCTTCGCTGCTGGCCGGCGCAGCATGGAGGGCTGTGAGGTTCCGTGGCTGCTGCTAGACCCAAGCTGCAGCGTTCCCAGAAAATACCCCTTTCGTGTCGGAGGCAGGGTTGGAGACGCTGTTGAAAGTGACTCTTGTAATGCAGTTCCCGTGGTTATCAGTTGGAACTGGGCATCGCTGCCTTGTTCCCTAGTGTCAGTGCTTTGTAGATGAACTGTTCAGGGCAATGGCAGAGTTAATTGCAGCTGTTTTGAACTGAAAATAGCCAATAACGTTAATCTGTCATATCCCCCTTTTGGCTTGTAAATAATTAATAAGCTGACCCTTATTTCATACAAATGTGTGGTGTTCAGAGTGATGTACTTCAAAGGTCTTACTTTTATTTAGAGTATGCTCATCAGCTCTTTCACCTTCATTATTTGTTCTAGTGTGGCTGTCACCCAACAGTGAAGGCTTTGTTTCTTCTTCCTGCTCAGCAATTGAAATTTAAATGGGGAGAAGCGAATAGAGTAACAAATATCATGCTTTGGTACACATTTTCATGAGGAATAATTGTTTGAACTAAAAGCTTTCAGGATTCATTAACTACTGGGCGTTTGTGGAAATGCTATTGGAGCATTTATGAATAATGGAGCATGAGAGACTATTGCACACTGAACTCTGCCCTTTTAGATTATGCAAATATTTGTGACACAATTGTGTATATTGTAACATCTCCTGAATCAGCTCCTCACTGTTGCAGGGAGAAGTGGAAACAAGAAAATCTGTTTTTTCTCCTTAGTTGGTTCGTAAGTAGTTGTAAAACCACAGAAAACTGTTGTTAAAATTGAATGTGAAATATTCAATTTTAAAAACTTTTTTTTTTTATTGGGAGAACCACACTTCCCCTTCCTGGCTTTACAGACTGGTATAGCTTAAATTTGTGGTGTCTGACTTCAAGATGGGGGAATAAAATGTGCATCGTGTGCTATAGACCAAATGTAGGACACTTCAGTTGAAATTATTTGTTTGGCAAAGTTGTAAATGATGGAAAGTCCAGACCACAATATATACACTGCATGTGATGAAACATCAAGGTTTTTTCAACATGCCTTTAGGGAAGCTACAATAGTTAATACATCAGCCATAAGTTATGTAGGCCATTTCAAACAAGTTCAAGTAAAAATAACTCTATACTGTAAGATGCAAACACAAGCGGGTGAGTTTTTATATATGTTACAGAGAAACTGCCTTAATGTTCCAAACATACTGAAAGATGAGGTAAAATGTAACTCAAAGCTAGCAAAGCTTCAAGGATGCCTTTGGCTGTATTTCTGTTTATCTGGGCACTATTGATATAGGTACTTTTATTTCACCTTTCCCCAGAAATTCCTCAGCATTACCTGCTTAGCAGTTTAGAAAGGCTGTCTGGTCTTTGTTCTGGATCCATGTGGCCCGGTTCTGCCAAAAAAACCCCACCTGAATTCTGCTAGGATTGGTGTCTGAGGATATTTTGCAGCGTACCTGGTGTATAAGCAAATGTTCTGGAGGGGTTCAGTTAGTTTGAAGCTGAAAGAGGGTCAGTGGAGCATTTGAGAGGTCGTATAGAGATGATGCCTTTTGCTTGTGTCCAACCCGAACGCATGCTCACGCTCATCTTTGTAAATAGGCAGAAGTCATGTAATACTCGCCGATGGCGACGGCAAGCCTTTCCCTGCTGAAATCAATGGCAAATACTCTGGTGACTTCAGTGGAAGCTAAGATGGGCCAGTCCTTTGGAAACTTGGGTTCTTTAAGGGTAAGCCGGGAAGTGTAACTGAGCTAATTACATAATCTCTTGAATGACTGTCGGATGTTAACAATTATGTATTTTCTTTATATTAACAGCATCTTCCATTGTTTTCCCAAAACGGGCTCAGCCCCCGTCCCTCAGCGTGTCACTCTCGCTGTGTTGCTCCCTTTGCATCGGCCTGAGATTCCATTTCACTCAGGATGCAATCCTTTTTGAGCCCGATTCACTCAGTGTGTTTTATGGTTTATGGTCTGCTGCGGGGGCTTTCTGTCTTCTGCCCAGCCTAGCATAACTCCAGCTCTGCTGTTTCTGCCTTTCTAAACATCGTAGGGTGTATCAGGGGTGCTCTGCTTGATAACATCTGATGGAAAGTACTGCAGTTACGACTGTTGCGTGCAATACTCATGGAGATGCGTTTGCACATATTTATTTTCCAGCTTGTTTCCCGGGTATTTTGATGTGACGGACGGTGACTTTTGCTTGGCAAAGTTAGCTGGTCATTGCTTTGCGTAATCAGGGCCTGGGCTAAACAGTTGGTTAGTTTATTTTCCAATGATCATTTCGTGACTACTTTGATAGCTACCTCATTACGTCCCGGTATTTAATGGCATATGAAGCACGTGAAATTCTGTAATAACTTCAGGACTCGTTTTCATAGTATCAATTTGCCGTAGCTAAGTAATTTTCACAATATCAATGTGCAGTAGCTAAATAACTATTCATTCTCACTTTATTGCTTTAATAATTGTTCTAGAAGGTTAATACCAGTGGTCTGGCAGTACTAGTGGTGCGTTAGCATCTGTTTCTCATTGAAGCGCATGCCCTTCTGTCTGTGGGGGCCTGTTCTTGCCCTGAGTCAGGGCGTGAGCAGCCTACGGAGGAAGAACGTGTGGAAGTATAAATCTCTCATGAACATTTACTCTTATGTTTTAAAATGGGTTTGGGCACAGGTGAGAGCAGAGCTGTCATCTGTGTGATTGCCCGGGGTTTGCTCTTTGCTTCATTGACAGGTAATTCTGCTTTTCGTCTTCCTTTCATCCCTTCAAAAATCCAAATTTCATTTAACAGCTTATTGCTGCAGAACCTGCAGTGGACTCTGCACCACGCTTCTGAGATTTGTTAGCTCCTAGAAATGATGTTACACTTCCAGCCTGAACTTAACCTTCAACCTAACATCACTGGAGCATGGTAGACTTGCCTGCTAGGCTAAATGAACCTTCTAATAACCTGTTTTTGTTTGCCAGGTAGGTGCTGCCAGTCAGTAATCAAATTACTCTGCACATTGCTTTGATAAGCTACAAAAACTGTTATTTCTGTAAGGCTCATAGCCTGCTAAGGAAAACAACTGGTTAATTTGACAGGATCTCGTTTTTATAAACTTATGTTGATTGTCTTTAAGACAAATGTAGTTCGCTTCCTTAGATTAGCTAGAACTGGTATTACGTTGACAGGTCAATGAGCACTCATTCATTGTATTTAAATTCTGACATAACATTGGCTTTCTTTGAGTCTCCTGGAATGACATGAGTATTGTAAGATTTAATGAAAGTAAACGGTCTTTTTTTTTTTATTGCTGCCCCTCAGCCAGCTCTTAAACTCTTGAGTGCAGGTTACTTGCCTTAAAAAGTCTAAGTTTAATAACTGCTGTTTGACAGCCTTGTGTTACTTGTTAAAATTGAAGTATTTTTTTATCTTCTGCTGTGGAATGGAAACTATTTTTAAGCACCTTCTATATTATTACTGTCACTTTTAGTGTATTTTAAAATGTCTTTAGTCTTTAATTTTGCTGCCTCGAGAATTTCTTTTTGTGTCATCTTGTTTGAACGTTGCTTTCAAGAGTTTCTGTGCTGTATTTATTGCTATCAATTTGCTTTTTCGTCTTCCTCTCTTCTGTATAGGTTGGGGTTTTTATTTAAAAACCCAGTCTGCATTTTTATTGTCTATGAAATGAACATCAAATAAAATGTTCTAGCTTTTAAGTGTGAAGCAAAGATTTCAGTTCATCTTTGGTTTCTAAGTAGTTTTCAAGCGAAGTGTCCTGTATATTCTAAAGCAAGTTAATATGCGTTTACTGACTTAACTGGTCCAGGGCTAAGGACCACTTTATTATTAAAAACATGCTGAGGATGGCATATATGTCTAAGGGATGCTAATAACTATTTCATTATTATTTTTCAGTGAAGTGATTCAGCAACAGACCTTTACCACAAAGGTAATTTAGCTGCTAAATTATATCTAAATTACATGTGCACTTCCGCTCTGTACACGGCCTATTAGCACTTCTGTTGAAAACATAAAGTTGTAATACATTTTTTTAAAGGAAAACACATTAGGGAATAGAAATTAGTTCAGTTCTGCTTGTGATTGGGGATGGGATGGGACACACCCACACCAAGCTTTTGAGTATTTTATGTGTTTTATTTTCATTGTCTGGCTGTATGCAGCTTCCCCCCATGTCACCTAAACTAGTAGGGCTGTTGCTGGTTCGTCTTTTCTTTGCAGGAGGGTTTCTTTGTGTGATCCATGGGTTATGGATTAAGAGCTTTCAGTGCTTTACTGATGGAGCAATGTTGCTGAATAGTTAGCAAGAAGTTTTTTCTCAAGTGTTTTTACTGAAACGGAAGCTTCTGTTGACCATCTAATAAGCTTAAATACTATTAAAAAGAAATCCCCTCCACTTCAGTTAATCAGATTTTGTTTGCCAGCCGTGGTAACATAAGCTTGCTAGTTTTGACGTGTACAGAGGCAGATGAGACCTGAATGTTTCATTTTAAAAAGAAAAGCAGAAGAAAATTTTTTTTGTGCGAGAAGACTTCCTTTGTGGCTCATAATACTAAGAGGAGGGAGAAAAAGGGTGCAGTAATAAACTTTCTTCTTTTTATTTCTTCTTTTTTGTTTGCAACCCAAGCAGTAAGACAAGAGCGAATCCCAAGTGATTGTGGCAACTGCTGACACTATTGCCTGGAAGCAACACGTTGTTTGTGCATTTTGGGATTTGGCTGTTGTGTGACATTGAGCCTCTTGGGTTTGAGGGTAAGGTGGGAGCCCCTTAGGATGCCCAGTGGGCAGGGGGGCACTGCTATCTTAGCCAGGCAAGGGCTGCCCAGGAGGCACCTGCAGGAAAAGTTGAAATTGTCTCTGTCTTGAATGATTAATAGCTCAAGCCTCACAGGTCATAATTTTTTAAAATTACACGTAGTTGGTAGTCGTTTTATAGCATGGACTTCTCTGATGCTTTGGATTTATATGACAAGCTTTCCTGTGTTTTAACATTGCCGAACGTGACCTTTTAGACTGACCTTTTCTGTGTGCAGTTGATGTGTGTTTTCAAGCATTTTATTACTTATACATTTTGGGTTAAAATGAGTTGGAGGCTGTTGGGAGAGTGCTATAAAATGTCACAAGGGAATTGCCAGCTTTGCATTCAGTGGAGAAGCTGGATAATATTTACTGAAGATCAAATAACCAGGTATAGAACTAAAAGGGTGAAGGGAACTATTCAGTAACTCCCTGCTCTGTAAGTGAGGCACAGCTAGTAGGGAAAGAAAATAGCCCAGGAATATCTAAGTCTGTGTTATACTGTAAATACACAAGGGATCTCAATTAAGGTTGTTCAGGAACTCTTGCTTGACAGTTAGCTTTGAATGTGTAATTTTTACAAACTTAATGCTCTTTTAGAACAGTAGTTTCTAAACTACTGTGTGTTTTCTAAAGAATTGTATAATATACTTGCTTCGGGGGATCCTGCAAGCAAGAATTGAGAGATACATTCAGCTCACGTGAGGACTGATCTCACAAGATGCTGATCTTGCTCATAGAGAAGTCTGAGTTGTGCTGGAGGCCAGTGCGTCCAAAGCCAACACTGATGTATGTAGGTCTCTGGCTGTTGGGAGAGGACCTGTTGTATGCTCCTTGCTCATACCTGGTTCCTGCTGAGCAGAGAAATCTCAGCACCGAGTTTATTCAGGCAGGTCATTGTTCTTACAGGCCTGTGTTTTGTAGGCAGTATTGGCAGTGGAAGGTGGATGTAAAGGGGACTTGCTGTGTAGACCTTTGGTGGTGGCAGCAATCAGGTGGTTAGCATAGTCCAGACACTCCTGCTTCTGCTGCTGCTCTGTCCTGGGGATGTTTAAAAACCTTGTGTGGATGAAAGATGGAGACCTGGATCATCCCTGCCTGCACAAAGGCAGCAGTTTAAGGTGCTCTTAAGGTTGCAGCTTTGGCAAGCTGTGGCTGGGCAGAGCCCAGAGGATCCGGACACACGGTGGTTGGCTCTGGCTCCTGGGCAGGAGCGTCTCTAGCCAGCAAACAAGGACTCTGGCTGGTTTGTTTTCCAGGTGGCAGGTATGTCGGGCTATGTCTGTGATAGTTGGAGCTGTGTGGGTTGTTTAAAGGTGACCTTGTCCTCCCTTTATGGGTTTCCTTCACCTGTTAGCTGGAAGGGTAGTGAGGGGTGGTACCCTTCAAACTGTTACTAACATGGAGTCCTGTTATCGTAGAATAATATAGAATACCAAAAAAGTATTGCACCACCAAGTATTGTACTGTTGTGTCTTTTAGACACGGGATTAGTGAATTGCCCAGATTTCTGTACTCAGTCCCTGAGGTCACACAGGTCTTGGCCATGAAGGGGAAGTACATACACATGTAGGTACTTACACGTGTGTTTTAGAAAAAGTAGGTGATTGCTTCCCTTGACTACAGTAGGGTGTTTCTCCTCTCATATTCCTGCAGAGAAAAGTAATTTGCTTGTGATGTAGTTACGTGCAATGTAGTCTTTCAAATAGTTGATTTCTTTATTCATATTTTGGTTTGTTTTTTTAAACTGGCATTTTGAAACTGAGTGCCAGTTGGCATTCTGCATAGGGGAACAGAATCATCTGCTTTGTCAATATTTTACCCTGATGTATCTTGTTCAATGTAAGTTGAAATTAATTGCCTTTTTCTTTCTTCCACAAAACCAATTATAATTCTGTCGTCTATTTAGGATTAATACTACTAAATGTATCCCTTTTTTCCAGATAAATATTCCACTTAATACACAGGTATTCTGCTTACCCTAGGCATAAGCATTGGCAAAAGTTGCATCAATTTCAATTGTATCCCTCTAGCCAATTGTTACAGAATTTTGTGTTTATGTCCTTAGTTTGAGTTAAATGTGGCTTATATTGATGGAGTTTAAATAATTTCCTCACTCAACATAATTAAAATACTGTAAAATCAAGATTACAAATGTCCAGTCAAGTGTTTATTTTGTCGTCATCAATCTGATCAATCTGTGGTGTCTGTCCCGTCCGTGTCCCCCCCCTTTTATACTGAGATATTGATACTGGATTGGTTTAAACTTTTTAAGTTAAGACAGTGGAAGAGTGAGAACCTTTGGTGAAACTGATGATGAAGGGGAGGAGGGATCAGGAATCTACTTACGCAAAGAAAGATATTCCTACCTGGGTTTTGAATACGAGGTACTATCTTGAGTGGACTGGCTCTACTGATGGTGGGAAGGACAGATTGAGTATATACTCGCCCCCACCCACCTGCCTGCCCAACTTGTGTTTGGTTCTATTTTAGGGTAATGTTTTGGGAGGAATGGAGTGATAAGAAAGGAAAGCTAAGCAATGGGTATTGAAATCTGACATGGATTTCAAATGTTGCTCAAGTCTGAGGATGCTTGGCTTTACTTAATACGAGATGTATATGCAAGTCCCAGGATTTATCACTTCTAGAGGTATCGCAGCTTGTCAGATCTGCCGCTAATTATTTTCCTCTTGTACCACTGCCTGCTGTACTGTCTCACCCCAGGACCTCTTCTGGCCCTCAGAGACACATGGAGCACTAAGCAGGCATTTGTCCTGATTATGCAGTATCGATTCATACAAGCAGGTAAAAAGGAAAATCCTGAAGGGTTTTGCAAGGGCTGACGTCTGTCAAACTCTATGGGGTTCTGGGATTCATTCTGTTTTCCGTTTGACTGAGTTTAAGTCCGTGGTAGGTTACTTTTTTTTTTTTTTGGAGTTCACGAAGTACAATATCTGGCCCTTAGCTCTGAGTACTCTCCATTCAAATGGAGTGGTTTTTATAAGACTGTGATGTGAACTCCCAAGTAATTGGTCTCAGTTACCGATATGCAAGATTCCCCCCCTGCCCCCCCCCCCCCGAATGTCAACCCTGGAGATTTTCCTTTTGTTTTTAGTGTGGTCAAACAAGATGTGGGTAAAGTTTGCATGAAACCAGCCATATATAAATTATCCATCTGTTCCTAAAGTGATAAAAAGTGATCTAAGTACTGCTGTGGGGAAAAAAAAAAAGGTGTTCTCTAATCTGTGTACACATTGGAGAATACTTTTGTTTGGCTCAGGAAAGCACTCAGCATGAACTCAATCCTACCCAAATACTCCAAGAACTGGTGTTACACTGAACCATTCATGTGGCAAATTAAAAAGTCTGGTGGACGGATGATATGATTCTGAGAACTCAATAAAACTTATTACCTACGAGACTGATTTTTCTATTCCAGTGGCATACGTGCTGGTAATTTTGCAACAGCAGGAATAATTAAGGGGAAAAAAAAATACAATTTCAGTATTTTGAGGCTTCATTTTAATAGAGCAAAAGAACTAATTTCTGCCTCAATATATGAAGGATTCAGTGGAAATCTTCCCTCCATTGCCTTCCCAAAAAGATGTGAGCTTCCTAATCGAAGTCATACTTGTTAAGCTAAAATGGTGATGGAGGCGTGAATATATTAAGGTAAAACCTTGAAAGGGTTGAAGTAAACAGGGGTGATTTGACTTGCATAGTCAGGGATATGAATTTATCAGTTTAACTTGGAAAACAGCCTCGTTTCATTTAGATGGCAGCTGAGAAACACGCAGTTGGTCTTCCCTGTGAGTTAGCTGATCTTTTAAACCACCTTATAGAGACTTTTTATAACAGAGCAAGTGCTATCATGCATCTCTTGTCCATGAACTGTTTGGTGTTTGCTAGTGGTTCTCCAGGATAGGAGACAATAAGGAAAACCTTCAAATCCCAGCATCCAAAGTAAGGCAGACCTCTGAATAAGAGTTGTTTTGAACGTTGAGGTAAGTATAAGAAGCAGCATTGTAGTAAGTTACAATTACTCTTAAAGAGTGCTTGTCTGTCTCTTCTGCCAACCTCTCTTCCATGTGGCCCAGAGGTACCAGTGGGAACTGAAGAGGTGATGCTCGCTCTTTTCCGTTTTGAGGGTGTTTTTGGAAGTTCAGCCTGGAATAGGAGCACTGATTTACGCACTAAGAACAGACTAGGGTGCTGGCTTGGTCAGCCACTGTCTGGGTGGTATGAAGTGTCTGTAAGGTTGGTAACTGAAACCACTGTATCACTTGTGAAAAAACTATAGAAAGAGTGTCCAATAACTCCTTGAAGTTGAACTTGCAGGCTGGCTGTAGCGGAAACCTGCAGAGGCCAGCCTTACAAGTATTATAAGCATCCTCCTGTGTTTGGGATAGTATCAAATCATTTTAGCTCCATCTTTTTTTAGATGGGGGGGTAGAACATCAGTGGTCTCAACCAGGAATCTTATTGGATAGTCCTATGATTGTGTATGGGAATTGCAGTTTACTTTTAGATCCTAGGATAAAAGCTGGTTTTTGTCTCATTAATACAGGTTTAGGCATATGCTTCTGCACAAGTCAATTCAAAACAATTGCCGTTATTCGGTATAGGTCTTAAAATCAATAGGTAATACAAACTCTAGGCAGAATTCATTTTATTTCCATTTCCACATGCGGCAGTGCTGAGTATACCAAGAGAAATTCTCGTTGTACATTACTTCTGTTTCAGCCTTTTGATGCCAGCGGCACAACTATGTGTCCTTGATCTTCTCTTTCTTCCCTCTGAGCCAAGTAACTTCAAGAAACATTTTGAGCTAATGAGAACCATGCAGTAATAGTGACTGCAGTTCTGGTAGCTTTCAATTATACATGTAAAGCCACTAAGTGGACTGTGTCAAGTATTTTGGGATGTCCCTTTTGTTCTGTTCCCTTAGCTTTCTCCCCTCACTTGCTTATATTGTCTTTGGAAGGATGCATTTCCTTCATTTGACTAGCGAGGGGGGCCTTCATTGCTGGATGCAATTCTTTTTATAGTCAATTCTGTTCTTCAGCAGAATTTCGAGAGAATAATTGCTTTGCACGTGGCACCAACTTCCTTTGTTACTGCTCTGACGGGTTGCTTTTCAGTTGACTTGACTTTGAAGTTCTGAGTTCTCATTTCTAAGAAATTTATTGTGGTTTTTTGGCGTTATTTCTTGTATGTTTACGAAGCTTTCCATTCATATTCACTTCTTGTCACTACCTTTTGCACTGGCTTGTTACGAGAGAGATTTGGGGTGTTATAAATAATAAAACGGAATGAGGCAGATCTATTCCTTGTTCAGTTCAGCAAAGCTCTTGGGAAGAAGCATTCTTATTAATTCTCATCTTTCTGCTGGTGACACGAGATGGGGGATGGATGTGCATGGTTAAGGGGATCGTATTGTTGTGTTTTCAGCGGTTTTGTCTCAGTGTGTATTTGTGTTGGGCAGAGATTGGTGTGAGTTTTCCAGCTCTTACACAGGATCATTATGGAAGCAGTTCATGTCTGGTAGTTGTGAACAGATGGTAATGCATTATTTTTGGCACAGGGAAGGAAAAGGAGACCTCACATTGCATATGAATAGACATCTCTGGGGATTGTCCTACCAAAATGAGGATGCAAAAGTAAAAACAGAATGACACTTCCTTGGGGTTTCATGCCCCACTGCATGAGATTTCAGTCACTCCTGGCTTTATCTGTTGCTTCTGGAGGTTCTTTAAACTTAGGGTGGATGCAAACATAGTAAGGCTGATGAGTGTATTTATTTTAGCTGGTTGAAAAGATATTACTTGGAGTCTTGGAGTAGTATTAGAAATGGGTAGATAGATGGGCCAGCAAGTTGGGTGAGAGACATAAGGACTAACTTGACTACAGTAACATAATTTATGTTATTTATATTTTTCTTAGGTGGTGTAGCAAGTGGCATGGCATCTTCAAGGAAGTATTTTGAAAGCAGTAATGTGCTTCCTTACGATTATGGCATCTCCTCTGAAAAACTAGTGACCATGTGAAGGGGGAAAAAAAAAAACCCAAAACAACCTGCTTTGAAAATAGGCTGGAGAAAAAGTGAGAGTTTGTCCCTTGCTGCAATGTGAGAGGAGTTGAGAGTTCATTGTGGAGGGATGCAACAGAGAGGGTTGATGTGTCAAAGTGCTGGCTGGTCGGTCTTGTTGTTTGTACCAGTCCGTGGCTGAAGGTAGATAGCCAAAAAGGAAGTGTACATCTATTCACAGACAGAGAAAAGGGTCCTGCAATGACTGGGGCTGATGAGACTCCAGAAAACACTTGTACCTGGAAGCAGAGAGGATCCCAGGGTGTGCGAGGTGCTATTTGGATGGGGAAAAAACAGAAAACAATATAATTTGAAAAATCAGGCACAGACTACAGGCGAGTAGTGTAATGTGAGGATAGTTGCTGACTGACTGAGAAATGAGGTTGCGAGGAGTTTGGAGTAAAGATGAGAGTTTAGTTTTAGACATACAGATTCTGTTGTGAAAACCCAAACATCTGTAATGAGCAACCAAGAAGTAAGCTGATTTTTCTTCACCATAGGAAGCTTTGCGATTCCTCCAGCCCCACACACATGCCTACCTTGCTCCATTTCCCACCCTGTTTACATATTGTTCAGTATTCAGTAGCTCTCAGGCTGTGTGAGCAGGACTGTAATACGGCTGCCTAATTACCTCCAAAATAAACTGCACAAAGCTTTATGGCAAGGAGCGAACCTAGGGAGTGAAAGAGGGGATTTGAAATTGAAGTTGTTGAGCATTTAGGATGAGTGCTTGATGGGCCGCTGCTTAGGAGGTGAGGGCAGTCAGAAGGAAGCACAGAGAGCTGGGGGGAGGAGGAGGAAGGGGGGACGTTTGGAGCGATGGTGTTTGTCTTCCCAAGTAGCTGTTACATGCGATGGAGCCCTGCTTCCCTGGAGATGGCCAAACACCTGCGTGCCCATGGGAAGTGGTGACTTAGTTCCTTGCTTTGCTTGCGTGTGCAGCTTTTACTTTTCCTATTAAACTGTCTTTATCTCAACCCACAAGTTTTCTCACTTTTACCCTTCTGGTTCTCTCCCCCATCCCACGGGGGCGTGGGTGTGTGTGAGTGAGTGGCTGTGTGGGGCTTAGTTGCGGGCTTGGGTTAAACCACGACACTGGAAGCAAAGTACAAACTAAGACAGAAAACCAAGTATTAGAAACCTTCGTTTTCTTCGTGCTTTATAACTTGCATTTGGTTTCAAATGCCAATTGTTTAAGGTCCCAACAGCATTCTCTCAGATTGCGGTATTAAGGATTCGTCGGGGAAGTGGAAAGCTCTTTGTATTCTCATGGGGAGTCCAGTCCCGGCATTCAGGGCTGAGTGATTGCTCTCCAGCACAAAGCCTTGGAGATTCTGAGATGTGTGTGGTGCCTGGTTCCCTGTAGTTTCTTAGTTGTCTGGCCTTTAGTTTGTTTAAATAAAACTTGACTTACAGCATGAGAAAATTGTTTCTTGGATGCATTTTTAATGAGCTTTTCTACAGTTGGTGGGACTCAGAGGTAGTTCAGTGTCTCCTGCTCAGTGCTGCTGATCTGTGTCAGAGTTGCATATTTGACAACGCTTAGTGATTTTAAAAAACATTGAAATGCTGATTATATACTTTAATTCTATTTTACAGTGGTAGATTGGGTTTGTTTTGAGTCACTGCCACTTTGGCTTTGCACTGTGCATTCCTTCACAGAGCTGATGTGATAGCAAATGTTTTCAGGTCGGATCAGACTAATTAAATGCTAAGACACAATTGTACGTGAGTATTTGAGAAGGTCAGCTCTAAGGCTTGCCTTTAGTGTTCTCCTGAGAGAGTAATTATATCGTATCTCACTCTTGGGGCTAAAGAGTACTGCTCTGTTACCAAGCCCAGTCAAGTTAATCATGCTGCTCTGAGCAGACATGTAAACAAGGGTTGTACTGTGTATAAAGAAGATTTGGCTCTTATCGTGAAGACCACTTAAATATAACAGCTCTTAGTACGTGCAGATGTCTGTATTAGCTTTTGACACAAGTGTGCTATTGTCTTTTAATTCTCTCGGTCTTAATGTAATGTATTGGATCATCATAAGGCATTGATATGCTGAGATGGTAAAAAATGATACTTTTGTATTTTTATTACAGTGTGAGCAATTTAAAAAAAGCTGCAAACCAATAGCTTTTGTTTTAAGTTGTTCTTATAAATGACGAAACTGTGCACTCTAAAAAGAATCAACATTATAGCACTGTAAGTTTATAGTGATGAGCTATGCACGTGTTTTAACCCTTTGAGTGTACCTTACAGTTTAATTTGGGTCTGAGTGATTTAAAAGCTGAAATAGAGATTTGATTTTTCCTAGATTTCTTTGTAACCTAACGTGATTTGATCTTAAAGGTAGATGGGTAGGGGGAGGAGTTCGTTTGGAACCATGAGCAAAATTTTTTTTCGACCAAAAAGACTCATTCAGGATCAAACTGGAGGGATAGCAGCCGGGGTGGGGGCTGAGGTCAGTAGCTCCAATATCACCCTGAAAGCTTTCAGTGACAGAACCTATCCCAGAGCTGGGAAGGCCCCGCAGGCTCTTCTGGAGGCAGGTGAGACCCATGCGGGCAGCACACCCTTTTCCCACACCGGGGATGGCTGTACTAGATGACCTTTAAAGGTCCCTTCCAACCAGAACCATTCTATGATTTTTATGGTTTTGTAATATTGGAAGAACTGGGAGAAGAGCTTCCTTTTGTTTCAGAATGTCTTAATTTATGAAGACTTGCTGACAGTTGTCTGGGCTGAAAACCACTGAGCTTTCTAACCAGCCATTTAAAGTATTTTTGCATATCCAAATGGGCATATCTTTAATTGCTTGCTTTTGCTATGGCAAGCTTGTTTCTTCCCTCCCTTCGAAATAATGCATGATCAAGAGGGAGGGACTGCATGGTGATAGTTCCCAGTGATTTTAGTGCCCGCTGAGAAATCTGGAAATCTCTGGGATGCTGCAGTGTAAACATATGCTGCCCCTCCCATCTCCTCGAAGTTTTAAGAGGTCTCTGTCTGATTGCTAACGTGTGGGACGGATTTACACTGACATACACTGCATTCAGAAAACACTTCAGCTTTCAAAGCAGTATCACTTCTATGCAGATTTTGTTCACCTGCTTTGGGTCTGCATTTGGCCTAGGTCTGAATTTTGTACAAAATTTGCGAGACACTTTACGTATTGAGTTAATTAAATGCATGTGGTTCTATGGCTGTCACTGGTGCTGTCTGGGCAGAGGTATGTGTTTATAACTCGTCCCTTTTTTCTGTGATGAATGTGGCACATACTGGTTTTTGGGGGGGGAGTTGGTTGATTTTTTTTTTTTTAAGCACAAATTCAGCTCATCCAGCCAGCTGGAAATATCAAGAGAGCCGAGGTGCACAAATCTCTGACTCAGGAGCAGAGGCTCTGTGCTTTTTGTCTTTCCATTAGGGAAAGAAAGAGTCAAATTCTCACCTGGTGTATGTTGACACAGGCTCTGAAGTCAGTGAACCTTTCCAGTGATCTCTGGTTCTTACAGTGTAACTCTGCAGTAACCGTAGGCAAACACAGATGGTTGTCGTTGCTTCCAGGGGCCACAATATCTAAGCTCATCAAAGAGTGGAATGGTGAAGCTGGTTCTTGATCTCTGGATCTTAAAGATTGACAGGAGTAATGGCTGCATCCAGACCCCCTGTGACAGTGGAGAGCTGTATGGCATTGAAAAGTTCTCCTGGATGGATGTGCCTTTGACTTTGTGCTTCTGTCAGCAGAATTGGGTGCTGTTATTTGTTTCTGTACCAAAAGAGACATTGAGGTCTTTGTTGTGAAGGCCTTGGAATCTAGGAACGCAAAGCAAATTAAATAAATGAATAAAAATAAAAATGACGCAAATACAAACTGATGTGATGCGAATTGACCTTAAGTAGATCAAAATCTCTTTATTTACATGAAAATACAGCGCCCAGTCACTGAGGGCATTTGTCGTGACTGATGCCATACTTATGTCAGAAGGCGATACGACTTACTATCATAAGCGTCTCAAGCAGATCTCTGTTGTGGCCAAGTTTGGCTTCAGTGTCAATAGTTTGCTGTTCGGAATGAAAACTCTTGTTTGGAGTGGCCTCTCCCAGGTCTCTCTTCAGTGCTACGATAGAGCTGGGGCTTTCGGAGGGATTTGAATGGAAGTGCTATAGCAGGCAGCCATTCAAGGGAGGCTTTCTGGGAAAACATGGAATGGGGAAACACAGAAAATAGTGCCTGAGATCCTTAAGGCTTATTGGCAGATTGGAGCAGACAAGAGAGATCAGGAGACTCCAGTAAACAGTCTGATAGCTGAGAATTAAAGGAAGGACAGGAAACTTGCTTCATGCAAAAATATACTGAAAGGATGACTTGGTCAGCAAAACTCGTGTGGAGGCATTGGTGCCTGCATTCAGTGTGGATCAGAGGTGAGGGCAGAGAGAAGGCGGCTGTGTGTCATTTGGGGTGAAATACAACGTGATCCAGTACGTTCATTCTAGAGAAAACCTTCCCAAGGAACCAGGAGGTTTTATATGGTCCACAGGGTGGTGGCAGTTTCAGGTGCTCTCCAAAGGAAATCATCTAGAAATTTCTTCTCCAAATCCGGAGGCAGCGGCTTTGTGTGCCTTGCCTGCCTGTAGACCAGATGTGGCTGTCCTGTGGCTTGTGGGGTGGTTTGTTTACCTTGTAGAGATGATTCTGTAGGAGACGTTAATGGAAAAAGACTTGAAGGAATGATTGTGCATGGGATTTGTAGGAGATTTTAAGCTTTTATTGGTCAGAAGTGGCCACCTGCGTTGCGGAGGTGACTTTCTGGAGGTAGGTGGAGAAACACAGGTTGGTCAGCAGTGGCTGCCCTGGAGTAGATGCAGTTCTGCTGTTGTCAGTGGTCTCAGCAGTAGGTGCAAGATGTGAGGAAATGTTTTGCAAAAACTTCCACAGTACATTGCTTGGCAGGTCATGTGCTTCCTCTGAGCAGTTTTGCTCTCACTGAGCTCAGGCTGGCAGTTCCAGCTATTATTTTAATGCTGTGCAAATAGTGTTTGTATTTCAAAGTGGATTTTGGATTTTAACAACAGTTCTTTCTGCAAGAGCTGATATTTCTCAGTGTTCTCGCAGCATCCAAAATGTCAAGCCCCTTGGGAAATAGCAAGCCTAATGTATGATGGTCAGTGCTAATTAAACTTCTAAATATTTCCTCTTGTGTCAGGATGTTGAAAACTCTTTGCTTTTGTTTAATTTGCTTTGTGATTTCCATGCTCTGATTTCTGCTGACCCCCCCCCACTTAATGTATGCCATAACCAGAACACTTGTTTCTCTATATAGAAAACATACTATTTCTTGGTGGGCAGATGCAGAACTTGTAACCAAAGTGCCTGCCTTTGCTTAATTGGTGTTTATTTTAACTATTGTTGTCTGTGCTGATAATTGTCAGGTGGTTTCAACACTCCCTGCTTAAATAACGAGCTTTTTTCAGTGTTGTTGAAGAGGGTTGCTTAACACAAACAGAAGAGTAATTCTTTGCAATCCAGGGTTAGCTTTGGAGTCAGTTTGTGCTTGTGGAACTAGCAAACTGACTTAGAGCTTTCTATTGCTTCTTCTTGGCATTTTGGCAAAGAACACGTCTCTGGCACGCTGGGCACCCTGTCCTTCCTGTACAGGAGGCTCATCTTCCTGAGAAATAGATCTCTTTCTATTCTTCTCTACAGCTGCTCTCAGCCTAACTTGCTCTTAAATTTGTGGAGACTTTCAAAGACCCAGTCATGTTATTCAGAGCCAGCAGCATGGAGGATAAAGTCATTCTGGGCAGCTGTGAGATGTAGCCATCTCCGTGTCCCGCTGCTTGGGAGTGCTGCTGCTGTTCCATGCCTGGGATTCCTGTGAGGGTCTGGGGGATGTACAGGTTTCCTTGTTGCTCCATGAGGATGCAAGTACGAGAGCCTGGCCATGTTTGTCTCTCTTTGGAGACTTTGACGATGCAAGGGTACAAGTATGTCAGTGGTATTGTAAGTCTGTGTGCCGATGCTGTGGGGTGACTCCTGACATGTGTGACCTGCTCTGCAACAAATGTTTTATTAAAAATTGGCTTAAGGGTCGGAGAAGAAGCCCTAAGCACCCACAGTGAGTTTCTGTACATTAGGACAGCTGCTGCATCTGTTAGCTGGAGCTGTGTTCTGGTGGGTAATTTTCACAAGGATCTCTGAATGTTTTTCAAAGATCTTTAATATAGACCCAAGCAGCTTTTACAGAAGTTGTGTTTCTTCACCCAACTTTGTTTCAAACAAGAGGATGACTCCCTTTATGGTGATGGCAGCCAGCACTTGTGGGAAACTCCTGCCCTGTTGCAGCGTAGGATATTCCTGTGGGCCTTTACATTTTTTTCTGAGAGGTTTTATAACATAAGCTGGCCCTGAAGAGAGGAGGCAACAGTGAGTACAGATACTCCCAGGCTGCACGGGGTTGCTGCTGGTGTAAAGCCTGCCCATCTAAGCATGAAGGCTGCCAGAAGAGGCACTGGAGGAGGAAGCCAGGGAGTGATTTGCGTCTCCAGCAGTGGTGTTGATGGAGACCAGGTAGAACTAATGAAGTTCTTGTAGGATCATATTGACACAGGGTTACACTGGCTGAACAGGCTGTTGCTCACTGACAAGCAGACATGGCGTCTCTGCTAATTTGGCCCATCCAGCTAGGTAAAGAAATGCTGTGGTATTTCTCTATGAAAAGAGCCCGTGTGTCAGCCCATGAGACCACAGTGTCTGAGCAGTCATCAATATTCTTTATTTCTGTCCTTTCAAATCTGTAGAAGGCACAACTGTTAATTTATAGGCTCTCTCACAATTGTTTATATGTAAACAAGTATGTGTTTGGAGCAAGAAGGAAAGAGGGGGGAGTCCAGGAGGAAAAACAATCCTGAGTTTTGACATTGGGAAGTTCAGTCTCATGGAGGATATCTGACTTTGAGCAGCGAGCTCTGTCATGACCCAGCACAAACAGGAACAGGGTTGGCCTTGTCATGGCTGCCTTAGTAGTTTTTGAATTAGTCCTCAACTCTTCAATCTGTGATTGCTAAATGAACATTTTCTGGGTCCTTTATGCATGTCACTTAATCTCCATCTGTTTCAGTTCAAAAGTATGGAAATGCATTCCAAATATACAAATGGTATGGGGTAAAAAAATCTTTTTAGGGAAAGGGATATATTTGAATGTGGAAGCTTAGCTGCTCTTTTAAGTCCCTCAGTAGCTGCTAGAAAATTTGTCACTGCCACTTCTTTGAATTGGAAGAGAACAATCTGCGTTTTCTGAGATGCAGTGAATCCAGAAGGTCAGCAATCTTCCTTCCCTTTATCAGGGAAACGATGCAATGTTATTCCAAATGAGACAAGCACTGCAAGCAAAGCATCATCAGGATCCCAGTGAAAGCTGGTCATTAAAACCATTTTGCATCTCCAGATCTCCTTTATCATTGTTTATTTGCACAGTGCTTATTCCTTTATGCTGAAAGACAGCAAGGAGGAAAACCCCCCTGGTCTGGGGTTGAGTCTGCAGGCAGCACCACCCTGGTTAGTAGACATTTCTGTCCTCATTCCTTTCCGTCTCGCTGTTTTGTATATGACCCTTTGACATTTGCATATGGCAAGAGTCAGAGAAAAGATGGTGAAGGATTTAGCCTGAAGGAAAATAGACTCTGATAAGAAAATGAGACTTTCAGCCCGGGATATGTGCACACAGTCTGATGGGGGGAGGCTGGCTGGCTCTAGTTGTTATTCACTGTGGATATGCATGACACAGAAGTGATGCTTTCTGTCTCATGGCAGTGACAACGTAGATGGTCCCTGAAAACAGGCAGATCCCTGGCATATGAAAGAGTTTGTGTAGAAGCAAACTCTTCTGTGTGAAAGTGAAGCATTTGAGACAGTAAACAGCATTAATTCCCACTGCAGTTTCTAGCTGTTACTTCCTAGAAAGTAGGATTACTTTTTTTTTTTTCCCTGCTTCCTTCATGGGATGAGAAGATATCCCAGGTGTTAGACTTGTTCAGATAAAGACTCAGTGCCTCAGTACTTCTGGTTCCCAATTGTTTTCCTTCAGGTAATTCAGAAAGTATCCCTGTTGGGATTACTCTGTCGAGGTCCCCTCAGTCTTGCCGAAGTCTCGGGAGCCATTTTCGGGGCTCTGAGTCAGTAGTGCATCTAACTTTTGAACTTTGGCACTGACTTGCTGAAATCTACGATTTAGACATTTTCTGCAAGAAAGACTCCAGGACATTGCCAGGGTTCACTTAGGTGCAAAGTGACACTATATATTAGAAGAAAGAATTGGGAGAAGGATTAAAACTAAGAGGACTTGGCATGTTGCATTACTTCATCTTCTGTCTTGGTGCTGCCCAGACAAACAGAAACGTCTCCAGTGACTATGTCTCGGTAAAGAACAAAATCAGGAAATGTTTTTTTTAGAGTCTGTCTTTCTGACGCACACATGCATGTGTGCGCCCATACACATGGGATATAGGAGCCTAATAGATTTGTTGGTGATTAATAGCTGTTAATTTCTATGGAGGCAGCCCCTGAGGGAAAAGCGTCATGAAGTATTAGGACCCTGTAGTTCAGGGCTTCACACAGGCATGCGATAAGGGGAATCTGTCCCAGAGCTGTGACTGTGCTGGGGTGGGACAGGGTGCAGGGACTGACAGACTCAGGCAAAAGTGGATGTTGGAGGGGGTGGAACAGAACAGAGAATGAGAGGCTCCCATTAAAACTGAGTTCTCTCCTAATCTCTGTGTTACTATATTGGTATTGCGGAGGGCTTTAAAGATAACGCAAACATGGCTAATTTTGAGACTTTCCATGTAAAAGTGGTAGCCAGGGAGATGCACCCAGTGGCCATTATCCTTGCTTTGAATCCCCAGCTATGTTCTTCCTTCTTATAACCTGTAATGACGACTTCTACTCTAGATCAGCTCTTCCTTTTCACTTCCAGATTCAGCAACGTGGCTGTTTTTTGAAGCTGTTATGCACTGCTGTATTGTGCTAATGCAAGGTTTCTCCTCCGTAATATCCCTATTACATAACATCACAATCCATCCAAGTGGTGGTAAAAGGAAGCATTGTGTTTCCATGTTTGGTGCAGAAACCTAGTTTAACTTAAATAGATTTAGACTATTTTTTTCTTTAAATTGTCTATTACTAGTCGACTTAATACCTTATACAAATAATCATTAAAGCAAAATCACAGGATAAACCCTTTGCGTAAGCAAAGAATGGAAAGTATTCCAACTGTTTAATGAATTAACCTGATCAAGGAATAATTTCCACGAACCTTATAGCTTATTAGGAAAGGCTCTGAAGTGAATAATAGTTAGTGCTGCATATTTGAGAAAACAGATTTTCCTTGCATCAGGACTGAATGCCTGATGGGATTTCTTGACATGGTTATGAACACAGAACCGGTGTAAGGGAGCGTAGCTCAACTTAGATTTGTAGAACTGCACCTGCCACAGTGGATTTGATCCATTACATCTCCACAAATGTGCTTTTCATTTTGTTTCTCATGAGCGGCATTCAGGGCTCCACCAGGTACCTTGCTATGGTAGTAGGAGTATGTCTAGTTCTCAAAAGCATTTTTTTGGTGCTGGAAGGGACCCTGGCATCTAGAGTGAAGTTTGTTTAATTTGCTTGCCCTTCTCTTCTAAAGAGGAAGGGTTTTTGCTTGGGATTTTCCTTTCTCAACCAGACCAAACAGCACTTTTTGCATTAGGGGAGACTCCACAGCAATAAAGAGGAGGAATCCCCTCTTCCCTGAGAGAAGAGCTGTGCCTGTTTTCTTCTTGCTTCTGAATAATTTTAAGGATAAAGGAGCTGGATCCTAAAGTAACAGTATCTGTCTAGAGATATTCCATAGCTCCATTGCAGTTCAAGAGTGACTTAAAGCCTTGTTCTGGTGCTTGGTATCTTGTCCCGGCCTTAGATGCAGCATTGCCTTGATTGTGCAGGAAACACCAAACTGGAGGAGATATATGGAAGGAGGAAGAATTACAGCCTTTGTTTCTACGGTCTCATTTCTCACATACTTTGTTTAAACATGAAAAATGGTTCCTTTTTGCTTTAAAGGTGCTCCTACAAAGCTGTGAGTCCATGAACAAGCTCAAGTACTTTGACTAACACTTCAGTGAATCTCTCTCAAACTCGAGATACAAGATGAGACCTGTGAACTGGGAGAGAGAGGTGACCAGGCTGGTTATGCATGAAATATGCAGGTACCTGCCTGTACTTCAGAGAGCCAGGAACTGGTGTGTTAAAAGAAGCTCGCAAAGTAACACAGTTGAAGTCAGAAGCTGAAATGGCTGTTGTGATAGAGGAAAAATGCTTGGGCGGGGGGAAAGAAAGAGCGTTAGGGGAAAGAAGACTATTGCAGGAGAATTAACACCTTGCAAGATGTGAGAGCAAGTCAGGTTACTGGGTGTGAAGTGGGCTTCTCTGGTAAACTTGCTCTGGTGTCACTTCTACCATTGTTGAGCTGTGGGTGATTTTGCAAATACACTTGGCAACAGCACATAAAGTACATGCACTTATTGTTTATAAGCTGGCAAAGTTCACATACCACTTTTGTGTGAATGGTGTTGGTTGATGATTGTATTGGAAGCTTTTATGATTATTATTTTAAAGCTTGTACAGTAACAAACACAAATACTGCAGTGCTGTATGTTTTAAAATCCCTGTTCCCAAACTGATATGACGTTAAAGGACTTAGCAGCAGTGAACGTAAACAGCTGTGTTGATTTCCATAATGCTATGCTGGTTTACATCAACTAGGGTGGTGGCCTAAAATATTTAGGTATGTTTAGAATGGTACATTTGTCCAAAATATGATGATGAGTCTCTTTGCAGTGCCAATAAAATTGTCTCATGAGTGGCGGAGCGCACTCCGTACATCATGCCAGTTTGGTCAAGGCTGAATAGCAAACGACAAGCCTCAGAACTGGGTAAATGCCTCTGTAATTTGTCTTGAGACATTGTGCTGCTTGCAGCTCTGCCAAGGAAATGAAAAAATGTAGAAAGAGCCCTGAGCAACCCGTCACAACACAATGAATCCAGCTTCCAAAACTATTGTAACTGGGATGTTGCTCTCCTCACGCATGCCAGCAGCTACAACAAATTAAACAAAACAAAAGCACCCCCCTCTTTGAAAGAATAGGGAAAAAATAAATCGCATGATGTCATATTTTGTGAAAGCAGCATAAACTTGGCAGTTTGCGCAGCAGGATTGCGTCAGCGTGTGGAAACAACAAGCAAGTCTAGATCCATGTAGCCTCCTTGCTTCAGGTCCCAGCTGTCATACGCTTCTGACCAGCAAGAAGTCACGGAAGCATATAAGATGTTCCTCTACGTCAGGTTCTCCAACATGCACTTTATTATGGCAATGCATACTGACACAGCTTTGAAGAAGTGGAACCCATTTAAGGAGCAAGAACTGCTCATCCAGACAGAAAATCTCTATTAACACCAGCAGGTGAGGTTCTGACTTCACAGGGAAGGTCTGCTACATGATTATCTTAAGTATGAAGTGAGGGGAACTAAGCAAAAGGCAAACCTTGCTTGAAGTTTAGGATCCTCAGAGTTTTGATGCAATACAGTTGCCTGCTCTGCCTTGTGTCATGGACACGTAGGATCACTCCAGGGATCCCCTAAATCTGCAGGGTGCTTTGGAGAGACAATGCAGCTTTCTGATCTGGCCAACATTTTATATCCAGGATATTTTCCTGTTGTGCCATGTTTCCTCTTTTTTCTTTTTTTTCCCCCTCAGACATGTTATTAAATACAATAGTTTTCATTCATATAAAATAGATTTTTCTCCAGATAAATATGTTCTTCAAACAGAACTCAATAGCATAAATTTCCTGAGCACAAATAAACCACATCTCTCTGTTGAAACTGTGCTAGTGACAAAACATAGCCCTTTTCATCTTCAAAGCACTGTGCAAACTTTAAATAATGGAATTGTTTTTATCAGGGCTGTGAAGTATGTATTAATTTTCCAGATGAAAGATGGGAAACCAAGAGGAGAGGTTAAGTGATTTCAGTTGATGTTGTTGGGCTCAGGGCCAGCTTAGAGTAGAGGCTCTCTGGGCTGCCTGGACCTAGAACACGATTCGTGCGTGTTCACACTCTGCCAGTCTGAGATCTAGATGTAACAAAACTTCGTGAACTCAGCAGAGAGTCACTAGGAATAAATCTGTTTAGTCTTATTCATGTGCTGAGATGCTGCACCGTTGAGCAAATAGTCTTAATTATTCAAGGGTAGGTAATAAAATGCAGACAAAAAGCTTTCTATCTATTAGAAAGAAGGTAAAACACGGAAGCTTCCTATGTGTGTCACACTGCAACCCAAGACAATCTGTACGCTCACCCAGACAGACCCAGAATTTCATTGTGGGTTATTTCTTATAGATTCTTGCAGCTGTATTTTAAACTCAGCTGCTTATTGCCATGCACAATATCACAAAGCTCTCGGTGCCTATAGCACAAGTGTGTACTATGCATGCTGTGCGGCAAGGGGTAGGAGAGAGAAGTGAGTGGCTCCAAACTTGAGCTCATATGCATCCATAAGACTGGGTCATAGTGGGCCTGATCTTTTCAGTGAAACACGATTACTTGCTTGGTTTCATTGGGGAGTTATTTTTATTGCTTTCATATGAGATGCTGTGCTGTTCTCTACACCAAAGATACGAATTTGGCCTTGGTGCTACATTAATGATCAATTTACTGATCTACAAGTACAGACCAGTGAACATGTACAGAACCAGATAACTTGTAAGTGTACAAGAACTCATAATTTATGTTAATACTTAGTAGAATATGGAAGTCTAAACATCACTCATTTCTGCCAGCAGCAACCATTGCTGGTACTGTGTCCATCAAGCGGTTACTTAGAACATCCTGTGAATTAGAGGGAGTAGTTCAGTAAATCTTTTCAATGAATGTTTTAAAAGTGGAGAACGTTCTTAGGAGTGGAATTAAACCTGTATGGCTTTGCCATTGGTATTGACTGTTCATAGGAGATGTTTCTAGGATAATGGCACCTCAATGGATGTTAAGAAATAAAGTACATTTGGAGTTTTCGGGCTTTGGAGAAACCTCAGCCTGTACCCTTAGGAAGAGATGTGCGATACTGCAGTGTGGTGAGTTTATGATGTCCGGGTGGCTCAGCATGTTGTGATGATAAGGCCTATTTACTCTAAGCCCGTAACCTAAGCAGCATTGTAACTTAACAGTTTTACGTATTTTGTGATTCAGTCTTGCAAATGTTACAAAGCAAATAAAAAGGAAATATTTCCTGGAATAAGACCTGGGATACCTGAAGTGAGAGATTTTTAGTTGAAAATATCATGTGGATGCCAGGTAAATATGAAAACATTTGAACCAAAAGAAAACAATGTTCATTTGTATAAGCAACTGTTGTTTATACGCAGGTCACCAAAGGAGCACATTATGGAAATAGGCAATAAATTAAGATGAACTGAAAGCAGGAGATGGTTGAAGCGGTGAGCCTACTAGAATAATTCAAGCACAACCCAGTCAAAAGGTCAGGTTGCTGAGCGGTAGCTACTGTTCCCATGAGGTTAGGGCAGGGGGAGGCAGACCAGATGCTTCCCGGTTCCTCACTGTTGTCAGAAAGATTTTTCTTACTAAGGAGCAACATTCCCATCTGCAACTTCAGATGGATTGAGAGGATGTTGAAAGTGCAGCACATGGTCTGAAACTAGCTTTAGATACTACTTGTTTTCATAAAGTGCTGCCCATAGCTATAGGTGAGCTTGGCGATCCTTGTCCTCGGTGCCATACCGCTGTATGTCCATTGACTGGAGTGAGGGAGGAGAAAGCACTAACCTCAGATCTCCCCGAATTCCCCAGATTTCCAGTGAAATCTGATTTCTTCAATGCTCAAATACCTGCTGCCATTAGCAGTAGGCTGAGGCTTCTGGAAGCTCTTTTAAAAAGTAAGTTTTAAAAATGTCATGTGTCACTTGGGTTTATTTGTATTGTTAAAAGTCAGGCCGATCACTGCCTTTGGTGCTGCAGAAGGGTGACCTGCTGGCATGGCTCATAAGTCCCCAGCAAAGTTTCTAATGGGGTGTCACAAAAACTGAATATTCCTACGTGCCCAGTCCTGACTGACACTGTGTGCCGCTGTGTGAGTGAGTTTTCACAACTCAAAGTGGAGCACGGGTTTCCATTCGTCAGAGAATGACGTTGCAGAAGTGGCTAGGACGGTCTTCCAAGGTGTGGAGCCGTGGGGTAGCGGGGAGGTTCTCTGCGTATCATATGTGAATCCTTTGGTCGTAAGGTTGCACATCTTATCCACTCAATCTTTGAATCAATAAGCAGTAACAGGTACTTGAGCATTATAAACCGTGACCATGTATGTGTTCATTGGCTCGTAAGTAAATCGTGTCTCCTGGTAAACAAGGAGATAAAACCACAGAAGTAATATTTCTGAGTTTGAGGATGCTTGGAAAGATATAGTTATGCTAGACAGGTAGTTGTAGCACTTGAAGAGTTACGTGCTTTCTGACTAACTGAGGGTGGGTAGTTAAGGTCATAACAACAGTGTATGTGTATGCATATATCTGTGTGTGCAAGCACATGCGTGCTACAAGACTGATTTCCAGCAAGCAGGTTAAAACTTTTCTGGAAGTGTTATGTTTTCTGCTAATGGGTTGTTCCCCTTTTAAGGTGTAGGCCTGATGTGTTTTGAATTAAATCTTTCAAACTAATCAAGAATGAACTAGTTGAAGATTAGTTACTAATCTTAAAAAAAAATAAAAATTGCTTTAGGAAATGCTGTTAAACATTGTTTATGTATTTCTGTTTTACCTGGTCAAAAATCAATATTGCTTCGCTCTGGCAAGAGGATGTAAAGCTATGGCAAGTGTTGGCCCTCCAATATGTACCGCTGGAGGAGGAAAGAAGACTGACTTCTTGGGATTGATCTTTTCTCAGGGTTACAGATGAATGCAGCATTGCTCCATCTTCATAGGTTGTTTAGTGCTTTGGCCTTTCATAAATAGATTAGAAGCAGCTGAACTTCTTGTGCAGGTAGATTGATGTCTTGCTTCCTCCTTACAATTCATGTGAGACAGTTTCTAGAGCATCTTACTACTTTTGGATAAAGGGCTGTATGTGCTCAAATGAGAGAGCCTAGTGTTAGTTGTGTAATGCACACAAATTTAAATAAAAAAGGTTATTTTAGAGCTAAATTAGAAATATTGAGATATTGCCGTATTTAGCATCTTTCTCTTCTGTGCTTGACTTTGAATTGTTGTCCTTGACACGGAATACATAATAATTCCCTAGCTAGCATGCCCTTGCTGCCCAGCCCTGTGGGAGGGCCTGGAGCAAGCGGGTGATTCCTAAAAGGTTTTAATAATGTATGAATAGTATTAAAGTAAATGCAGGTAAAGTTTTGACCTTTTGAATCTGTAAAATTACAAATGCACGCATTCTAGAAGAGGGATTGTGATTTATAGGTGCCCTGGGGGCAGGCAGAGAGCATTGTCACTGTTTGAATGTGATGTTACGACAGTCTTGATTTATTATCTTTTCATAATACAGCTTGCAAAGTGCTACAGTGTGGGAACGGCATCTCGTCCTGCTTCTGTCCAGCACCGTAAAGCATTCAGCTGAGATGTGAGAGCTGCTCAGTGTGGTTGTGGCTGTTGGCAGAGTGGTCAGCTTGGAGACATTTGGGGTGTAGCTGCTCCAGAGGAGGTTTCTCCCTTCAGAGAGCAGATTTTACATCCGACAGGTTACGTATGAATCCTGGCAAGGAAAGATGGGGGGGGACGATGTGGAGACTGGCTTGACTCCCTTTCTTTCCCACCTCTCCCAGCTTATTTTGCAGCTGGCAACACATTGCTCCGAGAGAGCAGAGGTGGTGGGCTGCTGGGTGTGTGCTCACGCACTTGTTCCACCTTGTGTTGGGATTTCTTCCTGGGGTCCAGAGAAGGAAGGAAACCAACCATGGGGCAATGCGGCCACAGAATGGGGGTTCGGCCGAACGCGACACGCTTCAGCTGTCACTGCTTTAGGACTCTGCTGTGTCCTTGCAAGGTTAGAGGGTGCTTTTCATTTTTTGTTTCTTTTTCACTTTCGTTGTTATAAAATATTTTGTAGATTTATAAAAGGAGATCACAAAAATGTAGACTAATAATAAAAGGACTAAGCTAAAAACTAAAGCTTCACTCTGGCAGCCTCGTTGCTACATGAATAAAAAAAGATTCTGCAGTGTGGCAAGAGAACACTCGCATGAGAAACAGCAGTGAAAACTAATAAAAACTGACATAAACATCCAGTTTTAAGAATGAATTAAAATATACATAATTTTCAAGGTTGCGATTGGGAAGGGGATCGACATGTCACTGCAGGCTGTATATTTTCCACAATTTTACATTTACATAAATCAAATTTAAGTAGTCTCTTATTGCTGACTGTGGAAAAATATTTCAAATTGCAATTTTGTTGCATGTGTTTGTCCTGTGTGTTTTTATTGTTTTTAGACAATATTGAATCTCTGAGGAGATTCTTCTTCAGCTTCCTCCTGAAGCTGAAATAATTGCAAATTTTCTATTGCTGTGCTGTTTAAAAACTTGTTAACCATTCTGGTCTCAAAGGAGAAAACTTGGTCCAGAGAAAACTGGACTGTGACTGCAAGGGCAACAGCAGGTGTCTATGGCTTTCCACTTTTCTTCTTGTTCCACTGCAGCTAAAACACAGAAGACCAGATTTTGTTCTCCATCTGAAGGTACATAAATTCAGACTAACCCATTAGGAGAGCTCTTCCAGGCTATGTCTGGAAGCACGTCATGACTTGGGGAAGCAAGTGGTTTTTGTCTTCGGACTTGGATTTTGGTCAGTGAGGATTTCTTGAGAAGATATAATTTTGACCAGTGGCCTCTAAGCAGCCAGTAGCCATCATCAGTTATATTTTAAATATTAGTCACCGGTCTCCATGTGGCCTTGGGTGACTTGTGGAGAGGACGATGAGGGTTTGATCTAAATCATGCGTCTGTGTTTGAATTCAGTTAGCAAAGGACTTGGTGTGTTCACAGAAAACTGGCATGAGCCTGAAGGCTTTTAAGCAACTACTTATAAATTCATCTGTCTCCAAAATAACTTTGTACCCATGTACATAGTGCATCTGGCTTTAAGGGAGAATCAAATTTAGCCTTTGGGGGACTGCCAGCAAACCAGTAAATCTTTGCTATGCAGGACAGGTCACCGTTAGCTGTTCTTAAGTTGGATTTGGGCACTTTGGTGGTTGTACCCTTGGACATGTGGCTGGTCTGGCTCCCTATGCAGCAGCCTTGTAGAGACTGAGAGAGACCTCTGTCCTGCATATGCAAGGAGCACAACCCCTGTGGGTGCAGGACCCAGAGGTTGCGATTCTTACGGCTGCGTTTGATAAACAACTATTCCACTGTTAGCGAACTTTGACTTAGTTGCTTCCATGGAAAAACAAAAAATAAAAAAAAAAATTAAAAATCGGTGTAAGGCAGCTCCATTACATAATAAAGGTTATCTGGAGACACAGATACTCTGAAAGTCCCCTCTGTTCTTTTATATTCCCAGGGACAATCAGCTTATTCTCGTTTTAACAGCCTACTATCAGTTCTGACCCGTTTAAAATTCACCTGCCAATTGAATTGTATGACAGGACCTAGGTCACCCAGGAACAAAGTGAAATGTTTGTAACTTCATAATGAACTGCCACGGATCGTGAGCTGAGAAGAAAAAAGGAGAATGGAGCCGCCTTGATGAGAAACAAAACTTTTTTTTTTCCCCAAGGCAGGGAATAGGAGCTTTCATACTAAAATATCGTGATTTTGCTCTGCTATCTGTTGGCAGCTTCACGTCTTTGAATCGTTTATGCTTTCATGAAAAAGGGAGTTTGCAAGTGGTGTATGTTCATGCATAGACCCCTTCCCTTCTCTAATAATTCTTCTGCCAACGCACTCCTCCCTTCCACCTCTCTCCCAATAAAGAACCAAAGGCAGAAGTGGGAGGATGGGTCAATCCGTGTTACCGGCTTCTGCTGGACATGTGAATGACTCTGTCCCTCAGAAGGGAAATGCCTGCCAGCCAGCGGCTGTAGTTTCAAGGAACAGGACTGTTAAGCATATGGGTCATTTGGAGAAACTTCTGCCTTCTAAATTCTCCAGCTGCATTTGGTCCATATTTGATGGCAGTTAGGGTTTGGGGGTTTTGCTCACTTTTTGAGGGGAGGTGTGTGTGGTTGTTTTTAGACACCTGTCATTAATAATTCATTTCATGATAAATTGCCACACGCATGTCCACACTGTTAGGTGATTACCTGGCCTGGGATTGAGCTGCTATTGACCTGGCAATGGGTTTAACTTCATTATTTTGCTTATTTTTTTGCCCATAACAGACAAAGAAATGTGTGAGAAGCAAAGAGCATCAAAGCTAGCGTGCAGTTATTCCCCGCCATGCAGATGCACCCTTCCCTCTGTGTTCCTTTACCAATTCCCTTTCCTTTTCCAGAGGCAACAAATGGAGAAATGTGCACATAGACTGAAAACGAAGTCACCCACTGATTGGGATTGAACTTCCCAATGCCGAGTACCGTGGGACAGAGTCATTAGAACAAAATTATTTCTAATGATACTAATTTGCAATCCTTGACGACTTTAGGCTTTCTGATGGATTTGGTTTTCTTTATTCCCACCTTCTGCTTTTGGGAAAACAAGCACTTGCTGATGGAGGGATGAGATGAACCACATCGCACAGCTTTTCCTTAACAGCTGTTCCTTGTAGCTGTTGCATAGTAGGGAATCGTGAAGATCTTTTTATGCCCTTTTTATTTTTCTTTTCAGAGTGATTCTGTTAATCTTGCCTTTATTTGTCAGTTTGCAGGAAACCCTGGTGCTTTTTTACATGAATTCCAATTGGTACTAAAGTTAGTCACGTTCTTGCTGCTGGCTTAGGAGCAGGGCCAGATTGATTTATTAGGCCATGTCATAGCCCTGTTCAACTCCCAGTGAGTTAGAAGTGTATTTGGTTTGCACTTTGCACACATGAAGAAGGAACAGCATCTTCTTCCCATGGTGTGAAGCAGGATCTTTAGGAAAAATCCTTTCCTCTCCCTTCTCAAAACAACCAAAGGGGCCTGCCATCTTCAGGGAATGGCTGGTGAGCAGGGAAATTATGGCTGAGTTTAGTGCTCTTTCATCTTCCAACTTGGCTTTGATTGTTGTAGCTTTTACAGCTTGACAGAAATGAGGGATTCTTTTTTCATGTGCTGACTTGCAGAGGGAATGTGCAACAGAGGTGTGTCCTGCTTCCATCGTGTCTCCAGTCTGGGAATGAAGGACTCGCCAGCATAGGGAGAAGAGATGATTCCTCTGGTTAGACTTCTTCCATGTTCCTATATCGCACACCACTGAGCATTTAATTACTGCGTTGCTGTGACTTCAGTGCTCACTGCCAGCACATGCTTAGCCTCCTGGAATATGACAAGTACTCTGAAAGTAGAATTTATTTTATTCATGCATTCAAGACAATGCTGAAACCATTATTTTTTATTTTGGTTTTAGTGCTTCTGTAACTTTATGAAGGACTCTAACTAATTATTGAAGGGCAACATTTCTCCTCAGAGCTACAGAGACTTCAGATTTTATGATGTTGAAGCAAGTGGGAAAGTGTGCATAACCTAACAGTAAATGCTAAGAAGAACTCTAAGGAAACCATGGATTGCGAATTCAGTAATAAACTGCCAGCCTTTAGCAGTTGTTTCTGCATGTATGACTGTTGAAGGGATGGCATACTTAGGGCTATATTTAAGTCCTGCTGTGGTTTTGCTGAAGTTGGAGTTACAGTGGCTGTGCATCAGGCTTAAGGAGTCTGGTGGGAATTACTGCTCATCAAACTGCCTTCTCTCTTCTGAGCTGGTTGCTGTTCAGTACTGTTGAGCTCCCCCGCTCTTGCCTTGCTCATAGTGGCCACTCCAGCAGTAAAGCATTTCTGAATGCATGTTGATCCTTGGAGCTGTTTCAAGCTGCTTCTCCCATATTCTAGGTGACCAGAAGGTTTTTGGGGAGTCTCGCTTCACTTGGCTGGCCAGGAACTGCAGGAGAGCACTGCAGGGCACTCGGCTGCATCTGGTTGGGAGTTACGCGCTTTCCATTTAGACTCAGTTCTGCTGTAAAGTGTAATGTCTCATGAAACCAGGCATAGGTGAGATGATAATGCAGGTGCGAGGTGTGGCCAGACTGTATTGCTTGGGCTAATACTTACAACTTCATTTGAAATGGGAAGGGAGGGAGAAGGAGCAGACAAGTCGTTTATGAGAATGAAAGACTAAGGAAAGTTCTGAGGTTTATAATCTCAGTCAGCTGCCAGATTGATTCAAAGATGAAAAGATGGTGAAAGTTATGGCCAGGTTCTGAATATCCCACTGATCTAGATATTGACCCCCTTGAAAGCCCTGCACCTGGCTCTGGTAGGGCTTGTCCACTCAGTGGGCAGCGTCTGACAGTGATGAATAGTTGGGAGTGATCTTTGGGGAAGCTGGAGTTCTGTATCTCCAGAGTTTTTATTCTTTTATAATTATAATGTTGCTATCAAGGAATAGGTAATTGCTCAGCCTCCGTTCATCTCTCCTAGCTCTGGTGACCACACAAGATAAGCCACAGACTGGAGTAACTGGGGGATTTCCAGAGGAAAGCCTGTGTGGCACAGCCAGTTCTGCACATTGTCAATGAAAATTGATGACTGTCATACTCTGTTGTAGTCCTCTTCTGCTATTTTACTTTACTTAATATAGAAGTAATACTGGGCTTATGTAGTCCAGCATGACAGTTGGATCCCATTTTTGTGTTCTCTTGAGTTGTCACTAAAAACCTAGATTCCATCAGGTAGATCCACCCTCACTGTCACGATGACCATTGTGTGCTGGCACAACTGCTCTTCCTGGCTCCTTGCACATGCAGCAAAGACTTCAGTTTACAGTGTTTGGGGAAATATAATCTGCTGCTTTTACTGTCAAGTTGAGCATCCAATGAGTTGTATTTTAATTGAAAACTTTTTTTTTTTAGTCTCCGAGATATTTCTTTGACCCAAAACATCAATTTTCTGAGGACTCTGTGTCATGACCCGTTGGAGTCCTGTCCGATTAGCACATTTCAGCATCTTTGGGCCAGTGAGCAATGTATATGGTAGGCTCTAGAAAATATGTTTTCTGAACGTTCATATGCTATAAAACATGAGGGGTTTTTAAGGTACAGACAGGAGGAGAGTTCCCTTGAATTTTGAAATAAATTTTTCTGGAATTTAATCAGTTGCTCCCAGCTGGGCAAGGAAAGACCTAATAACAGGAGGTCATATCTCACGTTGTCTTCTGTGGAATGATCCATGTCTCACGTGATTGTAGGTGCACAGACAGTCCCACCAGGCAGATTGTCATACTGTAACCAAGACTTCTGCCTGGTCATACAAACTACCCAACTGTAACTTAGCCTGGCAGGAGCATAAGAATTTTTACTTAAAAGCTGCACTTTATTAATCTGGTAGAAAGGACTTCACCTTAGCAAAGGGAAAGGTGGATCAGAGTGGTCAGGCTCCCATTGTCTTGCTTTTGGCTCTCTGCAGTTGAGCTGCTTGCACTTGATACTTTAATCAGTAAATCCTCTTGTAGCCAAGCACTTCATCAGGCGTCAGTGTAAGAGGAAGAATAAAGGCATGCGAACACTCCACCAGCACCCAAGCAGCTACGTGAGCTGTGAACAGCAGGACTTCTGAGCTGGCTTTCATTTGTGTGAGGGATCTGCAGAGCTGCCACAGAGTCCAGACCTCCTGTCAGGAGTATTTCAAGAGGAAATGGAGGATGGAGGAATATGGCGCCTAATTTTTGTTTTGGTTTGTTCCAGTCTGCATGAAAGTGGGAGAGCAGGGAGAGGAAGGAGTCTGGCCAGAACTGTCCTGGCTCTTGCTGGTCATGAGAAGCTTTAGGTGAAGTTACCTCCTGATGGAAGCCTAAAATTGAGGGCACCACCCATCTCTTCCTGAAAATCTGGCTCTAACTGCTCTGGTTGTAAAGTGTTTGGCACTTTCAAGTGAAAAAAGCTCTGACAGGATAAAAAAAATTACTTTGTTACTCAGATTTAATGGGGAGCACAGCTTTCAGTATTTCCCACCCTTGCCTCGTTCTCAGATTTCAGTCTTTGAGCTTGTCATGCATCTTAAAATTCTTAGTTATGTCACCTAATCCTTATAGTTGCACTTGCTGAAGCTATTTACTACCTTAGTTTTTCACGCCAGTAACATAACTACTCCTGTGCTTGGTTTATCAGCATTTTTGCAAAACAGTTTGTGCATCCAGAGCATTTCTTTAACACTCTGAGTTTTAAGGTTGCCTCACACGTCGTGCCAAAGGCAAAAGAAGGTGTATTTTGTTTTCTTCCTTTTTTTGCAGTTCTTGGAAATAAAACAATTGAAATGCACAGCTCCAGAGTGGTTTATAACCAGGCATCACTCGGCACCCAAAGCTGCCTGGCTTTCTTACATGTAAAGTTTTGCCCCAACATTGGGACTTATTTATAGCTGATATCCAGGACAAGAAGAAGTCAAAGGCGAAGTGATGTTTCCTAGGGAATGAGAAGCCCTCTCCTGGCACTCATGAATTACAAGGCTGAACTTTTTTATGTGTGTGTCTCCTCCTCCTTTTGCTCTGTTTTGTTGCTGCCTCCAGTAACATTTTTCCTGACTATAGTACCATTGACTCCTGTGATAGTTTAATAGTTTCTGCTGTTTACACAGTTGTCATTTAAATTGTTGTGGTTTAAATTTGCATGCAGAGTTGGTAAGTGCTCAGAGTTTACCGTGGTACCCCAAAGGTAATTTGTATTCTGGTTGCTGGAGTTGTCTTGGTAACACTGAGGTGACTGGAAACCATTTGCAGAGGGGAAGTTTAATTCTGATATTGCTCACCGGTCCCAGTTCTGGTGGTGACAGGCTGGTCGGTGTTTGGTAATTACAAAACATCTTAACTTTGCCTTGTAGCCATAGTCTTCATAGGGTCTTACCTGTGCTGCTATGTAGAGAAGAGTTGGGAGGAACATCTGAAAATTATTCCTCTGGTTGCTCCTTAATTTCTGACACGCTGAGTTTGGGGATGCTGTCCCTCCTCCTGGAAGCAGAATTCTCATCCCTAAATCTCACTTTTTGGTTCTGATGCTACTTTTTTTTTCTAGAGGGTACTGATTACCTAGGGGTTACAGATCATTCATTGTACTGCAGTGATAGCTGCGCAGTATTACCAGTATGTGTGACCCTGTTGAATTAAAATTTTATGCGTAGGTTAATGTTTTTGTTAATGCTAGGGACCCAGAAAATTACTGAAGTATACTGCAAGTTTAGGACTCCATACTCTAATGGCTAAGTTTTTACAAACTCCTCTTTTGAACAGTCTAAAAAGATATTGCTGACTTCCTTGTTAAAAAGCATCTGGCATTTCATTCTGGCTGCCCTGGATAGAAAGTAGTGGTTCTTCATCACCTACAAGGATGTACAGAATGGGCAATGCTGGAAAAGAGAGAAAACATAATAAAACTGTTGGAGACATTTTCATGGTCACTGATCTATAAATCCATTCATAGCTGTTCTTATGAAAGTCACAGTGACAAAAGACTTAATCAAGAGCCAAATACTGATAAAAACTCCTGTGTTTCTGGGCTTGTGGTGAAAAATACCTCTTCTGTAGTACCTTTAAACCTGGACTTAATGCCAATTGCACTATTGCAATACATCCTGGTAAAAGAGTCTTTTAGAGCTAATCTGAATTGGAGTAGCTACAGTGACTTCAGAGCAGATGAGCCATTCCTCACACCAGCTGAAGGCACGGTGCAGGCACGTTGGGTATTTGGAATTGCAGACTGAAATCTGTGGAGCTGCTGCTTCATCATGCAAGAAATGCTTTCTCCCCTTTTTGCTGTCTTTCCTATTGTAAATGAACCACAGGAGAATAAGGCCAAAATCCACTTTTGTATTGCTGGAAGAAAGCTATGAGGCTTTGCTAGCGGCTTATTTTCACAGCGTTTTCTCCTTTTTATGTCTCATTAAAGATGATTTCCAAAGGTTTTACATAGGTGAGTCACTGGCCTCGTGAAAAAAATTGAGAAACACATAGAAGAAAAAAAAAAGTAATAATCATTGGGAGGACTATGTATGTGGATTTCTTGGGCTTGTGGTAGTTGGTCTTTCAGCAGTGTTCATGTGGGACTCCTTAAGCAGTAAAAAGTACACAGTTTCATAGAGCTTTATTTTCCCTTTATTCTTGTAAAACACCTTGGAAATCAGTTCAAAGACACAGCAGACTTTGTTATGCTTGTCAGTCATACCTTCTAATGTATGTTTTAAGATGCTTTTTTCTCACAAAGTCAAGGGAATTGCTGATGAGTGTGACTACTTAATAATAGAGTAAAAAAAAAAAAACTCCTCTGAAAGTAGAGAAAATCTGTCTGCAGCTGATGCTGCTGTACGAGTGACACGGGGATTGCTTATTAAGTTAGTTACACATCCTCCGGGTTTGCTTTGGGATCACCTAGTTACTGATGTTTCGCCACAAAGCACTAACGGATGGACCGCTGCGTAGGACTGAAGGCAGGCTGCTCCATCCATCTAGCCTGGTTGCATTTGGCTGGAAGGGGCTTGGTTTCCTAAATCAGGAGCAAACTCTATTCATCAACATCTCCTTGCACAAAGGGGGAGGGTTGTTTGTGTTTAGAGGCAGCAGGCAAATTGGTTTCTCTTTGTCTTGGCCTTCCTGCGCCATCCTCCATCGCCAGTGAGAGGCTCGCGATTCCTTTGTTGCCTCCTGCTCATTTCCATGGCAGCCGATCGTGCCGTGGCAGGCTCGGGCCGAACGGTGCCGCGTGGACGAGCTGCCGGGAAGGAAACGGCCGGGTGTGGGAGCAGAGGAGAGCGAGAGCAGGAACGGAGTCTGTCGCTAAGACTGACTGTACGTAATTGCATAAATTCCATCAAGTGCATCCCATGGTTTCAAGCCCCTGGAAGCTGTAAATAATGCATTTTAATTAATGGGTTGCCAGGAGCTTTAAAGGAAATCAGATTGGACCGAGGGCTGCAGAATTTGGCAGCTGTAGTGGCTGGAGCATACATGTGGTTTGACTAACTGCTGATTGTTCATTTTATTTTAATTAAATGACTTACAAAGCTGAAAGCTCCTGCCATCCTCACCTGGATACTATTGAAGTCCATGAGGTACAGAGCTGGGGAACTGGGCAGAACTGGTTGACAATAAGGGCGGAGGAGACTTTGTCTGAAAGCTGTGTGCCGGGCTGTACCTTTGAAGTCCTATGAATCACGAGGTTTCGTGTGTTGTATTTCTTTGTGCAATCCTTCTGGTTTGGGTTTTACGTTTTCTGCGCATCTGGTGTAACTGATGAACAAGAAGCCTTTCATTCCTGTCCTGTGTTAGCTGAGCTTCAGGACTGGCAGGTGAGAAGCGTCAGGGGAGCGGTTGCTCCTTGCAAATGTATAAAGTATTTTGGAGTGACGTGTGCTGTAGCTGCGCTGTACGAGTGAACCGTGTAGCGTTTGGTAAGTCATTTGGCTGCAGAAAGAGCCACAGAGGGCTTGTTGTTAATGCCTTTCCCTGACAGCATCTCACAGCACAACCAGGGTTAGAGATTCTTTGTCTTTGCCTCAGTTTCCCTCCATGTGCAGTCAGGCTAATGGTGCTACCGTGTGGCATGGGGATGTGGTGGAAAGGAGCTGTCTGAAAGATGGGAGCTCTGCCAGTAGAGGTGGGAGCACACAGGTACCTCAGACAGGTAGATAAAAGGGTAATGATGATACCCGGTGCCATCCAGCTTACAGGCAATCTGCCTGCTGCTCCCCCATGACCTCAGTTCACAGCAACTCAAGAGTAAGGGGAAATGTGCCCACTAAAAATGTTGACATGGTTCCACCATCTGCTTCTGCTGTATTAACTTTCCTGACTAATTGCATGTGTGATGCTGTGCCACATGGTAGCTTTGTTCTTTACATCAAAAGACAAAGCCTTTTTGTGTTTCCTATGGACCTTTGAACTGCACTTGCCATTGAAGGCCCTGTCAGTGTAACACGGTAGCTGTTGATGTCGTCCTGCCTTGATGATTAGAGAGCTCAGAATAAGTAAGCTTGGTCATACTTGTTAATAGGTTAAAGGGTATTGTTGCATGCATCATAATTTCCATGTTGTGCCTATTCATTTCTCATCCCCAGGGCACTAGTATTTAATATTGCAATGCACAAAAGCATTTGACAACACACGATGATGGGCGAAGAGGTTTGTGCCTGAATGGAAGAACCGTGTGACCGATGCCTAACTCTTAACCTGACCGCTTCACTTAGCGTAATGCAAGAGCCCATTCGCTCGTGCTCCTTGGCAGAATATTAATAGACGTTTGTTTGGCACTGTTCCGCCGTAACAGACTTGGATCAGAGGATGAACCTGCTGTTCAGTCTGAAACGATGCTGGCTTTGGAGACGTTTTTGAAAATGCTTTTGTGTGCGCTCCCTTACAATTCCTGGAGCTTGGATTCAGTGGTCTTAAAAAGCAAGATTCCTAGCAAATTAAGTCATTGGATGTAACTCATGTTGTCTTTACAGAGCAACTAACAGAGCTGTAGAGGAGATACCTTCACAGGTACACAGGGACATCTGTGGCACTGGTCTGTCGAAAGAATCAGGGTCTCACATTTTTTTATCATCTTGGATGTTCTTGATGTCTTGCTACCAGTTAACTCAATGCAGGTTCCTATACCACACATATTGGTATGACATAATGATGCTTTTCGGTAGTGTATATTATGGCACAGGGGTTTTCTGTGTGTATTTTTTCTTCTGTGGCATACTGATTATTACTTCCCATTTTCCAATTCTATTTTTGGTGTCTGAAGAAGTTAAAGAATTCAAGACAATGAATGCATGGTCAACAAGGGGAACATTTTTTTATATAATCCTAAAATAAATTTTTACTCCAAAAAGTGCCATAATTTTGATAAAAACAAGGCAAATGGAAAAAGAGGATAAAGCTGAAAACACTGGGTTAAGTCTTTAGAAAAAGCCTCACTCCTTTCCTTGCTATTGACTCCTCATTCTTCCAAGACTGTGCAATGGGCATTTTAATTGTAGTGTTTTGGCCTCCCAGAAAAGTAAACCACGTCATGTGGGTTTTTTAACTGTACAGAGTATTTCTTGCATTTTTCACCCTGCAACTTATTCAATAAAGTAGGAACAGGAGAAAAAGAGCAAACATTGATCCAATATTAAGTAACTGGACCATGTATAAAAGTAAAATTAAATGTGGTGTTGCTTCTAATAAAAAAATAAATAAATGCAGCAGAATCAAGCTAAGTAACGGCTTCATTTCCCCTGCTGTTGGCTGCCAAACAGAACGCTCAGGTGTGTTACTACACATGTAATTCCCTGTTCGGGAGCGTAGACCTACATCACCTTTGCCTACTGGCCACCTGTATGGGTTTGTGCACAGAACCGGCAATGCTTTCTCCATCATCCCAGATCTGTCGTGCCTCTCTTGTTCGGTCTCCCAGTTTTCTACCAACAGAAGGCATCCTTTTGCCACTGATTGAGTCTTCAAGTAGGTGATTCAGGTCGTTGATCCTGACTCTTGAAGCACCTTTGGTTTTTTCCTGACTTTTTTCTTTTCTTTGGTTTTTTAGGTATCGTGAGTTTTGCCCTGAGTTCTGCTGGGTTTGCAGTGTGTCGTTAGATTTGGGTAATTTATATTACAGATCAGAGATAACTGGGCTATTAGCAACTAACACATTTTTGGGAATGTATACTGCTTGCTCATAGGAATTCCCCCTATGCATGTGTCTTACTGCACTTACACAGAGCTTGCAGGTGTAGATGTCAGTTTACTGTTTTCCCACACAGTTGTAGTAACAGTATGCAGCCTGGACCCGCGCCAAGTTATGTAGAACAGAGCTTAAATGGTATATATTTCTCTTCTGGCAGTTTTAAGGCAGAGTTGCAGAGGAATTGCCTTTGCGTGCAATTTTAGGGACTCCCAGTGTATAATGGCACGGCTCTGCTTTTGGTGGCAAAGGTGACTGGTGAAGTTGCTGCTGCTTCTCAGCAGAGGTGGTTTATGCTCTCGCAGCCCATGTCAACCAAGTGACCTGGGCTGCAAAACACATACACGGTTGTGCAAGGGCAGACTCTAGCAGTGAAGCAGCAAACATGCAGCCAGGGGTTGAAGGTTGCCAGAAACGCCTCATGCTGACTGTAATCCTAAAGACGGCATATATCATGCAACTGCAGCAAGAGCATGATGGGGTTTGCTGTCGTTGGGCCTGTGCAGGCTTTGGGATTCTGGATTTACCTCCTGCATGCAAGCTTGGCATGAAATTCTGCTGAAGATGCCATGTTTTGCTTTGGTTGCTTTAACTGAGAAGGGATCTACATTCACATGTCCTTTGTCTCCTCCTTCCTCTCCTCCTCTGAATAACTGAAGAAAAATTCAGCCTTAAAGTACAGCTATTCTGTTTCCCAGGTACCTGCCTGATTAACTATAGGCGTGGTTGTAGGTGGGAACCAAAATTTCTCCGTGAACTTAAAGTTTAACAGCTGCTGCTTTTCTGCCTTAATATACTTGCTAGCAGAAATGGCCTTCAGTATGTTTTGTCCTCAAGAAGCCTGGCTTTTTTCCTCGGGGCGTTGATTGTTTAACCTCTCTGTGGAGAGGGATAGCCATTAATATGGGGTTATCAAGAGTTTTCAAGCTCCAGAGGCTGCAGCACAGGATCAGCCTGGCTGAAGAGTCCAATGCATGTGGTCAGTCCTAAGTTTCCAAGTCTGGGGAGTTTTTCACTGTTTTCACATTTCTGTCCAGGAACATTTTCATATCTCTGTGATGTCCCTGTCAAACAGCAGTATTTATACGTGCCTCCGTGAGGCACATAACTCTGACTTAGGCTGAGGGTTATAAAACCTATATTGAAAACAGACGTCATAGGGTGTCATAAAAACATCCGAGTCCAGTTTTGCACAGAGACCACTGACGCCAATAATTATTCATGGACTTCATTGGTTTCCAGGGTAGAATATGTCCCCTAGTATTTTAATTCCCAGAAACAGAAAGACTGAATAATGTCAAGTGCCTCTTGGGGAATTTGCAAATGTCCTTCCCAAGAGCTTGTGTCTTGCAACAATGTCTTGCTGCTGCTTATAAGAGAGCAAAACAAACTCCAAAGCAGACAGGCAAAGCTGGCAATTCTGTCAGCAAAAGTCAGTGTGGATGAGCTTTAGTCAAAGAAATATTTAGAAACAAACTGGTAACACAGAGCATACCAAATCCTTTGAAGAGGTCGTGACTGCAGCAATATGGAGTTCTGGAAACATGTTCAACTTCCGCAGCAGAACAATGGTTGCTCTTTTCTGTAAAGGGGAAATTTTGTCTTGGGCTTAAGATACCTCACTAGCAGATGGGGCTGACAGATGTGGGTCAGATGCTTGGCTATGCCACAGATTTGCTGCATGACTTTTGGCATGTCATTTATCTGTGTACCTGTAACAGCGGACATGTGTGACTTGCTCATTTCAAGTCCTCAGATCTCTTACTTAAGAGGAGCAAGCTTTCTGTTAGTCCTTTGGTACTCGCATAATCTTTGCTGTAATAAAAATTACGTTTTCTGAAGCCTGACCCTGTCTGCACGCTTGCCAGCCTCCTTGTCGCTGCTGCTGTATGAGAGTGAGCGTCAGTGAGGTTTTGTCGGTGGCCGTGGTTTGACGCCGAATGGCAGGTACTTTCCGCACCTGCCAACTTGCCACATTGCAGAGGGGTTGATTGGCAGCATCCGGAGGTGACTGCAGGCTGGACAGGGCTCTCGGCCTATGCCCGAGCAAAGCTGGGCCTGTATTTAAGATGCTGGTAGGAAAATCTGTCCATTCCTCCCCTTTCCTCTGCAGAAGGACACAATTTTCCAATTTACAAGTAGAATGGGGGGAAGGTTGGTTGGTTTCCTTGTGGGTTGGTTGTTTTTTTTTAGACTCCAGAGACTTGAACACTGAGGTGATGTGGGTTCCTGGAGAATAGCAATGAGAAAATTGTCCCAAAGCCTGTTTTTGTACAACTTAAAAGATCACTGTTACAAGTGGCTCTTTAAAAAAAAAAAAAAAAAAAAAAAAAACACCACCCAAAAAACCCCAAACAAACAGAGAATGCTAAAGGAAAAATGGAGGGAGCAGATGCTGGATGGGAGCCTTGCCTGAAGAAGTGTGGAGCACGTTCCTCCAAAGCGAGGCAGTGCTTGAGCACTCTGCCTGAGCTGTTCCCTGCTGTGAAGCTCCCCAAAACAAAGCCCCAGAGCCCTGCTGAAGCCTTCGAACTCCAAAGCAGAACCTGTATTGAGTATCCAAGTAGTATTTTTTACAGACCTCTAATGCCCGTGAAGCAGCATGCCAGTCCAAGTGGTCATTTTGTCCTTGGATTATTTTCTGGGATTTTCCTACTGGTGAAGCATGGTTTGTAGGGACAAATGCTGCATTCGTTAGATCAACTTGTGTATTTGGAAAAAAACAGAGCAACTTCTGACCGTACAGTCCCTTCTTGAAGTCTGACATGACAGCAGCAACCTGGGGACAGGTTGGGGAAAAACTTTGTTTAGTTTTGCCTTGATTACATGAGTAAATTAGCGATGAAGGCATATATTTGTTAGTTGAAGTCACTTTAATTTCATACATGAGAACAAAATGCTGTTTCAGCATTTTGTGTTTTCCATGGCTTGCAATTAGGTGCGGCCATTTTCCTCACATTATACTCGACATTAAACATGAAAATGTATCTAAATTCCAAATAGAGGGCTTACACATATTACCATTTAAAATGCATAAAGTTGGATATCTTTGGTATGATGAAAACCACAGGTGACATCTCTTTTTCTCCTTCTAATTTAATTGATTTGATTTGATTTGATTGATCAGAGGGGCTAGTTTAGACTTGGCAGCTGCATGTTTAACTGTAGTAGCAGCTTTAAGCAGTCCCAAACCCTCTGACTAGGCTTCTGTCAGTTGGGCATTGTTTTCTGGGGCTGGTTCAGGGGGTCTTGGGGAGAGTTTCTTTAAAATGTGTTTCATGTGGGGTATCAAAGGGAGCACAGTCTGTGTCTGAGCACCAGCTGTTTGAGGTGGTCTGATTAATCTTGCTTTATAAATGTAATTGCCTGCTGAGGTGGCAGCATCAAAAAATGCGGGCAGATTCAGAGAGTGGTTAAATATTCCCTTTCATTACTTCAAGGTGTCCTTAGTTGTCTGAAAATTAAAAGGACTCAACAGTCCACATCTACTAGGATTTCCTGATGTTTCAACTCTTGGATCTTACCTGTTGCCACTTTGAAACTGCAAAAAAACACATTCCGGGGATTTCCCGTGCTGAGAATTTGGCAGCAAGGGGCTGCCTGCAGCCAACCCCGTAGCCCTGGCAGAGGTGCTGCTGGCAGGGTTGGGCTCCCAACACCCGGGTGCTTTCGGTGTTTGGGTGCCTAAAGCAGGGGCAGCTGGGCATGGAATGGAGTGCTGTTTGCCCACCTGCAGGAAACCACACCAGGGTGGATTGTTCTACATTCCCTGTTACGCTTCCTCCTTTGCAAAATCGATACCACATTAGTCAACAGCAGAAATCGAGAGTACTTGGGCTGTAGTATTGTCAGATGTAGGTTAGGATTTTCAAATCTCCTTAAGAGGACTAAGATATCCTTTGGGTATATAACCTGGCCAAAGGATTTGGGATTGATACCACAGACTTTCTTTTGAAGGGCAGAGATGCTGACAAAATACATGGTTAGGGCTCAGTCTCCTGCTCCAAGCGTTTTCTGGGTTTGGGAGTACGTATCAAGTTCACAGCGAATGTAACTTTCAAAAAAAGAAAAAAAAAAAAAAAGATTTGCTTTCTTATATTGCTGGAAATTTTTTTGGAAGCAGCATCTGCAAAGTCGTGGTGGCTGTGTTTGACATCAAGAGTTGACTGAAGCTATAAACTGAAGATGTCTGTTTGCTGCCGAGTTTCGTATAGCCCAGATCTCTCTCAAGAGCTGAAGAATAATGAGCAGAGCCCCTACCTCTTTCTTGGTAAGCAGAAAACCTCATTGGGCCAAGCAAATGATTCAGCTGGAGTGTATTTTGCTCGCTGTGAGACTGGATTAATTGAGGTCCTTAAGAAGGGCAGTGTGAGCCATAATGATGATGTATTTTGTTCTGGGAAGAGCTAGCTTGTGTCCTGTGTTACACTTCAAGCTGCCGTTGGCACCTCTCGGGGCTGAGTGATGGCGATGGTCTCTGTTAAGCTCCTGAACTCGTGTGATGCTGCTTTTCTTCTTCTCGTATGGAGTCTTTTCAGCGGCTCTGATAAGCCACTGATCAAAGTTGCCATTGAAGTTTCCCAGCATGAAATGGAACCCTGTTTTATGAATTTCAATTTCTCTTTCTGGCCTACCGTCATCTTCCCATTCACATATCCTACAGGGTTGTGCTATTTTACTGCTGCAGAACGATCACAGCAAAACTTTCATTGTATGGCCTTTTTATTTTATTTTCTTTTTACAGTGGCTTGGGTGAAACTAATTTCTGCAAGAAGGCTGAATAATTGCTGCAAATGAGAACAGATACACAGTTTGATGGGAAGTCTGGTGGTGTTGATTCAGAAGTTAATAGGAGCAGGTTCTGTGTAAAGGAATGAGGGTAGTGGAACAAATGAAACCAGTTTGCAATGGTTTTGGTGTCTGGGGTTTTTGGTCATTTGTTTTTTTATTCCCTAATTGCTTTCTTCTCTCTGCAATAAACCTTACCTTGGGTACGAGATGCAGAATCTGCGCAGCCCCAGCTGCTGGCAGCATATGCCGCAGACTGGCCCAATGGCCACTTTCTGCCTTCGTCTCCCTCTGCGGAGCCGTAATTTTGATTGTTCTCTATTTAGCTACCAATTTCATGAAACTTGTAGGAAGTTTCTCCTCTGCCACCCGCCCCCTTCAGAATTGGTGGAAATTGGCCAACAGTTACTGAGGGGGGGAAGTGGGGGGAGAGCACAGTCTGCGGGATCATGTGGGTTAACTGTCGAGGATGCTGTTACCAGCCTGGTTTTCTATCTGGATGCACAACCCAGAGTTTGAACAAAACCCTTAATCCAAAAATCCTGTGTTTAGAGTCTGTCATTACTACATAGGGGTTCATTCTCTTGAGGGGGGGATGACACCACATGGACAGACACAACCAAAAACTTTGTTTTAACTGTTCTTTACAGGCAAGTTGTAATCAGAAAATGCGCTTTTGTATGTGCTTTTACATCACTGCTGCTGTTGAATAACTACAGCTTTGGTCACAGAACTCTTGATGATAAGAGAGCAAATATGTCCACTTTGCTTCTCAGCTGTGTTCGTTTGGGAAAATTAGGAGTAGCAGAAAATGAAACTATTGCAGAGTGGTGTATTGCTTAGTATTACAGATGTGCAAAATAGGAATAAACAAGAGGCATGATTTGAAAATTGAATCACAGAGTGGCTGGTATCTTACGAAGAGTAACTGTAAAGATGTTCGTGCTCCATAAAGCCTCTAGAACTGAGGCAAAAGTTAAGTGTGGTTAAATGAAGTGACTGGGGGCTTGTGAGGGCAGTGAGAGGATGCTGGGATTTATTAGAAAGAAGAAGAAAGAATCAATCCTGAACCTTTCAGTTAGATTCAGATACCTGTCTGGCTTTAGGGTCAGGGATTTGACCTTTGAGAGAGGTATTTTTGGAAGTTAGAAGTCACATTTAGATCATCCAGTCCCTGCTCCTAGCCAGTACAGGATTTGTTCCTTTCATTATATATTTATTTCCTCCAGTTTAATTATACATAGCCCCAGTGATTCCTTTTTTATGAATTCCCTCTATAAATGCTTATATTCTAAACCAGTCTCCCTGGGTCCCCTGCTTTTAATTTGCTGCAGGGGTGAACCCTGAAATCTTACTTGCAGTTCAGAGTAAGAGATGTGAGTAATGGAAAGGAAAAGGACGTTTACAAAATGAGGGACCATGTTGGTTTGATGCAGTTCAGTTTAGAATTCAGTGTGTTAGGATGTTTTTCTGTCATGGCTGGATAAAGTTGAAACCTTCTTTTCCCCCCCTTGCCTTTCTTCCTGGGAGAAGGGAGGCAGGAATGACTGCCTTTGACTGAGCCTTCCTTTGGAAAGCTGCCCAAGCCAGGGCTCGTGGCCCGTGGGGGCTGAGCCCCACGGTCGCGCAGGCACCGACTTCCACCCTGGTGATTCTGACATAGGTGTCCAGCCGCAGATGTGAGAAAGGAAAGGCAGGTACCAAAGGCAAATCAAGCACGAGTCAAAAGAAAGGCAGTCTCTTTGGTGTCTCTCTGCATCCGAGCAAGGGAGAAGATGAAAGGCTCTGTGTACGCTTCAGTAGCCTTCTCTTTTTCTTGTTCCAGGGATCGGTTTGCCCCCTGAGGAGCAGAGGCACAGGGATGCTGTGACTACTTACTCCTGTTTGTTTATGTTCATTTTGAAGAGGCATGTGAGTAGAGCTGCCTGGGCTGCTTACGGCAAAGGAAATGGATCTCAGGGGAACAATTAATTTCGCTGGGCTATTTCTGAGCCAGGTGAAACCGTAAAATGAACCTGTGTCGTCCCCGTTGCCTAAAAGGGATGTATTTATTTATTTTACGCTTTAATGCACCACTGACAATTTATGGTGTGAGCCTCAGTGAATTTTTAATAGAGAATTGATAGAAGAAAGGTGTATAACATGGGACTTTAACAGAAAAGGTTATTGGACTTGGAAAAAAACACAGAGTGCTAATATCTTAATTAACTTCTCCCTGGCTGTGTTGTGATCCCAGTAACATGACAATTGAGTGCCAGAAGGTGAATCTGGTTGGAAATAAAAGGATTCCAGTTTTGCATTAGAGGTAAGAAATTAGACGGTCCTTCAGTATTCTCGCAGTTTGAATAATCTGGGTTGCTGTTTGCAACACAAAGCAGAGTTTATTGGAATTAAGACAGTCTGCAGAGCTGTGACCTGATGTGTTGGAGTGTCATAGTAGTAAAAAATAATAACAAATAAAATGTACTATCTAAAATATAAATAATAAAAAATAGAAACAGTAAAAAAAACCCCACCACAAACAGTACAAGTAAATATAATAATATAGAAAGGTTTGAGCTCACCCTCCCTTAATCCTGCCCCTTTAGGAGATTAGACAGTTTAGATTCAAAGCACCAAATGCATTTGTATCCTGCTGATTTATCTGGCATGGGGCTGTTGGACCTTTGGGTGGGCGTGTTGACGGGGATGACACTTTTCAGTTAGGTCACTGCTGACAGACGGGTGTGCCCAACTTAGAGGAGCTGCACTCGGGGAGCGCATTAAGGCCTTCCAAATGATGCCCTGGGACTGTCAGTAATGCTTTTCTCCCCCTTTTGTGAATCCTGGCAATCTATTAATTGTGCTGCCGAAGAGCAGCGTCAGGGGAACAAAGCAATCGGTGCCACCATCTGCTGTGAGCAGGCTGGCCATGTTGAAGGAAATGCCTGTTACGCTCCTTTCTGTGGCTGACCCCCATGCTCGTGCTTGTGTCCACATGTCCCGGAAATAACAGCGATCAGAGTGTCAGAGTGATGGAAAAAGGAGAGGTTTATTTTGGGGCAGAAAAGTAGTTGTGTCTGGATCTCTAGAAAATAAGTTAAAGGATAGTTTTCCTATGGAAAGCAAGGCATAAGGACATTGAGAGACCTAGCATAAAACTAAATACATTTTAAAAATTAAGTTTCTTATGCCTATGGTATTATACTAGTCTCTGTTTTCTGCGTGAAGGTGTGATTGTTTCATTTGTAGATGCCATAACCTTCCCCTAACAGCAGATAACCAACACGTTACCCAGTCAGCTTCACAGCGAGCAAGGGGAGTGCTCCAACTTTGCTTATGCATGCATATTCCATCTGTAGCTGGTTGCAGTTTCTGACCATTAAATACATCAGATTAATTAAATCAAACTTACATTAAATAAATCAGAAGTGACACTCGGTAATCAGTGTCACGAGTTTTGGTTTTTCTAACTGAACATGTTCAGGAGAAGGTCTGTTCCCTCTGATAATGTAGGTGCCGTGTCTTTGGAAGATCAGATGGGATTCTTAGTATGACTGGTCTCTTGTAAAACTCTTGGTCTATATGGGGTTGGGTTTTTTCCCCCTGTATTATTTCATAATATCTGGTTCTGAATGACTGAAGAGAAAATTGTCCTCTTCCCACCCCCCCACCCCCCCTCCCCTAATCTGGCTCATTTAGCAACAGAAGGGTTGTAAATATATGTTCTCTTTGTAAAGTGCATCCTGAGAGATTGCAGAGCTTTAGTACAGATTAGTGATGCTTTGCAGTGTTTTCCTGCTGGATGCCTGTTCAGGGAAGCTGCATGTTTTGTGTGTTAAAACATGAGTACTTGATTTCTTCCATGTAGTTCTCTCCAGCACCTCACACAATAATGCTCCTTGTTTCCTGCGTGGGCATATGACCTATATTTAATATAGCTCCCTCCCTGACAGCAGCTTGTGTAAGAAAAAAAAGAAGGGGGGGAACCACCAACCTGGAAGCTTATTTGTTGTATTTAATGCTTTGAAAATGTTTGCTGGAAGAAATGTTAATGTAGCAATGATGTGTGCACATGACATATCAGGGGAAAATAGCTATCAAGCTCAAACCTCACTGTGAGGGCAGCTAAGCCGTGGAACAGATTGCCCAGGGAGGTTGCACTGTCTCCATCTTGAGGGTTTTTTTTAAGACCAGACTGGATAAAACCCAGAGTAACCTGGTGTGACCTCAGAGCTGACCCTGTCTTGAGCAGGAGGTTGGACTTGATGACCTCTTGATGTCCTTTACTATCTGAATTTTCCTGTGATCCTATTAGGTTGTGAGCAGCTTTGCAGAGGGGAGAAACAAATCTTCCCTTGCCACCACTTCCTATGTAAACTGATCCCTAACAAAGGTAGGTACCGGTTAGCCATGGAGTCTTGCACTTCAAGGCTGGTAACACTGAGCCTGAGCCATTGCTAGTAGTCCAATTCCTAGTAGAAAAGCCACTAAAGTCACCACTGCAAAAGCAGTGAGTGACTGGTGATCGCATTGGCGCTGAGGCCAAGGACTGAAGGGGCCAGATATCTGTAGATTACTTTCTGCTACAGTGGAAAGATGCTGATTTGTATTACAGGGCACTGGTTGTGCTGTGCCACCGGCACGTAGGAATAGACCAATTGATTGCCTGAGTTCGCGTCTTGCATCTCTTTCGAGCCCTACATTAATGCAAGCAAAGTAAATTGTGCGGAGTGGTTGACATTTAATGAAAAGATTATTAGTGTTTAGAGGAGTGCTTTATGATCATCTACTATGGTGATAGATGTACTAAAAAGCCATGAATAGATTGCACAGATAAAAATATTATTGCTTAGATTATAGTACTTAAAGGTGAGACTTGTTTGTCTTACCTGTCTGTAAATCATGCAGCACACGTTTAGCTCCATGTAGGCAGCAGCTTTTTATAGTAAAAGCCTTAGAAAATTTGTTTGAAAAAGAGCATACCTGGTTTTTGGATGTCTGGAAAAGGACATAAAAGAGAGAATCATGTTAAATAATGGAGGGATAAGAGTTCTAGCGAGAAGAAACATCCATCTTTGATACCTGTTTGACTCTGTCATGAAGAAGCAATGTTGAATGTGAAATGAATCCTTTCAATACAGGGCAATCAGTATTGTACTTAGTGGGACTGGATGCAGTGAAGGTCTTTTGAACTGCTTGTATTCATGCCAAGTACTTTTTTTTTTTTTCTTCCTTGCAGCAAAGAAAACTTGTGCTGAGTCTGATTTCACTTGTGACAACGGCCACTGCATCCCAGCCAGGTGGAAATGTGATGGTGAAGAAGAATGTCCTGATGGGTCAGATGAATCAGAAGCAGCATGCAGTGAGTAGCACAGAAAAGTGGTGTTTCTCAGACATGTTGTCTTATGAAAGCATGGAGAAACTGGAGGTGGTGTTCCTAGCACTTGCAGGATGATCTGTCAACTTTTGCTTCTGCTAGAACAGAAATTAAAGACACAAAAGCTTCAGGCCATTCAAATCAGATGGTTTCCAAATTTTCAAATGTACCAGTTTTCCAGACTGTGATACAGGCAGTACTATCTAATGTGTATTTCTGTCTGTAACAGAATTGAAAATATCTTTAGCTCTGTTGCAGTTTATCTGGTTGTAGGGCTCATGATCAGCAGTGGTGCATGAAGATTTGTGCTCACCTGGGATCAGGGCTTTGGAAACGCAGATTTGCAGTGTTTTGCATGGTAGCATATTGGGATTTATCATCACTGCAGACGGCTCTTGTCATTACAGAGGAACTGTACAATGTTAGAGCATTGCTCATTTTTTTTTTTTTTGCCTTTGAGAAGAAATTAAGAAAAAGGTACCAAGTGGAGGATGAGCAATGTAAAATAACTAAAGCTGCAAGTAAGTATGACAGATGTTAACTGAAGGGAACACCTTTCAAAAACCCATTGATTCAGTCAGTAAAGTGACGTGCTTGATTTTCATGTAGCGCATTCAAAAGAACAAGAATTTTGACTCTGAGGACATCAATTTGCACTCCTTTGTTCTAGAACTGTGAAGGGTTGTCCAATGTTGAGTTGAAGGGAATCCCACATATATTTTAATGAAACCACTAACTAGTATGTAGACTTCTATTTGTGTGCTTACTTACATCTGCAGATTTGTTCTTGACCAAGAAACTGGTACAAGCCATTGTATTGAATTTCCAGTCATGTACTTCACAAATATATTCCCAAGAGTCAGAAGCAGTGTTGGAGGAAGTATTTTATTGGATTTCTTCAGAATGGGGCACATAGAGGACTTTGGAATTAACCATACTTCCATTTTTAAGCCTAATACCAGTCCTACTTTCTCCCTAGTTAAGGAAGATGAATGCACTTCTCTTGCATAAAATGAATGGAATCATTTTTGCAACCATGTACAGGCTACAGAAAAAATTACTTCAGTAACTACATTAACATGTAGTCTTTCACCCTTAGTCAAAAGTTATCTTATTAATGCTGCTTCCACTACCTGATTATCTGGAGGGGGGCTGAATAAATAAGCAGCTCTATTCCCTGCAGTTTCTGTCTGTAAATCTCTTGTTAGAGACCATAGCATGGACTGTGTGTAGGCTATGCAGCGCTAAGATCCCTGACAATTTCTCTTAATCATCTTCCATTCCTTTTCTAGCCATTTAACCTTCCATTTTTCCCCTACTTATTTCATCCTCTGGGGAAATCAGCCTTAAAACTTAAGTATAGCAAAAGAGACTTGACTGAAGGCTCTGATTGTTACAGTACAGGACTGCTGTCCTGAGAGGAAAGTGATTTTTTTTTCTGCTTGAAATCATTTAAGAGACTGAAGTCTGCATTTCTGTGGTGGTGGCTCTGTTAAAAAAAAAAAAAAAAAAAAGAGATGGCCCTTGAAATGTCAAATGTCTCCCTGGTGCTAGTAGGAGTGGGCCAGTGTCACCTCAACGCAGGGAGAAGTTTGTTCCCATTCCGTAGTATATGCTTAATGGGTGAATTGGGAATTTCTTGTGAAACTAGCAGTACCTGTATGGACCGATTCTTAATTTGTTTTTTAAATACAAGGGCATTGAAACCAGGTGAAAGACTATAGCATATAACTATGCCATATTTTATTTGTTTATAGCTTTCTTGGGCAGATTTACCATGCTCTGCCTCAGCATATGGTACTTAGGTTTTGTTATGAGCTTTAGCAAAAATAGGTCAATTTTTGTGTGTTGGATGCATGAACTTGTATGTTGATGTTCACAGCATACTTGATACAAGCCTATGTTTGTCTTGTGGCTAGCTCGCAATAGAAGCCAGTGTTTCTGTCTATACCAGTTAAAAGCTTGCCTTTGAATCTTAAAAATGTCTGCAACTCGAATTTTGGAACTTTACTTGTTTTATAGGATTATTCAGATCTGAAGTTCACACTTAATCAGATGAAGATCAAGTAGTTTTAATCTTATGACTGTTGATAGCTATAGGCTTTAATTTGCACAGTAAGGACATTCTTCCCAGATGATTTGTATCCTTGTCATCCAAGTGTGTGTCATCTCAAAGGCTGATCTGCTCTGCTCTGAAACAGAATCATTCTGGGAATGCGTAAGCGCGGTGCTGGTCACGGGGTTGATTCACATATGTTTGCAGGTCTTCCTACTGGTCACGACAGCAGTGAGTTATAAACCTGGTAGACAAGAAACTGGAAGTGTTAGGCTTTGTTTTTAATTTGTACCCTTAACGTAAAAGGCCTACCTCTGTGTGTGTGTAAATGCCAGTTAGGGGCAAGGCAAGGCTGGAATGAAAAACAGAAAATGTAGTGAGAGGCAAAACTTATAGCTGGACATTCCTGTATGGTCCCTCCCTCCAGTCCTGCTTTCTTTCTCCCTGATGAAAACAAGGCTGAACTTTCTCCCTGTGGCTGAGGAATGACTGCAGCCCCTTATGACTGTCTCATTTTCTTGTTCAGAAATGCAGCACAGCCCTTTGGAGGAGCCTGCACTGCAGTTTCCCTTGGGAAGGGGCAGGTCGGGAAATCGCGATTTCTCGCCTCTGGCAAGATCAAACTGCTTAATAAAATCAATTGCTTTCAGACAGGCCACGTAATTGCCAGCACCTCTGCCAGGATCCAGGGTTTATTCCTCGATTAATGCAACACTGGGACATTGTCCACAGCCCATTCGAGCTAGGGAGGTTAAGCACATTGATAGTGCTGACTATTGCATTTTAGGAGTATTTCCAGCTTAGAATGTGATCAAAGCAGGGCAGTTTCTCTGAGCACCTAGCTGCCTGCTAAATGGCTTTTTATTTTCTGAATGCTTTTGTGGTGCTTTTTTTAATACATTTTGTGCTCTCTGATTGGTAGTTAGGGATGTTGTGTCCCCATCTCTAATGTTCAGTTAAGGATAACAGTTTGTGGCTGTGGTGTTTTTTGGGGTTCTTTAATGTGGTTTTTTAGGTACACCTCTCCAAAACCAAAACAGTACTTTGCTTTTTCAGTTTCCCAGATAACTGAAGTTGCCTAGCTTTGTACCTAACAATAACCTCTCTAGGGATGTTACCCATCCCCAGATTTTCAGGAGAGCATGACCTGTCTTATGTCGGATAGGTAAGATGGCATCACAGGAAGCCTGACTTCTGTTGGACCTGTGATGTCTAGGGCCTTTTCTGCTATCCATGCAATTCGAAGTTTTTTCTTCAAGCCACTGAATGTGGCCAGGTGTAAGGATATCTTTTGAGGCCCGTGGAATTCTCAGCTGCTGAGATGTGTAGGACTTCTTGTCGTGGGTTTTGGTCCTAATTGAAGGTTGATTAATTTCTAGCATGAACTGATTTTGGAGAAGACGATTGTGATTGTCCAGACTTTGGTTTGAAATGTCTCATAATGAGTAAGAAACTGCTTATTTCCTCATTTTTCTTTGAGCCAGATCCTTAACCTAGACATGCTCTCTCATCCATAGGTTTGTCCAAGTGAATTATTCATGTAACACATCAGTGTTGCTACTAAACTTCAGTGTTCTGCAATCTGTCAGTTTTTCAGTGCTATTATCTGGCTGCTGAATTTATTTTGTCTCATTTAATTTATATTAAGTTTTCAAAGAAGTGTGTCTTCCTTTTCTATAAACTGATGTATTCTGGGGTATCTTGTGGGCTAGATCTGTTCTCTCTGAAGTCATCATTAGAAATACTGTCAGTTTAGGCGGGAGATGTGTTTTGGTTTTGTTGGTCCACCCCCGGCCCCCCCCCCCCCCCCCCCCCGTGTGGAAGCAGAATAAGCTGCTAAATCAAGAGAAACAAAACCACGAAAATTAGTGCTATCTGCAAGGGGCAAAAGGGACCAAATTCACAATTTAAGAAGTTGCGTCGATTGAGGCTGGGAGAGGGAGGAGGAATTTAATATTGAAGAGCAGAAAATTATTTTGAGAAACATACTTAATAAATTAAAAGAAATGGGATGGTGGGTGAGAGGGAACAAAGAAACACCACTTAGCTGTGCTGCAGCGGTGCTCCTGGTGGGGAAGGGGAAGAGTTAGTACTTGGGCATGCCAACTCCCAGCTTTATCTTCCTCGACACAGCCTTTTTAGATTCAGCAATTGCCTGAACTAGACCTCTGTTCAGGAAAGGTTGGCCGCTTGTGCGTAAAGCAAATGAACTACTTTGGCTTTGCAGGATACATGCCAAGATAATAGTCACGGGCGAAGTAGGCTTGTTCTCCTGTTTGACATCAGCCGTTGCTGCATCTCTGTGCCTGCTGTGAGGGAGACCCTATAGTGGGTGCAAAACTGTCATTGGAAGGTGCTCTGAAATAATAATGGATTTCATCTTTGCCGTGCCAGCTTGTTAGTATGCAAGGAGCTCCCCACAAATCGTTTAAAAAGATAGCAGAATATCTGGAAGTAGTGGGAGTAGAGTTAGTGCCTCTGTCAGCCTGACGCCTGCGATTCTCATGTACCTCACCAGCAGCTGCTTTGGGGTACAGAAAATATTTTTGACCTCCCAGTAGGATCGAATGCTGGGGACCTTATAATTGTTTGCTGCAAGGTTATACAGCAGCATGCCGCTGCCAGCTGCAAGGAGATCTTTGGTAGCCTACACATACTCTGCCATTGGCGAGCCCACCATGGCCAGAGTCCTGGACTTACTTTTCATTGCTCTCACTAAGGCAACCCAGTGTGGCTCGGTGATCACCCTAGAGCTGTGATGCAGTTGCTGCTGATATGCACAGGCTTTGCATTCCTTATGATTTTCCTATCTGGTTTCTTGCAGCTGAGAGAGGGCGAAGGGAAGTAATTTTTCTTACTGAGCTAACAGGCACCTCCAGCAAAATGAATGTTACCCACCTAACGCTGCTCCAGCGCAGGTACTGAATCGTTCTGCTTTTTTTACAAGAAAGAAATTTTAAATTTCCCTCTGAAGTATTTTCATTATTTAACCAGTGATTTTAACCAAAAAATCTCTAGAGAATAATAAAAGCATGCTAACAAACAGTAACAGCACTGAAGGGAACACAAATTAAAGAGATAGAGCAAGTGAAAATCCGAGCTGGCAAACTCTTGCTGAAGGCCATTGTATATATAATGAGACCAAGGAATGCAGACAGCTTATTTCTTTATCAGATATGTGACATTCTCCTAGTTAAGAGCAGAAATTATTATACAGAAAGGTATAGTGGGGTGTTATGAGGAAGAAAAAGGGAAGAGGAGACCTGAATTCATATTGTATGTAATAGGGAATGATTTAATAGGGCTGGTTTAATAAGCAGCAGTCCTGGAAATAGATTTTTTTTTAAATGGAATATAAAATCAAACCCTCGATGTTGATTTGAAGTACAGTACCAGTTCATGCAGTCTTTTTTTATTTTGAAGTACATGTCACAAGCCTCTCAAGGAGATGTATCCAAACTTGACAGTTATATTTTTAATGGGTATTTTCCATGGTCCTAGGCACTTTGTGTGCTGCTGCTGTTCATGCTGATCTCACAGTGGTGATCAGTTCTGTTCTTGATTTCTGTCAAGCTGCCCAAGTGCAAAGTTCTGTAATTGTTGGTAGTGCTGATGGTATTGCTCACCCCCAAATGCACAGTCCTCTCCTACCTCTCCACCCCGAAGGATATTACATCTCTATTATTACTCTTCGATCCAGGTCTCCTGCATGACTGAGTGAGTTTGGTGACGTTACTGCATGTTTGTGGAAAATTACTTAATAAACTCTTCCCTGCTCTTGGAGAATTTATCCTGGAGAAGGGTGGACTGTCTCATTCAGGGCATCACATACACTGAGCAATTGACCTTCAAGTAGCAAAAGAAAAAACTAGGCCAAATCAGCCAGGCACAGCCAGATACCAGATTTTAGGACCTGGGGCAGTAATAGAGAGGATTTTTTCCTTGGTTTTTTCACCCTCCAACATTAAGAGCAGATCTGTTTGTATATATGTGATGATATGGTGGGGGATTGTAAATGCAGTGGAACATGTAAATTAAAGACTGTTCTGTTGGATTAATTTGTTACAGATTATTCAGGGAATTGAATAAGGTAATGTTAATGTCAGGTGTAGAGGTGTGCATTTTAACAACACTCCCACTACACTAACTGGCTATTGCCAGCATGAAATACAGCAGCTCTGATAGTCATGTCACTGTCTCTCTACAATTACCCCCCATCACTGTCTCCGGTCGGCTGTTGGGAGCACTGCTGGGTTACAGCAGCTCAGGACCACATCCCAGGTTTCCACTGCATCTGTAAAACAAGTACAGGACAGGGTATAGGATGTGGGAACACTTGTAGAGCTACAGGATCTTCCTGGTGACAAGGCACAAAAGAGGCAGTCTCATTTTCCAGACTGGTTTGTAGGGCTCATAATGAAAACTTTGATTTGTCAAGGTGATCAAATTTATTGATACAGAATAAAATGAAAGCACTCCATGATGATCTCTCCATGAAGTTATGGAATCATTTCAGATTAAGGGACCTCTGGGGGTCATCTAGTCCAATTCCCTGCTCCAAGTGGACCCCTATCTACATGTTTGACCACCCTTATTAATGAAGAAAAAAAAAATATCTCTGTATCTCACCAGAATTTCCTTTGCTGCAGGACATGTCTGTCACCTCCCATCCTGTCACTGTGCACCTCCAAGAACAGTCTGACTCCATCTTCTCTGGTTCCTCCCATTTTGTAGTTGAAAGTAGCAATAAAATCTTCCTGTACCCTTCTCTTCTGATGGCTGAACAAATGCTGCTCTCTCAACCTCTCCTTGTATGTAGTCTCTCATTTCCATTTCAGATTATTTTGTCAGATAATTGGAAATGACACGATTCTACAACCAGGATACAGTTTTTGCATTATTCACTGGCCTCTGTCCAAGCTTTACCACATCAAAAACATAGCATCAAAATTAATCCATTTTTATGTCTTTAGTATGCTACTTAGCTTCCAGCTCTACTTAGGGTTCCAGACTCTTGAAAACCCCTTTCCATGGAAGTGTTCAGCAGTACACTGCACGTGGACAAGGCTGAGGCTTGTTAGCAGACTAGTAGTTCCCTATGGATAGTGGCTTACAGTCCAGTGCAGATTTTTAAAAATCCTTTTTAGCCTAAGTGTATGTAACTTCAAATTCTCACAAATATACCTTTACTCCTGATTTAATCATCCTGTCTCAGCCAGTGTATACTTGCTTCCAAAGTGCCTCTGGTTTCTTAACCACTGTAACTCCTTTGAATGCCTCCAGGTGTGTCCTTTATTGAGCAACCCCAAGTTGACCTCAGTATCCCAAAGGACACAAAACTGTAGGGGACTAACACAAGAAGGCTTTGACAGGGTAAGGAAGCAAATCCAGTTTTTCCTGCATCCGGTTCCTTTTCTTGAAGCATGAAATTACCCTTTTTACATCAAAGGAAATTCAGTGAACTCAAAGCCTAGCTGTTTATCCCTAGTAGTGGGATAACTTTTATCTGCAGCACATGGGCAGTGAATTACATCCTCTTTTTGATGATTACATGGCTTTGGTGGTCTCAGCATTTTACTTACCTAGAGATGTAAATGAATTTAGGGTATGTAATGATTGTGCTCCAATTCTACCAGTGCTAAAGAGTTTTAAGTAATATCTGTTCAAAACAAAATGTGTGTTTTCCTTTAAGTGAAGGTGTTCAGAGCTTATATCTCAGAAGTGACCTTTTCAGAGGGCAAAGTCCTATAGGAAAACCAGTAGAAAATACCTATCAGGTTTCTTCTGATGTTTTATTGTTCTTTTCTTAAGCAATGTTACCTTGTGAGAAAGTCACTTTTTCATGTAGCATTGCAAGCTTTGACATTTGCAGTGTTCCCATACCTCACATCGACTTTGGGCTTTTGCTAGTTGACTGCTACAAAGATTTAAATGCTGGCATTTAAATATTTTTCCTATTGGTCTAATGTGTTCATGCAGTTCATAAACGGGAATGGTCATAAAAGGGTTTGATGCTGACTTTTTATAGCTATAATTAATCTTGCAGTTATTTCAATAGGAGAGAATAGGAGGAAAATGAAAGTTGAGGATGTGAAGCTTATGAACTGGCAGGCCTCATTGAGAGGGCTTTAAACTAGATTTGGAGGGGGGAGGGGATAAAACCAGGCTCACTAGGGTTGAGCCTAGGGGTGGCGTGCCAGAGTTGAAATCAATAGCCCAGCTCAGGTGCATCTACACCAATGCATGCAGCATGGGCACCAAACAGGAGGAGCTGGAAGCCATTGTGCAGCGGGACAGCTATGATGTAGTTGCCATCACAGAAACATGGTGGGATGCTTCTCATGACTGGAGTGCTGCAATGGATGGCTATAAGCTCTTCCAAAGGGATAGGCAGGGAAGGAGAGGTGGTGGGGTGGCTCTGTATGTTAGGGAGTGTTTTGATTGCATAGAAATCAACGATTGTGAAGACCAAGTAGAGTGCTTATGGGTAAGGATGAGGGGGAAGGCCAATGAGGCAGATATCTTGCTGGGAGTCTGTTACAGGCCACCCAACCAGGACGAAGAGACAGATGAGACATTCTATAAGCGACTGGCAGAAGTCTCGCATTCGCTGGCCCTTGTTCTTGTGGGGGACTTCAACCTACCAGACATCTGTTGGAAGTATCACATGGCAGAGAGGAAACAATCTTGGGGGTTCCTGGAGTGTGTGGAGGATAACTTCCTGACACAACTCGTGAGTGAGCCCACCAGAGGAGGTGCCTTGCTGGACCTGCTGTTTACAAACAGAGAAGGACCGGTGAGAGATGTGGTGGTCGGAGGCTGTCTTGGGCTTAGCGACCATGACATGATAGAATTCTCAGTTGTGAATGCAGGAAGGAGAGGGGTCAGCAAAACTGCTACCATGGACTTCCGGAGGGCAGACTTTGGCCTGTTCAGGTCACTGGTTGAGAGAGTCCCTGGGGAGACAGTCCTGAAGGACAAAGGGGTCCAGGAAGGCTGGACAGTCTTCAAGAAGGAAATCTTAAAGGCGCAGGAGCAGGCGGTCCCCATGTGCTGTAAGAAGAGCTGGTGGGGAAGGCGACCGGCCTGGCTGAACAGGGAGATTTTGCTGGGACTCAGGGAAAAGAGGAGAGTTTATCACTTCTGGAAGAAAGGGCAGGCAACTTACGAAGAGTACAAGGATCTCGTTAGGTCAAGCAGGGACAAAATTAGAAGGCAAAAGCCCCACTAGAGCTCAGTCTGGCTACAGTCGTAAAGGATAACAAAAAATGTTTTTACAAATATATTAACAACAAAAAGAGAGGCAAGGAGAATCTCCATCCCCTACTGGATATGGCGGGGAACATTGTCTCCAAGGATGAGGACAAGGCTGAGGTACTTAATGCCTTCTTTGCCTCAGTCTTTAATAGCCAGTCCAGGTATCCACAGGGTATTCAGCCCCCTGAGCTGGAAGATGGGGATGGAGAGCACAATAACCCGCCCATAATTCAGGAGGAAGCAGTTAAGGACATGTTAAACCACCTCGACACCCACAAGTCTATGGGGCCTGATGGGATCCACCCGAGAGTACTGAGAGAGCTGGCGGAGGAGCTTGCCAAGCCGTTCTCCATCATTTATCAGCAGCCCTGGTTAACAGGGGAGGTCCCAGAAGACTGGAGGCTTGCCAATGTGACGCCCATCTACAAGAAAGGCCAGAAGGAGGATCCTTATAGGTCCTGCTATAAAAAGTCTGTCCCCATGTTTCTTATGAGCCCCCTTGAAGTACTGGCAGGCTGCAATAAGGTCTCCCCGGAGCCTTCCCTTCTCCAGCTTGAACAACCTCAACTGTCTCAACCTGTCCTCACAGCAGAGGTGTTCCAACCCTCTGATCATTTTTGTGGCCAAAATCTTTTGTTTACTTACTATGGCAGATGTGAAAGGAAATAATTGCTGGGAATCAAAGGCAAAACATAATTTGAAAATTGAAATGTTTTGCTAAAAGAATGAAGCAGTATTGCACTGTAAGAGTGCAGAAAGCAAACCTTTTCTCCTTTCTTAAATGTGTGAATTATGCTGTGAGGGGAAAAATAAGTTAATATCAAATGACATTAGTTGAACATTTTCCACATTTAAATAGCTTCTGTGTTTTAGTAGAATGAATGGTATGTTGAAACTGTGATTCCTAGTTCTGTCACCTTTTCCTGGATAGGTATTTTTCCTCTCTTTCTCCATTCCTACAATTTATAGAATCATGGTTTTGTGTTTTTGTTCAGGACAAACTCCCACTGGAATAATTTGCAGTTTTCATAAGGGTCTCGTGACACTCCATCACTCTTCCTTGAGGATTAGGATCATGATTAAGACTGGTTTAATACGCAGTCTCTGTATGCTTTGATAGATAACTTACGTAATTTAAACCCCGCACTGGAGATTTTTGATTCTCTGAAATGCTCCTGGTGAGGTTGTGCTCTGGGGTGAGGCACGGTTGCTGACGGTGCTGTCTGCACATGTGAGGGTAGTGTGGATCTTCACCCTGTGCATTTGTGGGATGCGATGAGCTTCCATCGCTGCTGAGACCCTTAATCAGGGCTTTACTTTAGCAATAGCTTCTAGTCTCCTTTCTAGGGATTCTGTACTCACTGGCTGTATTCGGAGTGACAGATTTCAGCTCACCCTTTCTGTCTTGTATTTTAACATATTAAAACATGTTAAGAATCCTTTGCATTAAAATACAGAGGGCTTAGCTCAGCAGCTTTGTTGGACTGCACATGCTTACACATTCCCATATGAATGGACTCATGCCAGTTATTGCACCATTTTTCTGGCTTATTCTGCTAGGGTAGTCTTCTTACCATGTCATTTGAGTTCTCTAAGTGTACTGTTGTACAAGACTCAAGTTATTGTATGGAGACTCTGAATTCTCTGGGCACAGAAGTTACAAACACTAGTCATTTTACCACAAACATAACCATGCTTCTCCCTTTTTTTTTGTACAGGGAGAAACATGTCTAGCATGTTTGACAGCAATTTCATTTCTAGTTATTGTGTGTGCATTTATATGGGTAAAATTATACGTGTGTATTTAGAAATGCACATATGCACAGACACAAAAAAATAATGGTATGCCATTCAAGCATTTCAGTAGATACATTGGCCCTGTATGGAATGTGAATGAGAAATAGTAATTAACATACTGAATTCTGCTAGAATTTTGTATATTTCTGCTTCAGTTCTCTGCCTTCTCTGCCTCTAGACATGTTGCAAGTGTCAAACTTGGAGCTGAGTTGTGTGAACCAGCGGGGATATTTGTAATGAAGTAAAGGTGTAGGTGATAGGGGAAAGCCTTTTTTCTCAGACAGAGGTCTACACACCACTATTCTTGTGCAATAGCCTGAATACATTCAATTAAAGTTGCCATCTAAGCTGCCTGTTCCATCCTCTGAAGGCAGGTGGAGGTTTCTTTGTATGTATATAGAAGATCAAATGTTCAATGCAAGATAAGAAATACAGTTATTTAATAGCAGCTGATCCTTTTCAGACTTAGTTTCTTTTGCACATATAAGAGTGAGGACATATTAGAAATTACTAAATCTATGTTTGTCTACTGAATGCTTTATTTGCCTTGAGTTCTTCATGGTCCCCTTGAGCAGCAATTCGTTTTGTTGATACCTTTAATACCTTGGAAGAGTTGTCACCTTAGCGTGAAAAAGCAACGTCTTCACTTGGTGTGAGCTCAGATCTTGATGAAGCAATTGCCTCTTTGTGGCCATGCAGATGTTACCAGCAGTGGTGCAGGGTGGCTTCCTTTCAGCTGCTGTGGATGCTGGAGATGGCGTAACATGGAGCATGACACTACTCAATTGTTCTCTACAGTATGAATTTTTACAAAATCCTGGATGCTGTTTGGTATACTCGATCCTTTTCTAGAACAGAGAGGATATACTGTAATCACAGGCACAAGGTGAAATACCAATGTTGCAGCATATTTAGGTAAGCTTTTCATTTGGATTAAAAAAAGGTGCAGACCTCGCGTAGCGGGAAAAAGTGTTTTACAATTAATTCTGGCAGTTTCCTGGAGACTTGTATAATTTTGCTTCCTATAATTTTGCTTTGTATAATTTTTATCATTCATCTTGGCAAGTTTCATTATGTTTGCTCATCTAGGGACCTTCTGTGGCTTTATTCCTGCTATTGATAAGAAGCTCTTTTGCAACCATAATCTCTTTTACAAATAGGTATGGTCTCAGTGCTACTCAACTTCTTTATTCTTTGTATAATTCTGTCCCCCTAGTGTTCTGTGGGGCTTTTTCCTCCCTGTTTTGATTAATAGGAGTAATCTCTGTGAACGAAAGAAAATGAGCCTGGAAAGAGGGGAAAATGAAAGAGCAGCTGCTAATACAGAGGCTGAGAGAGCCCCGTGGGTGTGTGCTGGACTTAGCCACAGTTGAGAGACTTCTGAAGAGGCTCTGTTTTCATCGCTGTGTGTAACCAGCAAGCTCTCAATGGAGCCAAGCATGCGGTCTGCGAGCATTCCTTCTTCCCAGCACTCGGGGTACAGAATTGCGTCATGATTAGCCAGAGAAAGAAAGGGAAGGAGCCAGCATGCACACGTGCACTTGTACATGAGTCCCCCAGTCTCATTTATATTCTTGAGCATCTGGGGGAGTGATGCTGCCTCCACTGGACCCGATCTCCCCTGAAATACTGGTATATATGTGGCTGTCCTGGGCTGGCATCAACGGCAGAGCATCCGCTCCGCTGACAAAACAGAGGTGTTTGGGGAAAAGATGGCAACTATTCAGTTAGTAGGATAATTCCAGTTATGGACTCCTCCCAATGACTGACCTCTTTGACCATGCGTTTTAATGACATTACAGCTTTTCAGAGCAGGAGCTGAGAAGTTGCTCTGTTTATCAGACACCTGTAAGTGCAACTACTGATGTTTCACTTCTAAAAGTATTTAATTGCTGGCATGGTTGGAAACAGCATGTTAGTCAAACAAGTTGCTTCAGCTGAAAATGGCTGGTAGGAAGACAAGATAAAAAGCTATTGGTAAAATTTTCTAATCTTCTAGGTTTATCAGAGTACACGAAGCTCTCATATAGTTTATGTAAAATTCAAAAAAAAAAAAACCAACCCTGTAATAATAGATTTCCTTAAATTAATCTGTGATGAAAAATTGAAGTAGGCTTTGAAAGTGGTAATTCAAGTCTCTCAACCAGTCAGATACAATGTTTTGGTTTTTTCACAAAGGGAAAACATGTCTAAGTGTCTAGTAGGGCTTTTGATTATTTTAATCAATGGTTTCTTCACAGCTTGCACAATATGTTCATTTATAAGAAACAGCAATGCTGTTGAAGATCACAATAGAACAATCTATTTTTTTAATAATTAAAATGCCATTCCGTTTCCATAATTACCTAACTGCTTATCCGATGTGGAACTCGGAGAAACAGTTCCTGATCCATTATATTCAAGCCAGACAGCAAAATAAATTGCTTTAAAGGGATTAAAAAAAAATTGTCAACTCTAAAATCACATTTTAAAATCCTTTTTACACTTAACTACTCTACTGCAAACCCCTCAACTGCAACCCCCTTCTATCCAAAAACCACCAAGTACTATACAAACTGTGTTTAAACTCGGTGGTTATTTCAGCACCAAGAGGTGTGTGAGAGTGCTTCAGAAAAGCAGATCAAACATGGGCCTTGTAATAGTATTCACCTTTCCTTTATAATTAAGTATTTGGGTTTGCAGCAGAGCGTTCCTGAAGCCGGTGGGGTTCTGCCCAGGCCTATGCAGCTGCCTTCTAGCACAGAGCTTACGGCCGTGGTGAGGTTACTCGCATGGGGGCTGGCAGAGTGGGTTTTCTGTGCGAATAGGCTCAAGTAAAGCAAGATGACTAATGAAACAGAGGAATAGCAGAAGTAGTGAAACAAAGATTATAGTAATAAAGTCAAAGGGTCCCCACATCTAAGGTCAAGCATGGCTTGACTGTGACCCTTATCTATAAATAGGTATATAATAGATACATAGATATATAATTCTATTAAAAAGATTATTTCAGATTTGAGGAAGAGAGAGAGCATGAGCAAGAAGTGTGAGAGGATGCTCTATGCAAAGGGCGTGGTGAGCAGCAGTTAAGGTAGGAGGGTGAAAGGAAGGGGTGGGAGAACCAAGAGTCTGGTGCCCCTGTTGGAGCACTGCTGCTTCTGCTTTCCACATTGAGGTAGTGGTAGGAAGTTAAGATATTGGTACATGTTTCTCAAGTGACTTGCATGACATTGCTCAGGAAAGTTGTTGAGCTGCAGGTCTGGCAATCAAGAAACCTGGGTTTGAATTTTAGCTCTGCTGCTGCGTCATGGTGGGATCACAGGTGAGTGAAGTGGTTTGAAGTGTCACCATCTGCAAAAACAGAGTGGTGTAATTTGTCAAAGCTGCTCACAGTAGTGCCACTGTATCTTACTAGGTGCCTGGAGTAAGTCTGTTTACTATATTTCTCTTTGAGAGGCACTAGTTAATAATAGGGCTATGAAATACTGGTTCAATTTTACCATGAGGTTAAAAGCTCTTAATTTCAGCACTCTTCTTGATCTAATTTCGTGCCTTTTCTTAATTAACTGAGTAAAAGTTTAGAATATGGGGACATTTTCAGTTGAACATTGCTCTTTCACAATCCCTTACTTAGATTTCCTTCACACCTCTTTAGTAAGGTATTTTGTAAATTTATTTTCTAAGAATTGAGCCTAGACTTTCAGGAGTGCACAAAAAAGTATCTGTAGGCTCTGAGCTGAGACCTTTGAAAAATATTACCAATTTTTAAATGCACCTTTTTTGGATGCTTCAGTGTAGGCAGTTTCTTCTAAGCTGAATGGCCTAAATTAATGGCTTCTAGGAAGCAATTTCTTGTGCAGACTTTACTTTTATAGTGCTGGTGGAAAGGGGGGCATCTGTCCATGTCCATGCTTTAGTATCATGGCTACATGCATCAGTAGTTTAGTGAAGGCAGTGAGATGCACAGGCTCTGACAAAAACTGAGCTTGAGCAACTTCTGAACATCCATATCAAAATTTTTTGGGTTTGTTTTTGTTTTAAAAAGTGAAAATTTTGAATCTGTGTAACCTTCAGGCACAGATCATCCCTTCCATATGTGCTCTTAGATTTTGCATCTTGCTGTTCAAATGCATGCTGTAGCTGGACTGGGGGCATGGTTTTTGGGTTGTCTAGAAATCACATCATTGCAGAATAGCAGTATGACATTGTTGCAGTACCAGCCACGCTCCACTGTTTAGTGTGTTTTGAACTATTCCTTGTTACTTTTCATAAGCCAGTAATCCTGGATGTGAAGGTTTAAGGAGAAATGTTTAAGCAGTATTGTATGTTAGGATTATGTAGAAAAATCAGAATTTTTATTGCTCCTTTTCCTTCCTTTCATTGCCAGACTGTGCTGGTGTGAACATTACACCTTATTTTATTTGAAATGCAGAATTATCCTTTTAAATGATGCTTCCAATGAAGAACAGAAAAAGTAATGGATCTAAACTGTTGGTGGCCTTAGATCACTGGTGGCCTGAATTCTGAGCACAGTTTGAGTCCTAATGCGCAAGATTTTCTGTTTATGTAGTAGTGGCCGTTGCATTGTGCTTACGCGTACCAACTTCTATAAACACGTGTGTCTGAGTTCTGCATTGCAGTTTCTTCCCACAGACTAGTGAACAAGGTGTTTCCATGTGTGTGACTGTTTTCTTTGTGAGATGGGAACCCATGATATTATAGGGTACAAAATATTTATTATTGTTTTTAAAAGTTGGCTTCAGGAGACAGTCTGTGATGTGACTCTGTTTAGTAAAAAAAAATCAAAGTCTTTTTCTTTTTGCATGTATTTAAGAAGCTATGAAGAGTTAGTCATGGTGCTTTCTAAATACCAGGGAGACAACCACTGTGAAAACATTTCAAAGGGCAATAGATCGAGCTGTGGACTGATGTTTAGAAAAGGCCAATTTAAACTAAATAGAAAAGTGATCCCTGTTATACATAACAAATGGAGGAGATAGCTCTAAAATTGTGCAAAATAATTTAAAAAAAAAAGTCTGGGGTTCAGGGTCCTGAGAAGTGTGTTCAATGATGATGCAAAATCAGGAACTTCGCAACAGTGGGATCAATTCTTACCTTTTCATAGCTTAACAACAATTCTGCATATTCTTCTTCACTTGGATTTTTTCATTCATCTCTTACGGTCCTAGCTTCGAAGTGTTGTTTTCCAAAGAGTGTAAAGCAGCTGCCACTGGAAGCTGTTGTGTAACATATGTCCCAGAAGGAGTGAATACATTCCTATCTGCTCGTCAAATATTATGAGAACTAGGGCTGATGTTTCTGGCTTTCAAGACACATTTTTGCTCCTACTGAGCCAAAGGAAAATTTTGGTAGTTCAGACCTGCACATGTGCTGACTTACTTCTGCTGTGCTGTACTTAGCTGCTTTCCCAAACCCCAGAGATCTTGAGAGATGAAAACTGACTGGGTGGAGAGAACGGAGAGGTCTGAGAGGAGGAGAAGGAAGAACAGTAGCACGCAGTACTTCAGTGTGATGTTTCAACGCACAGTTACGGTAGCCATGGATGACACATGCCAATACACACAATACATGGATGCACGAAGCTCTCTTCTAAAAAAACATTTGCTATGCCTGGAGCTCCTGCACATCAGGTAGTGTGTCGGTGTTGTCAGCTAAAACCATATTATGAACTGGACCTAGACAGCAGAGAGACTGGACAGAGCAAGTCAGGTTGTTCTGTTGATTGAAAGTCAACACGAACGTGTTATATCCTCTTCTTGAATATGCTCACAAAACTTGTGTTTGATTTTTCTGTATACTCTGGTTCATTGAGACTAGTTGCTATTTCAAAATAGCACTGGAATCTGGATGCCGGGGTGACATGTAGGCTGGTTTTATTATTCTGTGTGGCCTCAAAGTGTTAACTTCATTGCAAAGGCTGATGTAATCAAGTAATACATTTCAACATTATTATAAGCACACTTCTCCAGGCAATCAGGATATTGGGGTTATTTCAAACAGTAAGAAATGGATGTTCAATTTTGCTGATTTCACATGGCTACTCTTGTTTGTTTTGTTATGGGGGGGGGGGGTAACCCAACAGGATGAAGAATTCTTTAGGTATTCAAACAGTTTTCATACTTCCAGTTGCTTTTTAGGCATTACTTCCTTTACATTTTGAAGGTTATAGTGGTTCAGCTCAGCCTTTGTTATTAACTCCGCCTGGGATCATCTGAGGTGTGTGTTGTTCCAGAACTTGGATGGTAATTGTGAAACAGATCCAAATCTCTGCCAGCTTGTCCTTTCCCTCTTCTAAAAGCAGATTAGCAGACTGGCATCTGTTTTCTTTGGGGAGGATGGCACAGATGCCCATACTGCAGAGGAGCTCACTCACAGCGGTATAACTGACCTTTCTGCAGTGCGTAGGATGATAATGGAAGGTGTGTATGTGCTTGCCGGTCATCCCATGTCCCTGATGTTAGCTTCTTGCTACTCTTGTTGTCAGTGTGAAGCGGGGCTGGGCAGGTGCTTTGGCTCTTACAGTCTGCTAGACCCTTCCCCCTAGAGCTCCATGTGTCTTCTCTCCTGCAGTTGGCAAGTGGAAAAGCCTGCATAGAGACAACTCTGTCTCCTTGTCAGAGAAGGTTTTGGAAAAGTTAGGCACTGTGAGCGCAGCAAGTTATTTAAAGTTCTGACATTGGGCTCTCTCAAGTCTTAGGTAGCCACATAGGAAATTATAGCTGACCTGCATAGGAAATGAGGTGTACTTTCAACTTGAAAGTCATAAAAATTACTTTAGACCAAATTCAATCTTACCTACTATACAGGCAACAGAACTTTGTCTCGGAGATCTATTCTACCTCTTTCAGTTACGCTAGAGTGGAAGGAACGTCTTTCTGCTGAAAAAGTTAAAAAGCCATGTACCAGCCCGTAAGAAGCAGTGCATTGTACTGTATTTCTGTGAGCTTTCTCCGTCCTGTGGGTCAGATTCTTGCACATAAAGATAGGTCAATCACTGGGCTAGCAAATAGCTTCAGGAGTACCAGTAGTAGTGAAGTTTGGTTTTGTTTTTGGTTTTTTTTCTCCCACCCCCTCCCTGGTCATTTATGTCCTGGGCTTGATTGACTTTTTGGTGTAAAAGAGGGTAAGAATTGCAATTAAAAGTTTTCCCCAGTTTCCTCCTGCATGGGTTATTTGTCTTCCACTATATGTGTTGAGCTTACATGGCAGCCTTTTGTTCTGTCGGAGTTCTGCCCAGTCACGTATTTTCACTGACCTTATAGGAACTCTCCTTGAGACCTCTTATCTTTTTGTTATTCTTTTTGATTTGGCCACCGCATTTAGAATTTATGAGGGCAGAGAAATAGATTCTTGGGGGGGGTTTATTCTTATATAGAAACTTTGTTTCCATAGGAAATCAGCATAAGAACCTGTAACACTGAAAGTTGAAACAATTACAGTCTAGGTGCAAGGGGTAGTTAGATAATAAAGAGGCTGAATAAGGAAAGCCATAAGTATGCATGACAAGTTTACGGCCAGATATATTAAGGACTAAGGAATTATGTAGCTGTATGAAAAGCAAATCCATACAGTGTGATACTGGTCGATGAGAGTAAAACAGTAAGCTGCAGTGGCAGAAAATGAGAAAATACTAAGAGTATTTGTAATTTCTGTTCAGAAAGAGGAGGAGGAAGATACATTTGCACATTTAACAACATGCCCGCTATTAAATTTTTTGTTTTTAAAACAGAAGTACTGGCAAACTCTCAATGAAAGACACAGCCAGTGAGTTTTCTGATCTGTATTTTGATGTGTGGCTTGTTGTTTTTTTTAACTTTTATTACTTTTCTTTTTTTTTACTGATGTTGGAACATTGCTGGAAGTTTCAGTTAGTAAAAGCGGGTATTTTCATGGTAGTTTAAAAGGTTAAACAGAGCACTGTATAGAACCTGCTGTAGAAGGTCTGCAGTCCAAGACTCGAGTTCTTTACTGCTACAACAATATACACTTCAGCTCCCGGAGCTGTGTGTGCTGATCACGCTGTTGTTGGTTTTGGAGAAAACCATAGAAAGGCTTATAATAGAATATAATACATCAAGATTTAAAAAACAAAAAACAACCTGTCAGAATGTTAGGGGAAAACAGGAGGTGTCTCACTTTTCACTGTTTCTTGATTGAATCGTGACCTTGTTAATAAGGTACTGTGTGCGTTAATAAACTACCATGTGTTTTTTGTGTTATGTGATTTGATTTAAGCATAAAGGTTATAAAAATGTAGTTTACAAACTAATTAGAGGCCGTGTTAAATTGAAGAACACGTGACTGAGAGGTGGTAAAAGACATGGGTAGATGCTATAAAGCGGAAAGGTTATTAGGCAAGGGGTTGTGAACAATCTTACAAAGCTCACGTGATTATAGAGTTGGAAAATATGCCTCATTAGAAGGGTATTTGATTTATTGAAGAGGCGGCTGAGAATTGCCTTTATCAATTTACACTTTTCTCCTTAGAGGTTTCATCACACAGTTGTTTCTTTAGCCTAGTAAGAAAGAGCATAATTTGATCTAGTGAACAGAAGCCAAAACTAGATAAGAGAACTAGAGAGAAGGACTAGAACTAGAGATAAGATACAGCTCTTAACATAAAGGTAAATAAACAAGTGGAGTCACTTATCCAGGAATCATTACTAATTGTAGTCTTTAAAAAAAAATAGATACCTGTCTTAAAGATAAGCTGTAATTTAAATGGGGTGTTGATGCAGAAATTACAACCTTTTGCTGTGCTGATTTTAATGGTCCTGTAGCTTTTAAACATGGGAAGTGCTCTGAGCCGATGCAAACAGACGTCGGTGAAGTGGCATGGTTTATACATAAAGACATTTGGCCCAGATGCTGCAAGCTGTACTAAGCTCTGACACTGGGAGATACTCTGTCTGGGAATAAGTTGGGCATCCAGATCACTGGGAATGAATTTTCAGGGCAAAAATAGCCTTGTTAGGTTAAGGGAAGTTTGTTCGTGGGTAGGGGAGAGCCATTCTCCTTCCTCCTCCCTAACAGTGGATCATCATTTGTAGATCTCCAAAGACAGTCATAGGTATCAAGAAACCTTGTTTCTGTTCTGCGATCGTTGGAGATCTGTCTTTCCTCAACAAATGGAAACCAGGAGAAACCTCTGAGAGGGGTTCATGTCACGTAGATGGAAGATGCAGTTGGTGACATTTTGCACCGTGTATTAGCTTACTGCCTGATAGGCGGATTGATGGCAGAGTTTTCATGGAGTTGTTTGTTCTTTACTGAGCAGAAGTTACCTAATATATATCTATGTATACTATCTATATCTAATATATCTATGTATACTTCTCTTCACCTCTGATCGGCACAGAATGTCCCCAGAGATGAGGAGGCACTATGTTTTAGGTAGAGGAAGGTGTTTTCTGCTGTTGTCAAGTTTTGTTGCCATGGCCTGCTTGAAGTAGGCTTGCTGCCTTTCAGGATGGGGCCCATTGGGAAGCTGACAGCCACAGTTAAAGCAGGTTCTGTTGTCTGAACAAACTGTCTCGTTTTCTTCTGATCAAAAGTACTTCGTGAAAGGTGCAGCTTGGATTCTTTAAAGCATCTCATTAGAAGTTATATTTAGAAGTGGGAAGAATATATTATTAATTACAAGGATGCTCTGAAGCAGAGAAGCTGTTTAATCCATGTGCTTGATGAACAGAAAAGTTACTGTACTGAAGGAAGGTTATGCCATTAACAGTATATTCATTAGGAGTTCATCAGATATCAAACTGTGCTTATCTTCAGGATAGTACTAGAATATCTGATAAGTGGTAAGAGTGAGAAACAGGAACTGTCACAGGAAAATGTGTATAATACAGTTTACATATCTGTTATCTGCCAGTTTATATATTATTTTACATCTCAGTTTACAGGCAAAGTACTCTCCTGTTTCGTTGTTGGAAGTGGGGTTTGCTGGGAAGAACTGGAGATGGAAGTTGGCCCCATGTATTTCTTGACTTATGTGGTTGCTAAATGGGCACGGTGTATAGCCATTTACTGTGAGGATCATTACATTTTTTTTTTTTTTCATATCTTTTGTTCCCACAACACCCTTTTTACCAAGGTAGCTGGCCAGTGGGTTCATCCCAGTATCATTCTGGATATTTGCTTTGATCTGTTTTGTACTCTCAACTCCAGTCTGTGTATTAGCCCCATAAAAACAGTCATTTCTCTAACCTAAGTGATTTTTGTAATTACTTTCAGTATTTAAGAAATATTTTTTCTGTCTTCAAGTTCAGACTGACAGCTGGTAACTGATTTTTGTTAATTGTATGACATAGTCTGGTGAACTGTTTTTTAAACTGTGCTTTAAAACTTAATTTTGAGTTGAGCCTTAATTTGCTTCAAAAGAAGTGGGGAAGTCAAGCGCTTAAATGTGCCAGAATGTGTATGAAATAAACTGCCTTCTGGAATTCGTTTCTGGATTTGCTGTAATAGGAATGGAGCACCCTGGTATGCATATTATGGGGGATTCTAGAGATTAATATATGGGAAGAGAAATAGATAAAATTGGTCCAGGTGCTGTGCTCAGCTGTTTGTATCAGAATTTGACAAGTGACCAAGGTGGCTGTGGCTGGTAGGCTTGTACTAAGCAAGATTACTGCTAGTGAAAAGAATGAATTCTTTTTAGAAACTAATTTTTAAACAGTTCAAGGTCCCAGTGCTACAGATTTGAAGAGGCTAGAAAACACTCCTTCGTTTGTATCTGTAAACCAAAACCAGTCAAATAACATTTGATTCAATAAAAAGTAGATGTGTCTCTGGTCTAAAAGTATCTGTGCAGAAATTGTTCCAAGATGCTTTCAAACTGCTGAGTTACAAATCACACGAGGAGGTATGATTGATTTATTGTGTGCTGCAATCTGGAGTATTTTATCACTGAATCTGTAGTGAAGAAAGCTATGTTAATAAAGCTATAACCAAAAGTCTAGAAATAAAGAAAGAAGCATTACTGTATTACTACAGATTGGGAGAATAGAGTAATTACCTGCGTTTCTGTGGAGACCAGCTCTTTCTGCAGTCTCTGCTAAGTCAGTCTGTGAGGGATAGGCTTTGTAAGTCAAGGCTTAAGAGTGGGGTCTGTGCCCATGGGATGCCCAGCTAATGGGGATTAGGCTGTGCTACTTAGCCTGGTTGTGTCAGCTGTGTGCCCGGTACCTGAATAGATGACAACAGGCTTGTAAGAAGTCACGCCTTGGAGGAAGGCCTTGGCAGTCAGTCCCCAGCTGTGCACTTCTGCGCAGCAAGGCCATTGTAGGCCCCGGGAGCTATATTCAGCAGCTGAACACAATTTGTCAGCTGTGTGGCTCCATGAGAAAGTTTGAAAGTTGTTCAAAAAGCCCACAAGGCTTCAGAATCACTGATCTAAGGTGGTGAACAAGTTTTCCTTTCAAATGGTGCATTTCTCAGGGTTGATTAGCTGACTTCCATTCATGCCTACCTTGTGCTGCCTTAACCTCCTGACTCTCATTTCTTCCTTGACGCTCTTCTTTCTTCCTGTAGCATGTCTACGTTTGAACTTCACCGATTCCCAGCTACGTTGCTATCAGTCTGTGCTGCGTCAGCTGTTACCATTGAGTGTTTTATTCTCCTAAGGCTTGCCTGAATCACAGTTGCCTTGAAGGCATCATGCATCACTAATCATGAGGGAACACAGTGGATCATGATAAATTTTAAAGGCTGTCTGTAATCAGACTCAGGTTTTCACAGTAGGCATCCCTGGATATAAGCAGAGATAGAGGATCTGTGTTGAGGAACAGCGCTCTCAACCATGCCAAAGATTGGAGTTCGGTTTGATTTCTGGGCTATAGGAAAGGCAAATTCCTCTCTTTTTTTTTTTTCCCTTCCCTTTTTTTTTTTACCTTTCCACCCAACATCACCCGTTACTGTTAATGCAAAAAGGAGGGGAGACTGAACTGCATTACAACTGGCAATGTGTACACAGACTGACAGGGTAATTATTGATGTAGACAGTGGTGGGATGGGAGGTTTGACAGGACAGTGTTGTACATCACGCACTTTCAAACTAGCTCTAAAAACAATAGAGTTTAAAGAAGATGTTATGTTCAGAATAGAAGAAAGGGGAGCATTTTAACTGACCTTCTTAAGCAAAGCCATGTCATTGTTGGATTTTTTTAATCTTTGCTTTTGATTGAGCATGAAAAATGGCTTTCACAAAAGGGAATATTTAATAGCTTTGCTATTAGAAAACTATCTCTAAAGAAAATTATGAGTCCTGGGTTTTCCTAACAGGCCTCTGTATTTGCTAACTAAGTCAACTGTCAGTTTATTAAATTATTAAACTGTTTGAGATCAGCAATACACACTGCTGCTTTAAGTACACCAAGAACAGGTTCTTCTTCAGCTGCTCTCATGTCTTACTTTGATGTCTAAGTTTTTCCCTGTGTTTAATACTCATATCTTCTCTCCTTTCCTCTGTGCCAAGCTGAGGGCATGACCAGCTGATCTCTGAGGTCAGAGAGGCTCATCAGTGAAGAGAAAATAAAATTTTAAGTAGTGTAAAATGATGTGAAGAACTCTAACATGGAAACTCAGGTTTTCAGTAGCCAGAATAATGTCTTAAGTGTTACCACTCCTCTTGAAGACAAGTTCTGCCCTGGCTTAGAGGTGGAGCAGAGAGAAGGGCAAGAAGGTTTAGTGGTTTCGCAAGGAGTGACCATGTTAGGGTTTCAATGGGGTGTCGCATGCAGCCACTCTCACTTCATGCCCATTCCTCCTGCTTGGCTACATGATGGGCTTGAGTGGCATTTGTAGCACCAGCCTGTTTGAAGTGTCTGACATTGCACTTTTTTTACTTATAAATACCAACAGAGGCCACTTTTGTGCTGATTTAAATGAGTACCTTGAACTCTTCCTGTCAGCAGATATAAGTTAAGGTTTTATCCCCCTTGAGTTTTCTCCCCCTGCTTGTGACTGCTGATGATAAAAGCACAAAACTCAGTCTTCTGTATAGCTATTCTCCTCTTAAAAATCACTGTAGCAATAATATCCTTTTGTGACTTAATATAAGGAAGTAAGTGGCACAGGATATATTTTAATTGGTGACCACATTTAACGTTGGCCTTCCAGATACTGGCTTGGATGGGGCAGTTGTTGGACCCATTTTGGCAAATTTTCAACATGATCTGTGACTTGACTCCTCATTCAGTTGAAATCAGCAGCGGATTTCTTGGGCCAGGATTTTTCTGTGAATGCTTGAATATTTCTCCATTTTAAGTCCAGAGTAAATCATGGATTTGTCTCATCCGTAGAGAAGACATGCAAAAGGCCAAAGTTAGTAGAAGTAGGGGGAAAAGTTGGCAGATGGCCTCAGACTTGTTTGCTGAAATCCACTTTTTAGCAGATTCAGATCCTCTGAACAATGAGGGCTGTGCTTCGTAGTGATTAAACTAGGCACTAGCCTGTCATGACAGGGCTGTGTTAACTTCTTCTCTGGATTAACCTGAGTAAACGTTTCTAGTGACAATATGGCTGTGATGTCAGGAAAGATGTAAAACTCTGCAGTGTTTAGAGGTGGGACACGGTTCCTGGTCTCTCACATGGCTAGACGTGGTATAACAATGTTTTACTCAGATGGAGTTGGACTGCACCAACCTTGTTCCTGTTGTACACCTTTTCTGCCTTGCCACATGGAGTCTTACCCTTCATGCTCATCTCTGCAACAGGATCGACACCTTCCAGCGCTGTCATGCCGCAAGTAGGTGGTGGTCGTAGTTGTTTTGTACGTTACTGTTGTCCAGAATCTGTATAAAATTGTAGTAATGATTAGAATCCCAGGATTATGTTATGTCTCATTCAAGTTTATTAAAGGATTATGCATCTCTGACCAAATCAATGCGTAGAGACACTTAACTAACATCTATGAGACATCTAAGTATTACTGATCATAAGAAGCTGGGCTGGATGAGCTAGGTGGAGTACAGAGGCCAAGACAGTCCAAGGACTAACCCTGTTGAGGAATTGCTAACCCTCTGTGCTGGACGTGTTAAGTGTCTCCTGGGAAGGGAACTTGTTACGAAAGTTGCTTGGGCATAAAAGCTGTTGTAGAGAATGAGCCTTTATGATATTTTTTTGAATTCTTGTGTATGTAATGGCAGGTAATGAAATGTGGTTTGTTTAGGAGCAGAAAACCCTTATTGTATCATGTAGATCTTTCTCATACTTAAAAACCTGCCGTGGTCTTTTAGAAACTGGTCTCTCTATGCTCAGTCAGACTTGATAGTGGGGGAATGTCACTGTGTGTTGTACAGATACCTCTAAACCACTGTAATTTTACAAGTACTAGATAGCTAAAGGGATTTAATGAAGCTCAACAACCTATGTTAAACATCTGACCTTAGGTTTTAAATTATAAAACTTCAGAAAATATGACCATGAGGATAGGTTAAAAACAACTAAAAAGCTTCCTGACTCCTACTGAAAGTATTGCAAGTTTCTTACAGCTTGAGGCCAAAGAGGACTGTGAAATCATCCAGTTTGACCTCCTGTTTGCCGTGTGCTGTTACCACTGACTTGGATTTACCTGAAATGAGCTAAGTGACTTGAGTTAAAGGACTTTAGTTCTCAGCAGCAGGGGCTGTTCAGTATATCAGGTAGAGAACAGAAGTGCCATCAAAATAGTATCTTGCAAAGCTGTGAAATGAATTAGGTGAGACACGCTCAGATGATTGCAGCAAGTGAGCATTTGCTGTGTTTACAGAAAGACAAAATCAGCTGAAGTCCTGCCAGTCTGACTGAGGGAAGGAAATGTTTTTCTTATCCAAGTTTGGTAGTTTCGATTTTTAAAGTGGGTGAGTAAGACATAGCAATCAGGAATCTAAGAAAAATTATGTGCTGGAAGCCCAAGAGTACTAGCCTCTTCTGTCCAGCATGCTATCTTGAGTATTATGGGAAAGGTTTAGAAACAAACCATAAGCATGCCAGGATAGCTCTGAACTTGGGTAAAGAACCCCTTCCTGACCCATGCAGATGACTCAAGTTGTAGGACATGAAGCTTAGTTATTTTTTACTATAAAACCCAATGCCATTTGTCTTTTTGGCCTACGATGGTCTTTACACTGTGCTCAAATACAGTTTATATTACGTGTTAAAACTGCTGGTACTATCCCTGAGAGTAATTTTCCTCATTGAGGTGGTTTGTAGTGTATGTGTTTGAAACATGCTTTTCCTATAAAAGCTACCTTGCTTTTATTCCGACAGTGAGTCTATATTTCAGTAACTAAATTAATCCTGAGATTTTGAATTTCTGATTATTTCACTGTGAAATAATATCAAAGGTGATAATCACCAATGAGATAATCTGTCCAAAAGCAAGGTACATGCTATCTTCTTTAGATGTGCTGAACCCTTTGTACACTAAGCTTATTTTCTCCCTCCAGTTTCTAGACAGAGGAGCTGGAGACTCATCGAAGACTCCTAACCCATGCTGTTGTAAAGAAGCCTTTCTTACAAGCACACAAGAAAGGACTTGATAAGGGCTGTACTGTGCAGTACAATGGAGTTAAATTTGTGTAAATCCTTTTCTATTCTCCTGGGAACTTCTGAACATAAGTTGCTATCAAACAAATCACACCACAGAATCTAACTTTTTATCAGGTGTATCAACTGTTAATACTGTTTATGATATGATTTCGTGGCCTTTATATTATATTTTCTTAGTCATCTCTCCTAATCTGACTTTTGAGTCACAGTAATTTATGTTCAAAGTTTGAATGTAATGATCATAAGTTAATTATCTCTTTGTGCAGAAAGAATAGATTTTTCACTATTTCTCTGCCTTTGCATGCTCACACAAAGGTTATTGCACGTAAGTGTGTACTTACATACTCAAAAACATAGAGTCAGGTAGCAGCACTCCAAGCTCCCAGGTCCTGGGAATCAGTGTTGTCAATATGCCCCAATTCTGACCTGAACAGACCGTCCTTTGCTAGCGGATGGATGGGTCGGCCTCCTCTGTCAACAAAGGCAGAGGAGGTGGTGTTGTGGTGGTTTGGTCTCATTCCAAGTGCTGAGCCACTAATCATGACATTCATTTTGGCCTTGGCCTTATTTCAACTGGAAATGTAAAGTTGCATCTATTTTTTCAGTGATTTCAAGTGTACTCGTAATACAGATACGGTATATTTGGTTTGCTCACCAAATACTGCTTCTGGATGCAGTTGCACTGTCTTTAGTAGAAGTTGCAAGTTCACATAAAGCTTGCTATCCCAGCAGGCTTATGCTCATAGGTGTGTTGCTTTACATGACAGAAGGGGAAGTTCACTGCAGAATCCCAACCTTTGTGGAAACGATTGTCTGATTAGCATTCCCCATAACATGTTCTATCTTTGAGTATTGCTAATACATAGATCCGAACGCCGGGCAGTTCCCGTGCAGTCACAGTGTGTGTGCTCAGTACACCAGTGCCAAAGAAATTCCTGAGAGGCATCCGCCAGGGATGTTGCTGCTCCCACACAAACTCATTGTAAATGAGACTTCTCTTTGATATTGTTTGGTTTGGGCTCAGCTTGGCACAAGGAGGAGATAAGGGAGATAACTAAATATAACAAATATGATTATATAACACTCTTCAGCAGAAAATCTCATGTGTCTTGCAGGGTTAAGAGAAGTAAAGTAAGGCAACAGTAAGCTTTCCTGTGCTACAGAGTGAACTAGTGGGTGAATAGGGTAGAAGCCAGTATTTCTAGCACCCACGCTGAGGTGGGAGAAGAAGCAAGAGAAGGAAATGACCAGTGCAGACACACCTTCAGCTGTGATAATAATTGAAGTCACAAGATGCGTTTTGAAATGTGTGTCTTAGACACCCTAAATGCTTCTGGGGAAAGTATCAGATGTAAGTCCATAGTGAGTGTAGACTGGGATATACATTTACACGCACACGCAGACTTCTGAGATGGTTTTCCGAATTGCAATTTTCCAGGAATTGGGAACTCAGAGTTCTGAATTTCCCTAAACAATCTCTACCTGTCAGCTCCCTTCCTCTCTTCTGAACAGTTGCTCATTTAACAATTGTGCTTGTTTTGTCTGGAAACATAGAGGTACTAGTCCTGTACGTGGCAGGTGTGAACATTTATTTTGTTCTTGGTACATCTCTGAGATAGACTGCCAGCTATGACAAAAGATTCAAGGGCAATATTTGAGGAGGGGAGGTCCTTGTTAAAAAACATTCCTTTAAAAAAGAGCCTACAACTAAACCATTGCTGGAAGAAAGGAGGAGGTAGAAATTTTAAGTTCCACAGTGAGGTGGTAGTGGAAGTTTTACGGGAACAATTTATTGGCATGTCAGAAATTAATTAAACAATTTTAGTGTAGTATTTTCTCTGTTGCAGAACAAAGCTTTGGGTTGGGATTTTTTTTTTCTGAAGAACCTGGGAAAAACATGGGGGGCAGCCTGGAGAGGATGCGGGGTTATTTCAGCAGATCTAGAGAAACTGTTCGGACCTGTGCGATGATGTATTTCCACAAAGGGTGTTCTATTCAGTCTGCTGATGAAAAGTCTTGTGGGTTTCCCACCAGTAGAAGCTGCTTAATTACATTTTGTGTATGCTCTTAGAGTACCTGTTTGGTGAGAACCTGACAAATGGTATTCTGAAAGTAAATCAATTCTGTTTTCTTGGGCTTTCTTGAATATACATGATGTCCGGAGCCTGAAAAGCACAGCAGTAGCACAAGAGGAAGCAAACAGTGGGGCGCCAGTTAGGCTCTATGGTTCTCTGAAAGACTTTGTAGCCTCCTGTAAAGAAAAAGAAGAATGTGCCATTGGCGGTAGTGAGTAAATGGAACCTTCTTGTCTTCTTTGCTCTTGTCTCCTTATAAATAAACCATTGTTGTCCATCCTTGGCATTTGCAGTTCATTGTGATAAATTGGTCTTGATGTGTCTGACATTTCAACCAAGTTGTTTAACAGTGCTTTTCTGAAAAGGCAGATCTTGCTATAACTTGCATTGGTCCAGAATATATCCAGGGTAAGGGCACTTACCATCACATACAGCGCTAACCCTTTCCTTTCTGGGTGGATGAAGAGGAAAGTGGGAAGTAAACATTTTGGTCACGTAAGCCCAAAAGGCTGGGTTTGTGTAAGCAGTGTGCAGAAACAGAAATGCTAAGTCTGAATTGCAGTAGCTAAAAGACTTTTTTGTAGCGTGGACAGCAACGTCAAGTCCGCTTGCACTGGCGCAACGTCTCCGGGGTGGGGGGGAGGGAACCCAACTTGTTGAAATAATGCAGAAATGTTTTCACCAAAATTTTGCTTAGAGTGTTATGTGAGATCTCCTATCTGTTACCTGCCAGTGCTTACACGTTGTTGGCTTCCATGCAACGATTGCTTGGGTGCAGAAACCACCGGTACGCAGAGATTTGATGTACTGTAACCAACAGCAGCTGCTGTTGCTGCATCCCTGCAAGTTCAAGCTTTGATTTACATTTTTTAAATGTCTGTAATTACTCTGTCAGCATGATGATTAACACAGGGATTGCTTTCCATAAATAGGAGTCTTCTGCCCATACCTTTCAAAACCTTTTGGCTTTCGAAAGCTATTAAGCATCTGCCTACAGCAGCCAAGCAAAAGTAATGCCCATACTTAAACTATGACCAATAAATAACCTTTTTGCTGGTTAATGATCCCAGTATGTTATGATACCATTTTATAATTATATTTCACCTTCTTCAAAATCAGGTGTGTGGAACGTGTTCTCACCTGTCTTGACCCACTTAGTTCTCAGTGGAGATTTACTATGAGGATGACAAAGCTGGTCCTACTTGGCATCAAAACAACTTTTCCTTTCCATCACCATAGCCTGAGTAAGAATAACCAGAACAATTTTTGGGGATGTGGACCAATAACCTGATAAACAAATGTGTCTCTGACTTTTTTTGGTCTCCCAGTTTTCCCAGTATGCTAATGCAAACCTTGTTCTTGAATGCACTGCAGAAATGCAGCAAGGAGACAAACCTTCCAAGTGCAAAAGCATGGAAATGCATTTGGAGTTATAAACCTAGCGAGGAAAGTTATTTTTATCTTATGTGTTCTAAGCACATGTTTGTTTTACAGCACAAGGCAGCCTAGAAGCAAACCTCATCACAGGGCCCAACGTGAACTGGATGGGGGAGCGAAGAGGCACTCCGTAAGGGTGCAAGTGCTCTGTCTTGCACAGCCATGTGAGGGGCAGGAGAGCTGTGCCCTCCTTGCCCCAGCAGCAAGCTGCCATCTGCCCGGCCCTCTGAAGCAGCTCCTCAGCAGCTGGGGTTTGGTGGTGAAGACATTTGGGAGGGGGCAGCTGGGTTTTGGTGGCTGTGGAGCTGTGCACCTCTGAGCTGAGAGGCTTTGGAGTCCTTGGTGGAGGAACACAAAGCCCAGGTAGCTGCTGGAGACCCCAGGCACATCACCCCTCTGTACGGTATTTGTGGCCAAAAGCCCTACTTTTAACCGATGCTGCTGGGCAAGTCCTTCAGAAAGCAGGGCAGCCCTGCTGTTGGGGTTGGGGTCCCCTCCCCACAGCCAGGCACTGTGCCCATTTCACCACCCCAGGCCTCCTGTGCCGTCTCATACATGGGGCCTGTGGCCGTCCCTACCACTTTCCCAGAAGTTGCTCTCTCCGCCTTGGAGGGGCTGATGGCAGTGAGGGGGGGCCGCTGGCACCGTCCCTCCCTGGCCCCTGCGGGCTGTCCTGCCCGAGTGCAGCCTGTAATCCTTGTGTGGCTCTGTACGGAGGGTTTGTTGGTTTTGGTGGTTTGGGGTTTTTTTTTTAAAGTTAGCCAAAAGACTTCTCAGCCCATTTTTATTTTCAACGCAGCGTTCTCCAGGCTCACACCTATGCATAGCGGGGCTGGGTAAGGCCGGAAGAAGAGGTATTTTTGGGGTGTGGCCCCTCTGTGCTGAGGAGCTGTGGGGCTTCTAGGCCTAATAGACCATTTTAGCGCCATTTTTTCTGTTTGAGGGGGCTGCTGGTTGCCCATCAGCTGCCACAGAATTTGTTTTTCCTTCTGTATCCGTGAATTACTTAGGCATGTTCAAGGATGGTGCGTGCTGGCATACAGCTCTGGGGATGGTGTCCGGAGCAGCTCGGACGCAGTGAGGCATGCCAGCTTCCTCGAGGGTGAGGGCAAGCACCTTATTTTACACCATTTTGCACAGTTGGCAAGTGACCTGGTTTTCAGACGTGCTGTCTGACTTCTGTGGAAGGACGCGAGTGCTCAGCGCCACCGAGCGTCCCTGCAGTCGTGCATTATAAACCTGCAGCTTAGAGGGACCAGAGCTGAGGGGAAAATGTGGGATATGGGTCCCGTCCTGTGGCAGGCCACTGATCTGAGCTGGCAGACATGTTGTTCCGGGTGGGGTGTTGTTGTGGAGCCTTTCCTATGTCAGGTGATTTTTATTACTGACCTGCTGGTAAAATAATAAAAAAGCCTAAGGAAGGATTCCTTTTTTCCCCCCCCCCTGTAGATCATGCAACATTCATAAATGTTATTTAGGTATGCAGTGACCAAACTTTAACAAAAATGCTGTCTTGCCTCAGGGTTATAAAACTTCATTACATCTGTTATTAACTGGCTGTGGCAGGACCTAATTTTTTGTGATGTATTGGTTGCCCACAGCTTCTAGAAACTGCTTCTTATAGTGCTTCAAGGTGCTAACACAGAGAAATAGTGGGATGAAATGGCACTGCTTTTTAAGTGGCGGATTGATGCTTTGGGGCTGTAAGATGCCCCTCTACAGCCTTGTTGTGCCAGGTGGAAAGGGAGAGGTATAGTTTTCATCCTCTCTTGCTCGGTGCTTGGGAAGCTGATTGACTTTGCATAAATACCTTTACCAGGGCAGGGTAATGTGAAAGGTAGTTTTAATTCAAAATTTAGGTTCCTCCCTTTTCAGTAGACCTGCAACCACATGTAGCATTATCATTGCTAATACTGATGGAAGAACTATTTGAAAACATGTAATTTTTTAAAGAGATAAATTGGTCTGTTTAATAAGCAAATCCTGCCAAACTAGATGATGATTCCAGAATACTAAACAATTGTTTAAAGTGTGGAACATTGTGCATTCAAGCAGCCTTGTCACAATAGACGTAGATTTGTTGCTCTTTACGCTACCATGAAAAAAAAGGAATTTTGGCAGTGCAAAATAGTTATAAGAGAATAAGCTTCACACCTTATTTGGTTCCAGATAAATCTGGCAGATTTTTTTTTTTCATAGTTGTATTCTTGCATGTACGGGGATTTTTACTTCTGCGGGTCTTTCTGTGTCTCTATGTCTTAGATCACTGTTGCCTTTAATTTAGGCAGTTACAGTTAAGCTTGTTTAACAAGTGTGAGTTCATGCTCATGTTTGCTGCTTTTCCCCCAAGTTTACTGACCATAATGTCCCTAGATAATTAAATTTAGAAATTGTCTTGCAATACCAAACATATAAGTAAACCCTTATAATAAAAATAGGCAATTCATTTTTCCTGACTCAGTTTGAGGTAGTATTTTCAGAGTACTTTGTCCAGTACTACTGCTGCTGTGTGCAGGGTGCTAGTGTTTTAACAGCAAAAGCACAGTGTATTGGGGGTTTGAGGCTGTCAGAAACAGGCAGTGCTGCTGCTGCGTTGAGCATTACTCACAGTAATATTGCAGTCCTTCTGCTTAACAACCAGCCCTTGGGTCTTAGTTGAAATCCCTGTTGATCTATTGAAGCAACTCTGTCAGTTCATTTTGGTTGAGTTAAGCTGGAAAGTAAGAGTGAGGTGTGGTACTTGTTTTACTTCTGTGCTCCTGGAAGGGATTCACTGGATCAGGCACAGGCTGGAAGGACAGGAAGGTCCTTGTTTCTGGGGAAGCCTGTGCAAGGAGACCTGATTAAAGAAGCAGCAGCATGCTGTAGAGAGGAAAGTTACAGCATGAAGCTGGGCACTTCTAGCTCATGCACAGGCTGAGATGTCAAGGAGAAGATGGGAAAGGGCCACCAGGTCCCAAGAGTGTGTAAAGAGCCAGGGGGCCTATGTGCAGTTTGTTGGAGCTCAGCATCACTGGGGTGGCCAGAAGCAAGAGCCTGCCTGCAAGGAAATGCTAGGTAGGAGAAGTTGCATGCAAATCTGACTTCTGTTCCTCCCTTGAGTTTGAAGTTAAGTTTCTGGGATTTTGTTTAAACAAACAGTGTTTTGGGGTTTTTTTGCCAGGTTTTTTTTGTTTGTTTGTTTGTTTTTTTCCATGTAAAAGTATTGTGATCTCTTTTGGGGAGCATGTATGGGACATGTAAGCCATACCTCCAAATCAGTGTTGACTTGGGATTTCATTGCAATATGTCTCAGGATTGAGCCATACAAAATAAAAGTAACTTTAAATGTGCAAACAATGTTAGCAATGTCTAGAATTATGTTTAACTTGGGGTTTTTTTCTTTATTTTATTCTTCCAGCCAAGCAAGTATGTCCAGCTGAAAAAATTAGCTGTGGGGACTTAAGCAACAAATGTATCCCATCGTCCTGGAGATGTGATGGGCAGAAGGATTGTGAAAGTGGTATTGATGAAGCTGGTTGCACTCCTGGTGAGTTAGAGTAATATTTAATATGTATGCAACATCTCCCTTTAGGAGTATAAAAGTCCTAGAGTGACTATTACAAATTGCATGTAAAGGGATGACTTTTCCTGCCAACAAATTCATTCACTCTACATTTGCAATGCTAAGTAGTGAATTTTAGGAAAAGAGAGGAAAAAGGGAGTCTCCAGTTGGAACTGGCTAGAGAATATAATGTGAACTCTATGGAGAATTAAGTGTTCTTTTACTACTGTAGCAGAATATAGTTAGTCAGTTTGGAACATGATTATCAGGGTTAATACCCAGATGATATAGTAAGAATTTAAATAACAATATTCAAACCTTCCTCTGTTGTAGCTCGGCAGTCTACTGCCATGTCCTTCCTCCTGCAGAGCGTAGCCCTATGGACTAAGACCAGCTTCTGCTGGGATATAATAGATAGGCCTGGACTCTTCTTTATTAATAGCTTGTTGGTTTCAATGGACAGAGAGAGAATGATATACGATTTACTGTAACTGTTTTAAATTCAGTCCCTAAATGGCCATTGCCTTTTATTTGGCCTTTCTCTGCTCAATGAAAGAGCTCTTTAGCAGTGTTTTGCCTCTTTGGAAACTCCTACACTGTGTAATCAAGTCATTTCTCAAACTGTCTTTTTGATAGACTAAACATATTTAGATCTTTGTTTGTTGTTGTCAAATATTTTCTTGTGAATGAATGCTTGACTCTTTTCTCTCTCTCTCTCTCTTTTTTTTTTTTTGGTGGCTCCTTTCGGTATCCCAGCTGACTTTTCCAACCTTTTTTTATACAGACCACCAGTCTGTGCAGAAGTAAAAATCACCTTTCTAATACTATTCTTATATAACTCTGTTTGTCATTATTAAATTCTTTGTGTGCAAACAATCTCAGGCTATTGAGAAGCTATCTCATGCTCTGTGTAGTTATTCACCCATCTATCAATATTTCTGGTGATATAAGCAATGTTACTTTTACTTCCAGCTTACTGGTAAAAGGGTTGAATGACTACATGCAAGCACACATTGATGTTTATTTGAAAACCGAATTTTGGGCTTTAATACGTAGCCAGTTCATAATCCACATTATGTCTTTTCATTGAAGTTGTGTAATGAAATATGTTTTATGTGAACATTTTGTGGTTCTGAGTAAAACACTGTGGATATATTTATCTCTGTTCAGGTAGCTTTATCAAACAAAATCTAGTCTTGCCAAAGGTTTTACTGTCTGAGCAACCTCTTCCAGTGTTTAGCCACTCATTGTAAAAATATTTTTCCTTTGTCCTTTTTCACGTTTTCCCTTGTCACAACTTGTGCCCATTGCCCAGCAAAAGGAGAAGAGGCATTTCTAAGAACTGTTGGCCTCCAGCTTCGCCATATCACCCCTTTAGATATTGGAAAATTGCAGTAAGATCTCCCTCTAACCTTCTCCAGGTTAACCAAACCCATTTCCCTTAGACCCTCCGTGTATATCATGTGCTCCAGCACTATAACCGTCTTGCTGGACTTCCACTGGACCTTCTCCAGGTTGCGAATGCCTTTCCTGTGCTGTCAGGGTGGCACAAAACTGGAGATAGTATTTCAAATACAACCTAAGTAGTACCACCTAGAGGAGAATAACTACTTCCCTCAACCTGCTGGCCTCGCTCTTGCTAATGAAAGCGTGTGTTTCGTTATGTATGAAGCTCAGTATGAAGGTTCAATGCGACTTACTAATTCAATTAACTACAGATTAGACAGAGTTTTTCGAAACTGCTCCATTCCATACTGCACATAACTCAGGAGTCCAGGAGTAACAGTAACAGGTTACTGTGCTTGCACTGAGCCTGTGCGGCATAGTTCCAGTTGGGTTGGCTTGCAAGGAAAAGGCATAGGTTGCTTTTTATTGCCTCCTATTTCATGAGGAATTAAGTGCATGAGCATGGACAATTCCTAAGTAATAAATTATTATGATATGATAAGTTGGTGATGTGCTTAGACCCCTGGTCATGTGCCCTTTAAGCTAATGATGTTTTGGCAGTTTTCAGAAGTCTTTTATTTGCTTTCTGTAAGAAACTCTTAGTGTTTTCTCTGTAGTATGTGCTTTTTTTTCCTTTAGATGGTAGGCTTGAATCAGAGACTATTGAAAAAAATTATTCTTTTCCCTATATGAGTTAGTGAAATTAAAACAATTTGTACGCTGGTGGCCGCCTCCACTAATTTAATGCTGCTGCTTACACCAGTAGGAGTTGTCTCATGGAGTCTTTTATTTATACTAAAAATCTACTTGAAATTGTTTGGAACTTTTTTTTTCAAGGCTCTAGGTAACCTCCAAAATGAATGTAAATATGTTCTGAATGCCACATAATTCCAGCATAACGATGCTATTAATGGATTTAGAAGTAGCTGAGTGTTTCTCTTCTGGATGTTTCATCATCTTTAGTCTTGCTTATCTTCCATGCTTGTAGTACACATGCAGGTTCTCAAAATGGAAATTTAATCCAAGGACAAGTGACTTTGATCTAGTTCCTTACGATTGAGTGTTGTTGCCACATAGGCTGCCACCTCGGTGGGTGCATATCTGCAATCTTTGCCAAGGGGTTGCTGCCGAGTCTGAATGTGGGATGGACTATTCTTTGGCCAGAGGACCAGGCAAAAAGGCACTGACAGGCAAACCTGGAGCTTCCTGAGTGAGTGCAAACATCAGAAGATATCAGTACTAAGATCTGTCGACTCAGCACCTTTCAGAGGCTCACTCTGAGAGGAAACAGGAGGCACTGCTGAATGGCTGTAGTGGGAGCATTTTCAGTGAGGTTGCTTGTCAAATTAAGGTGTTTTCCTCATGGATGAGAACAAATGTGTTAGCCGTTTAAACTCTGAGAGCTTGTGGAGGATTGATAGCTATCCTCTCTTTTATCCGAATCTGATAAACCTCACTAAGCCTATCCACTGATACTCTGCTAACATTCCCATTTCTTCTCTGTGTAGAATCCTCTTTTATCGGTTTTCTCTTATCTCAGCAGCACACAGTATCCTGACCAAAAAAAAAAAAAAAAAAAAATCTGTTCTTAGGTTAAGACCTTTTTTTTCTTTTTTTAACTTCTGCACTCACATTTTTGTTCTCATTTTAAATGAAGCTTCAGTACTGACTGTCACCTGCAGCCCGTTGGAGCAGAGCACCCTGTCACAGCTAAGGCTGCATCTTTCTCAGAGCTGACCACCTTGTCTATAACACATCTTTCTAGATAAATGTTTGGAAGGGAGTCTATTTGTGCTCAGGATAATTTCTATGGTGAGAGCCTCCATGTGCAGTAAACAAGTGGAACATGACTTGAAGATATTGCGAGTGAAGGCATCCAGAAGAAAAACCCTAAGATCTTTCTAAATCCATGTTACTAAAGCTATTACTTCAAGCTAATGGGGCACTTTAAGCATATTTTAACTATGGATACTCTTGTTTCTTGATAGGAATAACTGGCTCTAAGTATTACAATGTTTCCAAAGAACTTAATATGGAGTTTATGAACATTACTTGAGCCTGCATTTCTGCATTGGTAACTTGTACGGAACAGCACTGGTTGTGCTAAGGCTGTGCGAGTGTCTGCCCCTATGTAAAAATGTTCATGGCCCAAGTTAAGGAAGGGTGTACTGCAGGAGAAGAAAACAATGATTATGGTAGTAGAACCATCCAAAACTGTAAGAACAGTGAAGTATATTATGGTTCTTCTTTTCAGATGTTGTTCTGGATATGATAATTCTTGATGGATTTTTCTTCTCATAATTATGTAATTGCTTTTTGAATCAATGTGAAATTTATCCAGCACAGTCAGTGTAGGCACTGGGACGGCCAGTTGGAGGGAGAAAGCTGCTGTTCAGAAATTCAGGGACAAAAGTATAAAATATGAATAAGACAATCTTCTGTTCAGGTGGGTTTCTCCTTTGTGCTTTGCATCAGCCACATCCTTGCTGCATCATCTTTCATGAACGGAAACAAACTGTTGTTCTACATCCCTCTCCTTTACTTCTGGTCACTGTTGAAGACTTGCTGTTTTGATTGGCACACTGTGTGATCTGAAAAAGGTTTGTCACAGCAGTGCTCAGAATATCTTTCCCTCAAGGAAGGAGAGGATTTGCAATCTTGTATGCTGTCCCTGTGTAAATCCCCTTAGACAAAAGGGTTCAGCTGCAGTTAGCAAGCTCTGGACTTACCTGGATGCAGGTGGGCTGAAAAAATCATCCCAAACAATAAGTCAAATACTTTCTTTGAGTTCCTCATCTCCCCCTGTACAATCCAGCCCTATAAAGAGCTAGCCTTACGAGTAAGCAAAGCAGACTGTATTCGTTTGAAATAAGGGTCCTGTTTGCCATGTCTGGAGAGAGAAACTGCAATGTGATAGATGAAATCCGTTAAAATAAAAACTTCCAGAGAGATGTGTAAAAGACCTTTTGCTGGCCTGTTAGGCCTGGTCTGGTACCAGGATTAGGAAAGCAGTTACTTTCATAAGCAGTCCAGGCACTGACTCATCATACTGCTTGGAAGCCATTATCAATGGATGATAAGGCACTTTATTCTTGTTATTCACCCATGAACAGGGAGAAAAATGGTCTGACTTTCACCCTGTGGAAGAACTTCCCAAGGAAGCAATATAAGCTGTGGATTATTTAACCTGCAGTGGATAAAGCATCAGTGATTAGGGATCCAGATTTGTGTCTGCACAGGATGTAATTGCACCAGGGATTAATTGTGGGTATTAATCCTTGCATGTAGGTAGCTAAGTGCCTGTCCACCTAAATAATTTACTTCCAGCAGGTAGGCTTTAAGTCCACTGCTAATGTTCAGTGCACAAACAGTTTTTGAAAATGCAGATGTCTGCCTCTTTAAAATAAAAGAATACATAAAAAAAGAAAAAAAAAAACCTTATTTTTTAGTTCTTTGGAGCAGAAGTAAATTGTGTCTTTACAATACTAAGTGTGTTGTAGTCATAGGTCAGGTTTAGTCCTCTAAAATAGACATCAACAGTTAAGTTCAGTCTTGAATTTGCTGGCTTGGAGGTGCTGGCATTCTCCTATTTCCCTGGCTGAGGTTTTCTGCTCCCAGTGTACTTAACCTTTGTCACAATTGATTGGACAAGCTTAGGAGCACGTTTACTGAGACTAAAAAGAGAAATTAAATATGAGAGAGTAATTAAAGCATTACAACTTGGGGTCAGGCTGGACTTTGCTAACTACTGCAAAACTTGTTACATCTGTGCTAAGAGAGGTATTAACCAGTTTTGTCAGCCACTCAGGAATGTGGAGAGCATTTCAGCATGACTTTAGAACAGAAGAGCTACCGTCCTGTAATGGCTGAAATGGGCATTTCATCCCTGTAATGCACACATTGCTTGTTCCTCCTGACAGGACTGCGATGGTCCACAGAGGGAGCAAGGCTCTGCCCCCATCTCTTCTGATTATGTTACTGGTTCTCACTTGGACCACGTCTTGCACCCAGTATGGAAGTTATGTCTTGCAGATGGGGAGTTGGAAGTGTACAATCTTCCCTTTTCCCAATAGTCAGATACAGTGAAATGATGTATTCATTGATATATTGATAGAATAATGAGCTATTTTCCCATACCATGATTTATTCTGCTTAACTATAGTACAGAGTGAGCTATCCATGGGAACTTGTGCAGGTAATGGACATATTTATACTGATCTCATAAAGTTGTCCAAGAGCGAGAGCCAGTAATTCCTACAGGAGTCTTACGACAGTGACAGCCTCGTTACCAAGAGCATCTTCTTTTGGATCCTGTTCTTCTGGCTTTTCATTGCTGCCCATATATCTCAGAATTAGTTCTAGATTTTCAGCCCTATGATACGATATCACAGATTAAAAGTGAACAAAGTGGGTAAAGTTTTTTAAAGTAATAAGGGAAACAACAGGAAGCACAGTTTTGCTCAGCTGTAAGCCACATGTCCTTGCCATGGTAGCTCACAGCCTTCACATTTCTGTGGTATATATATCACTTGTAAGATCCTCAGGGCAGGAACTTCTCACTTACTCTTTCCTAGCAAAGCTCCAGGCACATGTGTGATTCTCCATAAAAAGCAGCAGTGCTTACAAGTGAGGTGATCGTTTTCTTGGAAGGTCCAAGTGCAGAAAACTTCCAGACTCAACTCTTTCTAATGCCCTGCTCATTAGTCCTCAGGTCACCTAAGAACCATTGGCAGAAGGCAGAATTTAAAGCAGGCTAAAGCTGGTCTGATCCCTCCAGCAGATCCACCTGGTGATGAGCCAGCTGAAGTGGGGAAATTACAAAGCTGATTTAATGCCACCTTCCTTCCACACTGCACCTGCACTCACATGAAGTGACTCTTCTGTTGACAGTTAAATGGTTTTATCATCTTTTATCATTGTCCTGTAGCAATCAGGGGCATCGTGTCATCTCAGCATCATTTTCTTCTTGATGCAGTAAAAGGTACCTGTGTTTTGCATCTGAGTCTAGTGCTACCTATGCAGATTTGACCATATGGATTCTGTTCATTCCAAACCTCCACAGGTCCTACTGAGAGCTTTTTACTTAGTGAAAATGTAGCACTAATTTTATCTTCTTTTGCAGCCTGATTAATAGGTGCTTTTGTCAAAGTTATGAATTCTGTTTGTTACCTTCATTAACAGGCTAGGTGCACAGTAATGTACTGTTCCTCAGTCAGCTCAGAGGGAAATCAAACCCAAAGTGTCAGATTTTGCCATATATTTTCCCTGAGAAACCCACCAATTTTAATGGGGTTAAAGCCCATAGTACTGCATTTTTGCCTGTAGAGGAGATATTTATCTCCTACTACTATTCATGATTATTTCAACATGTGAGAAAGAGATATGGCTAGCCTGAAATTCCTGTCGTGTTATAGTAGGCAGCTGTAACTTGAGTACACTTGCCACAGTGGAGGAATCTACAGTTTCCAAGAATGGAAAGAAAATGACTAGATTTGACAAATGAAAGTCCTTCATAAATAAGATAAGGTAGCACAGCAATGATATCCTCTGGGCTTTACATGATGTTTAATTACTGGACAGCTGGAGGGATTAATGCTTGTGCATTATGCCCTGGCTCTCAGAAATTAAACATGTACAGCTGCCACTTTATCACTGCTTAAAGTATTAGAGCTCCTTCGAAAGCAGTAGTAATTGCAGAAAAATCCCCATTGTTATTTAGGAAAAATCTCAGCCCATAATCATATTTGTCCAGAGTTCCTTCAGAATAAAACAGCAAGAAAAATGAGATTGGTAGTTACCCTTAATTGCACTCTTACAGGAAAAATTAAGGTAATTGCATTTTTTAATATATTGAATGCTTGTTGTAATTAAATGTAAAATACTTGAGGAACTTAGGTTAGAGGTAAAATAGTCATTGCATAAGTCAAGAACTAAACCCTAAATCCGTGGCCTAAGCTGCCCCAGGGCTCTTACCTGCAGAAGCTTAGGGCAAAATGGGATTGTTTTCCCTACTGCTGTTTCTTGAGCTTAGGTTTAAAAAACAACAGATACATGCAACATTCTGCAAATGGAGTTTCCCAGTACTGAGTGCTGCCTCACTCGCCACAGCAGGCTTTGATGATGGCCTCTGCACATTTACTGTGTGCTGATCTCTCAGTTACAGATAAATTGTCCATGTTTACACATACACAAAAGCTTTGTCCTGCTACTTTTTCTGTCCTTTAACTGGAAAAGTTGTCTCTGATTCTTCTTTCCAGTCTCACATGTCGTACTGTCAGAGAAGCAAAAACTGGCTTGTAGTTATTTTTATTATCTGGGCACTCTATCTTTCAACAGTTACAAGCTCTTGGAGTTAAAATAGCCAAGAAATTGCATCTCTTATTGCCAAATATGATTCTATTTCATGTCCCTGAAGTGCTTTCTTCATAAGAATGGAGCTATAATTCTGAGCCTATTCATCTAAAAAGCGAGAATCTGTTTAGTTTTATTAAGGGAAATCTCCTGTAGCTGTCAGTGCCAACGATCGTGTTACAATGGCAGATACGTGGGTGGGAGTTCCATCCTTCAGTGGCCACGGGTACATATGCGTTATGCTAATTAACGAGTGCTTAACAGTTATGCTTCCTGAGCATATGATCTGAAGACTGAATCAGAATCAGTTAGCTTGAACTCAGTGCAGTCCTACGCAGGAGAGGACCATATAATGTTTGATACAAAACCAAAAAAAAAGCTGCTTTATGAGTCATGTTTAATGGATAAAACAACATCTGAAAGTTGTCTTAGTGGCTGAAATTTTCATACAGAGGAAGATACAATGATTGGATTAACTTTGCTTATATGTTGCAAAGAAATTTATTTGATAAAATATAACTGGGAAGGTTTAGCTCACAATAAAATACACTTCAATACACTTTCTTTCAAAAAGTTTAAAGTAGTTGCTCATGTTGTAAAACTGATTCTTCATCTCAGCCCAAGTCCAGCAAAGTGCTGCCTTTTATTTGAAAGCCATAGAAACTGAAGGGCAAATCCTAATGTCATAGAAATCGTACTACTATTGAAGTGAGTGCAGTTAGCACACGACCCTTACACTTCTAATTGCAGTGAGTGTCACTTAGTGCTTAAAATTTCCATTTGTGTAGAAAGTCTAAGACATCTTTTCTAAAAATGGCTGCCATTCTTTTGTAGAATTGTGGGTACATTACGTGGGTACATTGTTTACATCACATAATAGGTGTGCCCCCTAATATTACATAAGTGAAAACAATTAGGATCTGGTTGTTTCCCGAAAAGTCTGTCGATCTCATCTCTTCCCAAAACCACCACAGTGGTCTTGTCTTTGTAGACTTGATAAATGAGTATGTGCTTATATTCATAACCTTGAATTTGGCTATACGGAATCCTACCAATTGTCTCATTGTATCCTTGATGCTTCTTTTTTAAGGTGCTTTTCCTTTCAGATCAGTTGCCTTGCACACTGTTTTATTTCAAAAGCATCTTTTTAATTGTTACTGCACCTACATTCAAACTCATTTTGAATCTCTGTTCCTGGAGAAATGTGAGAGCTGAGTAAACTGAAGGGGTGAGATGTGACAACTCTCAGTGTTTCCTTGTTTTGTCTGTTCTCCAGAATAGTTAACACTGTAGTGTTCTAAATGCAATGAATATTTAAGTCTAATAGTGAAGCAAACTGCAATGAGAAGAAATATCTCCTCACACAGAGAATTCATATCGAGCAAAGTGAATTAGTGGATATGGAGATTTTATGGTGACCTCGTTGCTAACAACGTGAGCAGTGCTTTGTCCCTTGTTACTCAGCTGAGTTAAAACCTGTGAGCCCTCGGTTGCTGTAGCTTCCAGATTATCATGCTGAGGCCAGGCTTTCTCTCTGCCTTACCTGTTTTGCCCATTGATTCAGAAATATACCCTTAGGGTGGCCAATGTGGCTTTTCCTTGGTCTGTTTTTCACAGACAGGTCTGTGCAGTGATTCCATCAACGAAAAATTCTACCTAAAAATTCAGATTTTTCTTTTTCTCTGCAAGTGCTTTTGAGTTTTCATGATGTGAGAGTAGATACACAAGCATTAGCAGTGCATGTAGCTTTGTGGCGTTAGTTGCTGCTCCCTCATCCCTTACCTGCATTCAATAAAGATAAGTATTGTAGATTGTTACAAACCTCCAGGATTCCCTTCTTAGTTACAGCACTGTAAAAGACTTAATTGAATCTGGTTGAACTGGTGCCATCCTTGTGCTTGGGAATGTGTGGGTAAGGAGGAAGTGGCAGGCCAGTGATACAGCTGTGGACCAACACGCATGGGTTTGAATTCCTTGCCTTTCCCAGTCAGAAGAAAAAAAGAAGCTTGCAAATTTTTTGTGAATAAAACAAATTGTGCCATTGCTTGCCAGTGTGACTAAAGTGTAGCTTTTAAGATTCTGATGAAGTGTCTCTCCTGAGCTGGACATAAGAAACCAGAAACTGGCAGGTATGTAATAGGGCATTTTGTGTGTCTGTATTAACAAATGAGCAGAGGGTGGAAGTCTGCCCAATGGATGGAAGGTAACATCGATGGTGTAGGCTTTTCCTGGCAAAGTGTCTGCGATTTAAACTCTGCAATGGCAAAATTAACTCCTGGTCATGCAGAAAGGTCTGTGCAGGCAATCCTCATAACCACAGGGAATCCTGCTGAATCCAAGAGGTCTGCGTATGCAGTAATGTGGGTTTTGTGTGTACTGTCACAGGATCTGAACAGGCCCTGATCAGTAATGTTCTGTTCTGGTTGCTGAAAGAACATTTATCTATTCCTTAGAATTACGGAGTTTGTGTGATAATATTAGAGCAGCTGTTAGTTTCACAGATATTATCAGCTGTTTCTGAGGGATTTGCCAAATTGCTGTAATTTGTAAAATTTCCATTTTAATAAGCAAGTCATGTTTCGGGGAAGAGAAAGCGTGTCCCATACATATTCCAATTTTCAAAGTCGATAAAGAAACCCACGAAATATATCCCTGCGTATTTTTTTCCATTTAGATTTTGGCTAGTACCAAATATCTCCAATCTGATTCAGCTGATTATATTCCAATCAGAATGTAAAAGAGTAGTGATAGGTCTTTATCCCCATGAGATCCCCTGGGGTGTCGTGGATTTTACGAAAAAACTGCACAGTATCAACCTTGGGCATTCTGACCATCCTCTTTTTTTTTTTTTTTCTCACAAGTTGCTTTATTTAAACCCTCTACACTGCACTCACTTGTTCTTATTTTGAGATTGTTTTCAGTCATTTAACCAGAAAAACTTGTGATAAACTGCCTAACACTTTCCTATTATGAAATAAAATTGAGGAGACTGCAAGTATGAGTTAGCAACCTTATTGCACGTAAGATTAACAATAGGGAAGAAATTCATTGTGTATACTTTTGTATGTAAGCTGCTTCTCTCCATAAATTGTGGTGTCATAATTAATTCTATTTTCAGAAAATTAAACCACTTTGAATGAATATATGATTCTCAGGAAATATATTCTAAATCAGTAAATAGATTTTTGAACCAACTAGTATTTATCAGCAGGGGCTTTGGCATCTGGCTGCTACATTATAATTAACTAATAGTATGCAAATACTGCTTCAGAGAATGGGAAAATAACTCATTTGTGTTTGAGGGGAGCAGTGTGGCAAAGGCAGCGCACGCATGTAAATATTAATTTGCAAGCATGCATGAAATGGCTAGCTACATTAGTGGTTTGAACAATATCAGGAATTACTATTCCTTCTGCAGTCTTCGTCTATATGGGCTTTTTGGTATCAATCACCATAGCAACAACGACCGTTAGTAGTGAGACTGCAATTCGGCTGCATTATTCCCTCTGTGGGAGGCCTGTCATTTTTTCAGAGAAATGCACCTCAAGGTCATCTTCATGTACCTCCATAGCTTTTGCTGACCTTCCTGGAGGGCAGCTTTCTGTGCAAAACTTGTCCTTCCAGGCATGAATCCATGCTTTAAAGACTGGCATGTGATGCGAGATCTGTATGAAATATTCAGATATTTGGTAAGCACGCCAATTGTCTGCAGACAAAACAAATAATTTAGATATAATTAAGCCTGAAAATAAATACTAGTTAAATAAAACTAACATGATGACAGCATTGATAGATGGCCCGGGAGTTCCAGCTTAGTTTAGCCTGTCTGGACTCTGACCTCCTTTTCCATGGTCCAGCTCAGAGATTAATTTATGTGGGCTGTGGTAGCTGGGTTTGCACTTCACGTGGAATACCTGGGCAGGTGGAGCTCAGGCGTTACACTTGTGCAGCTATGTGGAGCTCAGATCCTAAACCTTACAGCTTAGAAGAGTTTCTGAAGTCCACCAGCCTCTCCTGCCAGTGTTAAAGCGGTGACAAATCAACAGCAGAGCTCTCCCACCCCAATGCAAATGTTAGCATGCGCAAATCATCCGTTATCAGATTTAATCAAACAGGAAATTTTGAGTCACACTTTTTTTAAATTGCTTTGGGGAGGGTGTCAGAAAAATGCAGTATAATAATTCATTGTATTTTCTTGTCTTCAGCATCAGTAATTGCTGTTATCCACTTTACCACAAATTTTACCAAATAATTATCTTTCTTTAAGCCATTCATGTAATATCAAGTGGAACTGACTTCTTTGGAGGAGAGAGATGAATTAAATATCTGAATTTCTGCTGAAGAACTAGAAAATCTTTAATTAAAGATTAGCAGTGGCAGCAGTTATAATCCATTGTACATAATTCCCAGCTTTTATTAACGATCAATATCCTGTTTATTTAATATTTTGTGTTTTATCCAGATTTGAGGGTCTGTGCTTGGTAGAGATGTGCATTGTAAAAACATTGTTATGTACAAATATGTATTTTTTGAAATTACAGTTCTCGGAGTGCTCTGTATCTTTAGAGCATTCTACTTTTCTCTATAAGAACTTTAAAAGCATGTGGCAGAATTATCTTAATTTCTTGGTGCAGCGCCTGAGCTAAGATTGTCCCTGCTGCACCAGAATACTCACTAAAGCCTCTGGTTAAATCCTGACTCCAGGCAAAAGAGAACCAGCCGGTACTGAATCACTAACTTCACAACTGCAATCTCTCTTCTCCCTGCCCGCTTGCCCCCCACCCCCCCATCCTTTTTTAACTTCCTCTATCCAAAAACTGCGTCTGCTCTACCCTCAAAAGATGTGACAGAACTGCTGCTGGAGGCTGTGAGGCAAAAGCTGTGACAGCTGGGCTGTTTGTATTGGTATATAGTACAAGGCAGAGATTATTGCAAAACACCTCTGATATATATTGTCTATAGGCCAAAGCTTATGTACTATTATAATTTAGATGTGGTATTTTGCTTCCTTAAAACTGTGAAAAACCTTAACAGATTGCAATATTCTACAAGTAAACTGCTTTTGTAATTATGCTTGTTTACTGCTTTGTAGCCTGTTGGTTAAACACTTCTTCAAAAACATTTACAAAATTTCTACTGGGATCACTTCATATTTGAAGTAGGTTTTGAACCTTAGAGTATGACATTTATTAATTTCTTTGGCACTAAGGAAAGCAAGCTAATATTTGTTTCCTTTGTTTTGCATGAATAAGCTTACCATAGGACAGGTAGCAAAATCAGAGGATGCAAATAAATTGCTCAAGTCAAAGGAAAAATAGCTCAGTGATCATTTAATTACTATTTGCACATTTTCTACTGAAATGCTCTGGAGGCAGTGAAATGCTGTAGTGATGGGACTACCTAGGTACCCTGACAGATTTATGAAAGGAGGTGTGAAGTAAACTGTCCCTGGGACTTTACTTCCCCATCCTCATCTCTCCAGGTGCTATGTAAGATAATTTGTAGTGCTGCTTTTTATTGGGTTCTTCAAACCAGCACCAAACCATGCAGCAGGGACCCCAAAGAGCATGAGCATGCTGGCTCTTGCATAGGTACAGAGGGATTTTAAGCAGCTTTTCTCTTCTGTTGCCTGTCTGTGCCAGAGCAAGTCCCTGAGTGGCTGGAAGCTGCAGACTTTGCTTTATCCTGGCATGCCCTGTGGATTTTATCTGTCAGAGAGGATAAGGGAAGGGTGAGAGGAATTGGGACGTTATCTGCCTTCCTGAGGCCAGCAGGAGACCCAGCTGCAGATGTGGATGGAGGTCTCTGCTGGAGGCATGTGTGGCCTAGAAGGAGCTATCCCATTTGAGCTGGTCTGAAGATGGTCATTAGGTCTGTAAGTGAAGAAGAGGGCATTTTTATTTCTTGAGTTTACCAGGAGATGCCTAGAGCAGCCTTCTGTAGTGAGGGACCATGTGCTCCCATTTGGCACTGCCACTGGCTGCTAGCGCCCACGCAGCAGTGGTCCCTGTGAGAGCTGTGGTGGCTGTCGAGTGGCCTCCTCGTCATGGCACGGTGGTAGCAGCCCGTCGGTCTTACGGGTTGTCCCAGCAGTGTATCACTGCTGTAATTGAAGGCAGGAAAATACACAGCACAAAGAGCTACTCTTCTGTCTCCTAGGCCTGGTCCCAGTGCAGGTGATGCCCTGGTAGTGCTGGTGCCACTGCGCCTGGCTTTAGCTCTGCGAGTGGGTTGCAGAGATTGAACCTCATCTAAGGACTGCAGCAGTGGGAAGGGGGAATTCGCAACAGCCAGACTGCTGTGCTTGTTCAGTGGAGAGAGAACTTGTAGTCTCTAGTGCTGTCATCACACTAAATTTAATTTTAAAAAAGGAATAAAATAATCATGACCGTGCGATCTTTCTAGCTCGTAATTCACAAGCTTCACTAAGAAAGTCCTCATGAGAGGTTACAAAAGCTGAACTGCTTCTGTTTTCTTCTGGCTGCTTTTATCAGTAATTTTATATCTGTACTGGGATTTGTGCAAACTTCCATTGTCTGTATCCCACACATATGTTTATCGGTTGCTAATTTGCTAATGCAGCAAATTTCTGAAGGGAAATGTGTACAGACAGAAGGAGGGGTGGAGGTGGGACCAGGAAAACAACAAGGGAAGAAAGATGGGCTCATTACAGTTGGGGGAAAGGAAATGAATGCGCATTTGGAATGTGCAAATCATTACCACCTAGCCCAAAAATTAGGGATCAAAGGGCTATGCAAAATTTTGCTCACTGATCTGCTTCTGAGACTCATCAAAATAATGCTGGAAAAGCAATTTATTCTTCTCAGCCTTGATCTGTTACAGAAACTGTACATAGGCCTAGAAATACTCCTGTTTCTCACTTCCTTTGTTAAATAGATTGGTAACATTATAACTGTTACCTTAAATTTTCACTTGGCAGTTCCATATTATGCATCATCTGAAGAGAGTTAGGTTATAGAGCTGTGTACTGATCAGTGGCGTTAACAGGTTATTTTATTTCTAGTTATGGGATAAGGATAGAAAAGTATGCTCAAATGAAGAAAAAGCATATTTTGGGTGAAAAGTGGAGCATTTTAATGGTCTCAATTCTGCCATGCAGAATAGTTTTTTTAGATGCTTCTGCACTAGACTCTGTCATATTTCAGGTACTTATGAGAGGGATTCATCTCCTAATGTTAGTTGTGTGATCTCAGTTCCCTCTGTTTGGAGAAGAGAAATATTGGCCCCTCTAAGGGACAGTTCTTATCCCAAGGTAGGTGGCAGGAGTTGCCTGTTGAGGGCATCTCTCTATATCCAAAATACTCTACCGAGTACAGAAGGAGCCTGGGCAACCCACCTGGACCAGATGATATTTTGGTGTCTAACACTAGGTGCTCGTTTGGTGACCACACTGTTGCATTTAATTACTGATGTCAAGCTGGGCACACAGCAGTGTGCAGCTGAGATTCTCTTTAACATTTATCCCTGTTGGAGAGATCTTGGGTCGCAGCCAGTGCATGGTGGTATTGCACCAAGGAAAGCTAATTTCTGCTAATTAGTCAAATTGCTACTGTGGTAGACACAGTAACATCTGGAAAACCTGGGAATAAATGGGACAGAACACAGGGCAGGAGGGGAGAAGTATATATAGTGTCATGCTCTGATGTAAAACTACAGACTGCTTAGGTTAACAGATAGAACCCAGCAAATTTTGAAGCTAGAATGTAAATAAGTATCTATGTACAAGTAACTCAGTAAATTAATGAGTTAAGTGAACATGTTTTTAATTGCTACATAGACTTTCATTCCCAGGTATAAAATGGACATGATATTTCAGTAGGATTCCACTGAGTTCCTTTTGTTGGCTGAAAGCTGGGCTATGATTCTGCTGCTTTCCGGACACACTTGCCATTGCAGCAATCGGTACCATCTGAACTGTGTGGTTTATCACAGGGGCTCTGCAGATATGATAGTAAATAGTTCTGTTTCTGAAGACAAAAAGATTCCCAAGTGCAATGTTAAAAAAAGCAGAAGTTTATTGTAATGTATTTGTATATGTTTATTGTAATTGTCATTTATCAAAGCCATAACTTTCCTGTAGATCACTGGAACTGCAGAAACAGAATTCCTTTTAAGTAACTACCTAAAAGTACTTATGGAGAATTTTTTCCAGGGGTTTTCATTCCCCCGCACCTTGATGAAATAAAGTGACTGAAGTGCACATTGTTGGAGTACCTGAAAGTTTAATTTGAGCAGGTTTCTCTGGTTCAGCTGTCCATTAGGCTTGCAGGGGAGAGTACTCCACTCAGCTTTGCATCTGACAAACGTCTCATTTGTATGTTAATGTTCGAGTTGTGGTTTCCAGGGAAGGCATTCAGTGTGTTATAAAGGGCCTTACTGGCAGATTGCAGCTAAACTGATGCTCCGCTCACTAAATATTTACCCTACACATCCCACTTAATATGTCCAAAACCAGGCACACTGTGAAATCCTGAAACCTGATTCTGTGCTTGTGAAAGTCAGGAAGCTGGTAATGTCAGCACGGAGCAAAGCGAAGCGCTGTGTGAGTCCACCAGTGGGTGCCAGCACACCTCCAGCCCACTCTGCAATCTCCCCGCTCTCTGTGCTGTCACCCCACACAGCGGGGCTTGCCTGGCTGCTCCAGCCTCAACACCAAGGCAGTGCTGCAGCTGGCCCCCCATTCTTCTGCCTGCAGTTCTCGCAGCCCTGCTGCCCCTTCTTCTTCAGGGCTGCCCATGGTCCAGAGGGGTAGCTGAGAAGACTCAACAGTTCTCTCCTCCACTGTGCCATAGGATGCAGTCTATGGCACAGCTGGGGAGATGACCACTGTATCTTCACCTGCTCCTTGCCATGTAGTTTACCAGTGGGGAAAAATGTTTTGTTTAGGACAGCGAAGGTAATGCTTTTGGTGCCGTTGCCACCCTGTCTCGGACATTCCCAGCGTGCTAAAGCTGACAGAGTAGTCAGGGATAGTTTAGAGACCTCACAGTTCATCTGTTTGTTTTTATTCCCAAGCCTGTTCTCCCAATGAGTTCCAGTGCAGTAACAAGTCATGCATCTCCATTATCTTCGTGTGTGACGGTGACAATGACTGCGGGGATGGCAGTGATGAAAAAAAATGCTCCCCTCTGACCTGCAACCCCAATGAGTTCCAGTGCAACAACAGTGTTTGCATCCCAGAGCTGTGGGTCTGCGATAACCAGCCGGACTGCGAGGATCAGTCGGACGAGTCTGTAGAGAAGTGTGGCTACAATGCCAAGGCCCTCAACACCTGTGCGGCTCATGAGTTCCAGTGCAGCAATGGTGAATGCATCCACCTGAACTGGAAGTGCGATGGCGATGAAGACTGCAAGGACAAGTCTGATGAGCAGGACTGCCGTGAGTGTCTGCAGGGGTAGGGCAGGGCTGAGGGCTCTCCTTTGTGGGGGAAAGGGGCCAGGAGGCTGCTGTGGGTTGTGTTTTACAGCAAGTTTTTGATGTCAATACAGTAACTGTGTGCCTGACAAGGAGCGTTTATGTCCCAGATGGCATGGCCCCAGCAGGGTCAGGTATATTCCAGACTCAGAATCACAGAATCACTAGGTTGGAAAGGACCTTCAAGATCATCAAGTCCAACCATTAATCCAGCGCCACCATGTCCCCTAAACCATGTCCTGAAGCGCCACATCCACACGTTTTTTGAACACTTCCAGAGATGGCGACTCCACCACCTCCCTGGGCAGCCTGTTCCAATGCCTGACCACTCTCTCAGTGAAGAAATTTTTCCTAATATCCAATCTAAACCTCCCCTGGCGCAACTTGAGGCCATTTCCTCTCATCCTATCACTAGTTACTTGGGAGAAGAGACCAACACCCTCGTCGCCACAACCCCCTTTCAGGTAGTTGTAGAGAGCGATAAGGTCTCCCCTCAGCCTCCTCTTCTCCAGACTAAACAACCCCAGTTCCCTCAGCCGCTCCTCATAAGACTTGTGCTCCAGACCCCTCACCAGCTTCGTTGCCCTTCTCTGGACACGCTCCAGCACCTCAACATCCTTCTTGTAGTGAGGGGCCCAAAACTGAACACAGGATTCAAGGTGCGGCCTCACTAGTGCCAAGTACAGGGGCACAATCACTTCCCTACTCCTGCTGGCCCCACTGTTTCTGATACAGGCCAGGACGCTGTTGGCCTTCTTGGCCACCTGGGCACGCTGCTGGCTCATATTCAGCCGGCTGTCAACCAGCACTCCCAGGTCCCATTCCGCCGGGCTGCTCTCCAGCTACTCCTCCCCAAGCCTGTAGCGTTGCATGGGGTTGTTGTGACCCAAGTGCAGGACCCGGCACTTGGCCTTATTAAACCTCATACAGTTGGCCTCTGCCCATCGATCCAGCCTGTGCAGATCCCTCTGCAGAGCCCTCCTACCCTCCAGCAGATCAACACTCCCACTCAGCTTGGTGTCATCTGCAGACTTACTGAGGGAGCACTCGATTCCCTCATCCAGATCATCAATAAAGATATTGAACAAGACCGGCCCCAGAACCGAGCTCTGGAAAACACCGCTTGTGACTCCTTCTATGCTTTTTCCTTGAGGATTCAGAGAAGGGGTGCAAGAGCTGTTGGATGGTACTGTGCCTCAGAGGTGATATGTTTCACTAGAAAGACAGGGAATGGAAAATGGAAAAAATGTTCAAAGCCCTCAGGCTGTGTGGTGTGGTCACAGCCGGGAGGTTAGAAGCCACAATGCTAAAGGGAATATATGATCAGCAGGGAAAAAAATAATTAATTATCTGCCTCTGAAGTTAGAGTATACTGAACAAGGCAGTCAAGAGCAGCACCTCTGAACAATCTACTTTGAAATGCACTTTGAGTTTGGCTTGTTAAAGGTACAGAGCTAATAAATAATGGATTTCTCTTCAGCTGGCTGTATGCATTTAACATGGTGTTGTTGGTGTGCGTGGTATTTTGAATGTTTCATCCATTTTTAGTCACTAAACTGTTCAAGCTGGTCAGTTACCCAGGGAGGGAGGGAGGGAGACAAGAAAATAAGAGCAAAATGTTTTACTAAAATATTCATAATCACAAGATTGAAATAAAATATTTACATAGCTGTATATATTTAGCAGCTCTGACATTGGGCCACCTCTGGGGAGGAAGGCAGCAACCAGCTGCAGAAACTGGACATTGTTACTAAGGTATATAAGAAAATTTATCTCTTTTGCCAGCACCATCTTTTCATACCCAAGACAACACTGAGTCCAGGCTGGTGACCTCAGAGCAGCTGTATGGCAGAGCCCTTGAAGGAGAGGGGGATCAAACTATCTCCCAGGCAGAGAGAGACAGATGCAAATTCAGTGGCTTCTTTAGTAAGAGGAGAAGGATGTAGTAAGTCTGGGACACGGTTACACTGCAGGAGGGCAGAGGGATGAGCCACAGATAACCCTGAGCTTTTGTGCCTTGAAAAGAGCCAAGGACTCTCCTAAAAGAAGAGAGGTGAGACCAAAGTAGAAGAAGCCAAATATGTTTCATTAGGAACAGAGCAGCTTTGACTGCTCGGTACAAGGATACCGTTGCTGTCAACCTCCTTCTGAGCAGGGATGGATTACGTAGGATGTCTTTTCCTTAATCTCCAAGAAGGTGATACAGGAGCTGAGAGAGATCTTGGGCAGCAGATGCCCAGGCATACTTCCAGGGCCTGAAGTATCACAGGGACAGTGGAGTCAGGAGACAAAGCTGGTTCCTGACATCCATTTCAGTATGAAGTGACTGTAAGAAAGCCAGGCAGGAGCATGTCCAGTAGAGATGTGTACCACTAGCTGGGACAGCCTGTGGTGTTTGGTGCCTGTTTTCATTCTGAGACCTCCTGCAGAAAATCCTGTACTTGCATCCCCTCTGAATCAGGAGGCAGTAGCTAGGCCTGCGTTACAAACACAGGTGAAGACGTGGTGTCTGGTGCAGGGGACTCCCAGCGGAACTGATGTCTGTCTCACAGGTTGCATTCCCTGCAGTGACAGCAACCTGGCAGAACGTCTGAGTTTAGACAACTCGGGAGAGGGAAAGGTGGACTCCCTTCTACATCCAAGTGGTGAAAGAGGGGAGCAGCTTACAGGTGGCATTTTCTGATGAAACGTCTCTAAAATTTCAAGCCCTGTTGTTCAACTTGACAGGCATTTTTTTAAGTCTTACAAGTCCCATTTACTTTGACACTGCTGGGTGAGAGGAGTAGGACTGTGCCCATGTACCTTGGTGAGGCAGAGGGAGCACTCTGTTTCCTGGCTTCTTTCCTTGATCTGACAAACACCAGTAATATCCAGCTCAGCTCAGACTGCTGAGATGTGAGGCCCAAAAGGAACGCAGCTCTGACAGCATCCCTCAGCTACAGAGCAGCTTCACCAAATAGCACCTCCAGATACTCTTAAGGCAACCTCCCTAGGGCAGAGGACACAGCTGGACACCACTGCAGCACAGCACAGTGCTGACAACCAGTGGAGGAAGGAGGAAATGTGGCAGAATTGACTTGAGACAATTAAATCCCTGACTAGCAGAGATTCAGTGCCCGAGGTTTTTTTCCAGTGAGTCTCAGTACAGCATAATGTGCAGCTTATCTACCCAGGAGAAATGAGCATATGAGCTGCTTCTGCTGCTCTCAGTTCTGTGGACCAGGAAACAGTGCAATTCAAAGCCCCATGTTTTAGCTACTGCAGTGTCCCTCTGTATGGTGTGCCTGGTTCTGCCCTTTACACCCGTGCAAACTAGGAATCACCGCGGTGCCACAGAGGTGCATAAGCCTTTTGCTTACTGCATACTGCAGGGAGGGGAATTCCGAAGGTAGTAGCCAGGAGAGGACTTGCAGCACTGAGTGCTCGTGTAGCTGATGGGTCAACTGGGTCAGTGTCAAAACTAATGTTGTTTCCCCATCCTAAATGCAGCTGTTGCTTGGGTGCACAGGCCTGCAGTAAGAAAATGACATTTGAGAGCTCTGGAAACACTGCATCACTGTTCATATGTTGGACTGAAGAGTTTAGGGATTGACCTTTATTTTTTTTTCTTCTCCAGAAATTTGCTTTTTGGGATGAGTATCGCATGGCACTCGGGGAGTTACAGGTGTGTGACTGCTCCATCCCCTTAGCAACAGGAATGGCACAAGCGCCACTAGGTTTGACTCGATTAAAACTGCAGATACCAGCACTACATCTTCTCTTGCAAAGGGGAATCATATGGGCTTTGCATTGTATAAGGGAAGGATGGGAGCTAATGCTTTAAAAAAATGTCATGAGGCCATCACCAGTCATTTGTCATAATCATTTTGGGGGGATACATGAGTAGAGCAAAAATGAAGGGTGACAATTGGAGAACAAGTTTTGGCAGCGAGTCAGCAAGTAAATGGGAAGGGAATGAGTCATTTGAGGAAAGCTGTGTGAGAACATTGAGTTGTTGGGTTTTTTTCCCTAGCATATGTATTCAAATATGTATATATATTTATAAAATGAACATTAGGTTAGGTTTATTAGTCTCCAAATCTGGAATGGTTATATTTTAAAATGTCCTTTGCAATTCACATTAGGGCATCCAAGAGGGAGAATAAATAATACTTAAAACTGACAGCTAGAAAACAGATCCCTTGAAACCTGACCTCACACTTTTGTGCCTCAGTCTCCCCATCTATAAAATGGGATTGATGCATTTTGCAAATGCTGGAGTTTTCTTGAGATTAAGTTAATTTGGGGAAGAAAAAAAACAAAACACAGAAGACAGAAGAAACACAGGCTCAGACTTGGAATCTGGAATTAATCTGCTGAATTTGAGCAATACAGCTTTGCGCCCAGTATTTGCAAATGGGAAATGTGTCTGAGTGTGCCTGTTAATTTAGCAGGGTCTGCCCTTTACACCCGTCCAAAGTAGGAATCACCATGGTGCCACAGAGGTGCATAAGCCTTTTGCTTACTGCATACTGCAGGGAGGGGAATTCCAAAGGTAGTAGCCAGGAGAGGACTTGCAGCACTGAGTGCTTGTGTAGCTGATGGGTTGACTGGGTCAGTGTCAAAACTGACAAACTTTGGCAAACTATTTCATATTTGATTTGCAGAGCAGAGGAGATGGCTATAAAACTGCTGAGATTTCGTGGTTTTAAACCCCCCAAAATAGCGCAGCAATTTTCTTAACATCTTGTGCAGATAAACAGCACAGCTCTTCCCTCTCCTTGGGATATTGCCCTGCTTTGGGAATGGCCCTGATGGTGACCTGCTATCAACGCTGTGCTGCCGGTGGTGCTGAGATGAGATTGTGTCCCAGCTTCAGGATAACAAAGTTCCTGACCCTCTCCCCTCAAACTTATGCTCTCCAGGCCAGGTGTAAATGTAGCATTCTCTCTCCTTCTACTGAAAAATACACCAGAAGAAATACGCTGTATATTCATTTTAATAACTGTGATCAGTAAGAGTTGTTACTGTATCTCCTCTTTCTGGATGTCCATTAAGAGGCTGAGGGGCTATTCCTCAAAGTCTGAACTTCCACAGTGCTGCTGGAGGGAGAAGTGACCCAGGAAACCAAGCCAGGTCTCCAAACTTCTGTCTCTTCTTCTTGAAGCAAAAGCTTTGTGCAATGATGTTGTACAGTCCCACACCCACTGTGTTTTGCAGTCCTTGTAGCAACCAAGCTGGGAGCTGTGCTGTCATTTTTCTCTCAGTCTTGTGGTGCTTTTGCGACATTGTCTTTGCAGTTCCTGCAAAATTCTCCTTCATTTTAATTTGTTTTAGGGTTAGAAACCTTTCTATTCTTAGCGTCTAGCTATAACTGCTTTATAGAAGAGCTTTGAAGGTTACAGTTGAGGACAATTAGTAGGTTTTATAGCAGCTACCTTCCAGATCTGTAGCTGTTGTCATGCAGATGTACTTGAAATGGAGACCTGTTCCTACTGCAGGAAAGGCAAGACCCCTATGGGCTTTAATAACATGTAGCACTTTTGTGCAGGGCTAATATTTATAGTTAGAAACAGAGGACCATCCTTTCCTGTCTCCACATGTAGGAGTTGCTACAGAAAAGGTGAAGTAAACTGTTTTTCATGTTGGGGGTGAAGACAAGAAGTAACTGTGGCAGGGAATTTTCGGCTAGACAGTAGGAAAAGCTTTGCAATGGCCATAGTTTAGCTTGGAAGAGGTTGGGATTGCCTAAGGGGAAGGTGGTCTCTCTATCATCAGGACTTTCTCCAGGCCGGTGGTGGTACATGGCAGGATGGTTCAAGCAGAAGTGCCTCTGCGGCCCTGCAGGAGCTCTCAGTGCCACTTCCAGATCTGTGGTCTGTGATTGTCCCAGACCACAGCTTCGTTTCCTCCTCTCTTCCATTTTTCTCCATTTAGAGCAGTAGTTCCCACATGCTTAGTTTGGAGCTACTGTCCCAGATGTCTCACTGAGGTTTCCGATTGCTGTGCCTGGGTTTATTAGCTGAAATGTGGCAACACAGCTGGTCCCATAACTATGCTTACTGCTTGGGATTTTTTTCTCACTTTGCAGCTTTTTATGAATCTAGTGCATATGGCTTTCCTCTCCAAGGAGCAGTGCTATTTCCAAACTTTTCTCATGTGACTACTGCGTATTTCTAAAGGCCAGATTTCTCCCTTCCCCCACCAGCTCTGCAGTTGCGGCTTTTCCTGTCCCTTGTGCCCTTCGCCAGCTGAAGATGCACTAGAGCTAAGTCCAGTGAACAAGTTGTGAATCTGGATCCTGCATCCTGTGGGATGCAATCACCAGTAATGCTGAGCCTTTGTGCAACAAATACTTGATGGTATCGATGCTAGCTCACTTCATTTCTATGGCTCTTCCTGGGTTATGTGAGTAGTAATTTTTGTATTAGAACCAGTTTGTCAAATTGTCAAGGAAGGTCTGCCACGTAGCTCTCGCCTCCCATGTAGTAACATCAGTGCTGACCTCCTCTAGCTATTCAGAGGCAGTGATTTTCTGTCATATGATACCAGGATGCAATCAGCAAGATGGAGAGGCTAGAATCAAGAGCTCTCAAGGGTGCGCTGCCTTAGTAAGACTTTAAGAAAACATCGTAAGACGGTTGCCTCAGTAGTAAGCTGCATAACATGTCCCAGGAATGAGGAGCGTGTTTTGCCAGTGAAATACAGGCTGCAGCCCTTCACTGGCTAGTGAGTGCCTGTACCCTTTGTCAGCGCAAGCCTGGTCCCAGGTAGGTAGGTCTCTCACTTAGTGTAACCTTGGGAAGGGAAATGTGACTGCTTTTAGTATGGTCGGTGCAGTTGTCTGTTTTATTTTTTCCCCAGCTTTGCTGTTCAAGCCTGACCTGGGCAAGTGAGCTTCAGGCTTGAAACCTGGCCTGACACTGTGGAGATGTTTTTGGCCTGTAACCCCAAGAAACACCAAGCTGCAATACAGTGGAGCTCTTCTGCCTTCCAGTGGTCTGTTAGCTCATGGGCATTTAGTAACCCGAATGATCATGTCTCCGTTGCTAGCTTCGTCCTCAGTGTGACCACATTGGCTTTGGCAGAGAGAGTCAATACATGTCTCTTGCCCATACCCTTAGCCTGTACATGTTTTGAAATATATCTTAAGTATATTTTTTTGCTGAAGGGTAGAGCTGAGGAGCAGTTGCCTGTGCCTACCCAGTGCCACTCTGCACTCCTAGTTGGAAAGCAGCCTGGCCTCTCACATAGACCAAAGACCCCACTGCTGATAGTTTTGCTGTGTGCTTGCTTTCTTGTGTCTCACCAGAGAAGTTTCACTGCGTGCACTGATTCTGTTTTGACAAGATCTGCTCATACAAGCTTTGGGGCTCTTTTCCCAAGGACATAAAGGGTGATCTGGGATGGCAAAGGGGCACAGGAGAACAGTGGCTGAGGCAGCTGCTGTCTCTGTTGCTTTGGTGGAAGCAGACAATGCTCTGACATTGGCTGACAGAGGGTGCAAAACTCCAGCGGTGTCTGAGGTATATGGCTAAAAGGTACCACAGAAAAGGATTCAAATCCTCTGTGGGTAATGCTTGGATGTGTTGTCTTAAAAGCTCTGGTGACCTGCCAGCCAGATGAATTCCAGTGTGGCGATGGGACCTGTATCCATGGAGCAAAGCAGTGTGACAAGGTGCATGACTGTCCTGACAACAGCGATGAGGCAGGCTGTGTCCAAGGTAGGTACAGACAGCTCCACACTCCTTGTGGGCCCTGGCAGGCTGCTTCCTGAAGAGAGTTTTAAGCCGTTCTGGCAGTGGGGTTGCTTGGGAGAGATGATTGTGCTGACCAGGCAGACTGCATGACTTTAAAAGTTCCTTGCATGATACTCAGGCTTAATGTTCATTTGCTTAATCCCATCCGTTTCTGCTAATGACACCCTCTTGAAGCTTTATGTCGGGCTTTTTGTTGTCATGAGCCTCATCTAACTTAGTTGCTTTCCTCTCTTGCCCGACATGACAGAGTCAGCATGTGAAAGTCCCAGCAAGTTTCAGTGTAAAAGTGGAGAGTGCATTGACGGAGGCAAAGTGTGCGATTCACATAGAGACTGCAGGGACTGGTCTGACGAGCCTCTGAAAGAATGTGGTACAGTACTTGCCTTCTACGTGTTGCTCCTGTTGTAACTGCTTCCCCTCTCCTCCATCTGGTGCTCACAGCTTTGAGTGTAACCACATGTAGCTGCTAATGCTATTTCTCACTCAGCTCCTCTTTCCTTCCCTGTATTCTCTCATCACCCTTCATATGAATATAATTAGTAGCCTAGTCCGATCATCTTTAAGTTTGAACTGTGCCCTTCTCAGCTCAGCTTTTATTCTTGGAGGGATGTATGAACTGAGCACAGGACTAGGAACCAGGAATTACCCCTCTCCCCAGATACTAGTGTTCTCCATAGCACAGAGCAGTTTATTTAGCCTCATTGTCTAAATTATCTTTGAATTGTAAGATGGTGATAACATCATAAAAATTTAGCATTAGGAACATGCTTTGAAGGTGAATGCACACAGAATGACAGCAATCACTGAGACATGACTTGAGCCATTTCTGGCTTTTACATGTTGTTGCTGCTTCCAGAGGTTGCTCTCTGCAGTGTCCTGCCAGCTCTGGGCTAGAGAGAACGCGCAAGACACAAGAAGTGGGGATTTGCATCAGGGCTATCAGACTCAGCAGAACAGAAAGCCCAGGCCAGAGGGCTGTGCTGCTCTCCCTATGGCAGCCCCTCTCTCACCTTTCCCACCAGGTACCAGCCTCAGTCTGGAGCATTACTCAAACACATTTGGGTTTTTTCCCCAGTGCGGAAATGTCTCACTTTCCAGGACATCATGGAGCGCCTGCCTCTTACGTAACTCACATTCAGGAACAATTGTCATTCTCTTTGTATCAGACAAGTGCGTGTGCATGCCTAGTGAGGATCCTGTTACCTTGTGCTTTCCGTATACCCTTGCTTTCTTCCACACTAATCCACATCTCCCTGTATTTCTGAGTGAGTGTTGCAACTTGTTTGCCTGTGGGGGTCTTCCAACAAAGCTGTCAGCCCAGTTTGTCTCAGGAGACTGGGCAGTGGCACAGCACAGCTGGGCTTGGTGCTCAACCTTACAGTGGTGCCAGTGGCTGACTTGGTGCAGTCCCAGGCTGGCAGTGAAGAGTCTTTTAAGTTAGGAAGCTGAGCAGAGAGTAGCCCCCAAAGGCAACAGGTTTCTTTAAGAGTGCAGAATGATTTGGATTGCTATGAATGTAACGCCTACCCACAAGTAATCCTCGCAGAAGGCAGGAGGTACAGGTGCTCCTCATCTTGGTGTGTCTGTCTAGCTGTGTGCTAGACACTGCAGGTGCCCTCCAAGGTTCCCCCAAAAAGCATGGCAAAAGGCAGAACATCACTTGTCTTATTTTAGGCAGGCAGTGAATATACTGCTGAAGTTTGGGTAACAGGCAGCAGCTGCCCAGCAGAAAGAGAACAGGCTAACAGCTCTGCCCGGCTCCTCCTCAGCTCCTATTGAGAAGTGCTGCAAGTGAACCAGCACTTGATTTACAGTCTCTAAATCCATTCCGCAAAGCACCTCTGAACCAGGGGAATCATCTGAGGAAGGATTTGCTTGTTAGTTGAAACAGCCTTTGTAGTATTTTGCAGAGAGCAGTTGTGCGTATTTATGACCCAATTTGCTAGACACCTATGCAAGTGTAGGAATAGGTGATATCCATTAATAAACATCATTGAACAGTGAGATCACACAATGTGACTCTGCGGACACCTTCTTGGAGCCTAGTGAACATGCTCTATTAAAAATGTATTGTGTGTGTCTTTGATAGGAAGATGAAAGCATCCCAGACCTGAGATGGCGTTCCTTCTGGTGTGATACTTTCCTAGTCTTACTGACTTAATTGGCTTGTGGTTGTTTTCATTTTCTTCCAAGAGCTCTGGTTTAATGGCTTTGCTGTACTGCTCACCTGCAGTGTGCAAGGAAGCAAGAAGTAAAAGATAAATGAAAAATTTGCCTTTAAATTGCATTACAGATTGAAGCAAATCATTTTTGCTTCTTCTAGTGAGCCCACTATACCTGAAATCCCACAGCTGCTGTTCAGCAGTCTTACTTAGGGAGAGGACTTTCTCTTCACCTTGTGTAAGTTAATTACAACAGCAAGGCTATTTCTGACAGAAAACCAGCTTTCCTCAACCTCTCATTCAGTTCTAGTTACAAGGATCCATTTAGTCTGTTTTTCATTTCAGCACTTGAAAGCAGGATCAGAGAGGTGGCCTTGGATTAGACAGGGACCCAGGAGAGGATGGGGGCTGTTGCTTCATAAATTGCACACTTGGGCTGATGCAGGCTGCCAGCAGAGACTGTTGTGTGGGAGGTGTTTGTGGGAGGACTGTATCTTGGTGCTAATGGAGTATCTCTGACAGACTGTACTTTGGTGTGTTCTGGAATTTTCACATAGATCATTCTTTGGAGCTAGATGGGAAAATAGTACAGTATTTCAAAATAGCTGACCCCTGGGAGATGAGACTCTCCCAGCATGAATTACTAAAACTCAGAGAGACTGTTCAGAAAAGTCAACATGAACCAGTGCATGGGGAAGAAGGAAACTCCTGGAGAGAGCCCTTAGGTCCCTTGGAAGTTCCTCACATCTGGCAGAACATGCTCAAAGCAGCAGCTCTCTGATGGGATGAGATGCAGAGATTCACATATGCTGTATCGCCAGGGCTCCCTATTCATTCGCCACTAGCTTTCAGTCCAAGTGATCCTATGTTGGTTTGGAATAATAAAGAGCAAGGTGATACGGTGGTGACTTCCTATCTGTGAAGTCACTCATATGATCTATTGGGCCAGCTCCTGGCTACCAAAAGCTGCTAGATATGGGAAATTTCTGAGGACCTTAACCTCTCTTAATTTCATTCAATCTTACAACTAAAAGCCCTCCTTTATCATAGATAATCTGTATATCCCTTCCAGGTATTAATGAATGCTCTATGAACAACGGTGGTTGCTCACACATATGCAAAGACTTGAAGATTGGTTATGAATGTGAATGCCCGCCTGGATACAAGCTTCTGGATAAAAAAACGTGTGGAGGTAATTTACATGCAAACAGCAGTCCCTTGTGTTTCACCATACAGAGATGCGATTATATTCACTTCAGCATTGCTCTATCACAGATGGTTTGATTTCAAGTTATTGATGGGTTTCAAACACTCCTTTCAGACATAGATGAATGTGAGAATCCAGACGCTTGTAGCCAGATCTGCATTAATTACAAGGGGGACTACAAATGTGAGTGCTACGAGGGATATGAGATGGACACCCTGTCCAAGAACTGCAAAGCTGTAGGTAAGACAATCCCACAGGCACTTAAACTTTGCTTGATCAACATCACAACTCCGATAAGAAAACATGCTTGCAGGGCTGAGGCTAGGGGAACAGAAACAAAAGGGAACTAGCAAAGCAAGCAAGCAAAGACATTTCATTTCAAGCAGCACGGAACTGCTGCAGTGATAGCAGATGCATCTCTAGGCAAGAACTACCAATCATGCAGATCAGAATATTTTAACAATGTACAGAGCAAGCTTACAGTCACTAGTTGGCTGTTTGAAGTTGAAACTAGAAAAGAAAGTCTCTTGACAGGTGTTATTAAAAACAGTGCAGCAAAAACATTTAGTGGTAGTAGTATTAAAAGGAAGAAAACATCCCAATTAAAGCATGGTTGGTTAGCCACCTCTCCACCTTCCCAGCCTCTTACACAAATACCAACATGAACACCGGTAGTTTGCTTAACCTTATTGCAAAAATGAATGTCAGAGGGAATAGAAAGCTGAATGGTGCAAAACTGAGCATTGGCCATGCTGAGGGTTTCTTTAATGGAAAGAGGGGGAAGGGTGAGTTACCTGCAATACAGAATTGCTTCTCTAGTGTTACCCTGCCACATCTATATGACCTCTTTTTTTCCCAAGTTCTATATGGTATGTACAGTGTCCAGCTGTCCTCATAAAGTCTGTTAGTCTCACATCTGCAGTGAGTTAGGACTGACCCAAATTCTGGGACACTGTATGGCATCTAACCAACACTTGTTGGTTAGAAAATTCTGTTGTGCCCGAGAGCCTGTGCTGGGAACCCTGCTGCACCACATATTCCAGAGCTAGAACCTTGTCCCAGCTCTTCCCTTTTAGTTTCATATTCCTCAGTCCCCTTTTGTCTTTCCCAGTGGAAAGGCACTCTTCGCTAGGGTATTCTGCTGGCCACTATTGGAGACAAACCAGTCTAACCCACTAAAGCTTGTCCTGAGCCTCCCATCCTGTCCCTACCTCACATAGGGAGGCGCACAAAGAGCAAACTAAAGCTTCAGCTCTTTGACTCGCAGCTTATTTTAGTGACACTTAAGAACACAGAGACTCACGCGCTCTGCTACTTGCAGAAGGCAAGGATGTGCCCCTCTTGACCTGAGCCTAGAGACATAGATGTCTGCCTCCCACGGTAGGAAACTGGCCTCCATGGGGCCCACTGTGAATAACCGTGGAGGCTAAGGGTGCTGGCTGTGGTCTTCTAGGCAAAATAATTATTGGTTTTCTACGTGTCCTGCTGTCCTGTAAGCTTTATGCTCCATGAGAGGCTCTGGCCTGGGCTGGCCTGAGATCACGACTGCGGTAGCAGTATCACCAGCACCCAGGCTGCAGGCTCTGGCCCCACAGAAAAAGACATGTGAACTGCCTGAGCCCAAGTGCTCAGGTGGATTCTGTGAGTTCTGCATGTACCTGACAGTCTAAAATTTTTCCCTGGCAACCAGTTCTGGCTTTGCTGAATTCAATGTGGCTCTAACATGCCTCAAGTATGGCTGCCTCCTTTCCCTCCAGACAGTCCAGAGGGCTGTTTCTTCCTTGTCCTGGCCACGAGTCACCAAAATCTGGCCCATGTATTTTATATCTAAATTGTGTAATTGAAGGTGAGGATATTCCCCAGAGTTTTGGTTGTGGCTTAGCAGAATGGGCAGACCAAGAGCCAGTGTGCATCTAGTGATCACAGAGGTGCTGCGGTCTGTGTCCACGTGTGATAGCTCTGCCTCTGGAAGCCACTTACACTTGCTGCTGGTGAGGTAGTGTAAAGCTTCCTTACAGAGCAGAACTATCACTAATAGTTCTGTTGTTCTTTGAGAAATGACAGCTGAATCCAGCCCTTCGATCAGCTGCTAAAATGACAAATGTGCTTATTTTCTGTGGTAGGCAAGAGTCCGTACCTGATCTTCACCAATCGGCATGAGGTCCGTAAGATAGACCTGGTGAAAAGGGACTATTCTCGCATCATTCCAATGCTGAAGAATGTTGTGGCCCTGGATGTGGAGGTGTCAACAAACAGAATATATTGGTGTGATTTGTTCTACCGAAAAATCTACAGGTAAGGGGCAAGAGAGGATGCGTGTTTTGGTATCTTTCCAAAGCTATGGTTTAATCTTTACCGCTTAAGGACAATCTGCAGAGAACAATGCAGGGTACAGTGAACCTGAGGGCTTTTCTTCCCTTACTGGATTACCTGTTGTCCTGGTTTCAGCCCACGACACCTGTTGTGGCCCAGACTTTGTAAGCTTTTTTAGGAAATGGTAAAGAAATGAGGGGCTTGTGCACTTACCTGGTTTGATCAGTAATAGATCCTGCTGCAGTTGTGCAATTACACATAGACTCTTGTTTACTAAAACATAATATTGCTAAGCAATGCTGTGCAAGACAGCTGTGTGCTTGCTGTACGTGAACCCACAAAGGACTTGGCATCTGAAAGCACAAAAGAGGCAAACGGTGTGAGCCAGGAGGTAACAACACAGATACTATCTGCCTACTGTAGTCTCTGGTAGACTGGATTTAAATTCACAGCACTTGACCACAGTACACATTCTGTAATTCTCATTCTCCCTCCTCCTTCAGCTGTTTTTGTGGCATCCATCACAGTATTATGTACCAGGGTCTGTGAGTGCACCTAGTCAAAACTGTTATTTAATTTATGTGCTGAAAATCCCCCATGTATATTCTGATTTGCATAGCTATTGCACCCTTTTGCAGCCTCTACAGTGATTTGTTCTGGGTTTTAGCTAATGATCAGGCAAAGGCTGATTGGTTTCAGTGTGTGGGAGCCAAGCCAGGGTTTCTGCAGGCTGTGGTAGCTCCCCTGCCATTGGCAGGGAAATCTGCCCAGGCTGTGCTGAGTATTAAGCACTGAAGTAGGTAGGCGGGTACCCTGAGCGGGCCTGTGGGGCTCTGAAAATGGGGAGATGGTTCAGAAGAAAGCTGCCTGCTTTCACTGTGTCTGATTCTGTAGGCACAAGCAGGGGTGGGTAAGGGCTTCATGTTCATACACAACAAATTATACAAGACACACTGCTCCTTCTGCAGCGCTCTGATGGTGAATGCCCTGGGGCACTGGGCACCACTGAACAGTGTTCATACCCTGAATATGGCTATACCAAGCCTTTTTCTTTTTCGAAACAGCAGAATTTTTCTTTTTCTTACTCCTACTTGCATTAGCTTTGTTGTAAGTCCCACCTTTTCTGCAGAGCAAGGTGTGCAGTTACAACTTCTTAACAATTAATGTTCCTGTTTAAGATACTGCTGCTACCACTAATATCAAACAGTTCTGAACAAAAGCCACCACGTCCTTCCAGCAGAGAATAGGACTCCACCTGCAGGAGTCCTCTGGGGAAAAGCAGTTTGTAGTTGAGAGGTTATCGCAAGGTGAAAACTATGGTGCAGGAGGTAATTGCTGGCAAGAGATCCCACCTTCCTTAATGCTCACCTCGCTTGCCTTTCCAGATCCTCTCCCACTGAGGTCATTTCCTCTTTGATCAGATCTTTGATCTGACCTTAAAAGGTCAGAAGATCTTTTACAATACTTAGTTACTGGGAGAATTGAAACGTCTGTATTTTAGCCTTCCCATTCTGAAAGCCGCAGGAGCCTCTTGGCTTCCCCACCAGTACAGTGAGTCACACTGAGGGTACAGCACAGCAGCTCACTGCAGTGGTGGAGAGGAGTCTTGGGAACATTGTTAGACACCCTGCAGAAGAACCCTGATGTTACCGTTCTTTTGGTGTTGGGTCAGAGAGAAACCAAAACCATTCCTTGTAGTGAAGATGCAGTAGCGTGCTGTTAATCCAGCCTGATTCTGCACAGCCGCTCCACCCTGGACCGCAGACCATGAGACAGTGTCAAGAATTCCCGGTTTTAGACATTTGTTTCCAAGTCTCTAATCTGATACTTGAGAGCTCAGCTCCTGTATGACTTACCTTCTCATTCCATGACCAAAGGCAGGATAGCCAGTGAAAAGGAGATGTAAACCATCTTGCAGTTTCAAATATTTGGGGGCAGGGGGACAATGACTTTCTGTGCTTTTATAACTTTTCTAAGATGTAAGAAGTTACTCTAAGAGCCAGACTAAGCTCTTAGAAATGCTGATGCAAACTAAGAATAACTCCATTTCAGTTCACTAAGTGCAACTGATATTCGTGCAGGGGCAACAGAGCAGAATCAGCCTGTGCGCTTATAGGAGCAACATTGAGTTATTTATGAAACTTCTGTGTGGAGTTTGCTGCCTTTCATTAGTGTTTTGAAAGATTTTGAGGCTGCCACTGACATTTAGTGAACATTTCCTTTGTATCTAAGGAGATCACTTGGCAAATTAGTACAGCTCCATGAATTCCTTTGATGAATCATAATTAGTTATACAGGTCCTAATTCTGCAATACATTTAAGCACATTTATTTGCGTGCTGAGTTCGACTCTCTTCAGCAGAGCACTGGAGATTATATTTCTAATGTCCATAAACCCCATGAATCGATGTTTTGCTGAATTGTGCAGTTATAGCAGGAAGCAGGTAGAAAAATAAAATGACAGTTCCCTATTCTGGAAATGCCTAACATCCAGATACAGGGAAATAAGAACAAGTTGTAGGAGAAAGCAGCAGATTGCAGCATGTATCCATAAGGGTTTCTGTGTCAAGCATGCTGCCACATGTGCACTTTCTTTCCATGGGGGTGCAGTGGTGCTACCTGGCATGCAGTTGGCTGAGGTCGAAGCCCATGCACATGTGCACAGCCCTCTGTGCGCCGTGTGTCTGTCCAGTGACAACCCTGTCTTTGCAGTGCCTACATAGACAAAGCGAGTGACACAGCTGAGCAGGTGATTTTGATAGACAGCCAGCTGAACTCTCCTGAAGGACTGGCAATAGACTGGGTTCATAAGAATATCTACTGGACGGATTCCGGAAACAAGACCATCTCAGTGGCCACTGCAGATGGGAGCCGGAGGAGGACACTTTTCAACAGTGACCTCAGTGAGCCAAGAGCCATTGCTGTTGATCCCACACGGAGGTAGGTGTAAAGACCACAAACACCCTCTTCGCCAACAGAGACATTCCAGTCTTCTTTCTCCCTCTTACAAACTTGTGAGCGGTTCTCATCTCATCAAGACTTCAGATGCCCTTTAGGATAGATAGAGCCATTGAACTTAAATGGGACTGCTGAGAAGGTTCAACCAACTCTTTGCAAGGCCACTGCTGTTAAAGAAAGTTCTGAAAATAACGGTCAGGTCATGTGTTGTTTGGGCCTGAGCTGGGCCAGGCACATAAGTTGTGCTGGGAAATTAAGTAGTCTGTCTGACATGTTTGTGGGCTACTTGGATAAGTGAAGTCCACATACCTAGCAGACACACCAGGGGATAGTTTGCATGGGGTTATTAAGGTGAGATTTTGCTTTCTAGTGCAAGTTTTGTGGCAGAATACCCTGTTGGACAGTATGTGGCCCCACTAGGTCCATATCAGAGTTAAACTGAAGTGGCTGAGGCGCCGCATAACAAGAACGCCTCCTACTCCAATTAGTAATGCAGATTTCTTATGCTAGAGTCCAATTTACAGTTTTCTTTGCATCTGTCTCTTTCAGGTTCATGTACTGGTCTGACTGGGGAGACAAAGCTAAGATCGAGAAAGCTGGCCTGAATGGTGTGGGGCGGCAAGTGCTGGTGGCTGACAACATTGAGTGGCCAAATGGCATCACACTTGGTAAGTGCCCAGGCTAGAGCTACAGCATCCACTGTGGCTGACATACATTTATTTTTATTGTTAAATAGGAAAACAAAATTGTAAATGTGCAAAGGCACCTGCACACAAAAATCCTGGAAATACTCTTGTCACTTCTGTCTCATCAACACGAGCTTTTTTATTTCAGTAGCAAGCATAGGCAGCAAGTCTTGCCACAGTCCGAACCTCATACTGCAGGAGCTTTGAGTTGCTCTTAGGTGTGCCTTAAGGCGAAGGGAAGTTTTTGGGGAGGATGCAGAGCTGCATCCAGAGCATGCAGGAAGCATCAGAGAGTCCTTGCTGCTAGCAACTCTGGACCTGGGCCTGTCTCAGAAGCAGTGTCAAGATCAGCCACTGGACTGATTAATGCACAGTACATCAAGGAAAGAGACTCCGCCTGCAGACCCCATTCCCCATCGATATGCCTGCGCAGCCGCTCTGGGTAGTGGTAGCGAGATGGAACCCATCTTGGCTCGTATCCTGCATCCTGCCGGCCCACGCAGGGCTGTGGTCGTTCTTGCTGCCACACCAAGCTGCAGGAGTGGAAAGGAGGTTTCCTGTGCTCATGGGGCAGCAGGGGACACCCTCCTCTGGAGTTGCAGCCATATATGCTTAATGCCATATGGATGTGAGGTTCTCTGCTTGGTTTTACATTTGAAAATTCTGGCCATGACAAGGATGTAGGAGAAAATGCTGCTACCAATTTTACTGGCATTCTTTAGTAATTAAGTTGACTAATTATTCTTTAGTAATTGTTATTCTTTAGTAATTAAGAAATACATTAATGATTTATTACAGAACTTGTTTTGTGTTGGCACTCATCCACTTGCATTCTGTTTATCTCATCCAAAGTGAGTGAATTTGCTCCAGGAAGAGAAATTCAGTGCTTAGCATTCTAAGTTACACTGGATCCTTCCCTCCCACTTTTACCTGCACCCTCCCCAAAAGCTGGCTGGTTGTGTTAGGAGTGTCCCCACCACCAGTGTTCCCCCAGCCTGCAACACAAGAAGGGTTTCTGGACCCAGGATTCTTCTTCACTAGAAATGTGTAAATCGCACAGCTCCTTCAGAGATGTGTTTCATTTGAATCACAGTTTTTGCTCTCCAACAAGAGACCAAGGACTAAATAGCCTTGAGATGAATGAAGCTTCTCCCTCAGGCACTGATGGAGTAACTCTGGGAAGCCCAAGCTGCTGCTGGCTTGCTCCTCCTGGTAACAAAAGATCCTCATTGTACAAAGCTGTCAGTCAGGCATTCCACACACACAGACACACACCCTCTCCAGAATGTTCCTCCTTTTTAATCTTATTTATAGGGTCTTATCCCAGCATATCTGGGCACTGATTCAAAATCGGATCTAGTGTTAAAAAAAAAAAAAAAAGGCCCAATAATAAAGAGATTAGTCATGCTCCCAGCAGGAAAAACATGCTGGGCAAGAGAAAAAGAGTTGCTGGAGTTGTGTATAATTTTGGTGCATTGTGTTTCATTTCTCAGATTTGCTGAATCAGCGTCTCTACTGGGTAGACTCCAAATTGCATTCACTGTCCTGCATTGATTTCAATGGCAGCAACAGAAAAGTTCTGATCTCTTCTGTTGACGATCTGAGCCATCCTTTTGGCTTAGCAGTGTTTGAGGTAAGAGTTGAAAACGGATGCAGAACAGACTAGAGACTGCAAGAAGTCTCAGAGCTCTTCTTGATTAAAAGCTCTGCCTTTTGCATAGCACAGAAAGCTCAGCGAGGGCGTTCGCTGCTATAGAAACAGATTAACCTGGTGTGGTTCAGTGGGGAAAATGGCTTTCTAAAGCCCTTAATCAGGAGCAATGCATTGTCTCATGCTTTTACCTAATATAGGACCAGTGCATCCGTGAGGGGCTGGTGGTGCCCAGCGTAAGACCTCCCACAGAATTGGAGAAGGGGTAAGGGGTTTTCCTTGATTTGAATTGAGACAACTGTCCATACAAAGGCTGAAACTATTAGCAAGGGAAGGGAGAAGCCACTTACTGTGATCAGCAGGTGGGACAACCATTCACTGAGTGACACTGCAAAATGTCTCTTGTCTTTTGAAAGCCAGACTTTGTGGGGAGCTGCATGGGCTCTGAGCAGCCTCTCAGCCCGCAGTGGAGCACTGTGCTGCTCTCAGCAGCTTTGTTTCACACCATCTTTGCATACCTGTGTTGCATTTTCTGGTGCCAACAGAACCCTCGGGGGAGGACGGCCCCATAAATTTTGCTGCATTGGCTAGTTGTTTCTGTTGTCTATCCCAGCACCTGCAGAAGTATCCTCAGAAACGTTTTCACCTGTCTCGGGAGTCTCAAGGCTTCAGCCCGGACTGTCTGTGCCAGCAAGACGCTGGCAGGGCTCCCCCTGCAGTCAACGTGCACCAGTGCATTGCTGAGGTTGGGGACTTCCCATTAAAATGGTGCTTGTTCACCTAGTTCTGAAAGGGCCAGGTAATTCTGTTTCAGGCTGAACTGCTCCAGTTATGACACAAAAACCCTGCTACACATCAAAGAAACTTTCCTGTTGCCAAAATTATAGCTCTGTCCTACAAAGACATAAGCCTCTTTTCACAAAGGCTTCTGACTCCTACTTGAGTATGTTCCACTGAAACTATGTTCCATTAGTCTTGTAGATTCAGTACTCTTGTACTATTCAGTGTCACACTGCAGCCTTACTAAAAGCAGTGCAGTAATTAATTAAATAGTACAGTTCAGACCCTCAAATGTCATTAGGAAAGAACTAAGACCTGCTGAGATCTGCAGAAATTCCTACATAAATGGGCATCCACATTTCTGCCATTAGTTTATACACAGTTACCCAGTGGCAGGGCCCACGCCCAACAGCTTCTTTGCAGTTTGTATCTCCTGCTTAAGATCTAAAGCATGTGTTCAGAACCGTGTTCCCCACCCTATCTCAGGAGTACTCCAGACGTATGGAAGACATAACTCCCTGCTTTGCCTGGGTGGAAGCAGAGAGGTAATCCAGCTCTTCCACTCTCCCTCCCCTGTTAGAGGATTGCCAGGTGTCACTAGCCTGGGGCAGTGAAGTCTCTCTGGTAGCTAAGCTGCTTTCTGTGACCATTTAAATGAATATGGGAAGAAAAGCTTCAACTTTGGCACCTCACTCTAGGTAAACTATAGCAGAGAAAGGTGTCTGGTTGGCTCCCTGTCAAGGCATGTGCCAGCCTCCTTTCTTTTCTCTTCATTTCACTTAACTAGGTTGGCTTTTGACTCAGCAAAACCCTCTTCCTTAAAACCCTTATTCCTCCTGTGCAATGAGCGTGATACCCAGGCATCTAACTTTGGGCACGGGTTTCCCCAAGACATTGCTGCTCTTGAGTTTTATTCTCATCAGCAGTGTTCAGAAGGATCTCTTGGGTTATTTAACCTCTGTACACCCTTCCTCATCTGAATGGCTGGTTAGACAAACAGACAACCCTTTTGCTTTTGAGAATTTGCCCTTGTTCTCCAGCAATGTGGCTTTCCTTACTGAAGTACGTGTGGTTTTTAGCAGGCAGCAGCATACATAGCTGACCAAGCAGCTAAATACTGTTTGATATCTGCAATTCCGGTGTACCTCCTTGACCAGTTATTTTGCATCTTCATCACAGTATGCCATGCAAGAAATATTAATAAAAAAGAGAAATAGATACTCATCTTCCAGGTGTGCTCTAGGCACCGTCCTCTTCATAGATACCTGTTTAATGCAAGTCTTGTATTAGAAAGGAGAAAAAAAATCAGCAGAGATAACAGAAGATTCTAGTATGGCCCTTTGGTTCTGCTCGTGATCCATCGCATCTTTTTTTTTTTTTTTAAAGGTTCAGAAACAGAATGGCTGCAACTTTTCTGTACTTAACCAAATTTCTGCTCTTTTATCTCAGTCTCATAGCTACTCAGCATTACTAAGCACTTTACAAGCAGGTAGGATTGCTATGCTTTTGAACATTAGAAAGGACAGTGTCCAAAAACGAAAAAAGCTGCAGATAGAAGTAGGATGAACTAAAAGTGCCCCAAGGTAGGAACACAGTGCACTAACTTTGTGACTACCGGAGTTTTATCCAATTTGAGTTGGATTTGAGCAGGGCTGGGTCAGAAATCGTATGTGTTTCCTGCAGGACAAAGTGTTCTGGACTGACCTGGAGAATGAAGCAATCTTCAGTGCAAACAGACTGAATGGCTTGGACATCTCCATTTTGGCAGAAAATCTCAATAATCCTCATGACATAGTGGTATTTCATGAATTAAAGCAGCCCAAAGGTAAGACACATCCTCAGGCTATCACGGCCCTAAATCAGGTTTATTTGAGCTAGTAAATGAAATGCTTCATGATGGTTCTTGATGAGAACAAAAGCACAGGTAATAATGTGAAATCAATTGCTAATGTTTGAAGTTCCTGCACAATTAATTTAGCAGCAGCATTTATTGAAAGGTCTGCAATTTGTTAATAGCTGTTTAATTAGCATGTTTGGTAACAGTGAGTTACTCTCGTTACTGTGATGCTTGCCATTCATTATATATTTGGGCAGTTTTTATAGTAGTGTGTAAGGTTTCACTCTACTCTGAACTGTAAAGATGCTTAAGCAGCCCAACTGAGGTAGGGAGTAGAAGAGTCTTCTTAAAGGACCTGGTATTTCTTTGCCAGGAACAAGAAATAATTAGAAAAATAACTTGTCTTTTCTTCCATCCTTGAACAGCTCCAGACTCCTGTGAGCTCAGCCCCCAACCAAATGGAGGCTGTGAGTATTTGTGTCTTCCTGCACCTCAGATCTCTCCCCATTCTCCCAAGTATACATGTGCCTGTCCTGACAATATGTGGCTGGGTTCCGACATGAAAAAATGCTACAAAGGTAAATACAGTCACATCACTGTTTTGCTATTCCAAGAAAATCATATTTACGGTGAATGTGTTTCCTGATGGTGGAACACAAACACTAGCTTTAACATTCCGCTACTTGCTGCCTTCTGAACACAGCATTATGGTGTCCTTTATTGAAAGCTTGTGTATTTTTGAAAGCACAACCAGAAAAAGATACAGCAGGAAGAGGAAAGAAGGGATAAGGCCCAGCACTAAAAGTGTGAATGGTCAATAAATCATTAAAATTTGCCACGTTATTGCCTTATAGATACTGGATCTGGAGAGGCCACAGTCACTGCTGGTAACATCCTGAAGAGACGAGTAGTTTCAGTGTAGTTTTCCCGTAATATGCAAATAGTTCCTGAGGTACTGAAAAACCTGCAAGTTTCTGAACTTCTTAACTACCTTCCATCCAGAATGCTTTATTAGTATTAATAAATTAAGCTTGACTTAAGGAAATCATTTCTGTAGCTTTAGGCAGAGAACTATCAATAGTCTATCTGGTAAATAGAATTGGAATCCGGTTTATGCTTCTAATCAGTAAACATAATCCTTCCCCAGCTTTGTATCACCGTTTGTGATTTGCTTTACTTACTTTAACCAAATTTCATTGTTGCTTTTCAGATCTTCCAACTGCTTCAACTACTGTACTGGTTTCTACAACCGCAGCATCCCAAACTGCTGGTACCACGACCATCGCAACTGTACTTGGCAGTGCCAATAACACCACTGAAGTCGTCCCCAAAGCTGTATCGGAAGCTACGATTACCACCCCAAGTTTTCATTTACATTCCACCACATCCATTCTGATAGATTCTGAGATGACCACGGGAAACAGCAACTTATCACAGCACTGTAAGAGAATGATATTCCTCTTTTCTTTTTCTATGTATATGGTATCACAAAAACTCAAGCACTGTTTGAGTGAGAGAGAGACCTGACCTAACATCTGAGTTACAAACAGGTCAGATGCAGGCGCATCCTGTTGTATAGCGGGAGACATTGGGTCCCCTCTCTGCAGACATCTGTGTTACGATGGCTGATGTGATTCTAGTTGCTTCGGACGTTGAGGAACTTACATCAGGTTTTCATCCAACAGACATGAAACAAACTCTAGAGATGAGGCCCTGAGAGTTCACACTAGTCCTTGCCTTGTGCCTAATGCTAGTTCATCCCAGCTTCAGTGCTGTTTGTAGTGCTGCATGCCATAATAAGGATAATGCTACAGGTGCTTCACCTGTTTTAATTGTTTAATTTTTAATGTGATGTAGCGCAAGCTGTGGGTCAAAAATGCCTCCTGTCCAGCTTTAGCCCTGCTGGACATTTGCACTTACTACTACAGCCCAAGACAAGCTGCTTCTGCTTTGCATGGCTGTTCTTTGCATATTAAGTGTGGCCTGATCCATGATATACATTGGAAGGTTTGCATTACATATGAGAAAAGTATCCCACTGGAGAGTACTAAGAGACTTTCCTCAAGTTCACCCTACATAATGAGTGTGTAATGAAACTCCAGCCAACCATCTCAGTGCTAACAGGTAATCCCTCTAGATCGTGCTGCCAAGGTAAAGCAGAAAAGCTGAACTGCTTTTAAAAAAAAAAAACCACCAAACAAACTCTAGTGCAGAGAGAAGACTTTATTCCTCAGGACTGTCATTCAAGATCTAGATTGCTCTAAAAACAGTAAAATACTTTCTTCCCCTAAATGTTTCACTGAGCAGAATAGGCAGTTCCCATTGCTCTAGAAAGCAAAATAAACTACCCCTGTTTGACTGGGGTGCCTGTTTGTAGGAATAGTGATGCAGCGCACTCTGTACTACATGTGGGAAAGCAGAATCCAATTTTTAAAATACATTCTTGTAAGTTCTTTTTGTGCAAATTTCTTCCCAATGCAGCAGTTAACATTTTAATAAGCCATGGAAGCAAGGTGCTTTAATTGTCCACATTTGAAATAGTCTGGCTTATTATTAAGTAAATAACTATGTAATAGAACAGCCTGCCACAGGGGAGTATTTAAAAGGATAAATGGTCTTTTAAATGCCATGAATTGTCTATCAAAAGACAAACTACAGTTAGTTCCTCCTCTCTCAGTTACTGATATTTTAGCAAAAATAAATTTTCTATGCTGATCCCTATTATAAGAGCTCAGATGAAACATTTTTAAGTATATAACTTGAAAAGTATATTATTTGTTTTAATTATTTTTCCCCATAATTGTGTTTTTCTCCAAGTAGAATATTGAGTTTTGGGGTCATTCTTGTATGCTGAGGCAGGCATATCACAGCAATGCAGTGATACATGTGTCTCATTAACTCCTTAGCTGTAAATAAAAACAAAAATAATTAAAAAGAAAAGCTGTGCAGATGGCTTTGAACTACATTATTTTTCTGACAGCTCAATAAATCATTAATTGTGTCAGTACCAGAAAGTGTTCTACTGTGGATTTTTAAGAGCACTATTCAGCATCCCCTAATCTATGCATGGAGTTTCCATTAAATGTCATGGTTTTTAAAACTGGCCTCCTTTTTTGTGCTTGAAAATTAGAGGCCGAAGTACAGTCACTTATTTCTGGTTAGAGCTTCTCTATCCGATCGTGCTGTACTCGGCTCTTTCCTTAACAAGCTGCGCGCTCCTGGTGTGTAGTTTGCAATCCTGCGAGGGCAGCAGCACTTTATGGCCAGGCTGTTTATCAGCTGAAGAAATAGCTCAGCCCAGCCCAGATTTGCGTGTGTATGTGTTTTATCTTCTCCATAATAATTTTATTACAAAACTTTTCATAAACTCGTTGATTACAAAAGCTTTCTGATGGGCAGAACAACATGGTTACTAACATAAAACAGTCTTTAGATACGGCTTTAAAACCAGCAATTAGTTAAATGATCAGAACAACTTCTATAATTACAGATGCAAATAATGACCAAGGCTTTGATTCAACTGTGACGGCGGCTGTTATTGGAATCGTCATTCCTGTCGGTGAGCTGATTTGATTTAACCTTTGAAGGAGATCATTCCAAAACACTAGTGTAAATACACTCTTCCAATTTTCAGGGTTGGGAGTGGGAAAGAGTACATGAACTGCAGAAATGGGGAAAAGTAGCCTGGCTTTGAGAAAATTGTACAAGGATGGATATCTACATGGGAACATCCCAGCAGATTCATGCCTGCTCACAGCCCTTTCTTTGCCCTTTCCTCAGTGGTCATTGGCTTGCTATGCATGGGGGGATACCTCATCTGGAGGAACTGGAAACGGAAGAATACTAAAAGCATGAATTTTGATAATCCAGTGTATAGGAAGACAACAGAGGAGGAAGATGAAGATGAAATCCACATTGGGCGGACTGCCCAAATTGGACATGTCTACCCAGCAGTAAGTATCTGAGGAAACTGCTGATGGAGAAGATTGATTTTGCTGACAGTTTAGATATAGAATTACCTCTAACCACTTACAGTGTTGGTTATTTGCCATATAATGACAAAAAACAGAACTTCTTTAATAATGATTGAATAGGCAGAAGCCTTCTAGGCAGCTCATGCAGTTGTCTTAGAATATACTGGTCTATATAGTAAGATATTCTGTTCAAATGGGGAACAATTGTCCCAATCAATATATGTAGTAAGCTGGCAAGTGTAAAGCTACCTATCTCAAAACCTCAATATGTGACAGCTGATTACTTATCCTCTGCTGGATTGCATTATATCCGTGCTTAGACTGCTACCAAATGTCTAAACTATCTTAAGTTTCTCTACAAACCAGGGAGAATATTTTCTCCATAATATAACAGTGTAAGGGAGGAGTGAATGAGGTTCTGTAAGAAATAAAGGAGATCTGCCTTGGCAAGATTAAGCTTTTCAAAGAGCAACCACTCATTTTGATAGTGAGTCTTGCGCATGCAGGAGAGAGCAGACCTGTTCTGCATGGCAGTTTGTCTGTTAAGGAGCCTCCTTCAAAGCAGCAGCTCTGGTGGGATGAAGCACTGGTAGTTAACAACTGCACAGAGATCTGTAAGTAATGGGTGAAGGCAATATAGCTGCTATAGGCGGGCACACAGGCAGTGCCCTATATTATCTCAGCATGCTGCTAAAGATCACACTGGAGAAGGTGTCATCCCCTACAAGGAACTTTTTCCAATACACAAGTGAAGTCAACCTTCCAACACCTCCTTAGTAACACTTGAGCAAGTGACCCCGTTTGAGGGGAAAAAAAACAGTGCATAAAATGGATTTGTCACCAATACAGTAGGGACAACAATGAGATTTTTAAGACAAAATACAAGTTAGCAACAGTGTCACAAGTCACAAATTTTTTCAAGCGTGTGGGTTTTTTTTTTCCCCTTCACAGCGTGTAGCATTAAGCTTAGAAGATGATGGGTTGCCATAAGGATGACGTTGCTGCTCCAGACACCACCGTGAACAAACCTGCTTTGGATCACAGAACCTGCTCCTTTTTGATCGTTATTTATGTTGCAGAAGGGTAACCACAAAGTTATAATGAACTGCAAACATCCAAAGGATGTGAGAGTTTTGTATGTATAATCTTTTATACACATTTTAACTTGTTGCACTACCCGTTTGTGATAGTGAATAAGCGACAGCTGAGCTACTAACTCAATGTACATAACCAGCCAGGCTGAAAGTTCAGTAGCTATTGCTTTATTTTAAGACTATATTTATAGATATTTTGTAAATATGTTGACTATGCTTTGTGGCTATCCATCAACATAAGTAAAACAAATTCTGTACAGGCTGTTTAGAAATATTTATTAACAAAATCTGGATTATAAGATCTGTTCTGTAAATATAGTAGAGGGGTGAGAGTATTTATTTTTTGTATGTTTGGCTTGCTGTGCATAGATCTGAGTATATATCTATCTAGACTAGATAGATATATAGGCATATAAATATATACATATATAAAAATATACATATATTTTAAAACTACTAGCCTATGTTTATGAAAATTAGCGATAATTGAATTTTTACAGGATGTTTGAGAAGTTTGCTTTAAAACCTAAGGACACTAAGTAAGAGCGCCGCACAGTAAGATAGCGGACAAGTGAAGCAGTCCCACAGCAAACAGAGCTCCTATTTTCCAAACTGGCTCGCAAGGGTTGCTTCTACATTTTCCCATCTATCCAGAAAGCTTCCTCTGCAGTGCTTTTAACTGAGGAGCTATTGCTTGCAGCATTTCAGTCAGGAGAAACTCCTACGGCACCCAGTTTCTTTGTGTTGTATTGTTGCTTTTACCAGCTTGGTACAAAGTTGATTCAAGTTTTTTGTTTGTTTCTAAATGTAAATCTAAATGCTTTTCCCCACCACCAATCTCGCACTTCTCAAATTAGCTTAGAATTAGTAGAAACAAAGATTTAGCCATATACTTCCATACACCCAAAGTGAGCACTCTTACCTGGCTCATGAGGGAAAACACACCACCACAGTAAGAAAAGTTAATTCCTTCCCTCCTTGCCGTTTTCCCCTACTCCTACTGATAAAGAGTCCAAATTTAGGAGATGCTGTGGGGCAGTGTCTTAATTCAGTGTATGTAGAATTCAGTGAGGTGCAGCAATTATCTTCCAACTTACTGCCAGAGGAACCACCTGCACCATGGTAGGTCTCCCATAGAGCACGAGGCAAGGAAGTTAAAGGCAGTTCACAGCCATATCAGCATGTTTGGCTGGGTTATCCTGCACCTTGCAGAAAAAACACTGGTTTTTCTTATCTCATTCTGTAAGATTCCCAGGGAATTCACTTACCTTAATGGACTAGTACCTCCCTGTACCAAAGCCTAGAGAAATCATCCTAGTCTAGTAGAAGACAGTCAGCCTGGAAAGGTTTGGGGTTTTTTCCTTTTGTTTTTCTTTCTGTTAGAATAAATCCACAGTGTAATGTGCACTGGAAGTTGATTCTTGACTTAGAAAAGGAAGAAGGTATCTAAAGACCTAGTATGCATTACAGACATAATGCATACTCTCAAAATACTTACTGGCTTGTGTAATAATCAAGCATCCTTCTATTCAAATTTTAGATTTTAAGGCAGTGAAAAATTAATTGAGATTTCCAATGACTGTTTTAAGGTATGAAGCTCTGTTTCTACAAATCCATGCACTGTGTGCATGAAAAACACTGAGAAAAGGCTGTATGTGGTAACACTGTAACTAACAGATGAATGTAAATATATTTGAAAGTTCTACAGTTTTGATACTTTTTTAAAAACACACACAAACAAACCTGTATAAACCATGTATAAAAGGCTGCAGTTTTTTCAAACCATTGTAAATGAACTCAATGTGCAGTGCTGATTTCAACCTTCCCAGATTTGTAACTACTGAGAAGTCAAACACCAAATTTGGTTTTTTAAGAAATTAATTATTTTACATAACAGTTCAGATTGTTAGGATGATATTTAACATTGTAATCATTTCTGATCTCTGTCTTGTCATATTGAAGTTCTGTTAGAGTAAGTCCTTGCTTGGTGCCTTTTGTGTTTCAGTTGTTGTGTCCCGGACAAAAGGACCAGGGAGGGGCGGGGGAGGGACCTGCTCTGTGTAACACTCGCTGTACTTAATCAATAAGGATTACTGAAAACCAAATGAACGCGTTTGTAAAACAGTGCACTGTTTCTATAGAAAGATTAAATTTTTTTATCTGGGATTACTGAATTAATTACTTTGTACTGCCAGAAGTGCTGTCCCAGACCTGGGACTGTATCATATTTTGGTCTGAGTTTTCCTTAACTCTTAATTGTCCAAACCCAAAATGGGACTTGGGAACACTGTTGTATAATTCAGCTGTTTGTTTAGCTGCAGCTTTGCCATAGCACCACTGAAAACCGTTCATATTCTACATGTAAATGAACAGACCATTTTGTTCTGAATCGCCTTTCCCTGACACTTTGGTTTTAGTCATCTTCAAATCACATGGAAGATGGTACTGGGTTCATTATTTCCTTGAGATGAACAGTTACCTCAGTGATGTAACTGGAGTGAGTAAAGCATCCAGTGGTCCACACACACTAGTTCTTACCTGCTGTCCAGAAGGTGTTGTCTCGAAAGTGAATGGGCGTACACAACAAAGCTGGTGTAGTTCTTAACCCAAACTATTACATGTTAGACTATTCAACCACTAGTTGCAAACTACCCAATTTCTTCATACAGCCTTTAGTAACATATATCTACAGAAGCTGAAAAATTTGTTACAGTTACAGGCAAATATGCATCCTCTTGCCATCCTGAAAAAAAGACAAATACTGCTGTTCTTGAACTTACAACAGGCAGTCTTAATTTTTTTTTTAAGTACAATCAGTTTCATCTACGGAAATAAAGCCAAAATGAGATCCATTGCACAAGAAGTACAATGATAGCTTTAGTTGGAGACACAAGTCTCCAGTGCTTTCAATGCTTGAAAGATTTCTCTCCTTGCTATCGCTGTATGGCCCCTTTGATCTGTGTGTGGGAAATCTACTGCATAACTTAACTTAAAATTCAAGTTATGAGCCAGGGGGATGACGTAGTCATAAATACCAATATCCATTGATAGTACCTCTTCAAAACCAAGACAACCAGATGAATGACCATTCTCTTCCCCACCCCAGGTCATTTGCAGGATCGCCTCAAAGAACCATTAGACATCAGAGCACAGAAGACAATACAACCTTTCACTGTCACATGTCCTTACAAAGCCTTTTGAAGCAGGATATTTCTTTAAAGTAACTTTCGGTCAATTTTTGTCCCTAAAGGAACACTGCCAGGCAGCTAACACTTTTCAGATACAAATAGTTATTACCAAATTAATATGGACTACTAGTAAATATTGGTGGCTTAGTTTTCTATTTAACTGAAAATGGGGTTTTCTTACTTTAAAGTAAAGTATTTCTCCATTTCAGTTACATATTTTAGCAGAATAATATGGTAGCAAATAAATAGAAAAACTGACAACTACAAAATCTCTCCAGGTCTAAATAGGGAGGACAGCACAAATGAAGAGAAGTGAAGGAGCCTCTTAAGAGAGTCCCAAGCCTATGTGGGGCATTGAGGTATGCCTGCTAAAACAACAATTTCCCGCCCCCCGTTTTTTTTACTCTATGCTGTACTACCAATAAAATTTTGTGTTTCACTTCTTACACATTTGTATAACTGTTGTGTATGAGATAATCCATATGAATACTGTACTGCCTACTTCCGTTAAGATATTGTACAACTACACATACTCATAAATCCCATTAGTGTTTATATAACATATGTAACTCGGTTACCTCTGCCTTCTGCAGAACACATGCATCCTCTCCTCACACTGAGTTTGCTGCCCATCAAATCAGTCCTTTGTGAAAGTTTTAAATCTGTCTTCCTAATTGACATCCTTGCCTTCAAGAAGGGAGCTATATCCATGGTCTGTTGCAAGCTTTTTCACTGTGTTGATGCAGGAGTTGAGTAATGCCCAGTTCAGTCCTCTCCTAAATGTGCAGCGTCAACACTGGAAGGATTCAAAGGGAGAAAGATAGCACCAGAGACAGTGAATGTAGGTGTGGGATACACAACCCACCTTTTAGATTCAAGCCCCAGGCCCTTTGCACATTAACATGCCAGGTGCTTAGTGGCCAGCCCAAAATACTAACAGAATGCCCACACTCACATGCCCTCCTCCCTCTTGCCTTGCAGGTCCTGGTGCCCTCTATTCAAACAGCTCTAATAAACAGGAGCACCTTGTCAGGGTTTGCATTGACCAAGGGAGCCCTGGAAACAGCACTGGTTGATGAATGTAACGGGACAGTCCCAGGTGACAGCTTAGAACAGTAGTTTTCAGTCATAGTTGGAGGGTGGTTACGGATTGTCCCGATGACAAAAGCTGGGGCTGCAGCTTTGCAGCTGTCCGTTTCTGCCACAAACGATGATTCCCATGGAATGGCAGCCAAGACTGTCATTTTATGATGAGGTGAAATGTGGTAAATCTGGGGTGAAGCAGAGCTGTCAAAGTCTGCGCCAGGCACAGGGCTGTCTGAGGTCCTGCACATAAAGAGTGAGACTGAACCTAATCTGCTACAACGAGCTAGAGGAAAGGCATACACTGGTCATCCTCGTCACAAAAATAACAAACAAAATACACAGAGCCATGCATTTCAGTACATAATCTGAAGTCCCTGTAAGGGAAAAGGGAGGGTTGACTTTCTTCGGGGTAGTGACAAAGAACTAACTGGCTACTCTCAGCTAGATTAAATGTGTCTGGCAAAGAGTTTACCAAGCTCATTGCACCTTGGTCAGTAGGAAACAAACTGAGCTTGTGCACCACCTTTTACTTGTTACAGCTACAACCACAGACTCCCCAGCCAAGACACCAGTCTCACAGAATCAAATTTTACACAGAAAAAGATGACCTTGTGGCTTTTGATATTGCAGCAGCAGACACAGCAATGCAAAAGATTACCTCACAGCAGTGTCCCCAGAGGTAAGGCCATCTGCTTCGGGACACTGAATGTAGATTTCTCATACCTGCAGTGGCAGCATCTACCAGGAGAAACCAACAAGCACTAGTTAAGGCAATGTTCTTAGCTCTTACAGGAGGTTGTATCTGTACATCATCAACAATAAGAATGAGAATTAACACGATTTAAAAAAATAGTAGTCTTTTCCAAATTATTTGCAGCATTCAAATGGGAGAACATTTTCTTAAGGGATTAGCTGCAGCTGCCTGCTAAGTTCTCCACACTACTAAAAGGAAACCATTGTAATCATGTCAGTCATGATAAGGCAGCCATTTAACATGGAGCTAAAAGTTATGATAGCGTAACAAGCAAATCTCCCTGATATTTTGATAGGCCCAAGCCTGGGTACATGGAAGCCTTACACGGGATTACAGCAAAGAGAAGGCTGAACAGATGCTTTTTTTGTTGTGGTCTTCACATCAGTTCAGTTCTTCAGTCCTTGCCTATAGGCCACAAAGTCACAGAATCACTAGGTTGGAAAGGACCTTCAAGATCATCAAGTCCAACCATTAATCCAGCGCCACCATGTCCCCTAAACCATGTCCTGAAGCACCACATCCACACATTTTTTGAACACTTCCAGAGATGGTGACTCCACCACCTCCCTGGGCAGCCTGTTCCAATGGCTGACCACTCTCTCCGTGAAGAAATTTTTCCTAATATCCAATCTAAACCTCCCCTGGTGCAACTTGAGGCCATTTCCTCTTGTCCTATCACTAGTTACTTGGGAGAAGAGACCAACACCCTCGTCGCCACAACCCCCTTTCAGGTAGTTGTAGAGAGCGATAAGGTCTCCCCTCAGCCTCCTCTTCTACAGACTGAACACCCCCAGTTCCCTCAGCCACTCCCCATAGGACTTGTGCTCCAGACCCCTCACCAGCTTCGTTGCCCTTCTCTGGACACGCTCCAGCACCTCAACATCCTTCTTGTAGCGAGGGGCCCAAAACTGAACACAGGATTCAAGGTGCGGCCTCACCAGTGCCGAGTACAGGGGCACGATCACTTCCCTATTCCTGCTGGCCACACTATTTCTGATACAGGCCAGGACACTGTTGGCCTTCTTGGCCACCTGGGCACACTGCTGGCTCATGTTCAGCCGGCTGTCAACCAGCACCCCCAGGTCCCTTTCCGCCGAGCAGCTCTCCAGCTACTCCTCCTCAAGCCTGTAGCGTTGCATGGGGTTGTTGTGACCCAAGTGCAGGACCCGGCACTTGGCCTTATTAAACCTCATACAGTTGGCCTCTGCCCATCGATCCAGCCTGTGCAGATCCCTCTGCAGAGCCCTCCTACCCTCCAGCAGATCAACACTCCCACTCAGCTTGGTGTCATCTGCAAACTTACTGAGGGAGCACTCAATTCCCTCATCCAGATCATCAATAAAGATATTGAATAAGACCGGCCCCAGAACTGAGCCCTGGGGAACACCACTTGTGACCAGCCGCCAGCCGGATTTAACGCCATTCACCACAACTCTCTGAGCTCGGCCATCCAGCCAGTTCTTTACCCAGCGAAGAGTAAACCTGTCTAAGCCACGAGCCACCAGTTTCTCCAGGAGAATGCTGTGGGAGACGCTGTCAAAGGCTTTACTAAAGTCCAGGTAGACAACGTCCACAGCCTTTCCCTCATCCACTAGGCGGGTCACCTGGTCATAGAAGGAGATCAGGTTGGTCAAGCAGGACCTGCCTTTCATGAACCCATGCTGGCTGGGCCTGATCCCTTGGGTGGAAGAGTAGAGGTTGTAACTGCAGTTCTTGGCCAGGTACAACTGAGGCCAAATAAGAAAGACATTTCACATTGCCCTATTCAGGATTTTATCTGCTGAGTCTGACAATCAAAGACTTAATTAGTTCCAACTGTAGTAATTTGTTTTCATGCATATATTCCCCCACTGGGATTTAGCTGAAAGCACATACATTCATTTAATTCACACATAAAGGATAATGGAAAGCCTTATGACCAAACATTCAAGAAAAATCCCTGAATCTACGTATTTTGCTAATAAGACACAGACCTAAGTAAGCTCTAAGCAAAGAGAACACCTTGCAATAATGCTTAGCAGATAAACAATACTTGGAAAGCAATGTTTAGGTCTAAGTTTTAATGGCAGAATTTTCTTACAAAGGCTAAGTACTTCCCGTAATAATGAAAAACTGACACAAAATTATTGTAAATTTACATTAAATTATTATTAGCAATATCTGAAATATGTGCCACATTTAAAAGCCTGACCTCATAAACTGACCTCATATTACTTTGATGCTAAAGGCATCAGTGGCAATAAAAGTCATGAAGACGTTAATAACAAAAACTTTTTCAAACATATCAGAGGCTGGAAGCCTGCAAAAGAGCAGGTGAGGTTAACAGAACCTGTTGCTGTAGAGGGAACTCATGGTGAATATGTATTCTTAATTTTGCATACAACCTTGATCTTTGCATCTTAAAAAAGAACTAACACAGCTAGAAAAGACGCCGAGAAGGTCAACAAGGATAATTGAGGAAGATAGTACATTTTTCAAACCTTCAACTCAGAAAGACACAACTGAGGGGATGTACAACACCTATATACGAAATCATTAATGGTACAGAGAAAGCACTAGGACTTAATTATTTTTCTAAGTATCCATTGCAAACTACTATTGGATAGGAGATGGGGTAAATGGAATTAGGCTGATCCAGTATGACAGTCCTGATGATCAGACCAGTAATTTCTTGTATTCGCTTTTCTTTCTTTTGCAATCATTGCCGTATAGAACATGGACATTTTTTAGAAAACACAACAATGTGGTTTTCATATGAACAAAGCAGTTCACAGACATCAAAGGCAGCTCTGGTTCCATGTGGCGTGACAGCAGACAATTACACATCCTTCCTTCCTTTATTCCTTCGTATTTACAGGAGAAGGAAAACCTTCAGAGTTTACCTCTTTCAGGCCACACGCAACCAAAAGTCCTTATCTCTAGGCTGTTGTTAAGGTCACAGTAGCACTTCTATGCCTGTGCCTGCCTTTCTGTTCCTCTCAATTGCCTCCTGTGGTTCTTCTGGAGCACATTGCTTCAATAAATACCCAATATCCCTTGTTTAAAAGGCAGTATTCAGTAAAGTCGCTGTGACCACATGGTATTATTAATCATACCCCTGTAAGCTGAATGAGAAAGATACTCTGGCTGGGATGTTTAACTTCTGCTCGTTCCTTTAAGACAGTCCCATGAAACTTCAGAATAAATAGCAGCAGTCTTGAAAGATTCTGCTCAGAAGCATGATCACCCAAAAAGACACATGCAGAGTTGCTCAGGCACTAAAACCCACAGCACTTAACAAACAAATAGGGTTTTTTAAAAATCAGTGTTAATAATTTCAAAATAGATACAGGAAGTTTTGTTGTTAACACAGGCCTTTTTATTGTCAATATTAGAATCTTAACAGAGCAAAGGGGAACGGCAAAATTTTAAGGGCAATGGACTAGAGAGAAAAAGAACATCTATTACAAAAAGGAATAAAAAAAGACAGACACTAACAGTCTCAGCATTACAAAATATGGTTGAGTATGCACAGCAGAGATTTTAAAGAACTGTGTAAAATTATTTTCATTTCCAAAACTGACAGATACACATGAGCTTCCAAGATCTGTATCACTGTACCATAAATACAAACATTATAAGAACAAGAAATTTTGAATAGTTCAGCTAGCTGAAAAGTTCATTCTGAGAAGTTCTCTCAACCGTATGAGATGCCTCAACAGACTGTCATTTATGAGCACTGGTCTTTTTCCAGGAAAGGCCAAATTTCAAATCCTTTTGCCCTTTTGGGGTTAAGATGTGAGCTCCATCCCAGTGTGGTGAGGCATGAACCTGCCAAACTATATCTCCCTTTGTTTCTTGTCTCTCTTTTTTTTTTGGTGGTGGTGGTGGTGGTTATTTAAGAACCACCCATTAACAACTATCAATACAGACTCTGATCACAAACACCTACTTTGTCTCTTGTGGACTAAGAGACAAAACCACAGGGCTTTGGCACACAACCCCAAAGGACAATTAAGGTTGTTCCTTTGCCTTAGCCATTGCTCTTTGCCCAGGACAGAACTACAAATGAACAGTGATGTCTTACTCATGACAACTTTACATCAACAACCACCAAATACAGAACATTTTAGTTTTTTCTTCAGGCATGTTATTAGCTTACAGAAGCTCATGTAACTTCAATACATAAGGCACTAAAACACTTAAATTAGAGAAGGTATGATATTCAAAGTATGATTACTGGCCTAGACTAAGTAATACATAGATAGGGATGTGCCCCAAGCCTGATCTATGCACAGCCTAAGAAACGAAACTGGCCTATCGGTAGACCTAGATAAATTAATTGAGAAGCTGTGACAGAAGCACCTAGTGATGATGCTGCATTTGTTTGTAGGGCATTACTCTGAACTTTCAGCTACACTATTCCAGGCATTAGCTACAGTTATGGTTTCCCATAGCAACAAGGTCTATGGGACTAATTGTTCAGGAAAAAACAGCTGAATGGGAGCTATACTTCCCCACACTGAGCTTACCCAAGCGTTTCCTTGGTTTGCAGGAAACTGAAAAAAGGCTCCTCCATGTGCACCTGAAAAACAGCTTGAATTTAGTCAAAATGTACTCCTGTTCACAGCAGCAGGATTGACCATACCCATGCTGTTTCAGACCCTGCAGACAAGCCTGGTCAAATCAAGGGAGAACAGACTAAACTCACTAAACTTGCCCCTAGATTCCCCTGTCCACACGGATTTAGGAAGAAATGAACACAGGTAAATCTACGTCTCCGCAACAGGAGAAAACAGGAGATTAATCTTCACAAGCACTTATTTTTAGCTATAATAAAAATGTTTACTTATTCCTTCTTAAATGAAACAGGGCATTGTTTGGAGAACCATACCAGGACAGTCCCAGGTACTTATACCATAAAGTGCCAGCAGGCTGTAACAAGTGTACATGCCATCAGAGCCTTATCTCAATATTAACCATTATTTTACCAAGTACCAAGCATTGCATAGTATGTAAATGCAGCCTATACACACCAATAAGCATTTAAGATTTGTTAGGAATGGTCAAAACACACCACAAGCAACCCCATATGAATACATTCTCTTAAACTCCTCACCCCAGCCTAAAACAAACATGCTAACCCAGCCTGGATGGACTTCCACATTAAATTCTCAGTAAGTCACCATTCAAAACAACAAGCCAACAATTTCTGGTTTCCCCTTGTGCCTTCAAAGCAGAAGGCAAATGGTTTCATTTGGTATCCACTGCACAGGTGGGAAGACCATTTTGAATTAACTGAAGGGAGGAAAAAAGCATCAGCTGGTAAGAAAGAGAAGAAAGGTGACAAAACCAAGACTGCAGCAGCTGGCATATGGAAAGCAAAAGACACATATCCAAAATAAACATGCACAAAATAATATAAGCTGTAACGTCATCAAGGATTTTAGTAAGTCTTGTGCACCTGAGTTGTGCTTACAAAATCACTATCGTTCAGGTCATTTTCACAGAATCACAGAATCACTAGGTTGGAAAGGACCTTTAAGATCATCAAGTCCAACCATTAATCCAGCACCACCATGTCCCCTAAACCATGTCCTGAAGCGCCACATCCACACGTTTTTTGAACACTTCCAGAGATGGTGACTCCACCACCTCCCTGGGCAGCCTGCTCCAATGCCTGACCACCCTCTCAGTGAAGAAATTTTTCCCAATATCCAACCTAAACCTCCCCTGGTGCAACTTGAGGCCATTTCCTCTTGTCCTATCACTAGTTACTTGGGAGAAGAGACCAACACCCTCGTCGCCACAACCCCCTTTCAGGTAGTTGTAGAGAGCGATAAGGTCTCCTCTCAGCCTCCTCTTCTCCAGACTAAACAACCCCAGTTCCCTCAGCCGCTCCTCATAAGACTTGTGCTCCAGACCCCTCACTAGCTTCGTTGCCCTTCTCTGGACACGCTCCAGCACCTCAACATCCTTCTTGTAGTGAGGGGCCCAAAACTGAACACAGGATTCAAGGTGCGGCCTCACCAGTGCCAAGTACAGGGGCACAATCACTTCCCTACTCCTGCTGGCCACACTATTTCTGACACAGGCCAGGACACTGTTGGCCTTCTTGGCCATCTGGGCACACTGCTGGCTCATGTTCAGCCGGCTGTCAACCAGCACCCCCAGGTCCCTTTCCGCCGAGCAGCTCTCCAGCTACTCCTCCTCAAGCCTGTAGCGTTGCATGGGGTTGTTGTGACCCAAGTGCAGGACCCGGCACTTGGCCTTATTAAACCTCATACAGTTGGCCTCTGCCCATCGATCCAGCCTGTGCAGATCCCTCTGCAGAGCCCTCCTACCCTCCAGCAGATCAACACTCCCACTCAGCTTGGTGTCATCTGCAAACTTACTGAGGGAGCACTCAATTCCCTCATCCAGATCATCAATAAAGATATTGAATAAGACCGGCCCCAGAACTGAGCCCTGGGGAACACCACTTGTGACCAGCCGCCAGCCGGATTTAACGCCATTCACCACAACTCTCTGAGCTCGGCCATCCAGCCAGTTCTTTACCCAGCGAAGAGTAAACCTGTCTAAGCCACGAGCCACCAGTTTCTCCAGGAGAATGCTGTGGGAGACGCTGTCAAAGGCTTTACTAAAGTCCAGGTAGACAACGTCCACAGCCTTTCCCTCATCCACTAGGCGGGTCACCTGGTCATAGAAGGAGATCAGGTTGGTCAAGCAGGACCTGCCTTTCATGAACCCATGCTGGCTGGGCCTGATCCTTTGGTTGTCCTGCAGATGCCCTGTGAGCACTCTCAAGACCAACCGCTCCATAATCTTCCCTGGAACAGAGGTCAGGCTGACAGGCCTGTAGTTCCCAGGATCTCCTTCCGGCCTTTCTTGTAGACGGGCGTCACATTGGCAAGCCTCCAGTCTTCTGGGACCTCCCCTGTTAACCAGGACTCCTGATAAACGATGGAGAGTGGCTTGGAAAGCTCCTCCGCCAGCTCTCTCAGTACTCTCGGGTGGATCTCATCAGGCCCCATAGACTTGTGGGTGTCCAGGTGGCTTAGCATGTCCTTGACTGCTTCCTCCTGGATTATGAGGAGTACATTGTGCTCTCCATCCCTGTCTTCCAGCTCAGGGGGCTGAATACCCTGTGGATACCTGGACTGGCTATTAAAGACTGAGGCAAAGAAGGCATTAAGTACCTCAGCCTTGTCCTCGTCCTTGGAGACAATGTTCCCTGACATATCCAGTAGGGGATGGAGATTCTCCTTGCCTCTCTTTTTGTTGTTAATATATTTGTAAAAACATTTTTTATTATCCTTTACGACTGTGGCCAGACTGAGCTCTAGCTGGGCTTTTGCCTTTCTAATTTTGTCACTGCTTGACCTAACGAGATCCTTGTACTCTTCGTGAGTTGCCTGGCCCTTCTTTCAGAGGTGATAAACTCTCCTCTTTTCCCTGAGTCCCTGTTCAGCCAGGCCGGTCGCCTTCCCCGCCAGCTCTTCTTACGGCACATGGGGACCGCCTGCTCCTGCGCCTTTAAGATTTCCTTCTTGAAGACTGTCCAGCCTTCCTGGACCCCTTTGTCCTTCAGGACTGTCTCCCAAGGGACTCTCTCAACCAGTGACCTGAACAGGCCCCTCCACAGTGATCATGCAGACTGGTTCTGCATTGACCATGCTTTAAATGGTGGCTGCACAGCAAACTACTACAGGTAATATGAACAACCATATGCAAATCTCTAGTACTTTACCTGATAATACACTGTCACTCCAGAGTTGGCGTTACCTTTGTTGAGAGTTTTTACCTTACAGAGCAGAGGCACGTTTGGCAAATCCGCCACTCGGAACTTAACAGGGCAGGGACGGGCCAGAGGAGTGAATGGAAGCTTTCTGAAGGGAGCACAGACAGCAGTGTCACCCATCACATCTTAAACATATATGCTGTTATATATTTGTGTTTTGGTTATCTGATGCACAGCTATCTCCCTCTTTCCTGAGGGGCCTACGCACTGCTTGTGCTACCTATACAGCAGGCTACAAAAGGCTTAATTTAATCCTAAATACTGGAGCAGAGCCTTCTAATTAGCAGGTATACAGAAGCCTTTTAATTTCAGTTAGTCAATTCAAGGCAAAATCCTAATGAAGACAACATAATTTGTGGTGTCAATAGTTATTGGTGCTATAAAGACTACAAAATACCCTGAGCTTTGATTTAGTATCTACCTTTTAGAGTGCACACTACCTTCCTAACAAGAGTAAGTCCCCAAGAGGAGTAACCTGCAACTGCTCCTGTAGATCAGGAGTCTACAGTCATATATTACTTTGATTAACATTTTCTCCTTTGAGAAAAATCAACACAATGCTATCAGAATATTTATGTCATCAGATCCAATGAGTATCAAATAAGATGTCAGATCATACTCATACCATACTAGCTACTGTCTTTTCTCAAAAGACCCAGCAGTGTGGTTTCCCTCGGTCTATTGAAGAAGATTCTAGGTATCTCTTGCTCTTTTGGGCTACAGAACAGCTCTGATCCCAGTAAGCTATCCTTTCTGAATCAAGCAGAAATTTTGCTGGTTGACACTGATCTTAGGCAATATCAGTTTTGTCTACTTACATGCACCTCTGCGGCAGCAGGCCTCAAGTATCTCCTCTTCTCTACCAACATTTTTAGAAAGAAAGGAAATAAAAACTGTCTAAATGATAACCCAAGTGTAAATAATGTTTGCTTTCAGAGAGGAGGAGAGGAACTGACAAAGAAAGAGCACGAAATGTGAGTTATCTGAGACCAATGGCAATTAGAAAGAAGTAAAGGGCAGCTGGGCTGGAACTCTGTGAAGGAAATGACTCCAGCTGACACTTATCCAGAAGATTTGATAATCCTCTAACAAGGAGTTTTAACTTCCAAGTGCATATACACAGGTGCTGCTGACAGAAGAAATGCAAGCAACTATAAGAAAAAAATACACAGGATAACTTTTTATATGTGAATTCATGTTAGCCTTTGGCACCTGATCATTAGTACTAGTACTTAGTATACAGCAAAAATATTTCGCAGTTTGAAAACTGTGCTCACATACAATTATTGTGCTGGCATTCACTATATTCAACAAGACTATGCAAAGAAGTGCACAGTAATTTCTGATAAAAAGAAAGGCAGCTCCTCAAGCCACTATGTTACGCTACTATGACAACATAGGAAGAACAAAGATGATTGCTTTCTTTTCTACCACTACCCTAAAATTAAGCCTTTCCCCACTGACACTCATTTGGCTAACACCTCTGATTTGATGAGCATTTTGAAGTAAGCCTTTTTTAGTTCCTCTTTAATCATCTCAAAGACTGCTGGAGTAAAACTGAAGTCAGACAAATGGTCAATGATGAGCTGGCCGTAAAGAAAACGCTATTTCCTTTGTAGAAGAGTCACATTATAAATTTCACATCAGACCTCAATATTTTTAAACATTTTCACTTGATTTTCTTTCTTACTCCATGCAAAAAACATTGCCTTAGTCAAAGACCAATTGCTTTGTACTTAGCCTTCTTTGCTCCACACTGTTTTTATAATCCATGTCATAAACTCTCCACCCTAAACCATAAGTCTTCACCTCACTAACCTTACATTTTTTGAGGTGCTCAGCAAAAATGCACATGGTTCTTTATTATATGGAAAACCATTATCCCTCTGTAGCCTTTAAAACCATGTAAAACTATGAATTAATGAGTTGCAACGTAAACCTAAGCGTTTCAGGCTTCTGACTAATGCAGAAAATAATGTTCAACATATGATTTGTTGAGCTCTGTTGAGGACAATGTGCTGTTAGTACTTACGGGTATCTTATGATTTAATATGTTCACCCTAGTGATCAAACCATGCTCTCCACTCACCAGTCTGTACTCCAGTTTAGCAGTATCAGCTCCGTATACCGATTCTGACAGATCCAGAGCCAGGATGCTTACAAAAGTGTCTAGAAGCACCACACTACATGAATGAAAAAGGACGTTAGAGTGGGAATCAACACAGAAAAGAAACAATCACTCAAGTCAATAATTCTAAGAACAAGCAGTTGTTCAGGCTAAGACCTTGAAACACCCGGTTAGGTATTACTTTTTACATTCAGAGGATACGCAAGGATGTCTTGCAGTTTTTCTGGCGAGACTTAGAAATTTTGTATGCCAGAGGAAACTGCAAAAAAACAGTACGATTACCTGCAGCATTCTCAAGAGTATGTAAGGATAACACCTCCCTTAAGTAAAGAATTAATTTTCAAGGACTACATTAACTCTCAGTGAAATGTGTTTGATATATATTAACAATGCTAAAAAAATGTGTTAGAGCTAGCTGCAGAGAAGACATCTGGAAGATTCATAACTTCATCTGAAACAGAAGTGGCCGTGATAAAGTCAAAATAGGTATAATGCATTTTATCACTTTAAGGAATGTTTCATGAGGGTTAAAAATTGTGAAATGCCCCAGAGTATTAAAATCAAGCACTGCTATTAAAAATTCAAAACCTATACTGTTAAGGCCTAGTGAAATACAGGCTTTTAAAGATATTTCAAATAAATGATTCTCCCTTTCATGAAGCTCTTTAGTGATCTTACAATAGAATCACTATCCTATTTTTTACAACAGACAGTCTGGATCAAAGGTTAGTGGGCATGCTACACGGGAGGGATGTAATATATTCATAGAGTTACAAGCAGAAGACTAGGTAATATACACACACTTTACTGCTGCTCTGTATCAGTTTCTTCCATGGCTACATACTAGAGAGATCTCAGGTTGTTGAATGTGCTGCCCACGGTTGATGGCCCATTCCAGCAGAGGCTTTGATAGCTTTCTGTTCCAGCAGATTATTCTGATTACCATAAGGGTTGTAAGTTACTTTCATATTGAGCCAGCTGCGCTAACACCTAGTACGTATTTCCTTTCTCCTGCAAAAATATGCCATCACCTACCTCCTCAAAAGATAACTACCGAGATACAAAGAAAACTAAATGAAAGAAAGAAAGTCTTTATTTTAACCTGCACTGGACGTTTTAATTGGTATTACGTTATCACAGACTTCATTTTCTGTCTTGGTCTGCAAGGCAGATTACAGAGAGGTATTCTTACCTCTCTGCAGATCGGTGAAGAAATCAGGTGGAAATGTACATAATCTGAGGTGTAGGAGGGAAAAAAGAGAGAGAGAGAGAGAGAGAAATGAAAAGAACAATTGCAGAAACACTGTCAGCTTCAATTCCAGTATGCATATACTTTTCCTCTAGACTGTTCTGTTTTTTCTTGAACTTGAACTACAAGTAAAACTAAGGAGAACTTGGAATTGTAGTCACTTTGCATTAAGAACAGAAAAAGCCACCCTTCTGGTGAAAAAGGATTTAATGTTTATTCAGTTTGTAAATTGTTCAAGACTGGCATAATGTCTTTATCTGGTTCCATTATCTTTATAGATGCCAGTATTATCCCTCTACGTCAAAAGCAATAAAAAGGCCTCTAAAACAATAACAAAAAATCCTCTTACAGTATATAAATGCTACATCAAAAAGCTTCTCAATAAGAACTAGTGTCATCCTACAGAATATCATTATACTAATAATGGTAATAGAATTTTATTCTGTATTGTGTCTCTGTGGTTCCAGGTAGTATTTTCTGAGTATAGAGAGAAAGTATGAAGGTTTGAACAGAAGAGTCACAAGGTTTTGGGTTGGGGTTTCTGACTTTTTTGGTTTGGTTTTGTTTAACTACTACTAGTCTTGCAAGCCACAAACTGGTTCCTTCCTCCCAGAGGGCTTTCACTCCTGAGACGCCCTCATATTTTATTAGTTAGAGCTCTACTAGAAATCAGGGGCGGGGTGGGGGGGGGAGGTGGGAGTGTATTTTAAAAAAAAGAGGAAATAGATTGCATTGATTGAGTTGATAGAAAGGCTTTCAGTTCTTGTAGCAGCTTCATGTTGAGAAGCTAGCAGTCAATGAAATAATAATGCAAATACTCGGTCACCATCTTCTAGTGACGCTTCACTTTGAGACAGTTAATGCAATTCACTCCCCTAAGAGAAGATACTAGAGTGGGAATCTCTTTGAGCTCTTACACAGTGAGCAAAACATGAAAAAAATCTATATGAATCTAAATGGCATATCAGGCTAGCACAGCCAAGATATTCAAGTTTCCATAACCCAAATAAAACAAAGATATAATCATATGCAGGTACCTCTGCTTGCATGACAAAGTACCCAGCTGGATGTGGGTTGACTTGGGACAGGTGAAGTTAGGAAACAAAAGGGAAAAAAATGCAAGGAAAAAAAAAAACAACTTCAGCTTCAGCAGAAATCATGCAGTTTTAATGGACCATGGAATATCAGGTACCCACCAAGAAGATGATCTTTTCTCCAGTACTGAAATAACAAAGCCATAGAACACAAACGGTGATAAACCAACTTCAACTTTGCAAAATCAATTTATGTGAGAATAAAAGAACAAAAGACATGACCTTTTCTTTACTATTAAATAAACCAAATCCATTCTACTGAAGTCTTCTTTTTGAACATAAGTTATTGCCTGACCTTTCTGATTCCACTGCAGGATGCAAAGTGATTGGGCAAGCATTTAAGCTCTTTTGTTCCTACTAAATCAAAGTTTTGTGTCACCATAGAGGAGAAAACACGCACACCTTTCCTAACCTCAGCACAGGAGCTTCTATAGCATCAGGAATCTGTAACATCTCCCTCAAAGTTGGGTCAAAGACCACATAGGCTAGCAAGCCACAAGGTTGGTGCTGAAACAGGAATGGATATTTGGGCTAAGGGCCCAGAGGCCAAAAGCAGTGAAGGCTGGGATATGACTGGCCAACCAAACCAGGCCTCTATCTCCTCAGGATCTTACAACACACAGGTATCAGTTCACGGCCTGTACAATGAAGATCATTAAAAGTGAGATGTGTTTATGGGATATTATGTCAACATTGAGATATTACACCTAATACTGGTAACATTTTGTATGTTACCCTCAAAGAATCAGAAGCACAAAATATACATCCTGAAATTATCCTTTTCTGTGTCATTAACATGAGATGAGGTCTTGATGATTTATTGGATTCTCTACACAAACTGTTTTATAAACAGCATGAAATCAAAATATAATGTAAATTAATGATAATTACATAATTAATGTAATGATAGTCTAAACACCATTTTACCTGTAATTTTTTCCTCTTGTGAGGGCAGTGCCCAAGTAATGTTCAACAGATGGATGTTGCTGACTGGGATAACTGCAAAATAAGTTTATTCATTGAAAGCAGAAATGTGTTATTTTCAATCCTTTTAATCCCAAGAGCAATCTGTGGGCAAGATATTTTATTTGATGTAGAAATAAACACATGCATATGCACTTGCATATGTGGAAATACATAAAAATATATACATTAATTCATTAATCTGCCATCCACCACTCTTAAACCATTGTCAGTAAAGTACTGCTCAGGCACCACCCCCATGGTTTAACGGGATAGACTTATAGTCACAGTAATCCTGACTGACTGGAAATCAAGAACAATTTTCTGAAAGAGTCAAATCACTTTATTATGAGATCTACACACAGAGAAATAACTCCCTTGCTTCTGGAAGGGGATATTTTATTACAGTCAGTATCATCATTTTCATCTCGGTTTGGGTTTCCATCCTCCTATTTTCTTTTTTATCACTGAAAAATTGCCAGTGACATGAAACAGAACCAATCTGATGGCTCCTAGGGGCAGGAGAGCAGCTATGCACAACAAAATAGACTCCTGGAAAAGAAGACCAAGAACTCTTTGAGATCATGGAAAGCAGACAGGAGAACAGCAGGACTGCAAATTGTATCTCCTAGAGCTATCAAATAATAGTGCTCAAAACCCAGAGTCTGAAATTATATGCCCGCATGTAGTATGGAAGGGACAATCTTTTGCCAAAAAAATGTAGAGAAGTTGGAGGGAATAAATACTGGTATACTTACAGATGAAGGGTAAAGAGCATGAGTGAGCAAAGATGCACAAGAGGGCCTATGACATGGCTAGTTTCAGCGCCCACCTCTGTTGCATCTGATAGCTGTAAGACCTCTGAACAAAAGTCACAGGATACTGTGAAAGGGTACGTTTACTGATAAAGCACTTTTTTTCTGGATAAAGAAGAAAAAGGTTGCCATGGCAACCCTGAATAAATTCAGCACATCAGCTGCACTCAAAGTCTATCTGCAAGGGCTGCCTTGAAAGTTAAGGTTTGCCTGCTTCATTCTAGGGATCCCCGAAAATTATACACAGGTTTTACAAATGAGGATTGCACAGGAAATTGATGGTACTTTTGCATCCACCAGATCAAAGACTACTCATACATACAATGATCTGTGTAAAAGGAAAGCCATGTATTTTTCTGGATGCAAGTTTTCAAACAGCTGCAGAAACTGGAAAATCTGATGCATGCAGGGGACAAGGCCCAGCAGTTTTCTGTGAGAAGACAGGACATGCCAGAGGCCTCTACCTTTTTGCTAATGGAGCCTTATGTTTATGATCTACTGATCTACTAGGCTCGTTTCCTTCTTTATAGAATAAGGCAAAAGCAAAGAACTAAATATCGGAACCAAAGATGTTGGGAGAACATGAGTTGTTTAGAGGAGATGACAAGCATGAGAAAAAATGAAATGCAAAAACAATTAAAAAGTATGCAGAAACAAAGGTTAAAATCTTTAAAAGAAATAAAATTCAATTCAGCTTCTTATCAAAGCATAACAGAGAATAAGAGATCTACTCAGAGCAGCATAAGCATGTCTCTAAAGGTAAAATTTAAAAGTTTCTGTTATATATGCACTGCCCCAGGTCTCTTACCTCTGTAAAGTTTGTGAAATTCTGGTGTGTCAACAGGCTCTGCCAGATGATCAAGACTTGGATTTGGTAAATCACTTCAAATAAAAGAAAAAAAAATTATCACAATGTTCATTGAAGACAAAGCAAGGCCACATGGAAGCAAGCAAAAATTGCAAAAGTAGCCCAGGTCTGGAGTATCATCTTGAGCAGCTCAACACAACTAAGATGTCCTTTCAAGTGAAATGGACCAGAACCTGGACATTCCAATTAAAGATGTAAAATGTTCAACACTCCTTTGATTATTTCCACAGGCATACAGCCCTGTTGTAGACATAACCCATCCCTACAGGGAAGTCATGGGCTAAAGGTTAAATAAATACCTATTCTCCTTGCCCCTTGGGGAACCTCCAAACAGTTTGGCAGATCTGTTTAAACAAAATCAGCTTCCACAGAAATACATTAATAGAATACAGCACTTGGCTAATCTCTAAATGAAGGACTTGAAACATGCAGTGACGTAAGAAACCTCTTTCTTACGTAACAGCAACATTTAGGGGGAACTACTTAGAGGACAATTCACAAAGGCTAACTTCAGGCAAGATCACAGAATCACAGAATCACTAGGTTGGAAAGGACCTTTAAGATCATCAAGTCCAACCATTAATCCAGCACTACCATGTCCCCTAAACCATGTCCTGAAGCGCCACTTCCACACGTTTTTTGAACACTTCCAGAGATGGCGACTCCACCACCTCCCTGGGCAGCCTGTTCCAATGCCTGACCACCCTCTCAGTGAAGAAATTTTTCCTAATATCCAATCTAAACCTCCCCTGGCGCAACTTGAGGCCATTTCCTCTTGTCCTATCACTAGTTACTTGGGAGAAGAGACCAACACCCTCGTCGCCACAACCCCCTTTCAGGTAGTTGTAGAGAGCGATAAGGTCTCCCCTCAGCCTCCTCTTCTCCAGACTAAACAACCCCAGTTCCCTCAGCCGCTCCTCATAAGACTTGTGCTCCAGACCCCTCACCAGCTTCGTTGCCCTTCTCTGGACATGCTCCAGCACCTCAACATCCTTCTTGTAGTGAGGGGCCCAAAACTGAACACAGGATTCAAGGTGCAGCCTCACCAGTGCCGAGTACAGGGGCACAATCACTTCCCTACTCCTGCTGGCCACACTATTCCTGATACAGGCCAGGAAGATGTCCTAGACTCTTTCTGCATCTCAGAAGAAACCACTGGAGACAAGCTTCCCCATGTCAACCCTCATAAATATCTCCGTAAAATTTTAAAGTGAGAATTAACACACATCTATTTTTAAATAAGACCAAATGGTATTTTGTGTAAGTTGAAGCCACAGTTCTACCATGAAAAAAAAAAAAGTAATATTTATTTTCTTAAATTATTTGTGGAAATAAACTATAATGAGATGGATTCATCTGTACTGCACCCCTGTTACTCTTCAAGGCTAGCAGTTCTAATACACCAGACTGTACACCAACTTCTAGCATCGCCAAACTGAACAGGCTAGAACCAAACAGATTCATATAGGGGCTGACTTTTCAAATGAGAAAGTAAATTACATTATAAACTTGCATTTGCCATAAAAAACAATCTATAGTAAAAGCAGTGAATCAAAATCAATCAAAATCAAAAAGCTTCATTAAAATTCACAAAAAGATTCGCATGAGAGAACTGATCTTGTCTGAGGACAGGGGGATGAACATGGCAACCATGACAGCCCCTTCCAGTCCTGTTTTCTATTAATCTCCACTCATCTTTCTCCTTTACACATTTGAATCCATGCTAGGCTTAAGACTTTTTTTTCTAATTCGGATGTCAATACACTGCATTTTTGTTCACTTAGTCATCTTCAGCGAGTATTGTTTTGTAAGCAAGGATGCATGTTTGCAAAGAATGTCTTTCAGTCAATAGCTAGCAAGAGCACACAGCACAGCAGAGAAAAACCTTAACTGAGAGAGTAATAAGGCCATTTTACTTGGCACTAAAACAGTAGATGTTATCTCACAGAGCTATATTTTTAACGAAGTAGATAAAACTTATCCATATCACAGTTTCAAGATACAAAGAGATGTCTTTTCTAAATAGCATATTAGGATGCATAGCTTAGTATTAACATAGAAACCCACAGTCAGTTTGTCTCTAACAGCCACAAAGGACTGCCGACTCAGCTATATTTTGATACTAATTATCTTTCACACAATGCGGAGGCATAGAAATCAACAATCTTCAAAACTAGAATATAATTCTCTTCCCAGCAACCAAAGTAACACAGGCATACCAGGGATCTATGTGCAAAGCCAAGATCCACACCATGGAACACATTAAATGCTATCAAATACATTTTAAAGAAACGTTTTATTATTTTATTAACTTCCAAAGATTATATTGTCTTAATTTAAACAGTGAATGTAGTTTCTTTGATAAGGGACTCAATAAGAACTAAAACCTCTGCAGATACAAGGAAAAGCAATTGCATAAAATTCTGCATGTTTGGAACATAGTTTCACAAATATCAAAAAAGAACCTGACTTATTTGGAATTGTGAAAAAAATTCTGTCACCCAATTCTCCAAAGTGTTCAACGTTTCTAGTGAAGAAAAAAAAATAGCAGAAATACAACTATTTCAACAGCATAAGCAGGTATTCAGAAAAATACAAACAATTCATAAATCTTGCAACCTTAAAACTAAGTTAAATTAGGGATCTGAAGTAGGTTGATTTATTAGAGCTTTCTGCTGGCTTTTACCGACATGAGAAAACAAACAAACAAATAGAAATATTCAGAGCATGCTTATCTGATTTCTCCCATTTTGTCAAGTCCCACAGATACCCGCTCCCCAGAGGTCAGAATTGACAATAATGTAAATTTTGCTCTTCTTGAAACAAACAAACAAAAAACCAACAAAACAAAACCTTATAAACCAGTATCAGTATCAAGATTTGATATGCACTGTTGTATTATAGCCCCTCTATCATACCCACAATAATAATGCTAAAAATGTGTATTTATAAATATCTTTTCTTCAGAGAGAGAACGATTACCGCTTTTAAGTGGAATGAAAAGAACCACCATCCACACATTTCTGACTTTCACAAATACAGCCTTAAACCAATGCATTCAAGCATAGCATGCCTTTGGATTAGAAATGTATCAAGATAACCCAAACAACACTGCAGTAGCAATACACTAGCTATTGTCATGCCATCAAACATGGCATTTATTTTAAGAAGACAAAAAACCTAATACATGCACAGCAAAAAACATTTGTATCTCACCCATGATATGCATTCATCATAAAATGTTAGAATTAGTATACAGAACTCAAAGAGAGTTGACACCTCCCAGATTAATTTAAAAGCAGGTTCTCAGGATAAATCATATTCCAGTTTGCTCTTCCTTCCAACACAGTAATTTAAACAATGCATTAAGCACTGATATTCCTGAAGAGGCTTAGAAAACAATTTAGACATTTACAGTGGAGTCACGCTCTCACAAAAAACCCTCTGAACTTTAAGTCAAACCAGACAGTCCTTAAGAGGAACAATTTATACTTGATATTACCTTTAGATTAGACAACCAAGTTCGTATAATGAGGAGGTAATAGTTCTGCCAAAAATCCTTCAATCTGGTATAAAAATGAATGTTGGGGGTTTTTTACATTCATGTTTTCATTTCCTTGCACTACCTGTAAATGTTAAGAAAGTAATTGGTTAGCTGTTTCTGTATCAGTAAGACTCTTCTACTGAAGGGCCAACTTTTAGGTATTTTATAGAATGGAAATTTGTAAAGAATGCAAAATGCAACTGTGAATATTCAAGCCCAAAGATATGAAAAATATCGAATCCTTTTTCACATTTACATAGCTACCACCAAGAGTCTGCCTAAACCCAGGAAACTATGGCCAAGAAATCAGTAATTTTTAACAATCTGTTTTAATTATAAACAGCCCTTTGACATTCCAAAAGAACACTCTTTTTTTGAATGAATATACTTTGGATACTGTCTATAGCCAGTTAAATTGCGAGAGGACTGGAGAAAAACTCAAAAATTTTACCAGAAAGGTGCCATAAGTGACAGAATGATAGACAGGTAGGCTTATTGTGATGGGAAAGATATGGGGACCTTTGATTCAACAGCCCAAGCTACTAAGCCCAGCAGGACAGGCATGACTTTGTCCCTGTCATTTAGACAGAACTCACCCCAGAAAAACTTCCTCATCAGATGCCCAGGTCTGGCAAGGCTTCCTAGTGGTAGCTCCCATCTGTTTGCATCAGAGGGCTTTGCCAGCTGGTATTTTGTTAGTTTTAATGAATTAGAACTGCATTAAGTGATCAGTTTCAAGACAATATTGCTATAAAAGGACAATACTATTTAAACAAAGAGTCACGCTGTACATGCAGTGGCATTGAAAGTGCTTCTCACTGGACAGACAGAACAGCAATGAACTGCATCAACTTCCTCTAAGTGCCAAGTCTGCTAAGTGGGCAGACAGTAACACAATAAAGCAATATAACTACATTAGATCTTTTTTACATGGAAAAACTCAGGAAAAAGAAATGGAATAAAAAAACATGTGTTTGATACTTAAATGCTGTGAGAGACTGCAACTCCAATTTATTTTTAACAGAAAAAAAGGACTCCCAACATTTCCTGCAAAACACTGAGCCTCTTCTTATGCATGCATTTAGGACTAATATGCAGAACAGGCTGAGCACTAACTTTTTTTAATTCACAGAAGTTTAAGTCTTTCTTACCATAACTGCTCTAGTGGCAATACAGCACCCAAAGACACTGAATGTTAGGAAGCTGTAATGTAAGCCAGAGGAGTCTATGAGGCTTACAGAAAGTCGTTTAATTGTCTTAGTGTAACATCAGTCTTTGTTGAACAGGAGTGAGTGTAGTACGTGAGTATCTTTCACATGTGCCAGTCACTTAACCATGAGAAGCTAAACTGAAGTAAACTAGACATAAATCCAGGCAAAGTGCACATACGAGCTTCCTCATGCAGGCCAGCGTTCCATTACAGTTCTGATCTTCCCTCCTAGCATCTCAGCTATGAACAGAAAAGCCTCATGTACATTCTGACATCAAATACATCTTCCAGTCAAACCCAGACAGATTTAACATTTCCAATATTCCCAACCGTAACGTAAAATGCAAGAAAAGTGATTTAACATCTATTTTTAAATTTACACGCTTAAACTTCTCTTCATATATTGCGAAAATTCAAAGAAAAACCCTTTACAGTTTCTTTAGTAAACTTTAACCTAATGTTATTTCAGTTCACCAAACTTTGTCTCGTTTTATTAACACCTTCTGAGGCGCTTCTGTGGAGTTTGCCTCTAAATGAACCGTAACTCTGATTTTCTAATAGAAAAAAACTCTAACTTCAAAAGATGTCTTCACTTTTGTAATGACATCTGGCAGAACTCTGAAGATGTCATTCTATTAACTTCTAACTACGGGTAAGGATCACTTTTACTCTGAGTAAATACAGTACAACATAGCATGCCCCATGGCACATCATACAGAACAGTCAAACTACAATACAAATGCAATGAGTACCGCCATATTAGATTTAAGAAAAAGTGCTCTACTTCATCATTTAGCTGAGTTATACATATCTAGTTTTTAATCTTTATTCATAAATAGATTTCTCCAGACTACTAATCATTGTCTCTCAATATCCTCCGATTTCTTTGGGAAAAGAACGTAAGAAAAGCTGACTGACTCAGGCAGAGGAGAAGGAGCTTGACCTATTACTACATAGTTAATGACACCAGGAGTCCATTATCTGTTCAAGAGTGAGCCTTAATATTTCACCTCCCTCTACTCATCTTTTTATTTTCTTCTCTCACTCTTGGTGAGTCTATAATAAACTGTTCTTTTACTTTGTGCCCAGTGAATAGCGTCTTTAGGTCCAAGTAAATACTAATTGAAGTTAAATGAGACAAAGATGCAATTTCTTTACTCCATTATTTTAATACAATGAAGCCCTCAAATATATCTAAGGTAGCTATTTAACCCTAATTTATGAGTTCCTAGATTTAAACATTTGTATTTTCAAAAAAAATTAGTGTATTGCCTCTCACTGCAATAATTTATGTTAAAGGAAATCAACCACCAATCTCAACATTTTTTAATTTTGACTGGACTAGTGAAAGCTTAGAACTCCTCCAGAGTCAGAAGAGGAAGCTAGATCACAAAAAATGCAGGGCTCCTGACAAACACACACAGATAAATCTGACCTACCAATGGGGGGGGGAGTTAGTTTATGTATGAATGATGTCCAGATGTAGACACCTAGGGCTTTCCTCTATGCAGAATTAACTGAGATCGAAAGGTTTATTTTATTATTTACACAATAATATACCAGAGACTATGTTCTCTCCATTGACATATTAGATCTGGAAGCAGTTCAGCTATTTCCACTCAGTTCATAATAGTAAATATTGCCAGACTTAAACCTTGCTGTAACTCTAAAGCCAAGTGAACTTCCTTAGCCCTGCACTAACTGCCTACACCTGGGATGTGACACAGCACCACCTAAATGAAATCAAGTTCATCAGTGTGAAATCCATTTTCAATACTACCACATACAAAATGTCCTCCACCATTCAGTGTCCTCAATAAAAAGTGTCCCTTCTAGTGATCAGCACAAGAGATACCTCATTTCTAAATTTTTATTTCAGAAGGGAATATTTTACAAAAGGGCATGTCTACAGCTATTTCCTTTCTCTCCGCACTTCCCCAAAGAGCAAGAAGGCAGATGTTGCCACCAGTCCATTTACTCTCAAACTTCAGGCCAGCAGTGATGAGGGTAACTCAACAAACCAGTACCAGTGAGGAGGCACATGGGTGCACTAGCTACATGGGGGCCAAACCCAGCCTAGGGAACAGCTCACCTGGGGTCTTAGTCTGAAGGAGGCACAAAATTACTTCAAATCCTAACACAGTTATGCTAAAAGTTAACATATGGACTCATAATAAAAGGTTAGCTGCACCTCATTATTCTTTTATTACTACTATGTCTAAATATTACAAGAAAGCCTTCGCTAGTAACGAGTGAATAATTTTCATTTTCTGCCTAGAGAAACGTCACAAGTTTTAGGGCAAAGCATGCAGTGTGTCCTTCACTGACTGAAGCGAGTGGTCCTGACAGACAAACGGATACTTGCATGGACTTCAGTCTGTTCTGTGTTTCAGTAATGGCACCCCAAGCCATCGCTACCACAGATGCCGTGTGGGGAAAGAGGAGGGGATAATCAAGCACCAATATGACTTTTTTCTGTCAAACACTGCAAATATTACTACGAGAAAACAGCTTTCCATCATCTGCCCGGGCTCCAGGTACCCCATGGGGAGCCACCTGCCGAAGGCAGTAGCCGGGGGGCGGGTGCGTGAGGCGGCGCCCCTCACCTGTATCGCTTCGTGCCGCTAAGGGACCCGGCGATGTCCGGGCCGCCCCGGTTGAGTTGTGGTGGAGGCGCTGCCCACCGCCGCCACCGCACACCCGCTGCGGACGGAGAGAGCGGGAGCCGAGCCGAGCCGAGCCGAGCCCTCATGGGCCCGGCTGCAGCCACCGTTGCCCAGCAGACGGCGACCATAATTCCAACCGTTACTGCTCCAGCTCGCGGCGCCTTAGCGCTGCCGCCCAATAGAGGTGGGGAGCACGCTCCGCCCCGCTCGCCGTGACGCGCATCGCCCGCGCCGCTGCGGTGTATGCCGGGGTGGTGGCGGGACCATGGCGAGCGACTTCTACCTCCGCTATTACGTGGGGCACAAGGGCAAGTTCGGCCACGAATTCCTCGAGTTCGAGTTCCGGCCCGACGGTGAGGGGTAGTGGGACCAGGCGGGAGGGGGCGCGGCGGGGCTTGCTCTCTCCGCTCTCGGGAAGACGCGGGCCCGGACCCGAGTGCCGCCGCGGAGCGCTGCCCGCCTAGCGCGGCCCTGGCGGGGGTTTAACGTCCGTTCTGTCTTCGCCAGGGAAGCTGCGCTACGCCAACAACAGCAACTACAAGAACGACGTCATGATCCGAAAGGAGGTAAGGGAGAGGCGGCCGCTGCTGGGCTGCTCGGCGCAGGGGGAACCGGCCCGGGCGGGCGGGAGCTGCGTCGGAAGTCAGCAACGCGAAGCAGTGGTCCGGTGGTTTGTGCAAGCAGAGTAACCAGGGGAGCGTGCCAGGGAGCGCTGGGGGCTCACGTTGGGATGTTGTTTGTAGGCTTACGTGCATAAAAGCGTGATGGAGGAGCTGAAGAGAATAATCGACGACAGCGAAATCACAAAAGAAGATGATGCGCTATGGCCGCCTCCTGACAGAGTTGGTCGGCAGGTTGGTGTACAGCATCTTTTCTAACTGCTGCTTTAAGTTTTATGTGTTAGTTCATGACAAACATAACCGAACTTTTTCTTCAAGTCAGTGTTGTTGCTAGCCAAGAGGAAAACAAGTAGTGTTTTACAACCTGTGCAGTGCTTAACTGCCAGTTTAGTCATCAGAGTTAGTATGATCAACAGATGTGCTGCATTCTGTACCTTTGTAACAAAAACAGAATAGCTGTAATCTCAGTACTTAAGTATTCTTGTGACTAATACTGTAAAGCAGTAGTTTGATTTCCTATAATCTTTTCTTTTTCAGGAGCTTGAAATAGTAATTGGTGATGAGCACATCTCCTTTACCACATCAAAAATCGGTTCGCTCATTGATGTAAATCAGTCCAAGTATGTACTCTGTTGGGTTTTTTTACATTGCTGTGGTTTTTATGTAACAATCAATATTGGAACTTGCCAATTATTAGGTACTTGTATTTCATATTGTTTTAAAGTACAAATCAGTTCCTGGGGGCACAAATGCTCTGTGTTCCAGTGTCATGTACCAGAAGCTTTTAGGCTGTGACATTACATGCTGTATTTTCAAGCCACCAAGCATCTAACCTTACTGTAGGAACCCCTGTTTAGGTGTATTCAGAGTTTGAACTAAACTATCATTGGCTTGTCCACACCAGTGTCTCTGGGATTCTGTATTTCACCTAAGCTGAAATGACTGGATATCATGTTTTGTAAATTCAAAGTGATGTTACTACTTGCTTTCATGATAAAAACACACATCTTGTCAAGACTTGTAAGTCGCAAACATGGACTGCAGAATGTTTTATCAATCCATGCAAGATGAAACCTGTTAATGTCTAAGATGACCTCTGAAAAGTCTCCCTATATGCTTTGGGTTGTTGTTTTTTTTTAACAGGTTAGCTCTATAAACTGCTCTTCTGAAACATCAGTTTAACTTCCTTTCTTCTTTTGTGCACTGCAGGGATCCAGAAGGCTTGAGAGTGTTCTACTACCTGGTCCAGGACCTGAAGTGTCTAGTCTTCAGTCTTATTGGACTACACTTCAAGATTAAGCCAATTTAAATCAAACACCCTGAAGTTTGTATTGCAGTGTCTGTACGGGGGGTGGGGGGGGGATGCCATTTCAATTCCTCACTTTTTTTGGCCTGAAGCTTTTATGGATGTTAGAATTTTTTTTTTTTTTTTTTTTTACAAACTGTCAGTGACTGTCTTAATAAAATGGCGAGATCTGTATTTTTAATTTTTAAGTTCTCGTGAGAAACCGACTTCCTAACAGTTCTTTTATCATTTTAACATTCAGGGTATGTTACTTCACTTGTATCATACAAAGCTATAGTTCACTTCTCTATTGTGTTCAGTTTTGGGCCCCTCACAAGAAGGATGTTGAGGTGCTGGAGCGTGTCCAGAGAAGGGCAACGAAGCTGGTGAGGGGTCTGGAGCACAAGTCTTATGAGGAGCGGCTGAGGGAACTGGGTTGTTTAGTCTGGAGAAGAGGAGGCTGAGGGGAGACCTTATCGCTCTCTACAACTACCTGAAAGGGGGTTGTGCAGACGAGGGTGTTGGCCTCTTCTCCCAAGTAACTAGCGATAGGATGAGAGGAAATGGCCTCAAGTTGCACCAGGGGAGGTTTAGATTGGATATTAGGAAAAATTTCTTCACCGAGAGAGCGGTCAGCCTTTGGAACAGGCTGCCCAGGGAGGTGGTGGAGTCGCCATCTCTGGAAGTGTTTAAAAAATGTACGGATGTGGCACTTCAGGACATGGTTTAGGGAACACGGTGGCGCTGGATTAATGGTTGGACTTGATGATCTTGAAGGTCCTTTCCAACCTAGTGATTCTGTGATCTATGCAGCAGTAGAAAATGGAATTAAGCCTGGCACTGTTAAATGAAACTTTTGCCAGCTGTCAAGATAAACTTTTACTATCCTGAGTTGGATATTCTGTTGGCCAGTTCAAATATTCAAAACAACTGAAGCCCTGGCTCTGTACGTGATACAGCAAAGGCACCTGTTAACTTCATAACAAGCTGCTGCTGTGATTACCTTTTTGCCTTCAAAGCAGATGTAGACAACAGACTGCCCAGGAGCCATCCACGATCTTCACTGATACTCCCATCCAGCGTTAGAAAAACTGAAATTAAAATGTAGACTGTATTTAGTTAAGTTCTAGACTAGCAGAGTTTTTGTGCAAAATTGATTAAGAGATTTAGAGGACGAAACATGTCTCAACTGTAATTTTTGCAAACCATGGTAGGAGACGCCACTGGGCACTGAGAGTGATCCCGGCGACAGCTCTGCCAAACCGTGCTCTTGTTTTCTCCAGCATCTCTTTCCGTTTTTCTTAAAAGAGTAGCTACAGCGCTTGGAGAAAGATTGCGGTTAAATGACTTCTTAAAAGGTGAAAACATCGAACCCGTATTAGCCGTGTGAGCACCTCCTGCTTTCCCTCCTCTTGCCACAGGCACCCTCTGCCTTTCCCGCCAGCAGGTCCCCACACGCCTGCCCCGCTTCCCCACTGCCACCATTCCGCTCTCATCCCTGAACCGGCCGCCCCGCTCCGCGGGGCCCAGGCGGCTGCGCCTCCCGCCCGGGGCCGCGCCGCCGGGTCGGTGAGAAGCCCCGCCGGCGGGCGCCATCTTGATCGAGGGCAGCTTCGGCTTCAGCCCGGCAGAGCGCACCGGGAGGCGGCCGCCAGCTTGGCTGAGGGCACAAACGCAACGCGGTGGAGGGTGGGGAAAAAACCAGAACAAAACAAAACAAGCCCAGCACTAAAAACACGCAGGAGCGACTTGAAACCCGCAGCTGCTCCCGCGAGAGGCGGGGCGGGGCTGATGCGGGCCGTCGGCCGCTAAGGGAGTCCCGGCAGCGCGGCGCCTCCGCGGGCCCGGGAGCTGCCGGACGCCCTGCGAGGCCATGGGGGTAGGTAGGAGCCGCGGCCGGGCCGAACTGAAGCGAGCTGAGCTGAGCTGAATGCCTCTCTCGCTGCCTCTTGCCTTGCAGAGGATCGGGCTGCAGCTGCGCGCCACGCTGGAGAACATCACCCGCCTGCGCGCCGAGGGGGAGGACTTCCGCTGGTACCTCAAGGTGCGGGGGTCGGGGTCGGCGGGAGCAGAGAGCCGCCGTTCTCGGTGTTGAGAGCCTGTTGGGTTGTCCAGGCTGTCGAGCGGGGCACCTGGCAGCGAAGGCCTGTGGTGTTAAATGTCACATCACTCAGCTTAAATAGCCACGCGGCTTTTTTCCACGCAGTGCTACAGGAGCGACGAACGTGACGGTAGAAGTTTATAGATACGTATGCGTTAGTACACGCATGGCATTATACGTTAGTCTGCAATAGCAAAAATAGCAAAAACTCTTCAGTTCAAGTGCTGGTCAGTGCTTCCATTGGTGAGGTGGTTGGTAATCCAGTGCCCACTGGCAGGTATCCCGGGTAAATGGCGAGATGTGTTATTTCCCTCTTTTATCTAGTGACCGTGCTTTGTAACATGTTTTCCATCCAACGTACCAAAGGGCAGACCCTCTGCCAGCTCGAGGCACCTCACGGGCCTGTTGGGGTAGACGGCAACCTATACCTGCCTCCGTCTCCTCTCAGCTGTGAAACAGTGCAGTTTGTGAATCTGAATCATCAGCTCCTTCAGCTGTTTAGTCCCTGATTATTGACAGCTTTAAATTCTCCAATTTATGTTTATTTTTCAGCTGAAATGTGGGAACTGTGGTGAAGTTTCTGAAAAATGGCAGTATCTGCGATTGGTGGTATGTTTCCCTGTTGTGACCTGCATCAGAACAAAAATGAGAAAACAATCCTGCCTCTTACACGCAAGGGATATTAGCATCAGGGATGTGATGACTTTCACTTTAGATGAGATAGTATTTTAATAGCTATATGCATTTAGGAAATGCTGTTATATTCCATATTAAAAAAAATAAATTGGAGACTGTTAATTGAAGTATGCCATTGGAATGGTGACTGTCGGTGACAATGTATTTACATCTGATTTGAAAAGCCACCTTTCTGTAAAAATACCATTTGAAAATAAATTTTGAAGTGATACCAGAATAAGGTTGTGCCTGTAGCATATTGCTATGGGAAAAAAAAAAGATGGAATCTTTTTGGAGAAGTTAAGGTAATTCAAGGTGAGTTAAGCATGCTAAATTAGCATTTGGAAACTGAAAAAGCAGGGTAAAATTTGTCAGGGATAAGAGAAGGTTCTCTTCCTAGGAATAATGATCCCTTTTTGCTGCATACCACTGAATGGTAAGAATGAATTCTGAGGAATTAATGGAACATGCCTATGTTGACAAGACATAACTATCCATTATGCAGTATTTTAAGTCTAGAACAGAATTATTCTTTGATAATCAGAGCTTTCTAAATTACAAATCTCTAGTTAAAAAGCCTTCTCATTGCAATATTTTTAAAAAGTTAAAGACCATTTTTGTACAAACTACCTTTTTTTTTCAGTGGCTCAGCTAGAGTGCAGTTAAAAATGATGTCTCTATTGTCATGGATTTTTAGGACAATGCTCCCCTGAAAGGAGGCCGAGGAAGCGCCACTATGGTGCAGAAGTGCAAGCTGTGCTCCAGGGAGAACTCCATTGGTATGTGCTTAGAAATTTAAGAGGCATCATCCATTTTATACTTTTTTCGCCTGATTTATTTTTTAGTCCTCGTTTTTGCTTGACACTGTCTGTAAAGAGCATTGTAAAGGGATTTTTTTCCTTGTACACTGGTGCTTGAGTTCACAACATCATACTCATGAAGGAGACAGCAAGGCGTCCTGGTGAGTTCAGGTTTCTGCGTGAACAACACTCGTATTTGTGATGTCATTTTACAAAAGTGTTCAGGGGTTTGGGGTTTTTTTTGCATTGGTAGGGTTACAAAATGGTGTAATGTAAACTTCCCAGGAGAAGTGAGAAAAATTGAATTCTACCTTTTGAGGGCCAAGGAATGGCTTGGTTACTTACTTTCGTTTACTTTGTATAAGGAAATGTCTTTGAAAGAAGCAGCTGGTGCTTAGTTTGTGCTGAATAAAACTGAAGACATAATGCCACTCACTTTTACACTTCTGAATTTTTTTTTTTAGATATTTTAAGTCAGACAATCAAACCTTACAACGTAAGTTTGTTTTCTCTTTTATATAACAAGTGAAAGATAAATAAGCATTAGTATTTTTAGTTTTTATCATCACATTCCTCTTTCAAGAACACAAAAAGCTGGTATTCTCTGACGGAAAATTGTAGGCTCCTGCACAGTCTCACGTGTAGAATATTCTGTGATACATTACATAAGCAAAACACAAAACTGTATCACTGAAATTAGAGGTGATTTTGTTATGCCCATATTAGTTTCCTTTTGAAGGTGTCCTTGAGGCAGATTAAGAAATTCTACTTGATTACCACCTGTTAAATGAGGGCTAGGATTTTGCTGTCACTTGGGACATCAGACTTGATAATACTGCCTTTAAAGCAATTTATTTCTAGGCTAATGCTTGTCACTGTTTTTCTCTATTAGATGAAAACTAAAGATATTCTGACTCAATTATAGGCTGAAGACAGTGAGAAATTCAAAACGATAGTGGAGTTTGAATGCCGAGGTCTGGAACCAGTTGACTTTCAACCTCAAGTGAGTTCTTATTTGTGATTTGTTTCTTAGTTTTTAAAAGCACTTCTTATAGACTCTAAAGTGATAAAATACACACTATTTGAAATGGTGCTGCTCTTCCTGGAACATCCTATACCTCCCCAGCTTTCTGTCCTCTCCACAGTTCTTTCTTTTACTTCATTTGACTCAAAAACAAACAAACAAACAAAAAAACAAAACAAAAAAAAAGCACAAAACAAAAAAACCCAAACCAAAAAAACCCCAACCCACAAGCAGCTAACACTAACAACTCAGGTATTCTTTGTGCCAATAAAATCTAAAATGAAACATGCCTTGGAGTTGTATTCAAATTGCCTTACAAGTATTTCAGTACTGCTTATGTAAATTTATTTGAAAGTTCTTCATTGCTCAGGGTATTGCAGAAGGGAGTCTTTCCCAAAGGGGAATTGCAAGAGTGCATCATTAGATAGCTACCTTCAGGGGAGTGCCACTTTGCTTCTTGGTGTGCTACAGAGAATAAATGAAGTTCAGGTTATGAAGAGTCTTCAGTATATGGCCTGTAAAAAAAATAAAATTTTCTTTGAAATTTGACATCACCAAAGCTATAGGAAATTAATATTGGTGTTTTTCCATTTGAAATTTGACCAGACAAAGACTGAAGATTGAGGGCAGTTAAAGACTGTTGCAAAGTCTTGAGTCACACCTCAAGGTTCGAAGTTAAAGGACTTCTTCAGGGCCAAGCCAGTCTTCAGTGATTCATTTGCTTGTGCATGGTCATGCTGTATGCAAGCTAACTCCCTACTATATTTAACCTATTATTCCAGTCCGATTAGGTGTAAATAGACTGACAAATATAAACCTGTCTTATCCTTCCCTCAGACTGTGACATTGCTAAGAAACAGACCAAAAAAAGCTGATCCTACAAAGAATTCAGTATAAATGAAATCACCACTGCAGTGTGCTGCAGGATGTCTCCTTTTATTTAATTATTTATTTATTTATTTAAATGAAGCCTGTCTTTTTGAGGAACAGAATGGTTATTGGTTTATTCCTGTTTGAAAGCTTTGCAGCCAGACCTAGGAAATTGCATTTCAAGAAAAATCTATGAGAAAACTAGAAAATGTAGGAGATGTTTATAGCTCTGCATCGTACCTGTCAACTTTATTTTTATCTGCAGAAAAAAGACTTCATAGCTGTAATAAAGCTTTTCATTTAATATTCTCAGTGTGGCCTGTGCACTCTGTTAGAGAGTACACTTGAATACCTGAGCAGGTATTTCAGTGAATTTTCTGATGCCTAAATGAGTAAATATATAGACTTCTGCAGTTCCAAACAATTCTATGAACTGCTTTATATATGACATGATCCAAGCTAGCCTACCTTCTCCACAACCTTAGATCTGGCTTTTCATTAGCACCAAACAAACAGGATTGGCCATAGCCTATTTTCTTTGTATTTTTTGATAGACATAATACAACCATACCTGAAGTCAGAGTGGCTTAATAATTGCATCTCTTATTTAAATGATAGTGGTTTTGTTAAAAAAAAAAAAATCAGTCTGAAAAGAGGAGGAAGTATCCTTTGATTCTTTAATATAAAACCTCTTTCTGTGCCACCCTCATGAGACCCCACCTGGAGTACTGCATTCAGCCCTGGTGCCCCTGTTGGGGAGTGTTCAGAGGGGGCCACAAAAATGATCAGAGGGATGGAACACCTCTCCTGTGAGGACAGGCTGAGAGAGTTGGGGTTGTTCAGCCTGGAGAAGAGAAGGCTCCGGGGAGACCCTACTGCAGCTTTTCAGTACCTGAATGGGGCCTGCAAGAAAGCTGGAGAGGGACTTTTTACAAGGGCTTTTTACAGGACAAGGCGTAATGGCTTTAAACTAAAGATTAGGTATCAGGAAGAAATTCTTCACTATGAGGGTGGTGAGGCAGTAGAACAGGTTGCCCAGAGAAGTTGTGGATGCCCCATCCCTGGAAGTGTTCAAGGCAAAGTTTGGACAGGGCTTTGAGCAACCTGGCCTAGCAGAAGGTGTCCCTGCCCATGGCAGGAGGGTTGGAACTAAATCATACTTTAAGGTCCTTTTCAACCCAAACCATTCTATGATTCTCCTACCTAGTAGGAGCAACAAATTCAAACTAGGTACTTGTGTGTTCTAATAATGTCATGTTCTAGTAATGTTCTTGTCCCTCAAGTGAATGTTTCAACTAAAAAATGGAGGTTTCTTTATAAATTTCTCTTAAACCTTCTTAAGCTTCTTTGCTTTGTGGCACAACCAATAGTTTCATTGGTAACAAAATTGTGACCATTCACCGTGTTGTGAAGTCAGCAGGCATTTTTGCTGCTTTGGTGTTTATGCTTCAGCTGTTGGTCCTTCCCTGATCAGCAGAGGGCAGAGAAGTCACTGCATGTCCCAGCTCCCTTCTGCAGAGGTTAAACGAGTCTCTGCTTTGACACCAAAGCTGTAGAGTGCAAGTTCTGCTGAGTGTCTGGTACAGAAGCTTGTAATTCCAGTCACATGGCTGCTTTTTCCTTGGAGGGCTGGTGATTATCTCCAGGTGGCAGGAGAAGGGCTGCTTTTATTTTTCTAGCGTTTGTTCAATACTGCGGCTCTGCAGTTTTGCCCTGTGATGCTGATTTTCCTCTCCACCCCTAGCAGTTCCTTTGAGATGGGCTTCTGACAATTACATAAAGGTCCTATTCACACTGTGCCTTGCAGACAGCTCTCTTGTTGTTACATCTGCCACACTCTGTGGTTTATTTAACTCCCAAGTGCTTAACCTTCCATTCATATCCCAAAATATTTTAAAATCACGTGGCTTACTTCACATATTCTTATACAGTTAAATGTCTGACTGGTACTAGTGGGGATTTATCAAAAATGCAAGTGTAGATCCCTTGCAGAAAACCAGGGAGAAGCTACCTTTGTAGTTAGAAATGGCAATGTAAGAAACCTTCCTGTATGCTACAGAGGTGGCTGAGATTTTAAAATTTATTTTTAAAACTAACAAAACTTAATTTACAGCTTGATAACTGTGAACCCCAAAATGAGAGCTGTTCCTATAGAAGATAAACCAGAACACATTCTTGTGCTCTACCCCACTGATACGCTATTTCCTTCCTAGTGCTATCCTTTCTGTCAACTCTTTAAACAGCAACAACAGTGGAGAACTCTCCCCTTTTAGATGATTGTTTGGGTATACTAATCTGTTCATTCAGACAACTGATCCTCCTTTCACATAAAGCCTGCTAGTCACTTCTGTACCTAAATCCAGTACAAGCTGCTCCTTCTCTAGAGTGTCTTGAATTCTGACAATATTTACACCAAAACTATTATGTCTCTTCCACAGCTTTTTTCTATTGTTTTCTTGCATGTAAGCTTATTATGAAGCTGGTTTTTACATAATGCCTGTATGGATTCTGAACACAAAGCTATTAGTAGCTGGGTGTTGCTACATAAGCTTAGAAACTCCAGGTTTAACATTATCTAGAATACCTGGAAGTATTCCTTTTGGCAGGAAAAATAGAGGAGCAGTGTTCCCTCATTTTACTTTGTGGTTGCTTAGATGGAATTTTCCCAATTCACAAACAGGGTCACCACCTTGTATTGACCCTTAACCAGGAAAGAGCTTGACCATTCTTTCTACCTAACTTAAAAGAAATATGATAAAAGTTTGTGCTGAGTTACTTTCTTTAACCATGTTTCAATGATAATACTTGTTATTTTCTTGGTACAGCTTATTCTTAAAAACTTACTGCAAATGTGTTTGCAGGCAGGGTTTGCCGCTGAAGGTGCAGAATCTGGCACACCTTTCAATGACATAAACTTGTTAGAAAAGGTATGTTGTCTTAATTTCATTAGTAAATCTAATTATCTAGCTTTCTTTCCCTAAGTTACTAGTCCAAAATACACATCCTGCACATTCAAGAGACTAGTTTTGCTCTTTCATATAGGCACAGGAAGGTCATAGCTGGAGAGCGAAACTAAATCAACTGTGAATAACCAGCATTACTAACAGCATCATTTTAGAAGTACACAGTTGTTAGCTTAGCAGCTGACAAAGGTAGAAATGCCGCTTTTCTTTTAAGTCACTCAGGAATTCCAGAGTGCAAACACCTGGAATACTAAATGGCTGGAGTTCTTCAGAGTGGTGAACTGATTTTTCTAGGAAGATGCCTACACTTCTTCCTGTGTGCAGAGGTGTTAAAAACTAATACAAAGAACTGTCCTTCAAAGCTCAGGATAATGACTCCAGCATTGCAAATCTTCCTTGGCGGCCAGCAAGAATCTCAAGGTCAAATCTGTTCCCTGGTATCCTACTTGGCAGGGATCTGCTTGTCTGCGTACCCACCTGACTAGGGTATTGTAAATTATACATAATCCTTTCACCTGCCATGGTTGCTGTCTTGTCCATTACAGGCTGTGGACTATATATGAAAAAAAATTTACTGTTAAAATAAAAACACTGAGACTGAAGCTCATTTAATTTCAAGTCAGTGCTCTTGCTTCTCTCAGATATCAGAACTTAGCTGTGACTGCACAGTGCTTTCCACAGAAACCCAAGACCCAAGCTTGAGTGAGGCTTAGTTTCAGTTTGAATTCCAGTCTGTTTTAGACATGATTGCATTCTATCCTCTGTGACTAATACTGTGAAATCTTATTTCCTATAGGATTGGAATGACTATGATGAAAAAACAAAGGAATCTGTTGGAATTTATGAAGTTACCCATAAATTTGTAAAATGCTAAAGTTCATACCTGTAATAAATCTTGACATGCTTATTGATGAAGGAGCTGTAACCATCAGATATGCAGTTTCCTTGGAGTTACTTTTCACATGGCTGTACTTCAGAAATGGAAACCTAAGTGGTACTTAACTGTTCTGAGCATGCCCTAATAAAATATCTTCCACAGAGCACTTTGATGTGGCCTCAGTACAAACTGAAAACAGTATATATGCTTGACTGAACTGTGCCATTTTCTTAATGTTGTCTTTTTTGGGAATATATATGCCTGTGGTGGACTGTAGCTTAACTACTGTATCAACAACTACTTGGACAACTTACAGCCTTAAAGTTTTAAATAGCCTATCACCAAGAAGTGCCCACATTTGATTCTCTAACATAAGCAAATAAGGTCTTTTCACTCACCACTCCTATCACCAGGAAATGGCTGTAAGTATTAGTAAAGGCACTGTTAACTGTTCAAAGGAAAAGGTTCATCTTTAGTAGCTTTCTGCCAGTTCAAGTAAAGACACTGAGGTGAGTTTACTGAGAACGCTTACTAAGCTTGACTACTACTGACACACATAGCTGTTACAATCTACTGAAAATCAAGTTAGCTTTCTGAGTTAAGTAAACCTCACTCATTAAGTAAATTAAGTAAACCTCACTCATTTCCAGTTGAAGACAGACTTCCTACTTCTTGGCAAGCGCTCTCACAATATTGCCACCTGTCCTCATGTTTGAAAAAAAAACACCTACCAACAAAAAAACCCACCAAAATCTTCTTTAGTGAATTTCATTCAAAGACTTTGAGTCTGATCATTGTTTCCTGATGTTTTATTTCCTTCATCCAGCAAGAACAAGCATGGTAAGTTTTAAAATAATCCTTTTCAGCTGAAAACTAGAACAGCACATTACAGGCTGCAGAAGAAACAGCCCTGGCTAGGAAAAGTTTATAAGCCTTCAGGTTTGCATATTTAAAGCATGCCTTTCCCCTTCCTAGCACTTGCAGTTCATACTTCAAGATATGGTATTGCTTATGCTTACTGTCATAAAGAAAAAAAGGATACTGGGAGAACCTGGAAGCGGAGATATCCAAAGGAACAGTAAAGGCAAGTAGGTTTCTGAGCCTCTGAACCTGATCCATCACATCCAACCAACATGCTCAGACTTTTACGTTCTGCTAATGTATTTGTTTGTCCAGGACGTGGTGGGCTGTGCTGAAATACATGAGCTGCATTAGTTTCACACAGAGCTGCAAAAGCAAGCACTACTGTGGTATTCAGCTCCAGAGAGAGACTCCTCTTCCCTGAAGAAAAAGAGTGAAAGTCAAGAGGGTTTAAAAGGCAGAGGAGTTCAAGTTATACATACCATAATAAATTTTGTGCAAAAAGGAGTATTGCATGCAAAGGGCATCTGTGTTGTAATTCCAGCAACTTTGAGCACCATTGGCTTCTTGACTGATGAAGACCCCTTCCCCTTTTGCTATCACCTACTTTGTAGCTGTGAACAGCACATGAGGAACCTCTCTGCATCAGTTTCATCTCACTGATGTCTATGATGTCTATGCTCAAGCTCTCCTGCAATCTTTCAGAGAGTTCTGATAAGCCTTAGTCTTCAGAATCTCTGCAACAAGGCCCAATGCATTGAAGACGCAGCTCTAGGCACAAAGACTCTAGCATTTGCTACAGAAAGTAACATCAAAAGTTCTAGCTGATAGAAGAGATGGGAAAACATTGTTTAGCTTACTTTTCCACTTCCACCTTCCAAGAGGAAGTTTGGAGAGAGAGAAACCCCCAAAAGATAAAGTTCAGTGATTTTTCTTTTTTAAGGCACAAGACCACAGGTTTACATAGCAAAACAAAAGCAGATTATTGGACAGACTTCATGTATGGAAAGGGCAGAGCCAACATTGCAGAATGCTTTCAGTAGTATTCTTTTCACCCTTTATAAGAAACATGAGTTATTGATGGGATAAAGGGACTACCCATACTGTATAATTTCGATATGGCAATAAAATAACTCTGGTTATTAATAGATAGCTTTATTACAATACAGTCTTTTCCAGTCAATTTAACAACACAGTTAGTGACTGCAGGTTACATAAAGCCTCCCACTTCATTTTTTGTTTCTCAAAAAGCTGTTACAGTGGAGAGGCTTCAAATAGTTGATGCACAATCATATCTGATATCGATTCAAGTTTAAAGATAAAATTGTGACAAGTTAGTAAGCAAGCTTACTGCAAGAGTGCAAATGTAACCACTCTTTCATATTTAAAAGTATTGCATAGATTTTTCTAAAATCAAACCATTTAAGAATGGTATCACAGTGCTGTTGTCTGTCTAAACGCTCATGGAACACAGATGTTCCAGGTTCGTAAACTCAGTAACAATGCTTTTTATTTTAAATGTGTTTTAAGAACATATGGATCTGTTGGAACAGATGGATCTGTTGCTTAATTTTGACATTGTGAATGTTTGTATTTCCTGACATGCATTCAAGGTCTATACCTTATTTCTTAAAAATAGGTACAAATTTCATAGTGAATCTAAAGGTATCCAAGTTCAATGAAGATAAAGGAAGACAATTAAGCTGGGCAGTCTCAGCCACATTTAACACTGATTAGTATGCCAATTAGACAGAGTCTGCATTTTGTACTGCAACTGTAAAGTGCTGCAATGTTTTTATGTCTAACTACCTATTTTCTTGCCCTTTAAAACATTAAAGATATCTTCTAGTGACTTGTATATACACTGAAGGAATTCTTTACCATTCCTAGTTGGGTAAGAGGAAACATTACAACCTATCCAATCATCATGTACCTGATACCCTACTCCAAAGCCATCAGACACCACTGGGCCAAACCCTCCCAACTGCACAGCTGGGCTACTCAAGGTGCTTGTAGAAATGATGTTGTGATTAAGCCGAGCATAGGCTTGGTCTTGATAGAAATCAGGCAGTGCAGTACCTTTGGATAAGGCTAAATAGCGCAAGCCAAAAAGATGTCGGTCAAATCCCTGACCTGTGAAAATAAAATGACAAGTATTAGAGAGATGATATGGGAAGTAAACTCACTTATTTTGACATTGCATTGTTTTTCAGCCACAGAATAGGAGGTCTATAGACTGGGGTTTATTTTCATATTAGCAGGAATTATTTTTCAGAACCCAGACATTCTGCACTTTCAATGCATGTATCCCAGGGAATGAGGGCTTGCTGTTTTACTGCTAGCCTCAACCAGGACTCATGACAGTAAACATAGTGCAATGTTAACAGACAATTTTAATAATACATCGTATTCTTTAATTAATTCTTTAATTAAATAGTTAATTAAAAAAAACATATCTAAGTTGTTTTAAACGGAGAAAGGCTTTCCTAAAATTTATAGTATAAAGAGGAAGATCTTGCATCAACAAAAGGAGGCAAATTTTCGACTCTATGGGGTAATGTTCAACAGTCAATTTTACCGAAACAATAGCAGTTATGCTTCTGTGAAGGACAATTCAAAAGAAATCATTTAGAAAAATACCAGGAGGAGCACAGCCAAAGAATTAGTTGGATTTGGAACTTGTTAAAGCCTTTATCCCCTGCAGGGATAAGATAGTAACTCCTCAGACATAAAGCCAAAGTTCTTGGTTGCCTTGGGGAGTACAACATGCACTAAGTATTTATCACATCTTCAGCTATCCCAGCTGCCATAAGGACAAAAACCAAAGTATAAAAAATTCTCAACACACTAAAAGTGAAATGGGATGCACAGAGGCATTCTCCTCCATCAAGAAATGAGAATGCATAATAAACTGCAGCCTTCTGCTACGTTTTTTGTCAAGTTTATGTTAACTTGACATGGAGGTCTAAGACCTCCATCAAAATTAAATTATTTAGTTGTGAAGTAAACATTTACAGCAACCTTAATAGATGTTTTAGTGCAAAAGCAAGAGTGTTTGATATCTTCCTACTTACCCATAGCAGCTTCTTTTGTCAAACGGCCATGGTATTTTGAGCACTCCACTATCAACTTCTGAAGCTCTTCTGTGCTATGTTTGGACGGTTCCCTGACAAAAGCTTCTGAACATTTCTTTGTATGGACTGAGGCAGGTCGTATAGTTTCTGTACGACCATGTTTGAAAGCTGCAGTACTACAAGACTCATATGTAGCAACAGTCTGATTGTATTGTCGAAGGAAAGCCATCTGGAAGGCAAGCTGAGCCACAGCATCTGGGCTTACCTTTTTCTGCTTTAGGAAGTCCTTGCCCCCTTCACGGAACTGAATCAGATTAAGTGACAGGGCTTCTACATTGGCATCAAATTTCTGTTTGGCTTTGGTAATTCCTGCTTTTAAGGCATCATTCAGCTTAAAGTCAAGTTTCTGCACTGCTCTAGAAGAGTCTACTGAAGCAGGCTGGGACTGGGGGCTGATGGCTGGTGCCTTGGTGCTATCTTTAAAAACCTCATTCTGGAACCTAAGCACAGCCACGCCATCTCCCCAGGAATGTTCAAAATTAATTCCTGCAGTGCCATCCTTAGTTATGATAAGATTAAAGGATTTGTCATACCAGCGGTTAGCACCATCTCCGTGCAACATAGTGTGGGACAAGTGCACAAAGTCTTTAATGGGAAAATCATCTAAACTTAAACAAAACAAAGCAGAGTCTACTTTTTGAAGAGCTTCTTCATTGCCATTATCCAGTAGATTCTTTCTCAGCAATGCCCATGTATCTCGGTTTTCACTAGAGAGGTAGCCAAGAGGGAAGGCCGGGGCTGGACTGTTGTCATTAAGGATGTATTTCAAGTGTGCTTGTATTTCTGAAGGTTTCAGCATACTTCCATCTCTATCAATAACATCAAATATGTAAAAATTCCCATTTCTCAGTACTAATAAATGTTTTGCCTTTTCATCTGTAAAAAGCTCATCTCTGTTGACCTTCGGCAGACGCGTAGAATTGAAAAGCCTGAAGTACTGAGACATATCTAGGGGGTATGCATTGACCATGTAGGCACCAAACCAAGAAAGTGAAGGCGGCACAAATCGGATAATTTTTTTAAAGATCTGAGTGTCACTTTTTTCTGGATTGAGGTGAAAAACCTCTGGTTCAAGACAACCAGCTCTGAAAGTCTTCATAAAACGTATAGCAGAAACAGTCATGTTCGTAGCTCGTATGAGCTGATCGTTATATTCAGATTTCGGATCAGAATTAAAAGACATAAATGCATTAAAATTCAAAACAACAGGTTCACGTGCTTTTAGGTACATGTCAAACCAGGGACCTGAAAATGGAGAGTTGAGAAATAGGTCAGAACATAAAAGCAGTTTACTGGGTCAGACCAGAGGTTCATGTAGTAGTCAACACCCTGTCTCCAACAACAATCATGAATAAACACCTACCTAACTTCATACAAACAAGACAAACATATGCAGTAATTCCCCTAAGGATTTTCGCAATCTCCAATTATAAAGAAAGGTACTGTTGGCTAATTGTAAAAATACTGTATTTGGAGTAATCCATATCAAGACTTTCAATGTCATTAGCAACGAGGGTGAATTTCCATGTTTCCTATATGGCTCAGTGATAAACCGTAACTCCCATGACATACAATGCAGCTCCCTAGCACTGTATTTTGTGCACACCTCACATTTGGAGTGGAACATGCCTTTACCTACTCTTAAGGTATTAATTTCTGCAACTCTCTGTGACTGAGGGCATGCTTCTCTTTAGAACCACCTTTTTTCCTGATCCAGTGTCTCCCTCATTCCTGGCAGCATTCCTCCACCTACACTTGCTGTCTTGCATTTCCACTACCTTCCTCATTCTGTCCACTAAAATGATCACCATAGGGCAAAACTCTTGACACCCATGGGTTACCATCAGTCTCTCAAGCTGGCAAAAAGATGAGGTTAGAGGAGGACCTCACAGTTATTCTAGGCCCAGAAAAGCCTTTGGAAAGCAGAATTACATTTGATACCCACAGGTCTTTTAGACAGTCTGTCAGTATATCAAGAAGCATGAATGTGACCCAAAGGCTCTGTGCTTGCCAAAACCAATGGAATCAATCATAACTCTAAAAAGTACTCATATCTTTACACCTGCCTATGATAAGTGAAAATCCAGGGGGCATAGGCAGAGAAGGGTTTTTTTTTAAGTAGGTTGTATTTCATCATCATTAACAACTTCAAACTCAGCAAGCTCTGCTATTGCACACTGACTGGATGCAGACGAAGGAGGCAAGTGCACACCAACTTCATCTCAAGGCAGCTGATGTATTAAAAAGTATTATTCCAAGCCTGCATCAGTCCCTGGTAGAACCTTCTAGCTGGGCTGTAAGAAGGGCAACACGTAACTCAAGGACCTAAGTTATAATTTTAATCCCAGGTGAGTAACTAGCATTCATCTACAGTTTTAAAACCACACCCATCATCATCACATAGCCTTTTAACCTTGGACTTGAAAGTCCAGGGTGGAAGCAACTATACATAGTTTCAGAAACCAATTTCAAGTGGAGCAGGTCTTTTATGAGGCCTAAAAAAGAATAACAACTAAACAAAAAGAAATACAAACACCTCACAGTTCACAGACAAAAAGCAGCATGCTGATTAGCACTGACAAACACCATAAAGCCACCAGTTAAAACCCCAGATGTTGTTCAAAGTGAATGGAAAGTAAAAGGTAACAAAATGAACAGCAGCTTTTGTGAAATAGTCTGGTATTCTCTATGGAATTTGTGGTAGCTAACACCCTTACAGGTAGAGTCAACAGATAGCAAGGATAGAAGTGCATCCGCTGGGCAACATGCAAACTTCTACTTCCACAGGTATTTGAATATTTCCACCTCTGTTGCTATCCATCCAATACTTTCATAAGCAGACACTTGTATTTGGAAGTCCATGGAAGCAATAATAAGGAAGAATAAATCAAAAAAATATATGCATGCTCTCCCTCTCTTAATTTATTTTTCTTTATTCTCATCTTCCTCTTTCTGTTGCTCCTTTTCTTTTGCTCTTTAAAAGAATATGGTTTTGTAGTTTTGAGGGGGTTTATGTCCAGAGCACTGACCACTTCTGCCTCCCAAAGCTTAGTCATATTCTCTGAGCACCACACAGAGTTCAGGTTTTTTTCCAAGTAACATGGATTATTTGAAAATGATTGCTTTAGTTTCCTTAAGGGAAGTTACCCGTTAAGCTCCTCTATTAACCTAAACATAAATAGACAGCAATTGAAAAAGAAAAAAGATAATCCCTGTAAACTCAAATTTAAATACAGCAACTCGTGAAAAAATACTGTTTCTCCAATACCCATTTATCCAGAATTCTGATATATACAAGTTAGATGATTAGCATTCTTCTTTCCACCAGAGACTCAGAATTTGCTCAAATACAGCCACAAACAGTATTCACAGCATGTTAATCCAAGTTTATGGAGTTGAGAACTTAAGCTTCAGCCTATTTTATCTGTAGCATTATGAGCTGTCTGTTATCAAGCATGTTTATCTACAGACTCCAATATTCAGTAGGCAAACATACCTGTGATGTAACTAGTATGCTTGTTCTGGTTGTCTTGAGCAACCAGTTTCTCATGCAGCTCTCTTCCAATTCCCTTTTCAAAGCGATGAGCAAGTTCTTCAGTTTTCCTACAGCAATCAATAAAAGTCAAAATGCTGTCACAAAGTCCTATTTTTTGTATGTAACACCTGGCTTTGAAGCAGCACATGATACTGCAATATGCATATCTTGTTTTTCCATACCTGAACTGATCATCATTTAAAAGCGGTTTCTGTGCATTCAGATACCTCCTAATTGTATCTTCTAGTTTGGGAACCGGCAGTCTGAAGGAAGGGGAACAGAAAGACATGCACTTTATGAGCAACGGTACTAATGAAACCTGAGTTTCTTACACAGTAGTTTCTCTTGGCCTCTCCTCTTCCCTATCCTTCCTTATACTCCGTATTATCCAAATGGCTCCAAAGTTTCTTGTGGAAGAAGAGAAGAAAGGGAATAGATGGACACAGGTCATCACAGCATAAAGTTCTTGGAAAACAAGGTAGAAAAACAACTTGACTGTCTTGTTACGAAGGTATTGCAGTGAAGAGTCTTAATACCTTACAAGGAATACAGTGACATGAACTGTTGCAAGGAGATGCAACTATATGGGAAGGAAGCTTAGTTCAGTAGCCACCCCTTCATCGGGACATGTCCTCACTGCTGGGTGCTAACATCCACTCTTGCAAAGTTCCTAATCAGCATCTTTGTCATCTTCCTCTCAGCCTAAACATGAAAGTGCTCTACTTTATTAAATAAATCTATTGCACTCACGGAGGTTACTTTGCAACCTGAAGGGATGTTTCAGTACTAGGCTTATAGTTACGTTTACGCTTTACAAACGAAAATCATTCCTCTCCACCGTGATTTAGGAAGAGCACGCACAAACAAGAAGCGCGTAGCCCACCCCGAGCGCGGCTGTACACAAACGCGCGGGAAGGCATTTTCTCTCCTCGTAGCGGACCCCCAGGGCCGCCGGCCCCTCACGGCCGCCACCGCCCTCTGCCCGCGTCCCCCCGGGAGCCCGGCCCGCCGGCCGCCCTCGGCGGCCGCCCGGAGCTGGCAGTGACGCTCGCTCCCCAGAGGACGCTCTCCCCAGGCCTTGCCCCGGCCCCCGCCCGGCGGCGCCTCCGGAGGCCGCGGGACGGGCCGTTCCGGAGGGCAAGGGGACGCCGCGGGCGCACCGGGGAGCGGGGCGCCGCCCGCCGTACCTGGGCAGGCTCTTCTGGTAATGCATGGTGGGCACGATGCTGCGGTGCAGGTACTCGGCAGCGCCCGCGCTGCTGTAGCCCCGCCGCCAGCGCGCCGCCGCCGCCCGCCGCAGCAGCAGCTGCCGCGCCGCCATGATGCCCGCGTCAGAGGCCGTGAGGCGTCGCCCGCGCTTCGCCCTTCGCTGCCGCCCCGGGGTCCGAGGGAGCGGCTGCCGCGACCCCAGCCAGCTTCCCGGTCGGGCGGTTGAGCGGGTGCGCTCCTCCCGGCGCTGCGGAGCGCCCGGACCGGTTCGGCGTGAGCTCACAACGCCCCGCGGCGGGGCGGAGGCGGCGGCTCACACCTCGCGGCACGTTCACACCGAGGCCCTGGGGCTTGTTCCCCGAAAGCCGCCCGGGGAAGAAGCGGGCGGGGGCTCCGGCAAATGGTGGCCAGGCCCCGCGGCACGGAGGGGTTCCCCCGAGCCCTCTCCTGCCCGAGCGGGCCTCGGGCAGTACCGGCTCCTCTGCCCGGCAGGGGCTTCTCCAGGGTGAAAACTGAGGGTTACAGCTGGCCTGGAGGTCGGCCTGATTTCATTAAGCATTTTTTTGTTATTACTTCATTTGGAAAGCATACTCGATGCATGCCTTCGAGGTAGCAATGTGCCTGGTATTAGAAAATGCCTGGAGTGGGACGGTGCAACATTAGTTTAGTCCTCTTATACATTAATAAAATTTTCTGTGATCGTCTCGTTCAGCATATAGGCTCCACATATTTTTTCTCTCTTCTACTTTTTTTTTTTTTTGGTGTGTGTCTGTATGTCTTACTGACCATACAGTATTCAGATCTTGCCTCCAAAGAGAACAATTTAATCTCTCATGAGCTTTTTGAGAGCATGAGAAATGTAAGCATGTAACAACAAATACTGTATTACAGTATAAAATAAAATACTGTAAACACATTATTTTGTTGCACTGTATGGAGTATTTTCTATAGAAACACTGAATAATATTAGAATAAGCCAGAAACTACAGAAATGGTTCGGTAGGAAAGCGTGGCATGGCGGACAGTTATGGTGGTGTATTTTTATCAGACACCCATTAGCATAAAAATCAGCATTGGGATTGAATGCGGACACAGAAAGGAAAGCAATCCCTGTGGCTTAGTCTGATAATCCTCTGAAAGTAAATTGGCCCCACTCTAATCAACATAGTGGTTGGAAGAAAAGTGAAATCATTTCACTTCCAAGACAATAAATGCCAAATGCCAGAAGGTGTCCATGTGTGTTTCAGTATATAGCTATTTTCTCTTTGATGTGTGTCTCTTAGGCTACTCCTTCAGCCTTTTGTTTTTGCCATGAAAACAAAAAACCCAAGCCTGCTTTAATTAATGAAGTTCAGTTTCACCTAGCTTGCCCTGTTGTGATAGTCCAGTTCAAAATGTTACCCGCTCTGCCCTTTAGAAAAACTCTGCAGTTATATTATTTTTACCTGTTTAAATGCATGACTCTCAGTTTCTAGGTTTGGATATCCAACCCCCAAACTGGGGAGACTGAGGAATGTGCTCAAACACCGTCTTTCTCTCTGGAGTGTCCCTTTGTTTTGAACCAGTCTTGTTTCAGAAATACTACTGCATTCTGTTCTAATTTTCCAGAGTCCCCTAATCTTCTTCCAGGCTCTTAATGATGTAGTTGATAATAGGATTGTTGGTATTAATTTGGAACAATAATGCCGGCTGCTTGCTTGGTGGCTATTGGCAGAGGGGTGACCTTGCAGGTCAGCTAAGCAGAACTGGAAGCGCTTTGATCTGATCTATACAGAGCTAGATCTGTCTGCCCAAACAAGAGGAACTAGTGAATTCTCTCTCCATGGGATGCTGATTCTTCTCCAAAGAGCACGGAGGACAGCATGGCAGTGGCTTTTGATGCAATCCTCGCTCGGATCAAGGATGTTTGTAAAAGAAATGGTTTGCTCATTCTCTCGGTGTTGTCAGTCACCATTGGCTGTCTTCTCGGATTCTTCCTGAGGACGAGACGACTCTCCCAGCAGGTATGTGTGGCACAGCAGAGCGTGTCACTACAGAGAAAATATCATGCTTACGTAACAAAAGATATAGCAACTTGTGGAACTTAACGATGGACTTTTGAAGTTAAAAAGCACATATGTGTGTTTGTTAAATTTGTTTAATTTCATTCGTTTGTTAATCTACACTGTTCTTGGGGTCTTCTCACACATTCTCAAACAATACGTTTGCGAAGGGTTCTGGTCTTTAAGACACCTGTAAGTCTAGCATAAGCATATTATAATGTTGCAAGTACGGATGATAATAGTGAGTGTTTAAGCTAGATGAAATCTAATATAGACCTGTTAAAAAATGGAGGTGCAATATATTAGTTGGATTTTATATTACCTTGGAATATGTACATCTAAAGAAAACACTGGGAATATTTTTCATCATCAGATGTACAGAGGTACAGATGTTTATATTACGCCAATGGTATTTTGTATTAATAAATTTGAGATTTCCCATCATTAACAGACCATGTTATTAAAGTCACTTGGGGATTTCTGCTGCAGCATACTTCAACTATGCTCTTTGCAGGTACTCATTTCTTTCTGCTGTGTTAGACAGAATGAAGGCAACATGCATTGCTGAGTGCATTGTTGAGCACAAAATATAATTCTCAATTAAAAAATATAGCACTTAATAAATATGACTAAACTAAAACAATTCTTTGTTCTGCTGCTAACTTTTGTCTGAACATCTTTATGAAGCAGTAGCTTCATACACATCTAGCAAAACATACACATCTAGCAAAACATACACATCTAGCAAAACACACAAAATGCAGAATGAAGAGACTATTCAGGGCAACCTATTAACAGTAGTCCCCAAGAGTCAGTCCCCAAGACTTCATTTTTGCCTTCCTTTGTAAAGGAATGAACAACGTAGTGTGTGTTTGTTGAATTACAACACAATATGTAATCTAATTAATTTTAAAATGATCTTTTAAAGCCTACTATCTTTGCCACCTTATATACCAACGCTGCAGATTTTACCAACATTATCTGATCCACAGCTCTAGCAGGACAGATACTCTTTATCTCAAAACAATAAGCATGTATATCTCCATGTATTTCTAGGAAATTAGTTATTTCCAGTTTCCTGGTGAGTTACTGATGAGGATGCTGAAAATGTTGATTCTCCCACTGGTTGTCTCAAGGTAAGTTTCATCAATGATTGTTCCAACACCTTTTGAAGTTTCCTAAATGAGACATGTCATCACCACTATTTTGGCTTTAACTGAATTAATGTCAAAGTGCCAGGACCATTACTGACTGCTGTACATTCATATTTATAGTGGAGCTATGAACATATTTTTTAATCAATAGGAATACTTATGCAATACCTCATGTAGGAATTATTTTCTTATAAAACTCATGAGGTTTTTTTAATTGATGTTCTTCTTTCCTTGTAATGGGAGGACTTTTTCCTTCAAGCTAACTAGAAGTTAAATATATAATATAAAATAAATAACACATCTTATCAAAAAGCCTACCTTAAATCTAAACAATTTAAATAATACACCATACAAATAAGATGATATGTGCCTGACTTCAGCTGGAAGTGAAAGTGATTTTGTAGTACATTAAAGGCAGAACCTTTAGCGATGCCACTTTATCGGTGGCAGGATTAATGATCTAGATCCTGGTGCTGAGGGATGGTGCATGGTAGCTGTCTTTGTAGTGAGTGGTCATAATTTAGGATAGCTTTTTGTCTTATCTGAATTTGTTTTGTCTTCCAACTGACTACAGTCACAAATACCAGTTGGATGACCAAAAGCTCTCAGCCCAACGCTGAGAGAAGAGAGAAGGAGAGATGGAGAGTAACAAATCTAACTTTACCTAACCAGATCTATGAAAAAAATCTTGCACTCTTTGGTGCCTTTCTTTGAAGCCTCAGCTTCCAGAACAAAATACATATGCCAAAAACTCATCTTCCATTTTAGTAGAAAGATAAGTTTCTAGGCTTCCGATCGTTGAGAGCTGCTGAAAATAAACACAAGCCAGCACTAATTTTATTTTTAAATCATCTACTTTTACCTCTACTTTCTCATGTTTTTTCACAGGATGAGGCTGATTCATGGTGCTTGCATGCCTAGAACTGGCCATAGTATGACCATGGACTCATACCTGGTTCTGTCCCACGCAGCTAGAGAACATCAAGACAAAATACGTTAGATTTTTTTTGAGAGGAGAAAGGAGAGTTTTTCCAAGAACAACAAGAATCTCACATGAGGAAGTGACATAGTAAGGCCAGAAAAGGGTTGGAGCAGTCATGTGCCCTTCCCTAAAATGTATAGTTCTTTAAATCCCCTTGTTTTTTAGAGATTCCAGGAGGAGAAGCAGCACAGTGGGGACGAGCTGCTCTGACATAGCCTGTGATAGCTCTACGTTACCTACAGATGTGTCAGGAGCAAATCTCTGAGCCGCACTGTTAGAACTAATGGACCGCATTCTCAGGAAGGAAGAGAAGAAACTTTATAGATCTTCAAAGGGATTAGCTCTCATTGTAAGACAGCATGAGTCTATCTCCCTGTATAACAAACTAACCATCACTTGCTATTGCATACTGAAATTTCAGGTTTTTGCAAACAAAAAATACTCCAGATACAATTACATTCTTGTACAGTGGTGTTTTTTTCCACAAGCACAATATTTCCTGCACATATATTTCATAAAATGAGTAAACCAGTGCTCTGCGTTTTTACCAGTCTACATATACATTTAAACTAAATTTCTTTGTGGATTTGGAATATTCTCATCCAGTCTTGTGGGAACAATGACATTTAAATTATCTTCTAAATTACTCTGTATTATTGTTTACAAAATCCAGGGCTACAGCACCAAGCTCTAATTTTAGTCTCCTAGTTGAAGTTAGTGCAAGTTTTTTCTTGAACTAACAAGTAAAAAAAAAACTTGTAAAGAAAAGGGAAGGTAAGAAAGGAGGGTTAAAAGAGTGCAAAATACACTGTCTTCAAGTCCAGAGTTTATCTTGAAGGGTTGTGGCAGAAGTAAAAGCTGGCAAGTGTGTGGCTCAGAAGACTGATAATACACTAGAAAATCTTGCACTTACAGGTCACTAACACAAATCCAACCTTAAACAGAAGTGGCTGAAAATTTGTCCTATTCCTCTTTTGACCTGGTAGTTAGAGAATTAAAACAGGAACTTTGCAGATTGTATGCATTAGGAAGGAGAAACTGATTATATAGTCAGGTATCTCTGATTGAATTGTTCATTTTAAAAGTTCCTGAACACAGAAGAAAGCAGTTGAACAACAGGAGACTGTTTCTTCAATGTACAATGTCTTACCCAACTCTGTCCCAGCACTTGAAAGTGCTGCATCCTAGAGTTCCTGTACCCGTTTCTGGTATCTGCTGTCACCTGTGGTCTTATTTTTTGTTTTCCCACAGACAGAAAATATCTTGAAATTGGTGAAATCACCAGTAAAACTAGCCTTCCAGTTTGAGCGCTTCATAAGTTTTTGTTGTGACATAGACCTTCTTTAAGGATGGGGGTTGATACTATTTCAGTTATCTGGTTACATAAAAAAGCTTCATAGCATCATACAATGACTCTGAAAGAACTATATATTGATTTCGCCCATCCTCTGTCTGAGGTTTAGCCCTGTTCGTACCTATTAGTATCCACTAAGTGTCTCGTGTATGGAGCTTGCTCTTCTCCGTGATGAGAACAGGTACTCACATAACAAAGGATGCTGCTTCTGTTAGCAACATAAAGAAAGAAATTGTAACAAATAGTCTGACCATTTGTATTTGCCCTAGGAATACACAGTAGGGGAGTGTTACAGGATAAAATTTTAGACCCTTCAGTTGCCAGATGTACAGTACTTATTGTGTGTATAAACATAGGATACTACCTTTAAAACTGGGAATGGGAATATTAAGAGAGCTCAGAGAGCATAGGAGCCAAATCTGAATTCACAGTTACACAGTTACACTCTGCCTGAGCTCTTACTGCAGCTGGACAAGGGCATCTCCTCAACCAGCCTGAAAAATTGACTGCAGGAGATCTAAAGTTCCCTCACTCACTTTGGGATAGATGCCTTGATCCTCATTTGACAACTGCAATGCAAATAGTATTTCTCCGTTATATGCAAGAGGTTCAGCAAACATCCTAGGTTTTCAAGCACACACTATGTGGCACTGACAGAAGTGGTTCTCAGAATCACATTAAGGTTGGAAGGGACCTTCAAGATCACCAAGTCCAACTGTTAACCCAGCGCCACCATGCCCCCTAAACCATGTCCTGAAGTGCCACATCCACACGTTTTTTGAACATTTCCAGGCATGGCGACTCCACCACTTCCCTGGGCAGCCTGTTCCAATGCTTGACCACCCTCTCGGTGAAGAAATTTTTCCTAATATCCAATCTAAACCTCCCCAGTCGCAGCTTGAGGCCATTTCCTCTCATCCTATTGCTGGTTACTTGGGAGAAGAGACCAACACCCACCTCACCACAGCCCCCTGTCAGGTAGTTGTAGAGAGCCATAAGGTCTCCCCTCAGCCTCCTCTTCTCCAGATCGAACAACCCCAGTTCCCTCAGCCTCTCCTCATAAAATTTTTTCTCCAGAACCCTCACCAGCTTCATTCTCTGGACACGCTCAAGCACCTCAATGTCCTTCTTGTAGTGAGGGGCCCAAAACTGAACACAGTATTCGAGGTGCAGCCTCACCAGTGCCGAGTACAGGGGCACAAAGTGCATCCTGCCCTGAGCCCTCTGATATGTTTAAAAACCCATGGGTCTAGGTCTTCAGACAGGCATCTGCTGACCAGCTGGCCCAAGGTGCTCAAATTTGTTAAACCATCTTTCCTTTCACCTGCTGCATTTCCCGGCGCGGGGAGGCTCAGTCTGTCTTACAGCTGGTAGCCAGGAGGTGGCTCTCTCTAGAAGCCTGAGGAACCACGAGCCGAGGATGGGAGGACCTCTGCGCCTGGGAGGCCCTTCCTCCGAGGCGCTTTCTGGGAGTGCTGCCTACTCAGAAAATAATATCTGCTTTCTTTCGCTATGGTTAATTATAAACGTCACACACACACACACGTATCCTTCATCTGCAGGTGGTGCTTTCAGGACAAGTTGGTTGGCAGAGGTACCTGTGCATCGCTTCAGCTTTCAACTTCTTAAATGCTTGAAATAACCAAATCTAATGTCAATGTCTTTGTGCTCTGCATGAAGCAAAAAAACTGGGAGAGGAACAAACACTCAACTTTCCCATTAATATCCTCTCACATTTGCTAAAGATAGCACAAACCCTCTGACCAAATCCTGTCTGTGCCAGCAGCTCCAGGCATGGGTGCTGGCTCAAGCGCAGGCCAGCCATGACGGCAGGTACTGTGCCATAACTTGTGCGTTGTCACCTCCCTTTGGAGCATCACACCTTTGTCCTTGCGCCTGTTCCCCGCCCCACCATCTTCATCTCACGTTACCAGTTTTGTATTGATAGACTTCCAGTGGGCCAGACACTTGATTTTCAGTAAGCATAACTGCATTGACTTTTTTGGGAGGGAGGCCGTTACTGAAACTTGATCTGTTACAACTTTGTATTTTCTTGTGACTGAGGTTTTGAAGAAGCTGCAAAGTCTGACTGAAAAATTTACCACGGCTGCGGCATTTATAATGCTTCTTTTTGGCATGGATTCCTTCCAGCAGGCAGAGAGCTTACACTGTGGCGTTTAGCCCAGAAAGGAAATTCAACTCTCTCTTCAAAACACAGAGGTGCCAGGGAGCCCGCAGGGGAGGCGCGGGGCTGGCTCCCAGTGCGCTGCGGAGCTCTGGGCAGGCAGAACCACCACGTGCACCAGACCTCCTGCGTCTTCGAAGACTAATTGCAAAACGTGTGTGCTGCAGATCTGTAAGGCAGGCTGGAGAAGAGGCAGTGCTTGCAGCCCCTGGTTCTTATTTCAAGATAATACTAGTAGTGCACAGGTTATTTCTTTCCTGTATTCAGCCATATATTTTCACAGACCTTACAGGAACCTAATTCTCTCTTTCAGAGCATTCCATCCCCTCTGTGTAATTTGAGAGAAAAATGAAGTAAAATGTTATTAGTAAGGGCGCTCACACACACGGAGTTTGACTGCATAAGCCTTGCTTCTTCAGAAAAGCAGGCCAAAGCCAAGTACACAGGTTTATACCAGCTGAACCAATTGAGTTCTCTTTGTCTTGTACGTCTACCTGTATATGTAACAGAATATTGCATCCTTATTTCAACACCCTCCTTATTTATATGATTAAGTTTTTATCTGGTAATAGATATTGGGCCCAGTTTTCTAGGACTATAATTAGCAGTAAGCACTGAGACTACTTATGGAAGAGCATTGTCAGGGCAGAATTGAACTGTTCAGCTGTCTAACAGGCTTGTAATGCCACTGAATATTCCTTTTAGAAAAAGCAATTTCTTTTATTTAAGCTTAGGATAATCATTAATTTTTTAATGTATTTACCACTAACTATTTTCTAGACAATTAAGAAATAATGTTAAGCAGACATTTGATACTTTTCCATGTGCAGATTCTGTTATAGAAAGATTGTTCCCTTTATAGTAAAATCTAAATAATTGATTTGACCTCTATTTTTTAAAATTATAAAGCTCATTCTGCAAAGTATGTTGTGCCTAATACAAGCAAGAGTATGCTAATAAAATTTTATATTTATTTGAAGGGTCATTTGGGGGTAGTAATAAATAATTGTTACTACTGGGGCTTTGTTGCTGAATTAAATACGATATGCTAAATATAGAACTGTCTTTCTTTAAGGGGATTCCTGGCCATAATGCCATGAGTTCTGGTAATCCCTTATCCTTCTGCTCAGATTTCTGAGTGGTCATTCTTACTCATGCTGTTAAAGCCTAGTATTTAATTAGAACCTACTCCATTATAGTACCCTTTTCCCCATATAATTTTTTTTTACAGTTCTCTGATTTGGGGAATGCTTTGGCATTTTAACATCCCACTAATGAAAAATATTGCTCATTCTGTTTTAATGGAATGCTGTCGTTTTTCAGTTGTACTGGGCCATACCAACTTTTGTCTCTCAGGACTCATTAGTTACTTTTGAAGAGTTGACAATGGCATAAACTGTGCAAGAGGATGTGGAGATGCTCTGGGTGAAGGCAGATGTGAACTCACTTAGCTCATGAGCCAAACTGGGCAGACTGGTGCCAGATCCATGCCGGAAGCTGTATAGCCGCATTAGCATGGCTTTGCGCCCAAGCTTGTATGCGAAGGACTAACGTGGCTGTATGGCTTCCGGACCAGCCTTGGCAGCTCAGAGCGAAGGCAGGGCGAGTTCGTGTCTGCCTGCAGTTATCTGTGCAGACATACCCTAAATAACTTGACAACAACAGTATATTCTTTGGGAGTTTAGGTTTTGGTTAAAAACATGCTGTGAGACAGACCATTAGCTTGTGTAAATTGTGTCCTGCACTGTTTTGCTTGCTGTCAGCTGTAGATGACACTGGTAATAGACCACAGACTGGAGATTATTTGTCTGTTTTACTACTTAAGCTTACAATTTGTTAGGGATGAAAAATTGGACCCAAACACTCGGAGGCCAGTACCGAAATTTGCTATCTAAACCTTCTACCATGTTTATAAATCAGTGCCTTATATGGTCAATACAAAGTCTGTTCAGAAGGAAAATGCAGATCTCTAAAAGGCTGAGAAATCTATCTTTTTTCTTATTTATCATTAAATTTAAGCCAAGAGGACAGCCAAAATTAATTCACTCAATAATACTGGTATGTGCAGCACTACTTTGTCTAATCCATTCCTGGTAGTGAGAGATACTTTCTATGTTGTCATGACAAATTCACATAATTAACTGAAGACTGAATGGGAAAGGAGAGAGAACGTAAGCTTCTGGTCAGTTTTGGCTTGCACTTTTCTGCTATGTAGGAGTTAAAATATTCCCTCTAGTCATTCTTTCCTAAATAGCAGTCACTCTGTTCTTATGCTTGTACAGCTGCCAAAATGGGGCATAATCAAGTGCAATCAAATTTATGTACTGTATTATCTAGTGAGGTGCTGTGGCGCAGCTGCAAAAAGCTGCCTACAGCTCTCTGAGAAGCCTGCTCAGAACAATGTCTTATAATGTACCAAAGCAGCTGTATTTTCCATAGAATTAAACTGCTCTTGGAAACACAGGGCTTTTTCTTCATGTTATTAGACTCTGGATTTTTCCATCTATTCCACCTGTGCTACCTTGCCAATAGAAAAATATTGGTACTTGGGAACAGCTCTTCCCTAACAGAGGAGCGTAAACCTTCTGCTGGGTTAGTATGGGAAAATCTGTGGGGTACCTCCATGATAACGTAAAGTGTGTATAATGTACCATTTCTGAACTACCTGTCATGTGTATCACTGTATGTAAATAATAATAATAAAAATACATTTCACCCCAGTGAGAACAAGCTCTTAGCCCTTTCCTAGGATATGCGATCTAAGTCTTTATTGTGGAGAAAGTCAGTCTAGAGGTGTGAGTTTTAAGGAGATTACTAGAGGGGATAAATACATTTACTTTCAGACTGAAAAGGAAAACTGTACTTGGATGAAACTGAAAGGGAAAGATTACCCAAGGGTTAGAAGAACTGGTCAGAGAGCAATCTCACTCAACACCATTATACTACTTTAAATTATCCATATTGCTATTATATTGTAGAACTGATGTCAGATTACCCCAAAAGTTCTCCAAAGGATGCTTTGAGATTGCCTGAACTTGTAGAGGAAAATTGTATTCTACCTTCTTAGGAAACCTTGTTAAGAATCCCTCCTCCGTGCCTCAGACATCTTCAGAGGTTTCACTACATTATAATCTGTAACATTATCGATATTCTTAGTTGTGTTTAGGAATACAGAGTTTAATGGTCAGATCCCATACTGTCTTCTAGTGTTTCCTTTTGCTTGTGCAACCTAGAGGTCCAAACTGTTTCAGTGAAAAATGACATGTCGCAGAGTTATGCGTGTCATAATGACAAAATTGGACCAAGTCAGTACAAATTATTTAGGCAATGTCAGTAGGGATCTAGTGATGTGCAATAGACATCTATAGTCACAAAGTGAGTGGGTGTGGAAAGCACTGTAGTGATCACAAATGGGGTATAAGCAGTTTGTGACCTTGCAGAATTTTTCTGTACTCCTGTAAGAGCTCTAAAATACTTAGTGTCTTGCAAAAGAATTGGCAATGACATGTAGAGCTTGAGGGGCTGGCTGGATTCCCTGTTTCCTTAGGATAGAAATATGTATGAACTATAAACAGTTGAATAAATCTGGCATTTCTTTATAATCCAAATTTGTGTTTCAAATCCTTTTGCCCTTTTCTTAATCTAAAAACACTTGAAAGAACTGACAGAACAGAAAATCAAGTATTATTAAGATTCTTGACTCTTTCCACAGATGTGAAGCTGCACATCCATATTTAATAGATAATTTGTTTTCATTTGCATCCTGACCTTTGAATTTAGGAAATACTTTTTTTTAATCAGAACAGCTAAAGTCAACAAGCCAGGATGAATTCTGCGTGAGCTTTACTACAATGTCTCAGATCTCCTTTACCAGTTAGTGATCAAAGGTTGCTGGTTGTCCCTCCCAGCATTCATAGATACACCGCAGTAGCCTCGCATATTGGGCTGTTTGGAGGAAGCCAGTAACAGAATAGCTGTTGGACATTGATCTTCACTGTGTGCGGTACAAAGTCCTGCCCTGTTCACATTAGTCCATAAAAACAGGTTCCCTACTGCACATTAAGTTAATACAATGCATGATGTGAATTCCTGGCAGGATTTTTGCTATATGTCAGTTTATCATTAACAGTTACAAGTGTTACATAATAAGGAAAAGGAGATCTCAACATTTTGGCTAAAAAATAAAACTCGTATTATTTTATGAAGCATTATTTAAAAAACAGGATCTCAACAAGTTGCATGTTATGATGTACTAGAAACGTAGATTTGGGGTTTTTTGTAGATTTCGGTTTCTTTTCCACCAGCCTAGCTGTAAAATTAAACACAATCACTGCAAATATTGTATTGCAGACAGCAAGATCTTCTAACATATTGTTCATTGTTTGAAGATCAAGAGCAAGATTTTCCATCATGCCTGACACCTCTGAGCTTCCACTGTGTTTAGTAAAACAGCTATATACTGAGGCTCTCTGAAAAGATAATTCATGTTTCAAGCGCTATTTGCGTCTGATAATCTAACCATAGAGAAACTGCTGCAACAGTCCTATTTGTAAATCAGCTTCCACCTTTTAAATTATTTTTTTAGCATAGACACTATTGTCATTCATATCAAGATATCTAAATGTTAAAAATGCTGTTTCTTATTACTTGATTTTCAAAGGAGATCACAGAATCACAGAATCATTACTGTTGAAAAAGATCTTTAAGATCATCAAGTCCAACCATCAACCCAACACCACCATGCCCACTAATCCATGTCCTGAAATGCCACATCCACACATTTTTTTAACACTTCCAGTGATGGTGACTCCACCACCTCCCTGGGCAGTCTGTTCCAATGCTGCAAAGGAATTTTTCATAATATCCAATCTAAACCTTCCCTGGCACAACTTGAGGCCATTTCCTCTCATTCTATCACTGGTTACTTGGGAGAAGAGACCAACACCCACCTCACCACAACCCCCTGTCATGTAGTTGTAGAGAGCCATAAGGTCTCCCCTCAGCCTCCTCTTCTCCAGATGGAACAACCCCAGTTCCCTCAGCCGCTCCTCATAAGATTTGTTCTCCAGAACCCTCACCAGCTTCGTTGCCCTTCTCTGGACATGCTCAAGCACCTCAATGTCCTTCTTGTAGTGAGGGGCCCAAAACTGAACACAGTATTCAAGGTCATGATTCAGATGAACCTTCATAGCCCCTGGGACCTTCAGGAGGATTGTGGATTTGTCATCTCCTTTGAAAATCATGCTGTAATACTATGAAACTTTTAATAATACATGACATTGTGGATCATTCCACTGACTACAAGTGATCATAATATTTCCTTAGTTGTGTTCAGAACAGCAGAAGACTGTTAGTACACCAGTAGTCTGCAAAACTATTGGAATCTGAGCAAAATTCACAGACAGCCTAGGTGTCATTTTATTGCTTCTATGTACCGTACATGAACATACACAGAAAGAGCGTTCATCTGTACAAATGGGCTGCCCTTCTACAAGTGCACAACACATACCTGATCCAGCTTAGTCTGCAGTGTGAACATGGATTATTGCAGGATTTTATCCTCCTCTGTACTCAGACAAATGGTGTCATACCACATGGCATGCCAGGGCCTGGCGTTACTCAAAAGTGGGTGGATGGGACTGGAGGTGTAGGGTGGCACCAGCTTCCAACCAAGATAGCACTTGATTGTCTGTAATATGTATACAGGTACAGATCCATAGCTGTGCTAACTAGCTGTTTGCACATGTATTGGCAGGAGGCATTTTTTCCTGTGCAAGTGTGATAGGACATCTGGAGATGAAAAAACCTAAACTATAACATGTTACTGTAAGTAAGGGCAGACCACTTAGGGTGAAGCAGATACAGGGACAGGCTACAGCATCCCACCAGTACCACTGTCATTCTGGCTTCTTTGTTGCAGCCATGGCAGTGTCTTGCTCTGTAGGTATTCTGTCATGTTAGAAGAAAGAAAAAGAATATCCTGGAAAGAGAAAGTCATTCTGATCCCTCTTTCTCACTGCTGAAATAATTTTAACTCCACTAGAGACTCAGAGCAAAATCAAGCATCAAACTACAGAAAGAGGCAGAGAAAGTTTCTTATCTCTTTCTCTCATTACTGTAAATGAGAGCCTTATTTTCTTTGTTGCAAACTGTTCCTCCATAAATGGTACCGCTGTGGAAGTGAAGCAGCTTGTCATGAAAGCACAAATAGCTGGGCACAGACGAGGAAAAGTCTGATGGTCCACTGCAATACAGAGATCTCTTCGGGCATATCTTTCTTCACTGCAAATTGTCTTCAAATAAAGTGCCTTAATTTCTCTGTTTCCTTCTCTGTAAATGGAGATACTGCCTTCCTGTATGATAGTAGGCTATATTTGTAAAGCATTTTAAGATGATTAAATGGCTTGTGCTGTGAAAATGGAGATTATTACCATGTTGAAACTTGAAGGCACTGACCTTGACAAAAAGGTAAGTGACAGCCTGCCTGCATGATCAAGCAGCATTAGTGAAGCAAGCACTTCACTTTCATGATGCTCAACTGTAATATAATCATCTCTAATGTAGCTGTTAGAGGAGCTTCCCAGCCTCACTGGGAGAACTTGCTTAGCAAGGTCTTTTTTATGGCATACAATCACAAAATGAGAGTGCGAGGGAGGGAATGGGATGAATGAAAACAAACATGATTCTAGGAACAACTGTCGGTGGTTAATACTTGACCATTACTTCTTGACAGGATTAATGTCTTTCTAATCACACTAATCCCTTCTGATAACTTTATCCATAATCCATCTATTTCAAAGCAACATCCAGATGGCTTCTGGTGGAGAGGAAGACAAAATAAACAGAATTGGGTCTGAACAGCAGCTTCTTTTATTTTCCCTTTCTGGGGATATAGGTTTTGATCTTGAGACAGGTCCAAAAAATGTCCTTTTTATCAGAGAGCAATGAAGAAAACTAGAGAATTGCAGAGAAGATATAAAGTTCTATTTTTATTTGTAAATAAAATATTTCGTAAGTACTCTGATGCTTATCAGTGACAGCCAGAACAAGCCTAGAGGTGCTTATAAGGGTTTAGCTACTTGTTTCCGTGGGACTAATTAGATTTCCAAGATATTGAAAGAATTCCCTTCCTCATTACGTCAAAATTGCTATAGTGATTTGGGGGCGTTATGCAGATTTCTCTCAAAGCAAACATGAAACTTACTGCTTAGTAGTTTCATTGGTTTATACAAGCACCAATATTTAAAACAACCTAGTAACTGACTTTGCATTTTGAATGAGTCACATATAAGAATAATTCCTGGAGTTGTTGAGGTTTGCATTGTGTAGAGATCTTCAGGTTATCAAAACACAAGTTTGAAGAGGCTTGAAAGCCACAGACATATAAGGACCATAGGACAGATATTTGCACAGATACACACCAGATACAACAATTTTGGAGGCTGTTCTTCAAATTATGTGTGGTATCTGAGAATATACAATTTCATCCAAGATTTGTTGGATAAATAAGATAGAATAAAAAAAAAGAAGAAGATTATTCTAGACAGCAGAAAGAAAAGCCACAGGAAGATAATTTTTACATATAATTGGAACAATCTATGCAGGAGATAAAGAGGCCATGGGGCTACTTAGTTTATTATGGTGTCTGTTATTATATTCAGCACCAGTTTTTTCAAAGCAAGATGCAAGAAACCTCTTAAATCATAGTAATCAGAGATTTCACTTAGATCCTGCACTACAAGATTTAATATCTCATCCAAAACTCATTAACATATATTTTGGAAGCCTTAGGCTTGACATAATTTTTTTTCTATACAAACTAAGAAATGGTCCCTGAACGTGAAATTAGACTGTGTGGAAATTTTTTTGCCAGACTGATTCAATGAGTGAGATGTACTGTAATTATTCAGAAAAGCTGCAGATTGTTTTTATTTGTCTTAATCCTGTTTTGTCCATTTGGCAATCATTAAAACACGTTATAGAAGCTACGCATGAAATATACATGTGGAAGCTACTTAGCTACATAGTAAGTCAAATGATTTTTATCTAGGAATCAGATACCTGTCCTGTTATTCCAAGCCTAACCAGATTCTGAGGCTTGACAAGAATTGATGGTTTTCATTCCATTTCATGAGAGTCTAGTAGTGGATGGCATTGCAACATCTTTGTTCAGTCTTAGAAGCAGCTCGGGAAACTATTGGGGAAGTTTTTATGCAGCCAAGAGTGTCTGATGAAATTTAGATTTAAAGGGAAAACCTGAACATGATACAGTGATCTTAAGTTAAACCATCTGGAAGCTTATTCCTCCTGACTTCCCTATTCCTAGGAAATAAGAAAAGTACTTTTTCTTGTAATTCCTTGGCTACATTATGTGAATGTTTGAGCTCTAGAGATCAATGGTGAGGAACCCCTCTGATGTAACTGTGTATTACTTCATACAATAACTGTGATAATCGATATGGCTCTTAATCTTTTATGTTTTCTGTCCTGTTCCCTCTGACATCAAACATATGAAGCCAAATAAAAAACAGTTAATGAGTTATGGTTAAAAAAAATAGTTAATGAGTGATTACTGTCTCACACTAGCATTTCTTTCTGAAAACGACTCTGACCAATTGCTTAAAAAGACATGACCAGTGTTACTTCACAGCCTTTGGAGAACTGCTTCCACGAGTCCCTTCTTAAAACTGAGCATTGCAGGCCATGAAAAACACAGGGCTTTGTCTGAACCCAGACCTTTGTTCATGCTTCTGTCACACCACAGTTACTTCTGTTGCACCTCCATAGTTAATTACTTTTGAGGACTTTCTCATCACAGCATGAACAGAGCATGACTTTATCTGGTGACAGGGTAATCTCATTACAGATGATGATCTTGTTAATGAATATCCCCAAGACAGAGCAATCTCATTATTAGCCCCCTCAGGATTTGTCACCTAAGAGCCAGTGTATGATTAGACTCTAGCTGCACAACATCCTCCCAGATCCTAACAGCCCAATGTCTTGAGGCTGTGGTAGCACCCCCAAAGGCACATGAACCACTGGACAACTTTAATTAGGACTTTTGTCCCTAAGTACTTCTGGACATATTTCTCAGGTGAACAATCAAGACCGTTCAAGCGCTATGTGCAGGGTTCATCTCACCGTTGTTCTGTAGAACAAACACAACCCAATGGTATCAAGGACAACAGAAACAGTGTGGCTTTACCACACTGGTAGTGGCTTCAGGGCAGTACCAGGTAGAGGAGTGTACTGTCTGTCTCCTTGGTAGTGCCCTCTCCCAAGTAATCAGTCTGCATGGTGTCCTACCTACAAGTTACAGATCTGCTGGTCAACAGTCAGGCCTTCATAACACTGGTGTCTGTTTTCTTGCATAATATATCTATAAAGAACACTGAAAATTACCATGAAAAACATCCAGCTAGTTAAAAATCAATCTGATTTTCATTTTTCCTTTTTTTCTGGGAAGTTTAGGGTGGGGGATGGAACAGTGCGGAAGTCTAGTACAATACAGGTACCTTCTTTGGGCATCAAGGAGCTGTTGAACTGCCTCAATGGCCTGTGAAACCTCAGCCTGCAAGAAGAGTCAGTCTTAAAAATCTAATAATAACACAGACATTGTTTTATAGAAAATTAACACATTAATTTGAGATGAATGTATTTAAGTCAACTGTTTTATAAAAAAAAAGTTTTAGATATTAACTTTTCTGTATGGACCCATCCAAGGGAAATGCCAAGGAACCAAGTATCATTGCTGCTACTGCTTTCTTAATATGTAGCGCTGTGTTTGTACACAGTACTTTACAGACACGCAGAAAGGTGGAATTTTTATCAAATACAATGATAGAAGAGAGGGAAGAACAGTGGTTACAAGAGTGAGAGTTACTGAGATGGTAATTTTCTAAATGATCCATATTACAGTGCAACCAATGTTTCCTCTTGCTCCTATAGTGTTAACAAAACCCATGCTAGTTGAGAGATTGGCAATGTAGAAAAACAATACATTTTCTTAATTAATCTAGTGGATAGCGGGAACCTGAGCACTAAATCCCACCCATTTGATTTCATTAAATCTACTATAAAGGTTAAGCTGCACTTTAACATTGGCTCTAGGCAACCTCACTCAGCAGAGTGAGATCAAGGAGATCACAGTCAAGGAGGTGCAGCTGAGTAAATGACTATTTATGAGGAAAGGCCTGATAAAAGGTTCTGTTCTGATGAGAGAGATAGGCAGTGGGGCACACCAAATAGTAAATGTGTTATTTTATTTCACCTGCAGTTTGCCAGAGATGCTTTGAAGAGTTTACAGAGAATTATTCATAGAATCACAGAATCAATTATGTTGGACAGGATCTTTAAGATCATCGAGTCCAACTGTTAACGTAACACTGCCAAGTCCACCACTAAACTATGTCCCTCAGCACCACATCTACACATCTTTTAAACCCCCCTGAGGATGGCGACTCCACCACTTCCCTGAGCAGCCTGTTCCAATGCTTGACAACCCTGTTGGTGAAGAAATTTTTCCCAATATCCAATCTAAACCTCCCCTGGTGCAACTTGAGGTCGTTTCCTCTTGTCCTATCGCTTGTTACTTGGGAGATCAATGCCCACCTCACTACAACCCCCTTTCAGGTAGTTGTAGAGAGTGATAAGGTCTCCCCTCAGCCTCTTCTCCAGGCTAAACAAACCCAGTTCCCTCAGCCATTCCTTATAAGACCTGTGTTCTAGACCCTTCACCAGCTTCATTGCCCTTCTCTGGACAGACTCCAGCACCTCAATGTTTTTCTTGTAGTGAGGGGCCCAAAACTGAATGCAATATTTGAGGTGCAGCCTCACCAGTGCTAAGGACAGGGAGATGATCACTACCCTGCTCCTGCTGGCCACACTATTTCTGATACAAGCCAGAAGCCCCAGGCAACTGGTGTCCCTGGAAACTCAAATCTCAGCCTTGGGTCACTTGGAAACATCATCAGAGTCCATGTCAGAGCAGCCTGGAGCAAGTTCAGGGACCAAACTGTGCTCTAATTTGCCTATAAAAGAGGGTCAGCAGGAGATAAAGCCCTTGGCAGAGAGTTCTATAGCTTGGCAGAGATAAGCTGTACAAGCAAGAGGATGACTACTGGTCATCTTCTGGCAGTGGTGTGCAGGGAGCTAAAGGGAAAAGAAAAGAGTGAAGTAACCATAGCATTTTCTTTGCTCACCATTGTGCAGCCACACCTGCTTATGAAGGCGTTTCCTCTGCACACCATACACTGTCTCCACTTCAACTGGAGGTACACGGAATCACAGGCCACTCTCCAGTGTACCCCCTGGTAAAGAAAATATATTGTGCTTTGTATTCATTTAGAAAGACAAAAAAGTTATTCTTTTAGGTAAAAAAAAGGACTATATGACAAAATTTCCCCTTAGTGTTTTTGATTTTGAAGTTGTGGTCTGGCTTCACACAGGAAGGGGTAAGAATCTTGACCTTCAGAGGTCCCTTCCAACCTGAACTATTCTATGATTCTGTAAAATTATGTGTAGAGTTTCATATCTAAGATTTTATGACTGATTATTGCCATTGCTCCTGTGAACTGAGCCATCACGCATGTAGGTTATGTAAAACTATCCCTTAAGCTTCAGGGAACAGTCAATACGATTCAGTCCCCATGTGTGCAGCCTGAGCTTGCAAGATCTTCAAGTAAGCAGGACTGGGAAACATCCCTTTAGACACAGAGGCTACAGCTTTAGTGTAACTGGCAAGCTTCTGAAAACACTGATATGCAGGCAATACTGAGAGCAGCAGGTAAACTGGAATAATTAGGAAATCAGGTTTTCAGCTGCATTAATGTTATGCAAAAGATACCATATATGTTGTGTTTTCTTTCCACAGCTTAATGTCTGGCCTAGCAGCCCTGGATGCCAAGACATCCAGTCGATTAGGTATCATAACCGTCACTTACTACCTGTGGACAACATTTGTGGCTGTGATTGTAGGAATAATTATGGTCTCCATTATCCATCCTGGTGGAGCGGCACAGAAGGAGAGCACTGAAGAGGGTGGAAAGCCCATCATGAGCTCTGCAGATGCACTGCTTGACTTAATCCGGTAACTACATTCATTCTTTCTGATTTCTGAAGGCAACATTTTGTACATAACTACATGAGGAACTGTGGCCTGAGCATAAGTTCTGAACCTAAGGATGAAAATTTTGTTTAAATCAAGAAAAAGAATGAATAACATTTCAGAAGATTATTTTGAAATTATCAGATGTTTGTACTGGCTATTTCTAGTAAAATTTAAATACATGGCCACCAAATGTACTGGAAGTACTAACAACACTGGGGTAGGATTGGTTTTTTTACCCTTACAGAATCACATGTAGCCTGTGGAGCTCATCTGAAATCTATTAGTAAGGCCAAGACAGTATTAAATGAGGGCAGACAGTTGTAATAGGCAAAACCTTAAATATAAGTACTGAAATCCACATTTTTCAGGAAATAATTCTTAAAAGCACTGATGGCATTTTAATAGCCTTGCCTGAATATCCCTCTTTGTCTCAACATTTCAGGTGCTAGTGGGATTAGTTTCCTGACTGAACTTAGTATATGTCTCAGGTTTATTTTGCTTATGCAGAAAGACCAAGTTTTGCCTTTTTTTGGTAGTTTCTCAAGCTGGTGATCTCATACCATATTGGGCAAGGGGTATCTAGGCCCAGTGTGTATCTAAAACACAAAGAGTTCTCTTTGGAGTTTGATTTATTAAAATTAAAAATGTTGCACAGTTTGTCTTTCAAAAAAACAAATTCCTGACCCTGACAGGACATCAGCACACCAAGTACTTTAATTAGAGTTAATGGGACCTCAGATCAGAAGGAATGGGGATGAAAAGCTTATAAAAATATTCTTTTTTCTCCTCCAAGTTGCACTTAGCCAGGCCATCTGAAACCCGCCTGTTTTTCTATTGCATCAATGTCTTACTGAGAATGGGCCAATTTGTATTAGTCATGCAAAAGCAGCTGAGTGCACTCTTTTTTGTAGCTTTCTACAAAACCACCATCTTCATCTGCAATGGGAAGATGCCCACTTCATGGTGCATATATCTCCCCAGTGACTTTGCCATGATGTATGTGCGGTGGAATTCAAGTGTGCGTGTGTGACATAATGTTAACTCACATTATTCTGTTTCTGCTGCATAAAGGACTACACCGAGAAGAAGGAACTGAGCAAGTTACTGGAGCTTTGACTTACTATGACAGAGTAGCGTAAGAAGTAAAAAAGGATTTAAGAAAACTGTAATCTTAATGATTTTCTTCATAGCGACAGTGTTTGGAAACACTTCCTGGCATGCTGAGCTGTTTCTAAGGCCTTGGTCTTAGACAAGTAAAGGCATAGCGAGACAAACAGTGCAATGTTACATCCAAACTGACCTTTCAGCTGTCTCTGGAAAGGGTCTCCCTCACCATAGGTTCTCATCTCCTTCCTCATACCAGCCCAGTTGCTTTTTGAGACCCAGAGTAAGCTGGTTCATGGAGATAAGTCAGATGAAAAGTACTTGGGGCATGCAAAATTTAAATTCAGTTCTATAGTATTATGTTTGCATAAAACAACCTGATGTCCTTATGACTGGAACCTGAGATCCAAGTTACAATCTAATCTCTTCATCTCTGTCTGGCTAGTCCCTGTACACCTCAGATTTAGTGGTGAGATTTGTGAACACTTTATTCTGCTGAGCCTCACTGCAGGTAAATTACTATGTCCTGATCTAAATATTTGCAAATATCATCTATAATTTCACTTCCTACAAACATTTACCTGAGCAAATTATAATAGTTTGCATGCATTTTTCAGGTATTAATGTTTCCAACCAGGCATGTGCTTTTAGTCTGTGAAACCTTGAAGTCTTCATTGGTTTGGGCAGGTGACAACAACGACAGGCCAACGAGCCACTCTCATTACTGAAGCTTAAAGAGAGAATAAAGCACTCTCCTTTTGCTGTGCTAAGCAGCAGTCACAGCTGCAATCTTTCTTCCCCAAGTGCACACACTGATAGTTTTTATTCCTCCACTACAGAAATAACCACATTTACTAAATAAATAAATAACACAACTGTGGGGAATGGGCCTTCAGCCTAGGCAAACACTATGGGTGAAATCCTGGCTCTGCTGAAGTCAATTGCAAAAATCCTAAATATCTGTGTGGAAGTCTGGATTAAATGTAATGATGTATCTGCTGGTTTGAGCTAGAAAAGCTGATCCGTTAGCTCAATGAAAAATCACTTCCATTCACAGCTGGAGACCATCTTTTTAGACCCAGATTGGCTTATCTTCTCAATTCATTAATTTCCTCTCAATTTATCAATTGCATATGTGCACAGAAGTTTACATGGGAAACATCTGGTATACTGCAAATGAAGAATGCTAAATGTACAAGTGGAGAGATGATATATGTGACATAATTGTGGGGTTTATTTTAAAAGCATGAATCTTGGTATGGTGATACACATACTCACCCTCACGGATTTCAGATTTGAAGCCACTTTGAAATGTTACATATGACATTGTCAGTTCTGGAATTTTTGGCAGGGAGGATGTTGATAGAAATTGAATTTCTGGAATTTTTGGGTGAGGATTTTGCATTTAGAAGTGGTTTTAATCAGAAATTAGAGAATGTATTGACTTAGCAATAAATGAAACCAAGAACTACTGCAGAGCCTCATGGTCATCCTAAACACCTGCAACATTAATCAATAATCACTTTATTATTTTGCATTATTTTGCAGATGGTGCTTCCCCTGAATATTTGTATGTTATATTAAAAAAGCAAAAAAACCTCCAGTGTATATGACTTGATTAGGACATAACAGTGATACTGAACTGCATAATTCTGAAATGGCTCTAAACCTCACATCAAGTAGGACATACATAATCTCATCAACATACTGAATTTCATTCCTCAAAAATTGTATCCACAAGTCAACCATTTTTTGCTACGCTTAACAGAAGTACTTGAAAGACTTCCTTTCTAAAGGGAACCCCAAGAGATTGGGGACAAGATCTGTGGATGTGAATCCGCCCCTACTGTTTTCCTATTAGATTCAATCTGGACAGAGACGCCACTGAATGCAGCATAATGGAAGTGTCTTCAGTATTCAGTCTTTATGCCTAAAATCTTTAGTGCTGCTTTGACCTTAAATGTCTGAGTTTTTGCTTTAATTTGATCCAGCTTTAAACCAAATACATCTCCTGCTGTCTGTGGAGGATATCCATTTAACTAGGTAATTCACCTTCGTACCTGTGCAGGAATCTCGCCTTCTATAACTTGCCCCCCTCTATCGGCAGTGTGCCGGGATCCGCGCTAAGGACAAGTAGTTCAGAAGGCAACTGGGAGTCTGAAGCTGTGCAGGAGATGCTGTTCTGAAGATGCTTCTCTCTTTAGCTGCCACTTTATTACTACATTGAGACAGATGTACAAATCTGCCTTAATTATATTCAAGGTTTCTGGTGCAAGCACTGGAAGGCTCATGAAACTATATTTTCTTCCATGTTTAAGACTATAAATCCTCAAGCTAAAGATCATCTTGTTCTCTTTAATGTACCGAAGTACCTGGTGCTTTATGAATTTTAATGGATTTATTCTCATGATGTGCAATACTTCTGTGAGGTAGGCAAGGACCATTTTCCTTTCTTACAGCTAGAGAGCAAAGACACATGGAAAAGAAATTACCTCACTGAGGACTGTTCAGAAAAATCCGTGGTGCCAGAGGAAATATTCCCAGCTTGTACGAGACCTAGTAGGGGTCTTGTTTGAGGAATGTGGCTTTTGGAGGACCTCAGTGGAAGTAATAACAATGAATCAACACATATCTTTAGCTTCTTTTTCCTGTGTGAATTGTCAGAATTAACTCTATATTATGTCCCCAAAGATAAAAGAGTGAATTATTAGTAGCCTTTTGTGAGTTAAGAAATTAAGAAAGGCAAGATATCAATTTTTAAAAATGATTCAGACTCTCAGTTTTATTCAAAAAGGACAAAATAGGACATACTTACAGGAATAGCATCCAATTTAAAATACTAGGTTTGTCTAATTCTGCAACGTATATTCATCTGACAAGCAGAATAGAAAATGCCTATAATTTGGGGATGAACATTTGTAAAACAACATATATGACTCAAGACCACACTGCTTACACTAGCAGTTAATATTTCTACCGCATTCTGCTGCTGTTATCAAAATACCTCTGATTTAGAAGGGTAAATCTTGTTGCAACTTAAATCACGCTACTTGCTTTTGCCACCAAGGGAAACAAAATTTGGCTGATGAGATAAAAACAAACAAGCAAACACTACAAACATTCACATGAGGAAACAAATCCCAGCCAAACTGGGGGTTCACCCTCCTGCTTTATATAAGGCTGACTGCATGTGCATCAGCAAGTACAGGGTTCACGTACATTTTTAATCTTTCTCAAGTCTAACCAGACAGCATGACATTGCAAGCTTATTTGGTTCAAAAGCTCCAAATAAAACAATTCAGTGAATACACTCAGGATGAAATCATGCCTTAAGCCATGACACACAAATTTGTACATTTCTGAAGTTTACTGGAAGGATAAGTCAGAGCATTTTACCACTGAATATTCAGGATTTCATTCAATTTAATAGCAGGTACCAGGAAACTCAATCTGGCTTAACCAAGAGAGGGGTTTTTTTAATACCATTAATAGTTAGAAGAGGATATAAACACTGTAGAGGATTTATGTTTTCATTGGAATCCTGAGCACTCTTTAAAATCATTTCCCTTCCCTCTTTTCAAGCTAAGGGCTATATTCTATTTTATAGAAATTATGTATAGAAACCCAGTATCTGCTGTATTTTGGAAAAAGTCCAGGCTGTGCAGAATCAGAAATCAGACTTTTAAAAGTTTACAGCTGAAGACCGAATTGTATATACACACAATAAGATATTTAAGACTGCATTAAATTATCTAGGGTTTAAACTACAAAAGAACTTTTAAAATAACTTTGCCCTACATTCATGTATCTTTTGCCAAAAGCAACTGTGTACTATGATAGAAATATTTTTCTGTCCACTATGGCAAACTACCACTTTTTACTCATTTCAGATTGCCAGTTTTCTTTTATCTCACAAAACCAGCCTGGTGCCAGCACTGTTCTGCACTGTGACCAGATGTTCGCCTCTGGTTAATTTTTAAGCAGTTCAAGCTGCACAGAAACCTGAATCTCAAGTATTTACAAAGGACTCTGAAGCCCCTAAATATGTGATTCCTATTTGTCAAAAAAGGAAACCAACATGGAAAAAAGATAATTCCATGATGAAAACAACACTTGGGAGATGGACTACGAAGCAGTTTCTGCTCTCTGGTCAGGGAGGCCTTAGTCACAGAGGGGAGGCGCATGAGGGCCAGGAGTTAAAACTGCATTAGGAAAGCTTCAACCCTAAAGGGGAATAAATCATCCATCCTCCTGACAATTGGCCTGGACACTTTCCAATGTAAATGCACACTTTTTATGAAATAACTTTGCCTTGCTGGAACCATAGTGGAAATGCGTTGGGCTTGTCATGCTACCTTTGATATGATTCAGCCTTTTCAAGATTCCTAAAGATGTGGTGTACTTGTGCTTACACTCCAAAGAATGATTTTCTCAGAAAGCCAGAGCCCTGCTGGGGCTTCGTCAGGACCTTTTCTTTCAAAAGTAGCAGGGTAAGGAGGTTCACCCTCCAGAACCCTTACTGGAATGGAAAGACCATGCAACAGTGTCACCCTCAGGACAGATAAAAAGCCCACGTGTTTGGCAAAAAAATTCCACAATGACTTCTGCTCTGATCTGCAAAAAGACGAGCAAGACAAAATGCCTTAGACCCGATTAGTGATTTTTGCACTCTATTAATATCTTTTATTACAAAAATGAGGATTTAAATGCCTCATTAATTCTGCAAAAGCCTTCTTTGGTCCTTTTAGCAGGAGGTAGTAAGAGTGATACTGAGAAATGAGATGAGGCACTGGAGGTGACTGCTGATGTGCAGGATGCATCCTTCTGTGGGCCCTGGGGTAGGTCATTTGTTCAGTCTTGATGAATTAAATTTTGCCCTTGATTTTGGGAGGGCAAACCCTGATGGAGCCCACTGACACCAGCAGGAAGCTACTTCAGATGTATACCTCTAATGCTGAGGACAGGATTTGTGGCTCATGTTGCACAGTAACAGTAGTCAGGAATATATACCTTTGATGATGAAAATCATGAAGAGGACATCAAAATCAAATTATTTTTTGAGATTAAGACAATGTCACTGAGAAAGATGAAGCGTCTGACCTCAGGAGCCACAGTGCTGTTCATTCTTGTGAACAGCTGTAAAATCTGGAAATTTTACCATTGTCATGTCAAGCTACTGGGACTCTGTTTTTTTACTCTCTCTGTACCTGTGCTCTATAGAATGACAGGGTAAGAGCTCAAACTCTGAAGTGTTAGAATACTGTCAAATACCCAGTCTTAAAACAATGTTCTTGCAAGCTCAGCTATGCTAGTTCAAATTTGAGAGCAGAGTGTCCAAAGCTGTTTTATGCCCAGTGCAAATATAGGCAAATAAAATATTACAAGGATGTGTATGTAGCAAAAACCCAGTCTAGTGGCTTTAATTCCACAGCATGGGAGACTGCAGCCAAAGACTGTCTGATGTGGCAGGGATTAGGTACTGATAACATCAACGTCTGAGGGAAAAAACAGATTGCTGCTGCAGAGCACAGAGTGTCCCAGAGGGAATGCGTGTTCACAGTCAAGGAAACAACATCTGCCATACCTGTGGCTGCTCTTACGCTAGAGCAGCTGGCCTAATTTCTTTAAAAAGGTCTGCAAAAGCTGAATGCTTTGAGTTAACAGATGTTGTAGTCAAGACTTAGAATGAGTATTTCAGATATTCAGTAGTATGACTGCAACCAAAATTTGGCCTATTATTTCTATTAGAAGTTATCCAACAGCCATCAAACTGGCTATCCCTGTAGCTGTAGACTAATGTTCTGTGGACAATTCAGCTAACAGCATGAGCAGTAAAACAGTTTAGCAGTGCTGATATTTGTATCACTACTGTAGTTCTCAGAGTCAGCAAACTTCCAAAGAGAGCTCCCACGTCCTGGGGGCAGTGCCAAGGCATGGCCTGAGCTGAAAAATGGTTTCCTAACACAATTCAGCTTCCTAAAGCAGAAAGGGGAGCAAAAACAAGCACATAGTGTTAATTGGTAGGTTAACTGCTGGGAGATGATGGAGAAGGAATGAGGACCTCCCACTTTTGCCAGTGGTAAGGTGCTAAGGAGTCCTACGTATAAGGGGAAGCTGCACACTCGGAGTTGCTCCTTAGACCAGGTGCTGTCTATACTTCATACAAGTCTTCAGGATTTTCTTCAAATTCCATGGCTATCAAATTGCAGAACACATGTTGCCTTAGACATACATACGCATTTCTAACTCCATATATCCTTATATCTGAATCCTCTTATCCCATACAGAATTAGGGAAGGACTCCAAAATTTGCTAGTAGAATGAACCAGCCTGTGCATCACAGCAGGATGTAGTCGAAGATGTAGTCAAAGAAGGTGTTTAGTAGGTCACTTGTCCGTATGTGCTGCTACCACAGCAAATGCAGCCCAGGCATACTGTACCAGCTGTGGCTTAATAGCTCAGAGTCTGTAGAAGGTTCACTGAGCTGATACTGAAGTTTCCTGCACATTAACTCTTTTAGCCTGTGTTGAACGCTCCTGCTCTGTCTGGCAGAATTCCTGAAGCAGAAGATGCTCTGAGAAATGTTCTTTCTCAGGGCAGACAGTATTTCACTCTTAATTTTTTATGTAACCAGAAACTGTATGTCTCAGTTCCTGTTTTACAATCATATCCTTGTCATAGACCTAAATTTATCTATGTTCCACACCAGCCTCACTCACTGTTATTCACTGTATTTAATTCCCTATTATTATGTGAAATTATTTCTGCTAGGAATGCTGAAATGTGCCACTGAGATTAGAGACAACGTTGCTTGTACTAGAAAAATGAATGCCAGATCACTTTAAGTTTCCCGCATTATTATTTTGTGTCCTGTGTCTTGTAAGCAATCTGGAAGTAATGCCAGACATTTAGAAGTATTTTATCTGCTTAGCTTTCTTAATTGAATAAACACAACAGCATTTATAAATGGTGACAGCAATGAATAGCTCAGCTTGAATTATTACTTTGTAAGTATTGACAGTGTCTTTAATTCAGTGTATGTCAGTGATAAACACCGTGCCTGTTCTGAGTAGAGAGACAGCCTCACTTTATGGTCCTGATACCAGATCCATGTGGGTAGATCTTTATCTTGTCCAGAATTGCAGTAAAGCTAGTTGAGATCTGCAGGGGCCAATCTGATTGCAGGCTGGATGCCTGGAAGATAGGTGGGCAGAGATCATAGAATCATAGGATCATAGAATAGTTTGGGTTGGAAGGGACTTTAGAGGTCATCTAGTTCAACCCCCCTGCAATGAGCAGGGACATCTTCAACTAGATCAGGTTGCTCAGAGCCCCGTCCAGCCTGACCTGGAATGTTTCCAGGGATGGGGCATCTACCACCTCTCTGGGCAACCTGTGCCAGTGTTTCACCACCCTCATGGTGAACAATTTCTTACTTATATCTAGTCTAAATCTACTGTCTTTCAGTTTAAAACCATTACCCCTTGTCCTGCTGCTACAGGCCCTGCTAAGAAGTCTGTCCCCATCTTTCTTATAGTCCCTTTAAGGACTGGAAGGCTGCAATAAGGTCTCACCGGAGCCTTCTCTTCTCTAGGCTGAACAACCCCAACTCTCTCAGCCTTTCCTCATAGGAGAGGTGTTCCATCACTCTGATCATTTTTGTGGCCTCCTCTGGACCTCCTCCAACAGGTCCATGTCTTTCCTGCACTGATGGCTCCAGAGATGGACGCAGAACTGCACGTGGGGTCTCACCAGAGTGGAGTAGAGGGGCAGAATCCCCTCCCTTGACCTGCTGGCCACGCTGCTTTGGATGCAGCCCAGGATACGGTCGGCCTTCTGGGCTGTGAGCACACATTGCCAGCTCATGTCCAGCTTTTCATCCACCAGTACCCCCAAGACCTTCTCAGCAGGGCTGCTCTCAATCCCTTCATTCCCCAGCCTGTACTGATACCAGGGGATGCCCTGAGCCAGGTGCAGGACCCTGCACTTGGCCTTGTTGAACCTCATGAGGTTCTCATGGGCCCATTCATCAAGCTTGTCCAGGTTCCTCGGGATGGCATCCCGTCCCTCAGGCGTGTCAACTGCACCACTCAGCTCGGTGTCATGTGTAAACTTGCTGAGGTTGCACTTGATCCCACTACGTCATTGATGAAGATATTAAAGAGTACTGGTCCCAGTACAGACCCCTGAGGGACACCACTCATCACCCATCTCCATCTGGATATTGAGCTGTTGACATTACCCTCTGGATGCGACCATCCAACCAATTCCTCATCCACCCAACAGTCCAACCATCAAATCCGTATCTCTCCAATTTCTCAAAATTGAAGGAGAGAAAAAAAAGGATGTTGTGGGGGACCATGTCAAAGGCCTTACGGAAGTCCCGATAGATGACATCGGTAGCTCTTCCTTTGTCCACTAATGTGGTCACTCCATCATAGAAGACACTAGGTTGGTTAGACAGGACTTGCCCTTGGCGAAGCCATGCTGGCTGTCTCAAATCACCTCCCTGTTCTCCATATGCCTTAGCATAGCTTCTAGGAGGATCTGTTCCATGATCTTCCCAGGCACATAGGTGAGGCTTGCACGTCACTAGTTCCCAAGGTCCTCCTTGCTACCCTTTTTAAAAATGGGTGCAATGTTTCCCTTTTCCCAGTCACCAGGGTCTTCATCTGACTGCCATGAGTTTTCAAATATCGTGGACAAGTGGCTTGGCAACTACATCAGCCAATTCCCTCAGGACTCTGGGATGCATCTTGTCAGATCCCATAGACTTACGTATGTTCAGGTTCATCAGGTGGTCTCAAACTTGATTTTCTCTTACAGTGGGAGGGACTTTGCTCCTCCAGTCCCTGTCTTGTAGCCCACCCACTCAAGAGGTATGGGAAGAGAGATTGCCAGTGAAGACTGAGGAAAAGAAGTCATTGACTACCTAAGCCTTCTCCTCATCCGTTGTTACCAGTCTGTCAGTCTTGCTCATCAAGGGGGGTACGCTTTCTTTGACCTTCCTTTTCTGTCTGACGTACCTGTAGAAGCCCTTATTATTATTCTTTGCATCCCTTGCCAAGTTCAACTCCAGCTGCACCTTGGCCTTCCTGACCCTATCCTTACACAACCAGGCAGCGTCCCTGTACTCTTCCCAGGATACCTGTCCCTGCTTACACTGCCTGTGCATTTCCTTCTTGCCCTTTAGTTTGCCCAGCAAGTCTTGACTCAGCCATGCCGGCCTCTTGCCTTCCTTTCCTGATTTCTTACCCCTGGGGATTGAGAGCTCTTACACTCTGTGGAAAGCATCCTTAAAGATCTGCCAGCTCTGTTCTGCTCCCGTGTGCCCGAGGGCAGTTTCCCAGGGGGTCCTATTGACTATCTCCTTGAAGAGCTGGAAGTTTGCTTTCCTAAAATTCAGCATCCTGACTTTACTCTTCACCTGCCCCATATCCCTCAGGACTGCGAACTCCACCAGTGCATGACCACTGCAGCCCAGGCTGCCTCCAATCTTGATGTCACCAATTTGCTCACTAGCATTGGTGACCAACAGGTCCAGTATCACATCCCCTCTGGTAGGGCTGTCTATTACCTGGTTTAAGAAGTTACCCTTAATGCATTCCAGGAGTCTCCTGGATTGCCTACAGCTCACCATGCTCCTTTTCCAGGAGGTGTTGGGGTGGTTGAAGTCTACAGTTAGTTGCCAAGGGGAGCTGCTGGCCCAATCGGATTAACTAACTGCTAGTTTCCGTTACACCACATTTAAATCTGTTGGCTGCAACACCCTGCCAACAATTTTGTAATATGTTTGGGCAAATGCAAGTGTCTGAATTTTGTGCTAGACTGAAGGTCTCACCCCAGTGCTCAAGTTTGGTGGGTGAGAGACCCACAGAAGGGCTGCCCCAAGGCAGCCAGGCTGGCTAGCAGTGGTGAGGATCCCACTAGCCCTCCTTATCCCAGTTCCATGGTAAAAAGTCAAATCCCTCCCTACCAGCCTCAGCTCAGTCTCTTGTTCTGAAACATTCCCAGGAGATCCTTGCCAAACATCCAGCTCATGGCTGGAAACATTAACATGCAACTAAATATACCCCTAAAGCAAGAATTTCTCAAGTGTTTCTGAAGAGGAATGACTGAACCACAAACACTCCCAGTCATCTCCCAGCTCTAGGTGACAGTTTGATACTTTCTTCTCATTATTTGTTTTCAGTCCTTTAGAGTTCTCATGCATCAATTGCTCTCTTGAATGTTTTTAATTAACAAAACTAAATTTTGGCTAATACTGGATTTTTTCAATCCAAGTAAACCAGCTTAAAGTAAAAAATAAGCCAAAGCTCTGGCAAACACATTCAGGTCAGCCCTTCACTAGATAAATTGTGTAATTTTGGTAAGACTAGTCTCAAAGACTGGATCACAGTGCATAATATATTAAAAAATACTGGGAGAATTCCAGCATCCAGTATTAAGTGGGTAGTTGTAATTCCTGTGGGATAAAGAGTGATAAAGAAACAAAATGCTTTAATCCTCCACAAATTTGTCTAACATTTAATCTAGCTACTAACCATATGATATTTCCTTTCTTGAGCAGTCTTAATTTGTTCTTAATTCTACTAATTAGGACTATAAAACTAAGGGAGAAAGTGGAAAATATCAGCAATTAAATTCATATTTCTTTGTAAAGATATGGCTCACACGTGACATTCATATTCAGAGCTGTGCAGGAATCCCCAATGTGGATGTATACTTTCAGAATAATTCACATTCACACAGCAGGTCAGAGCACAATCACCACACTACCACTGTGCACTCCTGTAGCAACTTTCATCTGATTATCTCAAATCACAAAACAAAGACAATTTAATACTAATGAAGCTTTTAACCATCTGGAATCAGAATTCCCTTACGAGGCATAATAATGCAGTAACCGTCTTTTCTTTCTAGTGCTTCCCCCTCCTATAAACATCCTTTCCATCTTCCCAGGTCCAGCTCCATTCAGCTGTTATTTGGTTTGTCCCCTGTGTCAGCCAAGGGCTTAGGCAGAAGGTTGTGTCTGCATCTGATAGGAAAGCGATGCACAGCTGGCTGTTGTCTGTGTCTTGCTTTGGCTACAGATTTGACATTTGAACCAGGGAATCATCAGCTTTATGGATGATTTGCAGAGATAACCCAGTGCTTTGTGCTGTTGTTACCACGGCGAAAGCTCTGTTGACAGCAGCACAGCACTCAGATGTACAGCACTGCTTACAATGGTGTAGTGAGTGTGTTCATGGCTAAGCACATCACTACACAGTGTCTTAAGTGTCTTAAGCTAAATCACTCCAATTAAATGAGTGTGTACAAAGGGACTGCATTAATTTAACCAAACCTTGCTATGATTTGGTTATAACCTTATACGGAGAGATGGACTAGATGATTTTCCAACCCAAACCATTCTAGAGTCTATGATTCTATATGGCCAAAGCTGCTGCTCTCTGCTGTAACACCCCCGTAGTGCACATCCATCATCACACCTAGAGCTCTTAAGCAGGATTGGTAAAATGGAAGGAGATGTCACAGTGTAGAGCACAGCTAGTGTATGCTGTTATCCCACAGGAATACCAGGTAGCAGATCAGGCTGCAAGGGGTAGGTAATCTGAACTGTCTTGCCTGCACTGAGGTGAGGAAGGGCCAGGAAGTTAAAGAAAAGTAACTAAAGTGCTGCACATCAACCTCGTATCTTGCGTGGTAGTAAATTGGCTGTGTAACACTAGTTTGCCCTAAAGCAACAGCCTTACCAAAATGACCTATGATGCCTTTATGTGGCTTGTCTGTTCTCACACAGCAGGTCAAAACAACCCCCTTATTTTCAATCTTCTGTTTCAATCATTAACCAGTACTACTACCCTTTCATTAAAATTCTTCTCCCTCTGCTTTACCCTGAAAAGGATAATTAATTATCTTTTTGGCAATTGTCCTGAGTGGCTGATGCTACTGAAACATTCTACCTCATAATTTTAAGTGCAACCGTAATGTCACATTATGATCACTTAAAATAACAATGAAATTGTTTTTTCTAAGCGAGTGCTGCACAGCATGCTTTTGCTGCGACTCCATTAGCTGCTGCAACGAGAAGAGTGTGTCCGGAAAATGTCTCAGTTCAGTATGCATTTAACTGTCCATATATACAGCAATTGTCTTTGGAATAAGAATGGGTTTTTCACATATACTTAGGTGTTGTCCTGTCTTGGGGCTTGAGCGGGACTTTGAATAAAAAGTCTTTTTGTTAGAGAATTCAGGAGTTTCTCCTTGCATAAATTTATGTATATGAAAGCATATAATTGTGTCATAGGCTGTCACTGTCTTCTGCCTCTAGCTTAGAAGCTTTGGGCTGAAAATAAATTGGTTATGAAAATGGTCCTATTAGAATCATCACACAAATCTTGATCCCCAAATGCTGCATGGAAATATATGACTTTTTAGCTTTTTTGCCCAATTATACTATGATTCTTCTTTGAAGCCTGTAGAGGGTGTGCTCTCCATTTCAAATTAGGATTGCATGTCTTTCTGCAAAGGAGTAATCTAATTCAAACTGAAGTTATAAACTAGCTCCAGGTATTATTGGGTGAAATGTTATGGACTGAGATACACAGAAAGTCAGAAAAGATGACAGCAAGACTCCCTTTTGGAATTAAAAATGTTGGAATTAAAAATCACAGCAGATCTCACAGTGTATGGGTCATTGTCTTGCTCTGTAGCTGAGCTGTGAGCAAAGATGAAGCTGTTGGCCTCACTTCAGACTCTTTTCCTGAAGACTCAGAACCATATTAAAACAAAATTTAGCAGAGACTGTACAGCTCTATCTCAGTTCTTTTAATAAGGAATGAGATCCTCTTTTTGAAAAGCAAACTGTTCTTGACCAAACCACTGCAAAGTCTACATCACTTACAATTTTAGTGATGAAAGTGTATCAGGTTCTACAGTTTATGAATTATCTCACAGGAGTCCTTAGAAGTCCCAAACTAGATTACAGCACCCAGGCATCTCAGGAATACTTCTCTGAACACTGACACTGTCTTGAACAGCTCATTATCTAAGCAGGGAAGACCAAACATGCAATAAAGGAATATTCTTCTCCCCAGTTAGCAGATCAGGAAGGGACTGATTGATAGCAATTATTTTGCCCCATTTACAACATGGAGACTGGGGCAGAGCCAGAAGCTGAAACTAGAGCTCCTGGGTCTCGCTCCAGGTATTTAGAAGCAAGTCCCAAAACTTTAATTCTGAGGAATTGTCTGTCTGTTGAGCCTTGCTCAGTCAGGTAGAGCTGTATTGCATGTGTGTGAGAAAGTGGCGGTCTTCTGCACTCGTCCAGCCCTTGCTCCCTAGGAGGGTGAATAACTGATTAATCATGGGAGACTCAAGACATAGTAAACAGAAATTGTTTTCAGTTCCATAGAAATTATTCTTTTATTTGTTCATTTTTAGGAACATGTTTCCAGCCAATCTTGTTGAGGCCACATTCAAGCAGGTAAGTGGCTATATTCCTTGTACCACTGATGAGAGAGATGAGCCAGCATCATATAAAACATATATCTTCATAAAACAGAATCCAGCTGCAGAGATTGCTTATTACTTCAGATACTGTTAGTACCTTTGGCACTTAGGAATGAATGAGTCCCTTTCCATTAGCCTCAGCAGCCTTGGTATCTAAAGGCGAAACAAATAAGCATAAAATGCACAGTGTGACTAGAGCATAGACATGCACATCTGTGTCAGCTCCACCTCCACCTGAGGCCAGATCTTTGAGGACCTTGAGAAAGATGCTGTAGGAAAGCAAAAAAATTTATGCTAGCATGCCTAGAGCATGGTTTCTTTTAACACAGGACTGCAGTCGCAGAGTAGCTGGCATCTTTTTAAGTGTGCACAGTAACACTCCGCAAAGGAAAAACAGAATACCATGTCCAATTAAAGCAACAAAATAATGTATTTAGGAAGAATCTAATTACTCAGTTTGGAATTTGGCCAGAAAACCTCATCTAGAAGTTCTGAGTGAGCAAGAGGCATGGCTATATTTATTTCACCTGGGGGAATATTTCCTGGGAACCTTACCTCTGGTGAGACAAAAAGAAGGACACTCAGAAGCTCTAGAGAGTCATTCCTAATTATGTCTTACAGGAAAGTAACTCTATCAGGAGATGGTGTGTTTGCTGCACAAGGGTGTGATTATAGAAAACTGATTTTGTCATGCTTTTCTAAATATTCAGCTGTTTTTACAGATTTTAGCAGCATAGGGACAGAAGCTGTCATTCTTCTTTTCATGCTTGTCCCTTTAACATGCAGCCTTGTTTAACAGAGCACTTAGGAAGTCTCATTAAACTATTAATTCCTGCTGAGATATTATAATAAAAATATTTTGTGTTCTTTCAGTATCGCACCAAGAGTATTCCCATCATTAAATCTAACAAAGCATCATCTGAAAGCACCACTCAACGCATTATAATATATGGAATCCAGGATGAGAATGGATCCAATATCCAGAATTTTGCCTTGGATATTACTCCCGCTCCTGAAGTGATTTACAAGTCAGAACCAGGCACTAGTGATGGCATGAATGTGCTAGGCATTGTGATATTCTCTGCCACAATGGGTAGGTTTCAGACATGTTTGGTTTGTCATAATCCAAGTATCCATTTAAAAATTGAAAAAGATAGGCATTGCATTGTTTGGTTTCTTGATTGACCTTTTTGAACTGCTTCTATCTCAACTTTGGGAGGGAAAAGGCAAGACTTTCACAGACCTCTTCTCCCAACCTTTCAAAGATACACCTTCAGTATCCTTGATTACTTTTGTTCCATGAAGTTCTGTTTTCTGTGCATGCACTTACTTACATTCTTTTTGTTTTAATTTTTTTCTGGTTTATTTTGAGCTTTTATTTATGACCCATTTTTTCCTGACCTTAAGAAACACTAATACAGTGTGCTCAGAGCAGGTAGGAATTATACCAGGTCAGACCCATGGCCCCTCTGCTAATATTCTGTTTCACTCTCTGGACAGTAGCAAAAATCCCAGACAAAGTTTCAAGAAATTCTGAAATAAGCAAGTCCAGAGCAGACTTTCTTTCCAAAGCCCAAGAATTAAGTACAATTCTAATGCCCAGAGCTCCAGGTGTTGTATTACAGGAACGAAGAACTTCCTGCACTGCTCTTGGTTCAGGGGGCGTCAGGCTGAGACACCCCTGCTCTCATGGCCTGATGTTTTTCCCCTGCAGCTGGCAGTCCAGGAAAAACTGGCTTCCAGACCAACTCCTTGGCTAAAGTTCCCCTCACCAGGCAGAAAATTACTTTAGCCCTCGTATCTGCCCTCTCTGTTGTTCTTTCCCATTCTTAGTCACATTTTACCACATTCGTAGTGTAGAATTACAGAGCATCCTTCCAAAATTTTTATTTCTTGCAAAAAAAGGTATACAGCTTTGTAACACTTTGGCTCACTTTTGGCTGAGTCTTATTTGCATAAAGGTCTTTTTACACCACTTTGGCATAGAAAAACAGCATTAGGGTGGGTGTGAGTTCTTACTACAGCTTCTTTAAGGTTCCCGAAGTGGGAGCTCAATTGCTTAGTAATATCAGTCCAGGAATAAATCCTGTGCATGAACAACTAGACTTCTTTCCCAGACATGCATTAAAATGGGCAGCATTTGACAAGCAGAGTGTGAGGTCAAGACACATGAAAAGTCTTGATGCTGAGCTCAGCTGTGACTAGCTGTACTACCTCTTCTCACACAGTGTGCAGGAATTTCTGTTAGAGATTATGACAGTGGCTAAGCACTGAGACGTATGTTCTTTTTTTCTTGGAGGAGCACACATTCATTACAAGGAAAATGTTTGCACTGAAATGGAACTTGGTACATCAGGGCTGCAGACAGGAGGCCCCAGTCCTGCCCGCTCCCCTGTCTGTGCCAACCAATAGCCACATGCTTAGGTAGGACAGTGTTTTAAAAAGCAAATTTCAGTTATTGCTGTAAAATGAAAAAGAAGGCATTTCTTCTTTTCGGCATTATACAAAATTAGAAGATAAGACTCTTGTAAAACTGCCACCGACCAGGCTAGAACAGCTGAGCTATGTTTAATGTCCTATTACCAAGGATGAGCAACATGCTTAATGAAAGAGTATTGTTTTCTGACCTAAATGTTATAGCTTAGATGAATATTAACAGGCTTGCAAACTCACACCTTGAATGTGCTGTTATTGTGAAATCCCTGGATAAGACAGCTGAAAGCCTCCCTCCCCGCCTCAGGAGGGGATTGCCCTGGAAGTGGTGCTGCCCGAGACGTGGCTCACCAGTGCAGATGCGGGCTCCAAGGGACAGAGTCCAGGCTCCTGCTCAAAGCAAGGACACTGCATATCCAGAGCAAGTGGCAGCACGCACCCCACTCATAGCCCCCTGCTTTCCCACGCCACTCCCTTCAAACGTAGTCTCACTTGGTGCAGCTAGTTTTTTAAGTGCTTCCTTGAGCAATTAACTCGGTCACTTATAAACCTTTCAGGGAGTGATGGCAAAAAATTAACAATATAGTAAAATGATGTCTATTTATTTGCATTATTGGAAACTATCACTGTCTGGAGGATATATGTTTAGATGACACATCCCAGAGCTGTATTCCTTTCCTTTCTGAGCACTGGGCACACATAAAGGGGCTTTCTTTTCTTTCTTCTTTGCTGGTTAGTTTGTATATCAATTTGGCTTTTCTTCCCATGAATTTGCATTTCCTTACCTCCCCCAAGTTTGCAAAGCTTGACTGATTATAAGGGTTGGTTGTTATTATGTACACAGATAACTACTAAAAATAAGATGGAGACTCCCTTACTAACTCCCTATTACCAGAACAAACCTCGAAAACTGGCTTTGCCCTGGGAGTGTCTCATGGGTGCTGCCCAGTTGTAAACAGAGCACAGCAGTAAGGCAGACTGCAGGCAAGGACAGCTTCCTTTGCTAGAAAAATGTTTTTCAATTTGTCTTCCATGGATCCCTCAGAGCAGGTAAATCCTTCTCAGAGCTCTATGAAAGATGGTTAAGGAAACACACTTGCTACCAGGGTGGCTAAATCAACAGCACAGAAGTTTGTACCTCCACAGGGAAACTCAGGGAACTGCAAGGGGAGAGCACCCTGTATGGAGACAAAGCACAAGACTGTGGCCTGGCTCCCCCACACTCTCATGTTTGTGTAAGGTCAGATTTTCACATACCATGTCTGTTTATACAGCACAAAGATCTATATTCAGCCAGTCATCTCCCACTTAATTCACTTTGAATTATAGTAGGGAGGGAAAGCACTGGGGCTTTGCGTGAAGGCACCTGAGAAATTGAACCTGAATGCCTTTGTTTGCAGGTATAATGTTGGGAAGAATGGGGAACAGTGGTGTTCCTTTGGTCAGCTTTTGCCAGTGTTTAAACGAATCTGTCATGAAGATAGTGGCAGTTGCTGTTTGGTAAGTAACTGTTTTAGTAAGAAAATCAATATTTTTTTAAAAGAGTAAGAAAATTTCAACAGAAGAAGATGCATAGAAATCTCATAAATTTATTTCCAGGGAAATAAATGAGGGTGAATGATCCTTAGCTTTGTGGGGCAAGGAAGATACATACACCCATCCTGTCCCTGGCTTGTACTGTAATTTTGACAGAGGCACCCTATGCATTAGTCCCAAATAACGAAACACGGTATAGCTCTGTGTGTGTGCTGTATGCACTAGAGGCACTGCCAATCCTTGGGCATGCCAAGAGGGATTATAATATATCCAGCCCACACAAGGGAGAAGCATGATGAGATGCTTAAGCTGGTATTTCCATCCCTGACAGCACTGCTCAACTAGAAATACTAGTTTGGCTTCAGCTTGCTCAGGAGAAGGCTGGGCTCTTGTGCTGAGATGACTGTACTGTTGCTAGTGTGGTCGCTGCTAGCTTGGCTATCTCTGCACTGAACAGTACAGTGGAGATGATATACCCAGAGTGCTTGGCACTCGGGATGTCTCCAAGTCAGCAAAACAGCCCTCAATGAACCATCCTAGGCCATGACATTTAGGAAAGGTCTTCAGAGCAGTCCTAAATTACACTGGGAGCCAGCTAGACATGCCAACCCATCTGGCCCAAAGATCAGAAGAACAGTAGGTGACTGCCAACAGCAAAAACTATCAGCCTAGCATCTTCCCTACCAATGTGGCTCAGCCCATTGTGGGGGCATTCCCACCACCAGCGCTCAGCCTTTGTTTCCAGCTACCTCTTCCGGTCTAAGCTGGGTCAGGGAATGATCATTTGGTTAGATGGGTCCAAGGGGGTATTAATTTCTGGAAGGATGAGGGAAGTGGCAAGTCTATGGAGATGGCACAGTTGCAAGTGGAAGATGGCTGGATGCGCCCAGATTTTTTTTTTTTTTTTTTAATCTTAAGCTCTTTTGGCACCCATAGCTTTGTGTGTAGCCATGCACAGAAGCACAACAGTTTTGATAAAGCACCTATCCCACATCCAGTCCAGAGCGGTTTCAGAAACTAACTATTTTTATGCCTATCTATCTGGCCTGAATCAAACTCCCAGGCAGTCCAAGAGCATGTCTAATGCATGTTGGTGTTTCTCCTATGTCTTCCAAAGGCAACATAAACATTTACTTAGCAGCTTCCAACTAAAATCTATGAACAGTTACACAAGCACAAACACATGAGCAGAGCTTAGGATTCATTTCCACTCTTTTCGGTAAATGACCTGCCTTAAGCTAAAAAGTCAGAGTTGCCTTCTGAACCAAAACATTTCAAAGTCTTTCCTGATGAGCACCATCACCTCAGCTGTCCTGAGGAGTGCCTCACATAAAAGATTGCTTAGCCCACTGCTTTGGGCACGCTTCTCAAGTGTCAGAGAGAGGGCCTTAGTTTGATGAAACAATGGAATGCAGCTGTGCTGCTTCCAGACAGGCTGCTGTTACTGCACTGCTGCTGAGAGGATTCCCAGCTCATACTGTTTGATGGAAGTGAGCAATCTCCTAATAACGACTGTCTTTCTTTTTGATCAGGTATTTTCCATTTGGAATTGTGTTCCTAATAGCTGGTAAAATCTTAGAAATGGATGACCCTTCAGCCATTGGGAAGAAACTGGGTTTCTATGCCATTACAGTGGTTTGTGGCCTGGTGGTGCACGGGCTCTTTATTCTGCCAATGATGTACTTCTTTATCACTAAGAAGAACCCCATTGTCTTCATCAGAGGGATTCTTCAAGCCTTGCTGATTGCTCTGGCCACGTCCTCCAGGTATTATATAGTTTCTAGACAGATGCAACAAAACACTTGCAAGATCCTTACTACAGCTTTCTCTTGGGGCAGCACACTATAGCTGTACTGGAGCATATATACTTGTATCTGAACAATGGCCTGTGTCAAATTCACTGGTATAATTTTAAAAGATGTGTCTCTCAACACTTGGATGTTATGTGGGAGCCATTTGTCATAATGTTTGTCACATTGTTTTCTTTCAGTTTAAAAAATATTGGACAAAAATGTTTTTTCTTAAAGGACTAGAAAGGAAATAGGGGTATTTTCCCATAAAAACGAACACTGTGCTTTTTACAAAGTTAATATATATAGGGGACACACAGTTTGTCCAGACTTCATTTTTGGTATTAGTGGAGAACCTCCTAGTTCAGTCATATGGAAACATTTTACTCTTTCTACTCATCTTAGTCTTTGTTTCTTGGTACATTAAGAAAAGACTGTGGTTGCAAGCTATTGCCCAGCACTGGGAAAGTATTTAGCTGTTCTGCTCAAGGAATAATATATTTTGCATCCTTTTTAGGGAGGATGTACAATGAGTTTTAGCCATAGCTGAACAAAGGTACAGTGAAAATGGGAAACAGCTTGTGAATTGGCTATGAAAATGGCTCCCAACATGGACAAACTGGTGTGTGAGAAGCGCTTGAAAGGGCTGGAATGGACTTGCATGGAGTGGCGACAAGAACAACAACTAAAATAACATTTCTGTGTAGCCAATATAATGAAAGCACAGTTTCATGGCATCTGTGGCTGGAGGCTTATTACTCTGAAGAGCAGCTATACCTACCGCTTTTTATGCAGTAATAAAAGCCACAGTACAAGCAGAAAATGCCAATTAAATAGGTCTCTTCAGCACATCTTATTTATTATTTCTACTGTCAGCTGTAAAGGAAGAGGGCTAACGAAAGGAAAAGATACCTTTCTCTTATTTCATTTTTGCTTTTGGATTTTTAAAGTTGTTATTGTTATTTTACACAGAGACTAGAAAATATTAAATTCTTATCCAGATTTTGAAATGATGACAGCTAGTGACAAACACCTACCTTCATCTACCTAATTTAGACTTCAAATTAGTAATTAGTATAAAATCAATAAGTTAGGAACATCTATTTACAAAGAAACATAATGAAAAATGGAGAGGTTTTATTAACCCCAAAATATTTATTCTAATTAACAATAATGATTGAGGAGTACTTCATCTAGGACTGAGGAGTACTTCATCTAGTTATACTTAAATACTAATTCCTTCTTCCATTTTATAATGATTTCTATAATAAGTTGAGCTCTGATGACTAACATATGCTTTCAGGCAATAGCACTGTACCAGCTTGTTATCCCTTGTGTCTCTAATCTTACTTTTCTCCATAATTTCCCAAGCTCCTTGAGGAGGAATTCACGTAATCTCTCCTACAATGGAGTGACTCACTTAGAAATAAAGTGCATTTGTAATTGGGGGGATTATGGAAGGAAAAGGCGGGAATGACATATAGATAAAAAGTTCTGAGGAAGCAAACAAATATTGATTTAAATAACTTTTTTTTAATAGTCTAATAAGGGCCATTATGTAATCAGCACATATGGCTTTGCATAGGGCATCATCGGTGATAAATAATTATGAGTTTTGTGGAAATCTGGAACTCTTCTGCGAATTATCTTAGAAAACAAATACATGGAAAAGTAACAATGTAACTTCCCTGAACTCGGATTAGTTGATGTCATTCATTTTTGCTATAATCTTCTCCAAGACTTATTTTTGTTATGAAACATTACTTTGCAATGTAGTAATTACCATCAATACTAAAAGAGAAATAATCTCTATTTTACTGAAGGGACAATGAAAAAGAAAAAACTTAAATTGTACTAGACCAGTTCCAGACTTGGGAAAAGACCCTAAAACTTTTATTCCAGCCCATTTGGCTGATTAGGCTCATTATAGTTCTAGTGAGGTCTGACAAGGTATTTTGGGGCAGGATGATCATACACTGCTTGATCAAATGCTGTTTCTCTCATGAATGTATGTACAGTGGTTAGGGCAGGAGTAAGCAGAGCAGAAGGAATGTATAGGAATTAAAAGAAAGGAGGGAATGATTATTTCAATACAGCTGGAAGGTACTGGCTTTTCACTACGTTTCATTTTACAAGGTGTTTTCACATATAGCAGTTTGCTCCAAACTGACCTATAAAAAGCAACACACTGAAATACAAAGTCATGAAAAAATTGTGTGCTTGATGGTATTTTAAACTCTAATTAGGCTTAAATAATTAGGGCAAGCTTTTTTATTGGAACATAAAAAGTTTGTATCTTGATGTCATCACATCCCTGGATTCAAGTAAGATGTTAATTTTGCACCGAAAGATGTTACTGTTGGAAAAGGCTTGTCAGGTTCCCATTTGACACACTTGACTATCTGCCTTGCTCCTCTAAGAATATGTTTCTGAAGAACTCTATTGCTGACAACTCAGTTTTTTACAACTGTGCCATTCCATTAATTCTCTTTTTATAGAAAAAGAGAAATTTTCTTAAAAATCTAATCTGAATTTTTGTCTGTTTAGGGGAAAAAAAAAGAAAAAAATTGTTCCTCTTTTTACCTCTAGAATCTATAGAAGAGTCTGTCCTTTTCTCTTCTACTAATAAGCAACAAAAATAACCAACTTTTTCATCAGTACAGATCCCTTTATCAAGTAAGGTTTAATCAAGACTTAAGAGATTAGCACACATTCCACCATTTTAAAAAACAAATTCCCTTTCTTCATTTTCTTTATTTTGCATCAGCATTGTATTTTGATTTTATAGCCAATTTGCTAGTCCTTTACTGATCTAGAAATTTTCAGGGCTTGTTTGTTTTTGAATAGCTATCTCCCATTCCTACCAAGGCGTTCATTGTTTCTTCATTGGATCTCATCTCCTTACTCTGTGTTTAGCTTTGAGAGTACCAAACCACTTTACAACCATGAAGTGCCCTCATGCGGTTCATAATATATTCAAGCCCAGGTTGCTTGTGGTATATTTTGAGGTTAGAAATGTTCCAATGCCATAGTAATAAAACAAAGTCAGACATGATATGTAGTAACCAAAATACACAAACAGATCTACACGAGTGCTTAAGTTACCTTAGTACTTCGAGAAGGTCCAACAATGCTCAATGCTTGGTTTGAGAATTTTTAGATTTTTTTCTTCTTTTGATTACTTGTACAAGCATAAAGAAAGAATATGCAGGAACTCCAGCAAATGTGAGCTAGCTCTTTTCAAAGACCTGCATATCACAGTGATTGTCATTGCAAAGCTTAACTTTTAGGCAACTTTCAACCATGCAGGATGTCTATGGTTCATCTTGGAACTCAGTTTATCATGGAGAGAGTTGGGCTCCTAGCAAAGAGCCCCAAAAGCTAGCATGGTAAGAAGAGATAGGCAGGCATCAGGCATAGCTGTAACGCAAAAATGTCAACCTACAGAACTGGTGAGAGAGGTGTGTCTCTGCTGAGCCTCTTCAAGGTAAACCAATCCTTACTTGAGGTTTTCTCCAGCCCCTATTCCTTACCCCAAGCTGCTGCAAGAGTGCCTACCAACAGTGGGGAATACACGGGGAATTCAGTTTTCACTTAACCCTGTGCTGTCTTTGACTGTCCTGGGTTCAGACTTCCACGAGACAGCCCCTACCTTGGGGATATCAAGTACTTTGAGATAACACTCTCTCCTTCCACTGTGCAAGGAATAATTACATATTTGTAGACCCAGAAAGGGTGTAGTTTAGGAACAGAGCTCTGGCACCAGCTGGCAGCTGAGCCTGTCAAGAACCACCAGCAGGACTTGCTACCAGATTTAGTGCCTTTATTGTCAGAAGCTAACATACCACCAAAGTTAAGGTGAGTCCTGAGGAAAGACTCTGAACTTACGGATTTGGAGCTTGGACATGTTTGATGGATTTAGCTCTGTTTGCCTCCTCTTACCAGTGTGCACATTTTGCAACTCCAACATAGGCCTAACACGGGTTTTAATGTTTTTCTGCTCAAATAGCAGTGCCTTGTCTAGAGATAGCTGAACTTTTCACCTTCATTACACTGAAAGGAATGGATACTGCACATAACTGAGCTGTTGCCAAAAGAACATGCACAAATAATTGGGTCTGGACAGGAGAGCTGCTTCTCCTGACAGTCAACACATCTGCATTTGGTTAAATAATACTTGCCACAGGGGCATTATATAACACTCATAATGTGGGTATTGGATTTTCAGATCATCTTAGAGGAGAACAAAGAGTTGGTTTTAAATATACTGATGTGTTTCTTGCAGATGTTTCTGTGTCACTTCTTGTCTACATCTAAAGATGGAAAGAAAACCACAGAGCAGTGTCCTGATGTTCATTCCAGCTAGTCTGCACCTGTGGAAAGATTTCTTTTTAAGCTAAAAGTCAAACTGCAAGAATCAAAAACAATACCATCTACAAAACTCAAGAATGTAACACAAGGGAACCTGAAAGCCACTAAACAGCCATCTCATGGCAATGATTTTATTGAATCTGAACATTATTTCAACCCGAAATAGCGAAAGGTTCTGCACCCCATCCTCAGTCCCCTTCTATTTTTCCAGAAATCCCAATCACAGCAATATTTCAGTTTGCACAGACATTACTGGAGAGGCAGGGACAGAGAAGGAGATCTCCTATTCCTTTGGTGCATCCTTTAGGACACGATAAACTCGATCCCTATGACCAGCACCAAGTTCCTGCACCAGTCAACTGGCCAGCCAGCCCCTGAAGCCAAACCTTTTCCGCAGTATGGGCTGGCTTTGGCAAGAGGCACCCATAGCAATGTATGCAGTTCCTCTTTACTACTTCAGTAACGCATGTAACAGCACGTGCTGTCATTGCCCACCTTGCCCTGCTCTGTGGTGTTCAGGCCATGTGGCAATGGATTTCTCACTTGCTGCTTTCTTCCTCCCACATCGACCCTGATCTTGTCACCTCTGACTGTACTGAAAAAGCAGTATTTGGCCTACAGGCAAAATTCCTCTTGATTTTAGCTTTCCTTGTTCCAATGGCATGAGGGAATTTTATTTTTCTAGGTCATCTTTCCATATCATTAATGAATTAAAGCAGCATCTTCTCAGTGGTACATCCCATCAAAAGAATAAATTTTCATCTTCTCTGAAGAAAAATTATAAAACCTGAGTTTTCAAGTGTTTTACTGCTTATGAAACACTAAGATCTTGGCTATTGCACAGTGTAAATTGAAGGCAGATTTAGCAAAAGGGAGATGAGATCAGTTTGTTGAATTTTTGGAGCAAATATCAAAATGCATTTGAATGATAAGATAAACAGAGCAGGCTGAACAGCTGTTCTTCCACAGTGACTAGCTGTCTTTGTGGCTCACGCTAGTAAGAGCTTGGCCTGATCCAGCATTAGCTTATGCTTAGTGTCTGCAGCTGCAGCATTTTATCCCAAACAAAATTGAGATAAGACTCTAAAATGTATTTTTAATTATTAGAGTTAGTGCTGGGAGAAGATACCTCTCCTCTTAGCTGGAAGCTTTAGGAAAGTTTTTAAAAGACTTAATAGATTAAGATCAGTGTTTTAGAGTATTTTTTCCTCTAAATAAATGTTACATGTCAGGCTTTCATGTTACTGCTCCACTGTTTAACACTAGATAAAGCAGCTTTCAAGAAAACAAATTTCACCTAATTTAACTGGAAAGACATAATAAAGTATTTATTTGGGAACATTTTTTTTCTTCAGCCATTGAAATTACATATGAATAGAACTCAAAAATGACAGTAGGAACATTTTTTTCTTTGCCACTTAGAAGCCACGAACAGCCCAAACCTTAAATAAGACACACATTTTCTAATACGTGCCAGATGATACATTACAAGTACAAAAGAACCATCATTAAACAAGACCACCTCTCCCAGGATACTCCACATAACTTTAGTCACCTCTACTCATGAAAGGTTCATTCAGATTGAAACAGGTGCCGAAAGGGTAGCCAGGGATGTAAAGTACCAATCTTGTAAGAGAAGATTTTAAAAAGTCTGATGGGTTCAATCCAGGCTGAAAGGGGATAAAACTGCTTTCTAACAATACGTGTTGTAACAGCTGGACTGATTTGTGCAAGGACATATGCATAAGACACATAAAAGCAAATTTAGTGTAAATTGAAAAGAGTACATCTAGGTCATAAATGAAACTTCTCATCTGAACAGTAAGTTCTGGACAGTCTTTCTATATGAATGGTTAGGACAGACAATTTACTGGCTCTGTGAGTGGTGTAATAAATTTGAGTGAGACACTATGGAATAGTTGCCTGTGCTAGGAAAGTACTAGAATCTATGACCTGGAAATTTTCTTCCTTTCAATGTCTTGCACAGTGTTTTTCATCATGATTGCCCTACATCCTGTCCACTTTCATTTTTATGACAATATTTAATAAACAACCACCATCTAGTTACATTCCCTAGAAATTTTACTCATAGCAGCACAAAATTAAAATGAAAGAAGCACCTGACTCTGAGATAATGCACAATTCTTGCAAAAACAATGTCATGTCATACATTCAGTTTACCACAGTGGAAATAGATACAGAACTTGCTGGTTGTGCCATTGATATTATGGGGTTGCTTTTTCACAACCTTTTTCACTTAGCCAAATCAGATGTCAGCCAGTTGCAATTTGGAGGTTTCACAGCTCAGCTGTCTGCTCTCAGAACAGGAGGGAGAGAGATAACATCTGCTATGTCAAAGTCTGGGCAAGGTGGAAGAGGACTTGTAAAACTACCTTTTTCTCCTCTTTTTTCCCCAATGGAATTAGACAGGGTTTTGTTACAGAAAAGCCAAATGGATGAGGAAAGACTGTCTTTAAAAATGAGTAACCCTCCACAACTGAAGTAGCTGCAGAGAAGGGGTATAATGAATAGTAAGTTTAATAATTGCTTCCTGGCCATGCCTATAGTTAAGCACATCTAGAAGTATTACTGTGCTGGTCTGCTCCTAGTTACAGCAACACCAGGGGTTTCAGTTCTACATTATCTCTGAGCCCCAGCCTCACCCTTTCATTTCATGAACATCTTGTGGTGAACAAGACATAGAGAATGTCAGTCATTCACAGATGAATGTGTAAAAAATGATAGGCATGCCCAAGAGAGAAATGACATCTAACATGTAGTCTGGGTGGGTTATGCTTTGCTGTGTTTGTTTTTCAAAGTAAATATTGATTAAATATTAGGACTACTGGAATGAAAAAGTTGACTATAACCCAGTTACCAGAGGTAATCAGATTTTTATTGCTTCCTTGCCCTTTCAGTTTATATGCATTCTTAGAGAATTACTTTTGCCCAGATTTTTGTGGCAGTGACTGCATGTCTGTAGTAAATCATTCACCAGCCAGACTTTATAAGGTTAGAGAAAACAGAGATACTGTAATGAAAGCATCCTCTCCTAGACTTGTCTTGTTCCTTTTATGTTTCTATTGCAGGAAGCTACTTTTCCTTTCCAAACACTGTTACTTTCCTCAAACAACAGTTTGCACAAATACAAAATGACAACTGCTACTCATGGGAAGATTTTGCTAATGCATTCCTGCAAACTTAGGGTTATGAGGTTATGATTTCAGAGTTTTTGGAATCTTTCTGTGATTTTGTAGGTCATATGGAATGACTCAGAATTTGTAGATCAAATGTGTTGTCTTCCTTTAAGAATAGATAATGGTCATTATAAGATTTAGATATCAGAGCCACATTGCTGATGTCAAGCTCATGACAGACAACAACTGAGCAATCTGAACTGCCCAAACTGGTGGAAAGACACCTATATTTCATGACTTGGGGCATGTAGATCACAAGAAAACAGAACATTGAAGACCTTAGTATCATGATACCAACATTCCCCCTATAATTACTTATATCTTTAAAAAGGTAACTTAGGAATAATTTTGAATGAATTTGCTATTTTGTATCTATTTAAATAGTCTCAGATACTGAACAGTATATTAAAATGAGTATCATAACAAGGAAAATATTTTGCCATTTGTAGACTTTCTTCAGTGGTATTACTTATTTTCTGTCCAAATTGACATGCCGTAAAAAATACCCCCTCACTCATTTGAATGCAGTTTAATTATTCATGACATATTAGTGAATGTGACATCATATGGTAAAAGGCAGAATGTTACAAAAAGGCTGATAAAATATAAAGGTAAACATGTTTAGGTGTGTGACTATTTAAAAATGCATGCCTCTTATTTAAAAGGGGGAAACTTACAACCAGATAATATTTAATTAATTGTCTCAATTAAAACACAAGTCGGACTTTTTTTTAAAGGATTATTATCCCCCTCAAGCAAAGGAGTGAGTTACAGGCCAAGTGAGTTACATGTGCAGACCAAGGAATGAGAAGCAGTGCTCATTGTTAGTGTAAAATATACCCTGCCTGTAGAAGGTTTGCTACAATTCGTTCTATTCCCCAGAAATAAAAGTGATTCAATGTGTGCTTCTCTCTACTGTTTTGTAGCTCAGCCACGCTGCCTATCACTTTCAAGTGCTTGTTGGAGAATAACCATGTGGACAGGAGGGTTGCGAGGTTTGTGCTGCCTGTGGGAGCCACCATCAACATGGATGGGACGGCACTCTACGAGGCGGTGGCTGCCATCTTTATTGCACAAGTAAACAACTATGACCTGGACTTTGGGCAGATTATTACTATAAGGTATAAACCTCAAATTCCACATGCTGCAATTTGCTTGTCTTGTTGAGTCTGACACTCTTACGATTCTTGTATGTAGCAATGTTCATAATGAAACTCATCTTTGCTATTATCAAATGATGCATTCCTTGTAAGATGGTTATTTTTAAGTAATCCAGAGATCAGGAACTGTACAAAGAGCAATTGAACTGGTATCATTCAATAGAAGCATGTGGGCATGAAGAAACATGTTTCTGTTTGAGGATAATGGTCTAATTTTTACTTTTAGACAACCCATTGATCATTTACGAGGATTGGAATATTTTACTATTACTATTGGTGTTTAAAACACTATTTTAAATGTCAGAATTGTTTTAAACGTTAACTCTGGTTTGCATTTTTACATGAGAGGAAAAGGTTAAAAAATGCAAGAGTAGAAGTCCTATATCAGATAACAGGGAATGGTGTGTGTTAGGAAGCTCTTTGTCAAACCTTGGAGGAGTAGGGGAACAGAAAAGGAGGACAGATACTACTATCAGGGCAGGTTTTCATGAAGATGTCATATCACTCAGATATCTTTTAAATGTCTTCTCTGCTGCTTGTTAAAGCAGAAAACTTCATAAACAACCATGCTTTCAGTGGGTAGAGATTGCTATAGCTGCATACTCAGTCCCTGAAAGGTCTGTAATAGATCCAAAAGACTAGAAGATGCAACTGAACAATTATTGCCAGAATAACTCCAGTGGTTGCCAAAGAATGCCTCAGGGACTGCAACCTGCAGGTTTCCAGCAGGGAACAAATGACTAGAAAAACATTCTTCATAGTCAGAGCTTTGTGCAACATATTTGAGATCCGTTTACCTACCCACCCCGTGACCTCACCACTGCCCCGTTTACACAGCTGGGCCTTGCCCATCTTCTGCTGGATTTCAAAACCTTCATGACAAGAGGAAGAGAGTCCTGAAACTAACCCCAGATGACGGCTGAGGTTTGCTAATGAGCTTCTGGCAAGATCTAGTTAGACTAGAAGCGGAAGAAATAAATTGTGCCCATATGAGCTCTTGCTATCTCTCTCTCTCCCGCTCTCTGAAAATTACTGGACTAACCCTGTGCTAAAAATTAGTCTTTGGTAATTTTGAATTTGAAGATGTTTTTAGAATGTGGTCCCAAAATATAGTCCAGAGCATGGGCAGACATTACATACAACTTGAAGTAGAGAATGGTGATTTGAAAAATGAAGGAGAGGGAGGGTGATAGTATATGGAAAGAAGGTAAGTTAAGTTGTAATTTTCTCTTAGCAGGACCCTTTTTTGTCTATTTTCACTCCCCATATTAAGTACTAGTAAACAAGGAGCAGACAGAAGTAAAGACAGTAGAAGGAAAATACAAATGAAGCTTGGAAAAATCCAGGAAAGGAAAAGAACTAAAAAGACTCACAAAAGAAGGGAGTAAATAGGAAATCACCATGGATTCAGTACCTTGCATATCTGAAGCCAAATTCTAGCTGTGTTTATGGGCCAACCTTCCCCAGATCTTGATACTTTAGGACATTAAGATTTAAAATTCAAATATTCCTGAGTGACCAGATATTTTTGCCAGAGGGGAAAAAATTTTAGAAAAATAATCAGTCTACTTTGCTCATAGTTTGTAAAATCCAGGTTGACAGTTTATATCAATGTGATTATGCAACCTACATGTGGCAGAAAAAGAGAGTAAAGATCCTATTCCCATCAACTGAGCATATTATAGGAAGAAACATCTACATTAAGGTGAAAACTGAATGGAATAGCAGACGAGCTTGCCTGTGTAATCTTAGTTAAACATTCCTATTTTTGCTCCCACTTAAGTCATGAGACTTTGTGGCCTGAACTGGCTTAGGAGGCAGAAGCAGTCCTAATCAGCTAGCTAGTTTAGAGCACTAACTGGAGAACATCTTAATATTCATTATACTTATCTTATATTCAACTACTGAGTTTCTGTCCCTTCCTTTCTATCTAAACTCTGCCTATTACAATGCTCTTAGGATGCTATACAAGCTAACTTTTTCAAAATCTAGTTTTAAGTCTTTCTCGTTCCTCATGACACCCACATGCAAATGTATTTTTTTTATTGCAGGAAAGGGCTCTAGTTATAAATACTGGTGCTGCTCTACTGGTACACTGTATAACTGTGAGCAAGATACTGGATATCTCTGTGTCTCAGTTTCCATATGGGTGAATACTGTTACCCTCAATTTCCATCAAAGGAGGTTGATGAGACTTAACTGCTTGCCAAAAGCTCTGAACTTCTGGTCTGATGAATACAGTGGATTATCAGTGTATATGCTTTATGTCATCTTTTTACAATTGTCAACATTCATTTTTGGTCTTTCTGCTGGATGGCCTAGCTCTTGGAAGTGGCCAGATGGGTGGAAATTAATATATCCAGTCACTTTTGTTCCTGGAAAAAGGAATGAAATCCCTCCCCTAAAAATAGCATTATGAAAAAAATGTTAAGCCTGCCAGGTCCACTCTTGCCCTAATCTCCCATTCATTTCTTTTTGCCTGGCTGAAAAAATGGGGTGAAGGTCAAGTAAAAATACTTTCCAGAAACTGGAGAGGTACAGTCACATTCATGCTTGCTTCTTATTTATATCCAAGTATTCAAAGCCATGTGCTACACAAGTTCTTCACCCTTGGCCCAAGCCTCTTTACCCTTGGCCTAGCCTCTTTGTGATGGATTGATATTAAAGGCCGTAGCCGCAGCCAGCCACGGATTTGCCTGGCACAGAAACTGCCGATGATGACTCAGAGAAGTCTGCTGGGAACTCTGCTGCCAAGGGTGAAGCGGCAATGAGGAGTGCTGGCAGATTCATGGCGAACAGCACTGCGTGGTGCCATGACCCACAAGAAGCTGACGTAACTCAGAGAAGCTCACAGCCTGGTTACCCCCCCTTTCTCTGCACTTGTGATTTTAAGAGATAGCACTGAATTGCCCCACCAGTGCCAAGGCTGCAAAGGCAGAGGGTGAGAAACTAGTACTGAGCACACAGTTTGGCCTGTTCTTGCTCTCTGACCTGGCTTCTGTCCACAAAACACTGGCACTTCCGTGCAGTGGCTTGTGTAAGAAGGATTATAGTTGAGGCAATCTCCTGTAGAAACATGGTGTGGTTTCTTGCAGAGCAACTCATCACTGGTAAAGCTTATTCCTTTCTTTCTTTATTAAAGTATCACAGCCACAGCTGCCAGCATAGGTGCTGCAGGTATCCCGCAAGCTGGCCTGGTGACAATGGTCATTGTTCTGACCTCAGTTGGGCTCCCGACAGATGACATCACGTTGATTATTGCCGTCGACTGGGCACTGTAAGTAACATTAAGCTTTTGAGGTTTCCAGTGTGGCAATATTGCTAAAAAGGGAAATGGTCTCCAGGGGTATAGTTATACAAATATACATGAAAGATGTGGGAAGTAACTATTTTGCTTCAAACAGTGCTAATGTGGCCTCAGACAAAACACACTGCCGAAGTGGGCGTTATACTGAAAAAAGACATAGGCAAATAATAGTCTAGATGAGACTTGGACAATATGACTTGCATAGAAAAGCTGAAGAAGCTGAGTTTGTTTAGTCTAAAACCAGAGCAGGCTGAAAGAGGGCAACACAGCAGTGTCTGATACAGGTAAGATTATCCTGAAGAGGACAGTGATCAACTGTTCTTTACATTCATGGGGAGGGAAGATGAAAACCAAAGTAACTACCTTAAGTCAGATCGCAAGAAAAATTAAGAACTATTTTTGTCCAGGGTAGTCAAGCAATGGAAGTGGCTGCTTCTAGCCAGGTTGGAGGATCACCTTCATGAGAAGTTCTAAGGTCAGGCCAGACAAATGTCCATCAGGTGCAACTCTGGCACCTTGCCTTGGACGCGGACAAAGGGCCAACATTCCTAGGAAATGTAGTTTGCCTGCACTCTGCTTGTCAGCCCACTGACACTTCAAGGACATCACCTCCATGTGGTGAAGAACTCTGCAAACAGGCATGGGCCAGTGCTAAAGCAAGCAAGTACTCCTGCGCCACAGTACAGATACCACTCTGCCTGAAATAGCCATGACAGTACAGCAATGATTTGTGCTGTATATAGGTACTGCTGTAACTAGAACCATGATATAGTCATCCTGAATGTGACACTTGCAATGCACTGCAGTAGGACTAATAACATCTTCCTTTTATCAGGGATCCTGACGCAGTTCTGCTCTTTCTGGTTTCGATGCTAAACAGGCAGCAGCAGTTTGTAGCCCCCACGCAGAGCCATGTTTTGCAAGCGCAGCCATTCTGTAGAGAGGTTACTTTCCTGCATCCCTAATCACTGAGGATTTAACAGCAGAGGCAGAGGCTGAAATTAATACAGTCTGAATTCCTGTCACCCATGAGAAGAGCCACCTTAAAAATTCATAAGAAGTGGTTTATTTGAACTTTTAACTTTTATGTAAATGTTATAAAATAATTATAAAATGTTATAAATAAATCGATCAAACAGTTTTGAATAGTCTATTAAGATGAATGGTAAAATACTGGTCCCTGGCTCATTAGCATTTCAATTACCTACATAATTAGTGTATGCATCCACAAGGAAACATTCTAAATTATTTTTTATTTAATATACATAGAATATATCTCCATTAATACAGTGGAGTTTCATTACATCCAGGTTCTGGGTCAGAATGTCTTACAAGTCCATTCTATTATATTTCCTGTTTTATTCAACTTTAAGCCACTGATTTTTTCTACAAAGAATTGTGAGAAGAAACTATTTCCTTTCCTGCTCAGTGTAATAGAATATTATTATTGTTAATAGGAGTCATGAGTGTTGTGTTGTACGCATATTTTAAGACATTTTATTTTAGGAATATCAGGAATATTTTTTTATGAAGAATAAATAATATCTGCTGTGGGCACCTAAACTTTGAAATGGCAGTTCAGATTTTAATAAAGCAGCCTTTCTAATGCTAGTCACTGATGCTCAATAGTTAATGAAGCACATTATTATAAATCAAAGTATTTTAAGCTGTTTTACAAAAGCCTTTTGCCTCTATATATCTTAGTTTTTACGCAGCTCTTGCAACATCAACATTTTATTGTTTTTCCAATAAGTCTTCCAGCATATATGGGAATTATGCTTCTTTTTGTCTTACAAATCTTTTCAAAACAACAGACAAAATACTTATTCAGGCTATAGTCCCAGATGGTATTAAGAAGTGAGCAAGGAACAGACCCAGTTTTCTGTGTTTTGCAGATGACCTTTCATACAAAAAATATATTTCTGTATTTCGGCACTTGGTGGTTTCAAGAGCCTGCAGATGCAAAGTGTCAACACGGTTGACATGATGAATATTTCAATATTAGTTTTGGAAGTACTGGAGTATGAAGAATGCTTAAAGAAGGCTGGTTAGATGATCTCACGAGACTGAAATACCCATTACAATGCACTGCAGGTATTACAACTCATTTAGGTAGCCATAACATGTCTGTGAACTTCATACCTTTAGCTAGTGCCTAGAGACATAAAAAAGAAAATAAAAAATGTTTCTCAGCTAGTTTATTAAACACAAGGTAAAAATTTTGCATCTTTAATTTTGCATCGTTAATAATATCATCTAAAGCTAAAATACCACTGCAACACTTGACTGACATGTTTGCACTGAAAGAAATGCCACTAGCAGCAGGCTGGCCTCAGGGCAGGAATGGTGTGCAGTGTGGTTCTACTCATACATAGTGCAGACTACTCTGTGCACACAGAAACATGGAATAGAACTGGTCAAACAATGTCCTGGGCAATCCATTTTCCTAAGAGTTTCAGTATGGTGCACTGCTTCCTCAGAAACATTCTCTCTTCAAAAGAGATGCTAATCAGGGCCCAAAAGGGAGTGCAAACTCTTGAGCTCTGCTCATGCAGCTTCTTCTCTACCACAGCTGACTCTTTTCATAACCCAAAATTAACAACTCAGAATATCTTTCCAAGAATCAAATTCTGATGATCAACAGAGGGGGAAAAAAAAAAGTATATGTGTAACAGAAACATCTACCAGTATGTGCTGTGACAGTATTTTTCCCTGCTTAACATACTCTAGTGGGAATTTTCTGCCAGGCAAAACCCAAACTCAGAACAGAAATTAGAAAAATTGATTCAGCAAACAAGCATAGGACTGGGTCCTGGAATCAACAACCACATCTAGGTGTAGGCTGTGGAATATAATTGCTCAGGTTACTTGCAATTGCATGTACAATTTTTGGGTAACTGCACATGCAAATAACCTTTCATGCAGAAATTTTCATGCTAATTAGGCAAGCAACTGCATAAATATTTGCATGCACAGAGTACATGCCTAAAATATCTGAAAAAAATCAGCACACAGTTTCAATTCTTTTCTATATTAAGGTACAGGATCAGAAATATGGACAGTGTTGGTATTGGACTGTCACTGACTTTAATAAGCCAAACATCTGGAGATTTCGGAATCTCCATTTTATAACCCACATTTATAAATTAAGTTACCAATATGGCACAGTTTTCAGATGTGAATGTTTTTCTTGGAAAAGACATGATATATTTCAAACTTAAAAGCTATATCATCTATTTGAAATCTTGTCAATTTTAACTAATAGATTCCAAGCTGTTTCAAGTGTAACACTTGTCTAGAAGAACCACTTTTGTGTATTTACAGTCTGTATTTTAATAGCTTTATTTTTAGACAGTGGATAGAAGGTGTAAACAGGGATGAAATGATCACATAAATGAATAAATGAAAAATAGTGAAACTGTATATATACAAAGTACTGTCAAGCATACAAATTTAAGCTGGAAAAGTTGATAACTGAAAATGAAGAATCTTTAAGACTCTTTGTTATTCCATAACACTGGACCTTAACATAAAAACTCAGACATAAATGCAGTCTTGATCTGCTGTATTAAACCTTTCTAGTGTGGAATCATCTTGCATGTATAGGGAGGCATAGCTGCTCTAGTTAGCTCAGTTACAAATTAAAGTATGTGGCAGCACGGGTACTGAGCTCAGAAAAGTCTGGAAAACCCAACTAAGAAGCTCAGTAACTAGTGGTTGCCCCATGCCAAACTCCTTAACTGCCATTTCTAAACCTGTTACCTCATAAAAACAGTGAAACTGGCTTTCAGGTGTAATTACTGCAGTAATGAAGACATAGGCATGTACCCAAAGAGTCAACAACTTACCATTATTATTTCGTTTGCCAGAGACAGGTTTAGAACAATGATCAATGTCCTGGGAGATGCGTTGGCTGCTGGGATCATGGCCCACATCTGCCGGAAGGAGTTCATCAAGGACAGTGATGAGGTAACAACATCATGAGCCAGGGTGTGCCAGCGTGTGCCATATTACAGCAAATAACCTGCCAGCTCTCAGCCTCCCACATTTGTTTCATGTAGTTCATGCAGGGTGTTTCAGAGAGAGGACAGAATTGGGCAATGTGCTGCTTAGCCAGATGAGGTGGAGGGGTCCTTTTCCATGAGGTCATGCAAAAAGCCACTCAAGTTCAAAGCTTGCCAGCCAGCTGTGTCTGGCACACTGGGGCTGGGAGCAGGAGAAGCAGCTGCACTGTCCTGCAAATGCACGAGATGCTGGAACTATGAGTCCCACACTCGGTACCCAAGTCTGGGTAGTAAGTCATCTTTCTTCTGAAAATATGACAAGCAACAGAGCAGCATGGCAAATGTCCTATAGTATTTGTGTGAGGGTATCTGTGAGTATGTACATGTATAATCAATAAGTTCACAAAAAAAGCAACTACCCTGCGTGTTTCAAGCCTCTGTGTTAGAATAATCTGAAGCTACCATTGCGATAATTTCCTTTCTGGACTAGCACAAGCACATCGCTCCATTCTAGACTTCATTCTCAGGTGTCTTCATGCCTTCTACATTTAATACAAGTCCCTCCCTACATGCTTGTTTTTCCTTCTCTATATCTTATTCCATACCTATACCTCTGTATTCTGCCCCTGACTCCCTCCGATCCTATGCTTTTTTCCCTTCTTCCTTTGCATGCATCGTTCAGTCTTTCCTTACACCAGGAACTCCTTCTCATGCTCTTCCTTCAAATCCTTGACAAAGGAGATTCCTAATTTTATGACCCCATCATGCTTGGAGGTGCTAATCCCCAACATTTTCAGCTCATGACAGACTCTCACTACCTTTCTTCCACAAAGACAGAATAGTTTATGCAGAAAAGGTTCTTCATTAGGACTGACTTTCACAAGGCATGTTTCATTTCTGTGCATCATTTGTAGTATTCTACAAAGAACAACAATATTAATAGCAAAGTTTTATTTCTACTATTATTTCTCCCATTTTACAGACAGTCTTTCTGGTAAATCCCATTCTCATGCCTTCCTGCAACAGGCATTTAAAATTCCTGCTCTTTCAAGTTTTATAGAGAAAAACAGGCCTTATCCTCTGAGGAGCTGAGCATCTGCAGTAATTACTGATGACAGGATTAGACCTGAATATATGGGCTACATATATAGCTAACTACAAAAAAACCTGAACATACAACCTAATGGTAAGGTATGTCATCCGTTACAAAGCCAGAAGTGTAGTCTGAGCTCCTGCGTAACACAGGCCTCCTGACATTTCATTGCTGTATTTAGAACTCAATCAGAACTCAAGAAGAGATGTTTCAAGGATATAAAATCCCTCCTAAGGGATTATTTAGTCATCTGTGATGAGATTTTTCTTTGCATCGTGCTTTATAATTGTATTAAAATATACCATTAGTCTGCCATACATTTTGGCTGCATAATTTGTGGAGTTAGTAATATATACCCAAAGGGCAAATTTTCTCAGCTGCAAGCCCCCCTCTTTTCTCTGCCAGTATTTACGTCTTATTTTCCCCATCAGAACTTCTGGTTTAATTTAAAGGATACTTCAATGCTTAACTTATGAATCAGTTAGTACAATCCTTTTTATTTCTTTTGAAACAGTGCAAACTGAAAAGACAAGTGTTAGTTTATTGGGTTAGAAAAAAGTCAAAAGGCAACAACAAATCACTTATTGGTCTATGTAATTGGACTCAGGAGCAAGCACTGCCCAAAGCTCAGCATACTGGTCACTGAGAGTCCATATCTTTTGAACTTAGCCCTGAAATTCCAGTCTTTATTTACCCTAATTATATCACTTTACTCATGCAAGCAGTTATTACTGTGGGTATTAGTTAAATTAGAGTTGTGACAGAATTTGCATTTTTACATACATAGAGGCACCTTCACTTTATCCAGATAGTGCAAAGATGCTTTAGTGTATTTGAGAAACAGATCCTGGAAGTCTATGGAGGCCCTAGATAATCCTGGTGAATGTAAAGCAGACCACAGGCTTTCAAAGTAAAAATTCCTTTCTGTTTGTATACAGCAAACAGTGGCAGTATTCCACATCTTAATGCTTTTCACATAGGTGCCATTGATCTGTGAAACTAAGCCTATTAACATCCATCAGATTGTGGCTTACCAGAGAAATGGCTGTGTGAAGACCATGAATGAATCTCGTGGACGAGAAACAGTGAAAGGGTTTCAGCACCATATACCCGTACAAGTGGAGCAAGAAGAAAGTCCAGTGGAGAATCACACTAAGAAATCCAGCAGTAAAGACCACTGCACTATTGAAATAAATGAACTAGAAACAAATGTGTAACTGCTACACTCAGTGGTATCTCATACCCCAGTGACCTGATACCCAATCTCTACCTCACAGCTGGAAGAGGGACTCTTTGCCTTGAACAGGAAAATGTGGAATTATCGCCACCCTGCTTGTACTGGAGCTAGAAGACCAGCTGTGAACATCAGGAAAGGCACACAGCTTGCAAGAGACATGGGCTTCTTTAGGTGAAAGAGTTTAATTCTGAAAATTAACTAATGGATGACTACTGTTTTATTCTGCACTCATTTGACTCCGATATAGTATTTGACATTCCTTTGGCTTCTTTTTATAAAGTTTTTTTTTATTTGACCCTTTTTGATTTTCTAACCAAAGCCTTTTTTTGTGAATCTCAGTAATTATGTACACTGTATTTATGTAGATTTTTTGCTATGTAAAAATGTTTCACCAAAACTGCTAAAGATACTAATTTTGTCTAATATTCACTAAATATAGAGTTTGTGCTTAGTTTTAGAACAGCAGTAAGAAAATCACACTGATTTCCTGATCACAAGGGGTTAAATACATTACTAAATAACGTTTCAAAAGCAGGGGTGAAGCAAAGCATGCATTTTTGCAAGAAAGCACATTAAGGTAATTCTGATGGGCAGCCTTCAGAGACAGACATTCAAGTGTGATACATAACATGAAGAATTCTGCAGAGCACAGTTTGCCTTCCAAGTGCCAGATTTATAAACCTTTTTTTAACCTAACTCTTCAGTAGAGTCAGTACCATGCACATGCAGTGGCAGAGGTGGTGTGAGCCCTAATCCGTAAGCACTGGTGCTAATGTGTCCTCTCCTGTAATCTGTAGGTTGTTCTACTGTAAATATGTATAAACCCAAAGCTCAGGCTCTTGAATCATATGGTTCATCCGAAGGGCAGATTGAACACAAACTGGAACCGGATAATGCTGAGTATTATTGGGGTTTTGCGAGGAGTTTGCTTTGGAAACTGGCCTGTTATTTCTCATAATTCAGTGGTTGATCTACATTGACAGTTACTCCCTTCCCACTATCTACTGAATCTTTCAGTTACAATAAAATCTGCTGAGTATGTTTCCAATGTTTGTGATAGATAACATTTTTAATAAACCTGCCATTTGAAAAACAGGCTGTCTGTGCACTTCTACTATTAGTGTCTTCTTATTTTTCTGCCAAAATGGAGAGTGGAAGTGAGGAGACCTTTTGAAAAGTTGGGATTCGATCCAGAGATTACATACTAATTCATACCAATACACTTGACATATTATATTTAGCTACTTGTGGCATATCAGTTTCAGACAACATGTGCCTGGTATTATAATATGCTCCTCTTACCCGTAGAGAAAAAATAGCCCAGTCAAAAAGGACAATTTCTGCACTCACCAGAAGCAGAAGTGCTTCATGAACATGATTAATGGTTTTCCTGGGATGTGCATGTTCACCTCTTCTTTGAGGGCTACTGTTCAGACTACTTCTTTTGTCATGCACTAATTAGTTGCCTCAGAGGGCTGTAGTATAGGTAGTTTAAATATCAAATGGCAAAGCTAGAAAGAACAAACATACATCTTATTTGCCTATATTTCCTCAGAAATTATGTATAAATTTGAAAATACATACAGTTTGTAACTATTTCCCTGACTTGATCCTAGAGTGAAAACAACAAACACAGAACACACAAAACAGAGAAGAACTGAAATTATTCAGAACAATTTGCTTCTGAACAAGTCCTGTAAAGGACCTGCTCTACAGAGTGCCATTAAAATAAATTATCTGGGAGAGTTGAGGCTGGTCTAAGCCTCTCTGAATGGGCAGAAGTGCTAGCTGACAAACACAGCATGGTACTTTCATCTCGGCAGCACTGGCAGCTCCAGGAGGTCCCCTTCATCCTTCCCCAGCTTCCACTCCTCCCTGCATTGCCTCCCCTCCTCTCTCAGCTGTACAGACCAAATTATTTATGAGGCCAGACGAGGAATCGGATGAGAAGTATTTTTAATTCAAAACAGTTCACATATTTTTTTTGCACAGTCCTAACAGTTGTGTCAACACAAGTGAAGGGGTGACACAGGGACAAGAACAAGCAGCCCAGGACGAAACAGCATAAGTGCATGTGGAGACGGCAGGATCTCTTCATGCTGACTTTGCCAGCAAGAGAACATAACATAAAGTTTCAGTTTCACAGTCAATTACAGCTATGTGAAGTGACAGTAAAATCCTGCCAGTCATCTATCACTTTACAATCACTTTGCATAGATAAAAATGATGAAGAAAGAGGCCAAGAAGATCCAAGATGTGGAATGAGTAGCTTTTAACTAAGTGGTTTTAGATGAGTCTGCCCACACATCATGCCAAGGTGCCATGGCCTGCCAAGCAGAAAGTGTTACTAGTCTTACCACCACCACCTTCTCCAGCCACCTACTGTAGTTTGGCTAACTACAATGTGCAAATCCTTTTGCCTGCTTGCCTGAGCCAGCTTACTTAGTCTGACACTCTTCAGCTTAGTTATATCTCAAGAGGTCTAAGCCAACTCCAGTGCTAAGAAGCTATGACTTCTACAAGGAGAACTTCAGATAAGATAAAGTATCAAAGACCAGAAGAAGCAGCCAGTTGTGCCACACGAGTCCTACACAGTAATGAAAACCACAACTTTGTCCTTTACACTCTGTTTGGCAAGTAGGGAATGTTGAAGTCTCATGTGTGAAGGCATATTATTATGGAATCAACAGGCTGTTTTAAAATTAGCCTTCTGCATTCGAACCCTATTCATAGACAGTCCAGTTTTGCTTTGCAAATTTGAAATGCTTTTTTTTTTTTTTTTACATTATATTGTTCAGATCTTTAAAACTTTTAAACTATTGGTTTATACCAGTATGTGCTTCCCATTCACCCTAAAAATTACACGAATCATAACTTACCATTATTTTTGTGAGTCACTGTCTCCTGTAGTTTGGAGCTACTGTTTGGTGTCTTATATTTTGCATTTACAAACTCTTTCCAGGGCAAGTTTATTTTCTGTTGATGTTGTCCAGGGCCTTGCACCAAAATGGTAGCTGCAAAGTGAACCAGCAGGGAGGAAGGCAGTGGTACAGTTTTTCACCTGACCTTTATTATTTGTGGTATCAAATACTTCTAAGTAGAGGTCTACGGCACTTTAGTTCTTTGGTAAATATGGGTTGCTTAGTGTAGTGTGACCTTGACTGGAGCATCTGACTGCTACTACAGTCATTCTGTACTAAGAACACAAGACACCACTCGACTGTGGACAGTTAAACACTGAACTTAAAATTAATTTTTAAGGTAAGCTTTCCTCCATGTTAGCTATTTTCTGTGTCTCATGGTGTTTGTTGTCAAGCAGCTTGATACAGGGTTCACATTTTCCAGCTACAATCACACTTCCTTCCAACAAAAATTATGAAGCTGTTGACTATCAAGTTAGAGTGCAAGCTTTGTGTTGGTAAATATGTTTCTCCTACCTTCCAAGCATAAAAACAGACATGTGACCTTTATAGTCACAAAACTTTTATGTTAAAAAAATCAATCAATCAACCAATGAATCACTAATTACAACAGTTTGCATAGAATACTTTCAAGTATTTGTGGAAAGAACATATTTCTTAACTGGCAACATTTAACCATATTTTGAAGTTGCCTCTCCCTGCTAAAAAGAAAGGGAACTTAGCCATAAAGTATACTCAAGACACACTAGAGGAGTGTTGAGGAGGGAGAGAAGATAATTAAGAAGGGTGGTATATTACATACAGCTATGGAAGAAATAATTTGGGAAGGAACATGAATTAATACATACTTACCAGAGACAGTCATTTTGTGCTGGTTAATTTGCAGCTGCATTGCTCTAGAGATACTACTGAGAGGAAAGAAGCCACTGCAGATTGTTGTGGCATCAAATGTCATTAAAGACATCTTAAAACAGGTTCTTGAGGATTTTGCCAATGCTGAGGATATTTTGAAGTGTTGAATTGCTGTAATAAATCCTTGTGCAAGAATTAGAACTGGGAGAAAGAGACATAACCAGGGCATTTGCGCATCCCACTAACTCCCAAGAGCTTTTGGCTGCCAAACCAAATATAGAAGTTTATGGAACTAATACACTTACTCATATTCTCAGCTAGTCTTAATTGATGACACTTAAATGACTTAATTGCAGCTAAGGTTATTTGTGTCACCTGAATATATATCCCAACATATAAATAAGATGATGTAAATAATTAGCTGAATCATTAATTTGTAGACTCCCTCCATGCTATACTAGCAATTCTAAAGCACTTACAAAATACAGTAACTCTGTAACATCACCATTTGACAATTCTACAACAAACAGTAATTTTAGTCCCTTTTTAACAGCAAACTGATTTGTAATACTTTCAAAGCAGACAGAAAGCTTCATCTTCAAGCCAGATGGACAGTCTTGGAAATGACCTCAGTACTTTCTGTGCTTCCCATAAAAATGAGGTAACTACTAGCAGAAGGTGGTTGATGTGTGCAAGCAAAATGTGTAACCTGGGAAATTAATTGAATCTGGAAAACTCAGGCTGCCTTTGATCTTGCCCAATGCTAAGTACTGCTGTGTCTGTGTCTCTATGGAACGACCAGGTGTGTTTTTACATCAAGACAGCTAGTTTTCATTACAGTCACAGGGACAAGGAGGAATTGCTGGTTTCCCCCTCCAGGCACTAAGCTGGCTGAGATCACAGCCCTCCAGCTGAGGACTAAATACAAGAAAGCAATGTAGTTTTTTCCACGGGGATGCTACTGCTGCCTATCTTGCAGTGGGGGACCACATCTTTTTGCAAGAATAACGGCTGGAAAATATCTGACTTTGCTGCATTTGAAAAAGAGGCCACAGAATAAACAAATTTAATGCATGCATTCACTAAAGGCTGAGCTGCAAATTAAATATATGTATTAAATTTCTCACTTTAGCCTATGATTTCATGTACAGCTAAGGAGGCACTACTCTGTTCAAAATTACATTCCTCACTAACTACTTTGGAGCATACTGATTGATACTTCTGGAATTTATAAGAGGATTTGTCCCACAAAACCCAAAATGGATGACATTAGTAAAACAGGAAGGGTGGTCACTGCTTAAGTTCAGTCCATTATTCACTATCTCAGACTTCTCATGTGATCTCATGGTCAAGTGACCACAAGAATGCAGGGTTTGCTTCCCATCTATAAACAGAGAAAAAGTAGTTTTCTAATTCAACAGTGTGTTGCATGGTAGGGATAAATCAGCTGAAGACTGACACAGTTACATAACACATTTTTAAAGGGGACTCATATGATGACCTTGGATTAGCCACTTCTATATCCCTGGAAGCACAGGATGACTACCCACAACATTCACAGGAATTGCCAGGCTCCTGTTTTAAGTGACAAAACCTCAGATTCCATAATTTATAAAGTAGCCACAGTTGCATCTCCATATCCTAGAAGATTATATATGGGAATGGATTTGGCACAGCTGAGACTGTTGGCAGATCTGTGTCACAGGATATTTCAGATATTTTACAGGCTGTCAAAGTAAAATCATAGCAGTCTCTTACTGAGAGAGTGGTATTTTGGGGAAGGAATAAAGGGGGCTTCAGGAAGACGAGATGGTGAGTATTGCTAGGTGAAGAGGCAGAGTGTTTAGTCACTTCTTACCCTGCAATAGAATCAGACCTCCTTTCCTTGCTGTCTCCAAGATAAGAGGGTACCAACAGCTGGAGATGCAGGGATGGAGCAAACCACCACTCACAAAGCTCCTGCTTGCAAACAGCCACGAAAGACAAAGCAGACAGGTCTGCAGGTATCCACAAACATCTGTGACTCACTGGTCACAACTTCACAGCTAATTCTTGGCTGCCTCTCACTCACTGAAAACTGTTGGAACAGACCATGCAGTTAATGGAACAACTCTTGTCCTCCTGTTTGTGATAAGATGAAAACTTACTTGGTTTTTTACCACAAAGACTTTTAGTGGTAGGGCATGCTGTCCTTCCTTCCAAACTAGCATAGAGCATTCAGACCAGCACAAGAACAAGCAAATATTGTTGCTGAAGTGTTTTCAATTAAGTCGTTACAAACCCCTAGACTTCTCATGCCACTGGGAATCACAAATGTGCTGAAGGTAGGTCACAGTTCTGATTTTCAGGTTCCATCATAGGAGTTTTTCTTCTGTAAGGTACAGAGTTCTGCATCTGTTGCTTTAAAGGCAGTCAGCTTTCATCACAAAGAGGTATCTGCATTTCATTTGGGAATGAAACGTACACTTGTATGTGTCTGCATACAATGCTAGCTGAAAGCCAGGATTTGACCTACTACATGAAACTTACTGCAGTTCATTGTTGCTTTTGAACATTCCTAATAAGGATATAATATCTTCAGCTTCCCCCCTCAAAGAAGGGTATTTTAACAAGATGGAAAAAGCAGGGGAAGCAAAACAAGAAGTGTTTTATGTTCACAGATATCTCACATTACATCTGCTACAAATACTGTATGGGCTAGACAGCAAAACCAAAAGGAAAACAAGACTGACCTTGAGATGTTTCATTATGATTTCATTGCTTCTAGTGGTTTTATTGGGTTTTACCACTAGGCTATTAAAAACATGTGGAAATTACACAGAACTAAGTCAAAGTGAGTATTTTCAACCCTAATCGTCTATCTTCTTTTCCATTTAAATACTTTAAATAGTTCTTTTATATTTCATGAGTTTTCTTGAAAACAAGCTCAAAGTACAGAGATTTGGGCAGTCTATATTTTATTGATGGTTTTATCAGTAAATGTATTATCTTTGTTTTAGAATAAATCATCCAATCTTCTGGGTCTTTTTAATAGAAGAAAATATTTCTCTGACATTAAATCCTTCCTAACCAAATATCTGGGGAGGGAAGAGTCAGAATGGACAGGAGGGTATCAGTCCAGCACTGTGGTTAGAACTAGCTCTAGCAGAAAGCTCGGAAAGGAAGCCTCAAAGCTCTCCAATTGAGAGAATTTCCACTGTGACTGCTCATTCTCAGTTGTTTTCTCACTGGTGCTGTGCACAGGACTAATGTGCAGCTCCATACCATACTTTTTGCCCAAGTAATCTGCAGCTCTCCAGAGTAAATTTCACAAAAGCTATTATAGATTATCTGCATCCCAGAGGTTTTTTTCATCTCATCTCTGCAAAGTAAGTGGGAACATCTGCTTTTCACTTCGGTTCTTCCTACCTGCTTTACAGAGCGAGTAGGAACAACCAAAGTGAGTCTTCCAGTGCCAAATCTTTCAAGCTGTGGATGATGAGGGTGCCTTACGGTGCAGCAACTCTACTGTCTTCCGCACATCAGTAAAGAGCTTTGGGTTTTATCCCACTAGCTGCATTTGAGTTGAACAGATCCAAAGCAGAGGTCCACCACAAAGACGGGGAGAGATCTAGAGTGCTATATGAATAGTCAAAGTTAATTTTAGTCCTGTATAAAAGATATACCCTAAGATTTTTTAAAGCTAATTTCTTTGATGACTGTCAACAAACATGCAATTATATCCTTCGTAATAAAAGCATGAGACTCAATCATTTCTTGTCTGCAACTGGAGCTGCAGAATACTACAGATCAATATGAATTTTTATGGGAAGAAACATTCTTGACAGTATCATAATCATATACTAAAAATAGATTCTGGAACTACCATGGGGAAAACTTGAGATAGCCTGTACAACTGTGCATTAAAACTGCCTTTGCCTGATTCAAAACAATTTAAAGAAGGACTTTATTGATGGACTGTTTAATGTCCTTGGATACTACTGAAGAATTTTTATGGAAACACTTTGTATACTGGATTATTAGAACACATTTATCGTCCACTGCCTCCACATATATCTCACAGCTGGCTGACTTTACAATAGCAGTATGAATCAGAGCTACAGGGCACACCAATATTTTCCTCACTAAAGGAAATGGAGTTCTTTAGGGAGTTTACTCACAGTTCTTATATTAGCAACATAATAAAGCAATTACAATGATCTCCATAAATTAATCCCATTAGAGAATGAAATATCTTGAAAAAAACAAGGCTAAATTCATATTATATAAAACTCTATATATGTTTAAGTTTTTAGGACAACTATTCCCAAACCCAAGGAGAAAGACTCATCAGTATTACAGTATAAAGTGAAATCAATTAATAGGATATTGAACTAGATCATAGAAGCTTTCCAAGAGACTGCTTCCCATCAGAAATATTATTTGTAAAGTATGTCTTTATTCTTATTACTCTTTTGTAAGCAAAATTTTTAAAAATGTTAGTGGGCACAGTCAACATGGTGACAAACAGCACCATCAGCTAAACTCTTATTGACCATCAGGAACCACAGCCAAATGAGAAGAATTGTGAAGTTTCAGTCAGACCCCTCCTGCCTCCCCTTTCTGCATGGGCCACCGAGGAGCAGGAGACATGGCAGTTGGATCCCAGGGAGGACACTTCCCATTCTCATCCCCCTTTGTTAATGCAGGTCTGTAGCCTCACTCCTGCATGTACCTAACTTCTGCTACTCCAGATCCTCAGCCTTTTCAGGGAAAAGTCCACTCTATCCCTCTTGCTAAAGAGCAGAAGAGGAGGAGGGGGTTTGTACCACAGATGCCTTAGGAGCAGGCCTGCCAGGCCAACTCTTCAGCTCCTGCAGAAGTTGGAGGGTCTTTTCCCCAACAGCCCTTTTAATGGACAGTCCTAGAGTATTTATGGGAAGGAGCTAATGAAAATAATCTCCAAGTCCCCAAAGCTCAGAAAATACAGCAGATCTTCACCCCGGCATGGCTGTCTGACCCAGGGCCAGCTGTGAGGAGGGTGGTTGGCAGCTCTCGGAGGAAGCAGCCCCACAGAGATGCTGCACCACTACAAGAGGTCTGTAGTTGGCGGTTCATTAGGAGCTGCCGCCACTTCCCAAGGGAGCACTTTGCAGCCTTACTCCTGCCCCACCACATCCCCATTCAAATTTGGTCAAAAGTTTCCTCTGGAGGTTTTTTTTTCTCTTAACTCATTTTTCCTTAGAAGAGTATTTACTTACTGTGTAAAGCGCCTATTTTTCATTAAACATTAACACTTAAGCCCCAAATACCACAGCATGGTGTGGTGATGCCCTTGAAGCAGAGCAGGAACCCCCTCACCACACCACAAAGGTGCTTCACACCCTAGCCCCTCACCCTTGCCTCCCTCCCTGACAGCATGGGTGCTGGCGTCCCCCACAACTCACCCCTCCTGCTAGCCAAGGCTGGGGACATCCAGTCACCCGCAAGGTCCTGTTGTCCCTTGCAGAGAGCCTCGCAGGGCGCCATCTTGGAGCAGGGAAGGCCTCGGCTTTGTGCCACTTCCCTCCCCACAGAGGAGCTGCCACAGCCAGGGCCTCTCCTCTCCTCACAGCAGGCGGGATGGTGCCAGCTCCTCCATGGGGCCTTTTTGCTCATTTGGGGTGGGAGGAGCCCGCCACTGCTGTGAATGTGGAGAGCAGATGGGAACAGGCTCCTTGGATCCAGTCTGATGGCCGGCACCTCAGCGTGGGCTCTGTGGCCCCTCCCAGCACCCAGGGAGGGAAAAGGGGGCCATAGCTCCCTTCTGTGGAGATAAAACCTCTGGGGAATATGCACTTATCCTTGGCATTTTTTCCCAGAAGCCCCCAAATAACAGGCTGCTGGGGTTGCCCGGAGGGGAGCAGTGCGGGGCAGGAGAGAGTGGAGGGTGTGCAGAGGCAGGAGCGGGAAGGGAGCGGGCGCTGGGTGCCCCAGTCCTTGGGAGGGGACACCCATGGGGGCGAGGAGCCTGAGGGAATGGGGACGAGGGGGAGAACGGCTGCCGAATGTCCTGTCCACATTACAGATGAAGATGGGCTACGAGTCCACCGTCTGAAATAAAACCTCATTATCCAGGGGCTATTTTGGCACCTGTTGAGCTCCTGATAGCTCACATGCTGCATTTGTACTCCCATTGCTGTGAAAAACTGTATCCAATCTCATAAAAATCCCATTGGCCCCCCCATTTTGTTCAATATCCTCTGTAATGAGGAAACATGGCCTTTAAAAAAAAAGAGCAAATAAACGCAGACCTCGGTTTGCATATAGACCATGTATGAATACCAAGCATGTACAAATGCATACTTAGGAATAGAATTGCCAACTGAATGTTTTAGACTTCAAGTTTGCACTATCCATACATCTGTCTCAGCCTTAAAACTTTATATTCTTCTCCTTCCGGAATCCAAGCAAATCACAGGAAGGTTACATAAAAACAACGGTTGCGTTGTCTCTTTCTGGCCCAACTTTGTGGCCTAAGGAGAGGGCAACTTCCCAACTCTCATAGTTTTCACTAAAGGAAATAATAAATTTCGTCCCTGTTCCTGGATCCTGCTCCACCCAAGGTCTGGGTTGGACCTTCGGATTACAAATACCACCCATCGCCAAAAAAAAAATGTGGGCTTAGTCCTGTGGACTTCTGACTCTTCTTTGTCATCTCTCATGGAGCCTCTTATTCCTTTGAAAGAAAGAAACAAATTACCATTTTGGTTTGACAGTTTTACGTCCAATGTCATAGGTGCTGATGACTGCACAGTTATCCACCAGATAACTGAGGAATCAAGCCTGTGATTCTGCTTCATCAGTCTCTTGCATGACAATCAAAAGACATTCTTCTTGGGGGGTTTTGAGGCTTTTACTGGGGGGAAGGGGTCACTGGTTTTGGAGTTTTTTTTCTGCCGGGAAATATTGTCTCCTTTAAAGGACAGATTCAGTGTGCAATTATTTTGAAACAAGCCTGGGAAAGGGTTTCCTAACTCTGCTTGGTCTACAGGATATGCTCCTTTGGCTCTAGGTGGGTCTCCTTTGGCAGAGGCTGATGCTTGATTGAGAAGTTTAACAGTGTATGTATCATCCTGAAATTTTGGGCCTGATTCTACAAGGTGCTAAAATGTACCTTCACCCCTGCATTCACCACATCAGACTCTCAAGGGATTCAAAGGGAGTCTGGGGCACCCCATTTCTCACAGAATCACAGTGTAAGGGACTGAAGTTTAAAGATAAACAAACAGTTCTCAAAAAAACCTGTACAGATCTGCATATTCACAGCTTGTTCAGGAGTATAATAAATTGGTCTGTTTCACCAAAGACTGGCAAAACTTCCACTGAGGTTTGCTGGAGAGATAGCTAATTGATTTGAGCTATATTCTGTAGACATTTTACATCATAGAAATCTATCCCAAAAGTCAGTTGGAAGGCTATTTTATTGCTCAGTTGTATAGCTGATACTCAAAAATGTGGGGTTTTTTACAATTTTTAGGGCAAGCTTTTGTTTTTTCATGAAGCAATCTTTCCTTCTATGATTCATGATCGTGTTGAATTGTCTAAGGTAGGAAATATCAGCTTGAAATTACTGTCATGTGCTATAGGAACCCAAAGGGAGAGTGTGGAACTCTATCTTCTCCAGCAGGAAAAACAGATGGTAAAACATTAAGCCAAATGTGTTTCCAAGTAAATCCTGGAATGCAGCATGCAAAACAACACGTGTTCAATCAGAAATCCTCAAAAGAAAAGACCATTTCCTCAAGCAGATTAGCTACCTCTAATGAAGGAAATTCTAATCAAATAAGCAGCTTGCCATCCAGGTACATCTGTAAGTCTTCTTTTCCTTGGTTTCCTTATGTTCCATGATTTTAACAGGAGCTGAGAATACTCAACACCATAGAACAGGCTTTAAGGGAGTATGACAACTGGCACTGTCCCCAGACTCAAACTAAACAAATTTCTCTTGACACTTAACAGTTTTCTCCTAAGACAGTCCACACTCACTTATCTCTTTTGCTTCATTAGTCTCACTTCTGATGCCTAATGTGAATGATACACAATATGTAAAAAATTCTACCACATATATTAAACTGCATACTGTTACTCATTCTTCTGGATATACCTTCGGTGACATTCACACAACTGCCACATGGGCAAACAATAGCAAGACAGAAACTTTACCAAAGCTCTGGAAGGCAGACATATGGATTTTTATATATATATATTCACAAGAGCAATTTTTTTTATCTTAAAACCTTTCGAAAACAGGCATATACTGCAGGCTTTGGCAGTAGAGAGAAAATATTATGGGATCCAGCCTTACTTTGTTTTTCTCATCCAAATATACACATTGCTATAACAGAGGAATAGTTGCATCCAAAATTATTACTGCTGCTTGATGACTGAAATGCCTCATGTAGTGCTCCACACATGAAACTACTGCAAATATCCATCTTGCCTGATCAACAACAGCTTCTTTGGGGTGGAGGAAAAGAAAAGCAGCATATACATGGTTCACTTGAAATGCAGTGACAAAAACAGCATTTGAAGGCATGTGTTCAAAACAGTCCCATATTGTTATTACAGATGGAAACAGTGAAGGAAGAGAAACAGAAGAAACAAAAGCCAGCTTTTGTGAGTTCCAGAGCAATCCCTTATGATCCTGGGTCTTGTATAAGATGATTTGGAAGCTTTGGAAAGGCATTCAGGGTCTCTCCCGGCATAAGGCACTGTAACACGCTGTCTTCCATGAGCCTGGCCCAGTGCCATGACAGTTTCTGCATAATTCATTGCACGTTTTGCTAAGTGTTCTCTGTATATCTATATAGATATATACACATAGACATATATGTAAATTCCCATATGCTTTCCTGCAAAACATCAGAAAACCAGAATCAGTTACATAATGGAATACAGAATTCAGAATACACTAAACTTAGTACCTGCTGACATGTCACACGTGCCCCAAAATAAACTAGAGATGTGTTGATTCGGAAGTTATGTGTACTCTAAGAAATTATTTTTTCTCTCACAAAGTTTTCATATAACCCAGACTGGAGGGCTAATATTTGACTTTCCAAGTAGCTTCTGCCCTTTTCAAGCCCCATCATCTTTTCAGCATATTAGCATTATTCCTAGCACTTCGTTGTGTCATTCTCTATGACAAATATTGATTTGGGATAAAACTAAATCTTTTTTTCCCAAGTCTTAGAGTTTAGATCTCCAAAAGTAGAGGGTAGTGTCTTGAGCCCCATGACCTTTCAACATAAAATGCTTAAGAGATACATAAAGCAGATCCCTAGTCTTCTTACGGAAAAATGTATATTCTTCAAACATCATTCTCCCTTCATCTTTTCTTCTGCAGTTGAAAAGAAAGGAGGTTCAATTAGAAAGATCAAGTGGCTGGCCAGATTGTTTATGGAATACTGAGATCTTAATTTCAAGATTACCAGTCTGGAATCAAAGTCACCAGCAATCACAACCTGTAACTGGCCAGAAGCCTTTCAGTGAATCTGGGTGAAGGGAGCAATGAACCCTCACCAAGACTTATCAGTAAGAAAAGTGCAGTCTGTTGTGAGAACTAGCTACCCTTTTTGAACCCGTTGCTTAAAAATATCATTAAATACTTTTTTTTTTTAATCAGAACTAGTAATTAATTACTTTCATATTTACCTATTGTGTCTGCTGTGACCATAAGCAGAAGCCACTATGAACAGTCCACGGCCTCTGATAAAACACAGATATATACTGACTCTTTCATTGTACAATGTATTTTCAACCCTTTCTGAATCTGCAATTCCGAGTCATAGTTTTAGTGAAAGTCTTTGAGTCTAGGGCTCAGACACCCACTTGTTATGTTTCAACCATACTTTTAAATTGGAATTACTTACACAAGAGTCTGAGAACTGGGTCCTTGATTTAACTAAACTACAGTTGTTACCTCTCACAGGATGTGCTTGTGTAAGTTCATATTTTATCTCAGTTCTTCTTCCTCTTCCTCATCCTCCATTTCCTCTTCTGAGTCATCCTTATTCTTTGAACTGTTGCTGAATTCAAGGTTTCCTTCAATATCCAGTACTTGTAAGTGCTTTAGGTTTTGGAAGGTACTTTCTTTCAGTGCTCCAACTGCAATCTTATTAAACCTTTAAACAAACAAACAAAAAGGCCTTCTTATTAATATAAGCCAGTTTTTATATCCAACAGAAATGAGGAGAATTAGGAGGAAACCATTCTGTAGAGTTACTCGAACACTGATTCACAACAGCACTCTAAGAGTACCGACTTCTCTTCATGGAAAAAGGAAGGGAAAACATGTACTGATTAGCAAGCAGGCAAACGCAGTGATTGAACAAAGTTTGCTCACAGCACCCTGTATCATCACAAAGGACCCTGCAGGAAAATACTGGGAAACATAAATCTCCCACTGATTTCAAGTTCACTGACCAAGCTTTCAAAAAACTCCTACTTTGCTCTGACCCAGCCCCCCTTCCCTGTTCTATAATTGTATTATGCAAGGAAAAAACCCATAATATTGGAATTCCTCCCCGACTAATTCTTTCTGCTTTCTCCTTCCCAGAAGGGAAAGGCATCTGCTCCATAGTCCATATTTCAAATTGTAACTTGCATTTTAATGAGATTCTCTATCACCCCTTGATAGTTTAATTCTTCTCCCACAAAACTCAAAATATTAGTACAAAGTATCCCTTTGGAAACAAAGCAACATGCAATAATTTTTCATCTGTTATTTGGGTTTCCAAGAATATAAACTAATCTGCAATTTAAGAACCTCTCACATATACTGCTTGGTCTGTTACTCTTGAACATGCTTAAAATCGTATTCTGTCTAATATTCCAGATGTATATTATTGTTTCACAGCACTGCAGTGATTAATAGCTTCCCATTAAGAAACACAATTTAGCTTGGGTGGAGTCACCTCCTAAATATGTTAGCAAAACAGTTTTGCAAATCCTTTTTTTCTCTTTATAAAGAAATATAGAATGTGGTATGTGGTTTCTGGTTTGCATCCAAGCATTCACTAAAATCTCATAAATGTGAGCAGCTGAATAGACAGACTGCTCTAATTTACACCAGACTTTGTAATTTTATTTGCTTGGTATGGAATCATTCATCCAGAAAGGTATGATTCAGAACCACAGAACAGTTTATTTGCATACGGACTAACTAAGGCCATATTTAGTCTTGTGCAGCAGGCATACTAGTCTTTTTGAACACATCTATGGGATCAGCTTAATCAAATATTCTGTAGGATTTCACAAATTACTTCTAAACAATATTTTCAATAATGTTCCATGAGATTAAAATTTAATATATTACTGGGCCAGATTCTTGCTTCACTTCTTGTGGTATAAATCTTTGCTTAAATCTATAAATCAGTTACAATACTGTGACTTTAGATTATATGTAAAAAAAGTCAGTATCTGTCACCTATAAAAACTAGGTCCTCATCCAACTGACAGTGTAGGAAAAAAAAACAGAAAAGCTTTCTAAACTTAGTTACTAACTCTCACAGTTGTAATTTGTCATCTGCATCTGACAAAACATCAAGGGAATACACACAACTTCAAGATTACTCATACACACCTTACTAGAGGGGGATTTTGTCAAAATCCAGGGCTAACAGACACAGGCAAAGCTGTAGTCCTACAAGTGGACTGTAAACTTTTGTTTCACAGCTGAATATTGGAATATGACATTATGTTAAACATTAATTTTCTAGAATTTCTAACATGCCTAATCCATTTTAATAAGCACAGAAAGAACAAACTCTCCAAACAGAAAGAGCATATTATGTGTATCCATGTCTTTTCTGAGCAAGTGAACATAATTTCATCATACATTACTATAAAACAAACTTACTTATTTAGGAAGTTAGAAATTTCAATACTTTTTAAAAGTAAGCAATTATAAAGTGGATAAAGAAGAAAAAGCTTGTGTGTTCAAGTGGAAACCTGACCTTACCTGAGGTAAATCCCCTTTATTTTGGGTGTGGATTCAAAAGCATCCTCTGAAACCGTTGTGATCTTGTTGTTCTGAAGATACAGATATTCTAGAGATTCTGGCAGGCCTGATGGGATAGAAGTCAGCTGGTTGCCAGCCATGTCTAATGACTGCAAGGAAAAATCAACAAGGGGTCAAATAAATAACTGAATTTAAATATTAGCAGTACTTCAAAAACAGATTTTTTTGACAACAAATGAGCTTCCAAAGGCTGGCTCTATACACACACCCCCTTGCTTTGGAAGTTTATCCATTGTTTTATACACACACACACACACACATAAATCTATAAAAATACATATACATATAGATATGTGCACTTATAAAAAACTTAGTATGGTAACAGTAAAGAAATGAGATGTTTATGCAAAGCTTATCCAGGATTTGTTGTGTTTGAAAATCACCTGGGAAGAGGCTTTATTTTTCAGATGGTACTTTGCTAGGTCTGCTTCAGAACCTCTCCTTTCTGGTGAGGTCAGGAAAATGACAAACACCCTGTGTACAGTGGCAATTGCAAATCGTCAGCCATGAAAAAAGGTTCAGTTTGAGTTCATGGTGGAAAACTGAAGTGATATCCATTGTAGCATAAACTAATTTCATCTACCTCTAATTTGCATCAAGGTTAAGCATGGCCACGACAAATCTGCTCTCTTACGCTAGCATTTAGCATCATGATTTCACATGATGCATCACACTGTTTTGTTTAGGAGTCCCAACATTTCTTTATCTCTGTCCCCAGGCTTTAGCCCATACCTGCTTACAGTGAATTAAAATCAGACTGGGTTTCAGACATGCATGAGAATTCCTTGAAAGCTGCTACTGCAAACACTTCACTCGCTAAAGGTTACGTTACTTAGAGTTACACATGAGAACACCTGGAAGTATTCTAACATAGACCAGTGTATGAAGACATTAGGACTAAAGGCCATGACCATTTCTCAGATGAATTTTGGGCAACGGAATGGATCAAAATAAGTGTTTTGTTATACTGTATTGTAGCATTTTCATGGCACCAAGCTGACATATGAGTTACACAGTATTCAAAGCTACACTTCTGCAAATGATTGCCATGATTTCAGTGGTTTTATTCTCCACATAATCCCAGTCTGGCAAACAATTATGTAAACGTCTAGCTTTGCAATTGCAGATAGTCTTCAGTGATTTCCATGGCAACAGTGTGGACTGAAGCATATGCTAAGTACATGCACAATCCAGATCTTATGTGATGGCTATTTGTCAAATCCACTCCAGTGCACCAACTCATAAACCAATTGTATGGTTAAGACCTAAATGATAAAAAAAGATTCATATATGCTGTCATGGAAATAACTAAGAAGTAGTAAAGCTGTTCCAGAAAAAAGCAACAGACAAAAATGCACCGTTAGTCTAACAGAATTTTAAGTGCATGCTATTATCTTAATCTTGTTTAATATGAGCAGAGTTTACTGGGGGGTAGGTACAACTGAAGGGCCAATGTTTGATTCAGCAATGCCTTACTCTGGCTTGACAGTGACTACAAGGGCGTGACAGTAAAATAAAAGTAACATGAAGTAGCTATGAATCAGGCCTTTCGAGAAGGAAAGCTTGTCATTCCAACCAACAGCTAAAGCTGCCTAATGGATCTCATGACCTGTTCTGTTTGAGAAAAAACCCAAAACACCAAGGTGACAGTGCCTAAATTTCATTAAGCTACTGCAGTGAAACAATTCCAGCATCTGTAATTCTCAACAGCATCTTCCTTCCAGACTACTTTTCATCTTCGATATATATGCATGTGCGTACACACACACACATACATACCACTGAGGCACCAAACAAATGCAAAATGTCATAGCAAAGCCATGGACCAAATCTGCAGCTGATGTAATCCAACAGCTCTACAGATACTGTTGCTGCATTGCTGATTTACATTAGCTGAAAAACAAATTATTGTTTATTCTTAGAAACATCAGAGAAACGTTCACATAGATAAGTGTTTGGATTGTCTGAAAAAACACTAGGGGACAGTGTGACATATGCTCCAAGACCCTTATCCCTGATCTGCTCTGAGATGTACAAACTTTGCCTGTACAGTGACCTAACCATATGCACCCTAGATGGTTGCCATATGACATAGGTAATACCTTTTACTGCAGGATACAGGCTGTGGCCTAAAAGGAAATGCAGACAAATCCTTCAGCCAGTGTAACAACTTTGAAAGGTCATTTTGCACAGCACAAATATGATTGTTCCTGCCTGCCTTATGGTTTGTGTTTAACTTTCTCCAACAATTAAGTAAATGAGAAGCCTGCTGATTGAATCCAGACCTCCTAGCTGCTATCCAGGTGCCTTAGCCAGCTGAGCTGCTAAATCCTACAGCTTGGCCTGTCTGACTGTAAGCTGATGTGGGGGCTTTGAGAATTAAGAGTGTTTTTATTTATGCATTCCTTCCTCCTGCTGTCTCTCTTCAGAGCTGATTTTAAATCTTTTGGGAGACAAGCTATTTGAAAGGCGTAATTTCAGTTTTAATGACAACATTCACTAATGTTTATCTGAAAATATAGGACACTATTAGGGTTCAGAAACAAAGGTGTCTTTACATTTCCCAGAATTAGCAATACAAGGTGAACCACCACCCTGATCAGCAGTGGGAGGTACCCACCTCTGGCACAACAGCACATCATTTCTACTCTAGAAACAGAAGGTGTAGCACTTACAACGCAAGCCCAAAACATGAGGACCAAGCCCATCTAGTATTGGTGTTATACAAATCGGCTTAGGCAGACAGACAAGGACATCAGCATTACTAAAACAATTAGAGAAGGTGATGTTTCTACCTGGAGACTGCTGAGTTCTCTCCACGCTCTTGAATAAATGGAATTTACTTTCAGTTTATTGTTGCTCAAATACAGTTCCCGCAGCTTTGTCATCCCAGACAAAGTCCCTTTTGGGATGATGCTTATCTCATTCTCCTTCAGCTTCAGAATCTGCAAGTTCTTTGGAAAGCCAAAGGGCACCGTGTGGAGATTGTTTCCAGAAAGATCCAAGGACTTTAGCTGCCTCAGCTTACGGAAGGCCTCCCGATGGATCTGGGGACTTTTGAGCTTATTGTAGCTCAGGTTCAGCTCTTCAAGGAAGTAAGTGGTAGCAAAGTCATTCCTGTTAATCTCAGAGATCTGGTTATGAAGGATCATAAGTGTTTTCACTCGCCGGGGCAGCCCACTGGGAATCCTTTCCAGCATGTTGTTATAGAGGTGGACAGTGTGCAGCTTCTTTAAGCCCTGGAAGGCTAACGGGTGAATACCTCGGGCTTTTAGTTTGTTATTGTGAAGCAGAAGGTACTCCAGGTTCTTAATTTGGGTCAAGACATCTCTGCCAATCACCTTAATTGCATTCTTCTCCAGGTGGAGGAGGACAATGTTTCGAGGTAAACCACTTGGGATTTGTGAGAGGTTATTGCTGGACAAATCCAGATATTCAAGACTAGACAATTTCCTTGGGAAAGAAGCAAAGAAAACACTCTCCATTTAGATTCTGCAAGGTGAAACAATAACCAACTGCCCCTAGGATTTTACAGTCTTTGCTTTAGAGTCCTTCTCCCCAGCACAGCTCCCATTACTGCCCTTTTTTGTCCCATTATATGACTGATGTGCATAGCAAAACAGGGAGCTGTCATACTGCCATTAGGGTTTAGGACTAAGTGCTGCCATTGCTCCCCAGCCACACTAGCAAGAAAACCTGCTAGAGTCCACAGACATCCAAACCACCACTGGGCTAAGACCTGAGATCAGTTTTGCAGTCTACTATTCTCTCATTTGACGTCACAGATCGTAACATACAAGACATTTCAGTGAACAGGTACCACAAGAAAGATGCCATAGGAGCATCGTTAGAACACAGAATTTAGCTCTCAGTTTCACAAAAATGTAGCCTGAGCGTAATTTCTGCCTCTCTGAAACTGTATACTGAAACTGAAAAGCAGGTCTCCTTTTTAGTTGGTGAAATATTACTCTTATGAAGAGCAGAAATCCTAATTCGGTGTCCTAGGCTAAGGTAGTGAACTTCTCCTGACCCTCCAGTACTATGGAAGTGAGTCAGGGTTAGAGCTGCTTTGTGTAAGATAATGAATCTGGGTGCCACGGACTCAGTGAAAGCTAAAATAAATCCTCAGAGCAGCCACTTACACCAATGGGATGTAGACCAATGGTATTATATGCCAGGATTGAGGAGTCTTCTATTGCCTTGTATTTCAAGTCAGTTTGTCAGTTCAAAAGACACTTCTGATCTCCATGGCACTACATAACCCACTGCAGGTGACTAGAAAGTTTTCAGGAAGTGCAAGAACTAATGCCTTACAGACCTTACTTACTGGTTACTACACTGATATTCACAGCTATCCAAGCATGCTCTGAATGAGCAAATACACTCCTCAGGTAAAACACTTCCTGGCTCCAAGTTGTAACGCTTTCCCAGCTTAGGTACATCTCAATAGCACCATGCTGTGCTGTATGGACAGTATCATGAGAGCAAGGAGCACTATCCACCCCCTCTGCTGAGTGTCAGGTGCCTTAGCTATAGCCACTGTCCTCTGTTCATCAAAATCTTAACAGAAATTATATGTCCAACGTGTCCTGGAGGCAGACACAACCCAGCTATGGTAAATTACTAATTGAGGTTTCTGGGATTGGGATGTGGAAAAGGAAAGCACAGTTTGATACATTTTGATGTCTGGAGATCAGAAAAGTTTACAGAATTGAGTGAAGGGCAGGACAGATTATGTAATCTGGATTCCCAGGTAAAACAAGGGCAGCACTCAATGCAAGCAGAGATGCAAATGTTAACTTTTTGAAGTGCTAAGTCCCAGGCTAAATTTAGGACAGCCAAAGGCTATTTCTATTGCACGAGTTTGTAGCAAAGCTTTTGCAGCCACCTGGCTATTGAGCAGCACCATTGCATGCCCTGCTATTCCAGCAATCCATCTGCACTGGGGTACAGCTGTGCCAAATGAATTCACAACTGTGTATCTGTAGCTGCTTTCAAGTCGCCATCACAGAAATACAGAAGTGGCTTTAGCAAAGATAAAGGTCTGGCCTTAACTTCCAGTGAACTGCCCTTGAAACTGGAAAGTCCCAAGTGACCTCACTTTTGACTGGTTTGGAAGAACAGAGACCAGCTTTCAGCATTGCTCTGGGTGGCCTTTTCCCAGAAGGCACTTAGTACCTGGTGTAATTGGGTCTGTGGCAATCAGGGAGTGATGCAGCCTGATGTTCAGTGTTGTTGCTTTTGTGTAAAAGTATTCTGCAGTGTGAATTCAAACCACTCACCCAGACCTTTGCTTTTGAATGGCAGCATCTGAACCTAAGTCTTTTCATATAGACTTAGCAGAGAAATGCATAACATTGTGCAACTTTTAATGAATGTACATTTTTCAGTAGATATACTACAGTACCAGAAGAGATAGACAGAAACAGAGCTGCAAACTACAGCTTTCAGTCTCACCAGAAAGTTTCGTTGTCCATTCCTTCATTAGTCAAGTAGTTATTCTGTAAATACAGCTCCCGCAGACCTGTAAGTTCACTGAAGGCTCCTTTGGGAATCTTCTCTAGCTTATTGTTCTAGAGTCACCAGAAACACAAAGCACATTATTTGGCATGAAACAACATAGGACATTCAGGTTCTGCTCAACTAACATCAGGCAATTAAACTTCAGAAGCGCTAGACATAAGATATTCAGGCGTCATTATAATTCTGCTTAAGAAATAAATACAAATACTAGACTGAAATATTACAACCTATTTTCATTGATTCCCCATGGAATCTTTGGGCAAAAGAGTTAGATTTTGCCCCCGTGATAGACAGTTTTATTTTGTATGCTTAGTCCTTCCATCTATGTGCATATGTAAAATATAATCTAGGCAACAACCTCTGGAGCTTGCTCAAAATTTCTGCATTTTCTAAGACGTATTTCACCACAAAGAAGAATCAGGTTGGAAGCTGTGAAACAGTCATCCTTCCAGCATTAATGGCATTCCAAACGGTACAGTTCCTGCAATGTAGCTTCCAAAATAATGAGTCCTGTTGCCTTAGTGTGATTTTGGAGTAGCCAGCAGGCAGACATGAACAAAATACAAAACTAAATTCCACTTAGAAATTCCATACAGGAACTGTAGGAATTATAAAAGGATATATAAAACACTAAAAATTATAAAAGGATATATAAAGCACTGACACTCAATTTGTTAAACTTCCCACAATCCACATATACACAATAATGTGAAGGACAGACTGGACAAGATTCTTGTGCCAACTAATATAAAGCGGATACCACCACAGACAGATTTGGCTGAGTATCTCAATGAATAATGAAAGAAAAAAAAAAAGATCTGTCACATCTAAGTACACCTTTTGGACACTTTTGGTCCACTATTGGCTGTCTCTCATTTCTCATTGTCCTGATTTTTTCCCAGTCAAAATATCAAGGTAAATGTTACTACTGACAGGCAGTGCACTTGAAAACAAAATGCTCATTTCTCTCTTCAGCTCCTCTTCTCTTAACACAACTGGTGACAGCAGGGAAGCATACGAGTTCAAAGTGCAGTCCTCAAAGTCTAAGACCCCTTTGGGAGATAATGATTACCTATAAATGGCAACAAAATGCAAGGGACTAGTAACTTCACACTTTGCAGAGAAATTCCAGCAATTTAAAGGATCAGACTGTTTGCCTTTACTTTTCTTCAAGCTGGAGAAGCCTGTTTTCTAGAAGACTTTAATGGGAATTAGCAGTGAAACCTTCAAGGGAAAAGAGAGCTGGGAGGCAACACGGAACTGCCTAAGCTCAGAGGCTGATAACAGATTCCAGTCTACATATGTCCAAGGAGCTGTCAACACTAGGAGCAAGCGGAACCAGGATTCCCCACCGCTGCAGCTCTCCCATTGTTAACAAGGCTGAGATCTCAAGCACAGACATGATGAAGTGTTTTTATCGAAATCAGATGACACGAAATTAAAAATGCTGGAGACTAGTTAATGCCGCAACTTCTGCTATTGCACTATTGCTGGAGAAGTTGTAGCAGTCAAGATGATCCAAACTTTCTCTGTGTTGTCTGAATTGCCAGTTCAGTAGCAAACTAAAATCACTGATGCTAGGAAACGGTAGTCTATGTGAAATGAGTTAGTGAGCAAAGCCAGTACCTAATGGGCAAGCAGCTGTCAGGAAAAACAGCATCGTCAGTGGCAAACTTAACTGGGAGGCCAAGCACTGGATGGCCATGGAGAATGATCTGCCGTCTTGTACTAATTAGTATCATTATACGCAGGGAAGAGACCAACAACGCTACCATTCAGGCATTTGCAATACATTTTCTTGAAAACAGAGAAAGGCATTTTTGTCCCCTGTGAACATTTTGGTGTTTTGCAAAAACATGCTGTTACTTACGAACAAAAAAGGACATGAGAGACAGCTACTGCTGAGGATATAGCAGACAAGACTTAAAATGGGCCTGGGAATGTTTCCAAGTGCACTGAAATGGCTTGGCTGTGTAGTTTGAATCCCATACAAACACAGTACTTGGTCACAATTGTAAAGGACTACAAAATCTTGTTGTCGTTACCTTTAAGTGTAATTTATACAGTGCTGGAGGGAGATTCTTTGGAACATACTTCAAGAAATTACTGGACATGATGAGTATCTCCACATTATCAGAGCCATTGAACATATTATCAGGTAAGCCAGCATCTGAAAGTTTGTTGTTATGAAGATACACAGATCTGTTGGAAGGAGAAAAAAATATTACAGATAGTGAGATCTGGGGTTTTTTGTTTACCAAGAAAAAGCTGTTTAAAAAATACATTTCAATCTTCTCTTCTTTTCTTGAGATAATTAGATTTGTTTTTAAAATGTGCCCTTTAATTTAGCAAGGGATATATATGCAAAACTGAATGGTTGGTCCAAATGCCCTCTGAAATGTAGGTCTATTCAAAATCCAAACCTGCATTTGAATACAAATTTCACAAGTAGCCTTATCTTCTTAACAAGAAACTGAGTGCAAGTCTGGGATTGTGCAGTGCTTTGAAACAAAGAATGTTGGTGTGGTGGCCTCACTCAAGAGGTTTAGAACTCATACATGATTAATAGATATGCCCTCAATTTTGACTTCTATTTGGAATCAAATCAGGGCTTCTTGGGCTTGCAAAATCAACCTGTAGCTCTTTTAAGGAAGGGTCATCTCTTACCCCTCCATTCTTTCTGTTCCCACTAAGGCTGGAAATACCCCAGGAAGCAGTTTCTCTCCTGCTCCTAGAACTCAGAAAGGCATAGAGTACTGACAGAAAGACAGAGCAGAATTACTCAATCTAGAAGACTTTGGATTTAATGAACCTTTGGGATCAAGAGAAAGAGGATTTCTTCTTTTCCCCTTTGCCCCTCTTGCTTTTAACCTTTAATATTCACAGAAGAGTTTCTCCAATCAGATTTTTAAAAATTGATTCATTCTTTCTTATACAGGTTTTAATTCTGTATAAAACAATTGACCCCTATGAAGTTACTCCTGCTTTTCATTGGCTTAACTGCTAAATGAATTCATTTGATGACGTTTTAACAAAAGACATTATATATTTTACTGACTTCGATTACCCCTTCCTTTCCTGTGTTACCCCAAGATGGAGTAGGTAGCTAGAATTGTAGAGACAGGCTAAAACTGTAAAAGAGCACAGTGTCAAAGTGTGCTTTTTTAACTTGTTCATGGATTATCTACCAGATGGAGAGAACTTGGCAACATCTTTCTGGAAGGAAGCAAAGGCTGAGTATGGAAACACAATCGTGTGACTCCAGGGAGGTCAGAGCCACACTGAAAATATTGTTCACCCTGCATGGTCAGCTTACTTTTAACTCACAAATATTTGCCTTTCTGAAAACCTTGCTTTCCAAATAAGCAGTCTGAGACCATGAACTCTGCCGAGGGCAAATAAACCAACTGAAACAACAGTGTTAGGATTTTTTATCAGCAATCTTGGAAATCAGAGTTACTATTCTGATAAAAATTAGTGTTGGTATAGGAGAGAGTGAAAATCACTTCAGAAGAGTGCAAGAATTTTAATATGAAATCAAAACACGGCAGCTTCTGCAACACAGACTAAGGAAGAACACATATATAAATCTAGTTTCTTTCATGATGAGGTATTGCCAGAAATCAGTGAATGATTCAGCCTTTTCAGCTACCAAGAGCCTATGAGACTAAAGGCCTAGTGAGTAGAGGGTAGCTTCAGCTCTCAGTGAATTCAGTGGGAACAGAGAGTTCTTCAGTTCGTCACAAGACTGGGCTCTAGGACCTCAACTGGGTCAGCTATTATTAACTGCTTCCAAACTTGGATGCATAAATTGCTACCAACAGAGTCTGAGATGTCTTTGCAGGATTTAGATGCTGCAATGTCCGTACAGATTACTCAAAATGCCTTTGGAAAAGACCGTATCTCACAGGAGGTGGTCTATGTGCATCTGAATTTGAGGTGAGCCAATGTGCTGCACTGGATCCAGCTGTGAAAATCACAACCTGAAGCTAGCAGAGAGACTTTTGAAACCTCACTGCACTGAGTATTGTACTCTCAACCTGATTCTATTTTTAAAATGAATGGACTATAATAAAACTAGGGATTTCTCAACAGTTAATCTCCATTTTGAGAAATCAAACGTGTTCCTCTCAACTCATAACTGATACACAACTAAAATGGAGACAATTTAATTTTTATCTATGCAAAAGTTGCTGGCAGCTAGTAAAAGCCCTTGGAATGTGTTTGTCTGAGAGATTATTTGATCTTCCATGCTGAGAATAACAAACAGCCAGTTTCTTTCCAAAAAACATAAGTAGACAATAACATGGTTTAGCCAGATAGTTCCTTATCACTCACCAACTGCCTCCAAGCAGTGGCAGAACACCATTATTGTTTTACTTCCCGATCCCTTACCTCAAGTTTGGTTTCTGTCCAAATGTGAGCCCATATATCTTAGTGAGATAATTGGCTGCAAAATCTGCACTTATCAAGGTATTTGGTAGGAATTTTGGAGCCACTGTTAGCTGTAAAAGAAATATACAGAGGAATTCCAATTAAATGCAACAAATGTTTTAATCAAGTATTAGACCAGCAACAAAACACTCACAAATTTATTTTCTCTAAACAGGCAAAAATAAATGAAACTGAACATAGATTGCATGAACAAAAACAAATTGTCCTCACTCACTAATCTCTCCAGGAAGGAGACGGATTTTTGCTCCAAGATATGTGAATGTTTGTTTTGGTTGGAAGAGTCCTGTCTCTTTTTGGTAGAAGAAATCAAGAAACTATTATTCAGAGGGCAAACACGTTGCTTATTATTGTTCCTAATTCCTCAGTCTGCTGTGCCAAAAAAATGCGACCCACCTCACAGTGGCCTACTACTTACTCCCATATGAAAGTATACTGCAGGGGGAAGTGTCACTTCTGTGACAATGTCTGTTCCAATACTGGATCCATTTACAGCCATCTTTTCAACAGAGGATCCAGGTTCCCAAAGGACAGGGATGCTTCTGAGCAAAATTATGGAATATCACATGGGACTTCAAAGCAAAGTACAGTGATACTTTGTCCATTGAACAAGTGATGTATCAGAAACAAAATACAGAAAGGTCCTGCCTCCAAAACTTTATAGTCAACAAGAGGTATAGGATTTGATGTATTTGCTCTTGGTCTATTGCTATTTTTATCACTGATTTTAAAAGATAATGCTAGGAACATCTGCATCTGAACAAAAATTAGTGGAGTGAAAACTAATGATCAAAAAAGCTCAGTTTTACAGAGCATCGAGATAATACAATAGCTAGGTTCACTGAGTGTCTGCTAATAGCAAAGTCATTCATCTAGAAATCAAGAATACAGATTACAATACAGGCTGGAGGACACTTTTCTGGAAAGCATAACCCCTGAAGATTTATGCATCAAGATTAGGCCCTTGGGAAACAAATTCTTAACACAGTGCTGTAGGAGGTATGATCCTTGAGTACGTAAGCAGAAGACTACTGAACGGCAGTAGGCAGATGCAATCACCGTGGTTACAGATGTCAGCTATAGTACTAATGAGACCACTCTTGCAATATTTTATGTACACTCTAAAAGGCTATTATGTACATTCTCTCTCTGGAGAGAACATCTTTTCTAGGGAGATACTGAAGTCTTTGTCATCTAAAACTTTGAGATCAGGGTGGGAAATTCTAGGCAATGGAAGAGATCTGCCTTCTAGCTTGAAATTCTTTGACTCTATAAAGCTTCTTCCTCACAGCACTGTTGCATGAAAGAGAACTTACTCCTTACAGCCATCAAGGCACAGCAAGACTCACATGACGAGAAAACATATTTTTCAAATCCTTATTATAATAGAACTGCAACTAGTTAGTAATAACAGTGTAAAAACAAAAATATTTACAATATGAACAATGCATGAGAGAACAGAAACTTTACTGGAGAACTGCCTAACCCAAGCCTTAAACTATGTATTTACCTAAAGGGTGCCTAGATCTCTCTCTACGAGTTTATCAAGTGTACACTGATGGTCTATATATCCATGAACTTGAAATTTACTGGACTCATAATAAAGTCCTATTTTTTAAAAGACGACAGTACATTATTTATTGTTTTTCATTTTCACCTGTATCAAAACCTCCATCCTTTAGCTGTCTTAAATGCTTAATGGTCACAAACACAAGAAAGATCTTTCCCAGAGATTACACTCCTATCAGTATTTCCAGATAGTATGTAAGCAGTGGAAATAGGCATTTTACATATTACTACAGTTGCCACAGTACTGCTCTTGACTTTACTGGTAACCTCTTACCTTCTGACCTGGGAGATATGATTTCAGGGAAGTGGATAAAGGCACTCATCTCTGACTAGGAAGGCCTGACAGTGCCTCAGAAAGAAATAAGTATCTACCATGACATAATATTGAGAATTCAGACACAGGAGATAGACTTAATCACTTTCATACACGGTGGCACATTAAAGCTTTTCTCCTGAAACATGATCTATTAGGTTGTAACTTTTATACAAAACAAAGGGCATGGCTCAGATATGTGAAATGAGAGACATCAGAACCACAAGAAAGTGGAAAGAGAAAGAGAAGTTTCATTCAGAAGGAGTTTTCACTTGCTCAGGACTTTGCTTTGGCGTTTCAGGACTTAGTCGTGAGACTAATTGATCATCCCTGGTTGACTGCTTGAAGGATTAATGCTGGATTGTTGTAACTGTTAGCAAAAATAAAGTTGACTGAGTAGCTTTGTCTAGCATATTGCCTAATAAGTAGTAATCTGCATTTCTCCAGCTGCAATTTTCTTGCAGCTTTACTGCTCGATCTTCCTTTTCTTATGGCAGATAGTGTTTCTCCACTGTTAACCAATGAGTTAATGAATGAACTCAGAAGGATTATACAATAGTTATTTCCAGCTTTGGAACAAGTTTTCTTGCTTATAACATGCTTTGATATAAACAGAAGTAGTGAATCGAGACGAATCCTATATCTCTTTGGGGATACGGGGACATGTAAAACCTTCTGTCACCAAAATCACCAGCTTAGAGTAAATAATAATGGCAGCTCAGGACCTGGTCTACAGTTTGGAAGAAGAGATTTCTGTTATTAACAAGGGTCACTGTGGATACTAGATGACAGATACAAATTATGAGATTGGGGTGAAAACTCAAAAAGGAAACTACAGCATCCGTTCTTTACTTAAAGTACTTGCTACTCATAAACCACAGAAGGCTTTTAGCCTATTATGATATTTCTCTTCTCTGACCAACTATGCTAGTTTAATAAAAGATAATATAGCTACATCTGATGGGATTACAATTGAAGATAAAGCAGCATTAAGATAATCCATAAAACAAGGAGCAAACTACCAGCAAATCCCTGCTCTCCTCCAGACACCACAGTTACTTGATCTGCAGTGTTTCCTGCTGCAGAGTGGATGCAGTTTGAAGCCAATCTGGTTTGTCCTGGCTTGTGACTTATAAAGAAATGCGTTATTTTTGTGGGTCCACAACTTCTCACTGTAACTAGTTCTGACATTCGCTGATGTTTGCATTTTCTTTTGGGATCCTTTTCTCTCTGCAGTAAAGCCAGAAAAACCAAACACTTTGTTTTGTCACACAGGGAAAATTGGAGTGCAAAGTTCTGGAATATTAGTCACAGTCTGGCTTGTTCCTTTTTATGGAGTTATTAACTGCCAAGATTGTTATATGGAAATGGTGCTTGAAAGGGAGAAAAGAACACAATGTTACTGTACTAAGAAATGGGTTCTATTCTCAACCACTCCATACAGAAATCTATGGAGTGATTCTGGATATGTCTTGGCCTGACTGAAACCTGGATGTGGCCACATGTATATAAACAAAACATCAAATGGTCACAGATTTTAAGAGGACAATAAAATATATATACAGACATGCATACGAAAATATATATCTAAAGAGGAAGGGAGGAATGGAAAAGCAGGGGTTTTGTAGACAAAAGCAGCTCTGCCTGATGTTTTAACTTCTATTTTTCTGTAGCATCCCAGTTCCATCTGTAGCAAATATTTGTGGACAATCACTGGAGAAAAAGAAAGCCATAATGGGAACCACCCGGATACAAGGGTATGTGAGAAGTTATTTCATTTCCTAGCCTTGGCAGGAAAGATATGCTTCTGTTGTGACATCCAACTTGAGACATTAATAAGAAAGCACCTAGCATCTTCTCCATTGAAAAAGAAAATCCGCTCCTACCACTGCAGCTAAAAGAATAATTCATAACTTGCACAGTTTCATTGTGTGTGGGTATCCCCCCACATCAAACCTAGTAAGAATGGTAGTCAGGGAAAACTGGATAACTTTTTATAGATTTTGATGGCTCAAACACAGATATTTGGATGCGTTTGTTCATGAATTTTTCAAACAGCCTCATCTGATGAGATATGCAGCACTTCATATCATTACCCCACACCTTATCTGCGTACAGGCAGCTATCTAATCTGCATGCAGCTGATCCAAAGCCTGCTGAAGACAGTGGTAATTTATAAATGCAGGAACTCCCTGTACCTCCCTACACACACAAGGGAAACCTTTCACCAGTTGCACAAATAAATAAGTGTTCAAAATATACCGGCATGTATACCTTCTAATTTTTTAGCATACTAACTGATCGTCTTGACCTTAGACGAACCTGCGTTAGAATATCACTTTAGCACAATTTTACTTATGTAGGATATATGTTTTAAAAGAATTGAAGACTTCCTTGTTTAACTTTCAGAACCTAATCAGAAAAGAACTCTGAAAGCCTTGTGAGCCTCTTACCTTATTGTTTGCCAGGTACAGGTAATTCAGGTTCTCCAGATGCTCAAATGCTTCCTCTGGCAACCCTTAAAAACAGGAATAAATAATCAGTGATATTGGCACCTTATTGCCTCTCTGAGTGAAAATACCAGAGGGTAGCTTTCTCTCTCAGGTAATATCTTTAATGTGAAATTTAAGTATTTTTCATTGCCACTGAAACAAGTCTGACAGAGACCTATTGTTGTCTTTGTGGTTTTGGTTGGTTTTTTTAATAAAAAAAAAAAACAAAAGCACAGACTGTTAAGAGCAATGGAAGATCATTAAAAATCCTAAGCATGCAAGGCTTGTGGCCAACCCCACTGGCAAGGTCTGGTACAGAGCTGCGTAGACTTGCTGTACAGCTGATTATCAGTGCTTGCAGCAACTATGCTAGCTGGGAAGTTCCTTTTGTCATTTGCTCATGAATCTGCAAACCATTTTTCTTGGAAGGACACAATCTGAGGTTGTTTAATGATCTGATCAATCTGATCTTATGACCATGATGTTGCCAGAATAACACTAGTATCTGCATGTCATAACCCTTCTCTCGTTCTGCTCCCCCACAAACCAGCTAGCTCTGCAGTAACCAGCTCAAAGAGCTGCTCCAACTCAGAGCTCACCCTCCCCCAATAATTATTAATTTTCAGCTGAATCACTCCACATCCAGCTGATCACACAAGCACAATTGCTGTCACAATGGAAAGGCTGCAAATAACATTTTCACCTGGCACTTAGGTAACTGTAAGTCAAAGGTGAAGCGATTTCCCATGTCAAAACGTATTGGAAATGCAGGGCTGCACTGAAGCTTATGAAAGAAAAACATTAAGCCCCAAAGGTAATAATGTCAAAGTCTGTATCTATTAAGCACAAACTTCCTTGTGCTATGTAAATGTCATGTTTTGGGTCCCATGCATAATATGCCCACATTCTCAGTAAAGGCTGTTCTCTATCACTGGAATAAGGGTAGCAACAGCATTCAGAGCAACTGGGTGACACACAAGTTAACAACTACATCTTTTGTATTACATATCATCCTCTCTTACTATTTACTCCAATTCCTCTGTTTCTTTTGCTTTCCTTACTAACTCTTTGTCAAGTTTCTCTAATAAGCATATGACTTAGCAAGAAAATCTGCCTACAAAAATCAAAACGGTTTTAGAAGAATGGCAGAAGTTGCCTTATTTGTAATACATATTATTTGTATTTATTTTAAATTCAACAAGGACTGAACTGGACTAAGTTGCACTAACTTAGTGACTAGACTGAACCAAACAAGTGGATTAAGAAACAAGGTCAGTCAGAAGGAAATAATTCAGCATGTAGACATTTCTGGTTCTCAAGTGCATTGCACTGATGTGCCTGTGGGACTGGAGGGAGTTTCCTGGATGAGAAGATCTCACGCCACAGCACACAGTGCTGCTGCCAGGTCTCCTCCACTGGTTCAGTAAGGCTGCATTCTTAAACACTGAGTATTATGTTTCAGATGATAAAGTGCCTCCATGATCTGTATGATGGCCAAAGGAGTGAGGCTTATGGCTAACCACTCAAGTCAAGTCAATCCATCACTCTGTAGCTTTCCTTATCAGCTGTCACTGGCCTCACTGCATAAACTGGTGCTGTGGAGGCACAGGCTCTGTCCATGTCAGGGCTCTGCTGACTTACCTTTTGAAGTTAGCCTGTTATTTTGCAAATTGAGAGTTTCCAGTCTGTGAAGACGAGCAAGCTCTTCTGGAAAGATTTCTTCTATCTGGTTATTCTAAGAAAATGGACAGTATTAATCATCAGCAAAGTAATCCAAGAAGGATCCCAATAAACCCAGACCATGAACTCCAATAAAATTTGGAAATGAACCCACCATGTCAAATCATTGTCAAGACTTCTCTCCATAATGAGCCAAACCCAGATCTCAAAACCAAGACGTCCAAACCCAGCAGAACTTGAAGGCCTGAACCAAGTTTTGCAGCTTGTGCTCACCTGCAGAAATATCTGGCTTATGCACTGGTAGCGCAGAGTGTGATTATGCCTGGCAAGGCCTATAATCCATCTGCCACAGCCAAACCTCGTAGCTGCAGCAAAGCATTTGCTACAAGGTTGGCACTGTGGATTTCCAAGTTCATTAGTTCTGTTACTTACATGTTGTTTTAAAAACAACTCACCATGGGAAGGGAGAGTCAAACTGGGATCACTTTCTCTGGTTTTACTGTCAGGGCTGACTGCCATCAGATTCTCATTAACACGCTGACTATCATTTTGACCATTAACGAGTGATTCTAGTGTTTTAGCATCTGGGGGACCAGTCAAGGACCCAGTGTGCTGGAAGCCAGGCCAATACACAGAAAGTGACAGCTGCTGCTCTAAAAAGCTTCTTAGCTTTTGGCAGTAGAGGTGGGAGCCACGGCTAGCACACGCCTAGGACAGATCTGCTGAGAAGGGTGCCAGCTTACATTACATTTTTCTAACTACGCTGCACTGGAATGGAAAGCTCTGAACGAAATCTGCAATTTATCCATTGGACAGAATTGGCAAATGGGAGCAATAAACAAAACACAGTTGGTTAAGGGCCAAAGAGGCATTGTGGAGAAGTCTGGAACCACTGCCACTGCTTGGAGGAGGAACGGCCACGGGGCTGCCATGGTCTGGCCCTGCCCACATCCTCAGGTGTCAGAGCACAGGCAGGGAAAGGAGGCCTGCCCAAGTGCTGGTCATAGGGATCAGTTAATGAACAGCAGAGCATGGAAACCTGCTGACAGTCTGGGACAGGCCACTGCTTCCACCCAAAGCTTGAATCCCATATCATTGCATGCCCTTGTCCTGACAAGACATGATGTCTCCGCAGCGTAACCATTTGCTGCAGTCATGATTTTCCTGGGTAAAACAACCCAACAGTCTCCCCAGCAAGTGCAGCACCAGCTGTCTGGATGTCACAGGCAATGCCACTCACAGTGATGAATGGCTTCGGCCACGTTACCCCTGCTCCTTGCTGAGTCCACCTGCTGCAGGGAGAGACGGGACACTGGGGGATGCTGGTTGGGTCTGTGTCCAGCCTGGGACTCTGTGTTTAAAACACTTTTAACTAACATGTAGTGCTGCCAGAAAAAATCTCATTAATGAAGTAAATTAGCCTGTCCTTTTCAAAGACACCTCAGAATGAAAGGCCTTCACTGGAACAGTAATTACTAGTTTGGACAAAAATTCTTCTCTTGGAGATGGTGAGAGAATAAGGAGAAAAACTTTCTCTCTTTATTTCGTCCCTGGATCTGTGGGGAAGAGAATCGATGCCGAAAACTGGGCGTTTGTCGAGCGCGACTGCTGGGCCTGCTGCACCTCCTGCTTCCAGCACGAAGCCGAGGACCCTCCGAAGGAAGCAGGAAGGAGCTGGGTTCAGGTGAAGGCAAGGACAGGGGCCTGCGCGGCCCGGAGGTGCCCGGGGCTCGGCTCCCTTACCTGCAGGGAGAGGTGGTTGGTCAGCTCCGGCAGCAAGAGCGGGAACTCCTTCAGGTCGATACCGCCGCAGTCCACCACGCCCTCCTGGGTGCAGCCGCAGTCGCGGGGGCAGGCGGGGGCCGGGCCGGGCGGCCGCCGCCGCTCGGGGGCGCCCTCGGGGAAGTCGTTGGCGGCGCGCGGCGGCAGCGGCGGCGGGCGGGCGGCGGCACAGCCCAGCGCCAGGAGCCCCAGCGCCAGCAGCGCCCGGCCGCCGGCGGGCATCGCCCCTGAAAGCCGAGAGCACGGCGCGGGGTCAGGCCCCAGCGGGAAGGTGGCAGTGCCAGGGCCCGGCCGCCCCCCCAGTCCCCCAGCACCTCCCCGCGTTCCCACTTTCCCTGGGTGCTTCTCACAGGCTCTCAAGGCGGTTTGGGGACCGGGATGCGACCGAGCAGCGTTGCCCGGCCCCGGGCCTCCCGCTGCAGCTGGCGGCCGGGCAGCATCCCCCGTCCCGGCCTCCTCACGTTATTTATTGCTTTTTCCGTACTGAGAAACGCCAGGTGATCCCGGAGATTAATCGAGGAGGCTATGCAGTGTTATTTCTGCGTCACGGTTGCTCGTACTGCTTCTCACGGTTTTGCACAGGGAAGAAACTCATCTCTTTAGTGTAAACAAGGTGGAAAAGTGTGACTCCCGCGCCCAGGATGCCTCTCGGAGAGGCTGCTTCACGTGCATCAGGCAGGAACAAAATCTCACAGCTACTGAAAACAAAATGGGCTTCCTATTGATTTTGGACAGCGCTGATCTGAACCTTAGAGGCCTGGCTAATGTTCAGCTTTTATCTTTCTGGCAGCAGGTTAAAATAATTCAAACAGAAATTGAGTATCTACTGGACCGGCCAGCTGGCCCTAATCCAGCCCCCTCGGTCTTATTTGTTGCCCTTCTCAGGTTTCATACATAATGATTTGCAGTAAGAGCCGGTAATGGCTTGTCTTTTATCCTTTCGACTATTCTTCAAAGAAGTATTTAGCAGTGATGAGAAATTCTTATTTAGGCTGATCTTTTGAGGTGAAAAAGCACAATGGATTCATGACCTTAATATGAAATAAATACTCTGTTCACCTCTGCCTGCCCAAGCTCCACCTTTGCGTTAGAAACAAGAACCTCCCAGAGCCAGACTGGCAGCTGTCAGAAGTGGCACATCTCCATTTACATCCATGGGGCTTTGCTGCTTTGTACCAGCTGAAACTCTCTGGGGTTCTCACAGATTTTGGGTGCTTGGGAAGCATTGGAGAGATCCTGCTCTCAGTCACAGTCATGAAAATCTTACATAATTTCTTTAAGCACTGACTTACACTTGAAGAAATGGGAGAAGGTGGGACTACAGGACAGAGCATCCCAAGACATGGGTGGTTTTGCTTTGTTGTTTCTCTGTCCTTTGTTACCAACATGCTGGGTGATTTTAAGCATTTAACATTGTTTGTTTGATCCCTCTTCCCCCTGCTCCACTATTCCACAGCTTCCATATCTGTAAAAGCTGAATATAATGAAATTAACCTCCTTTATAAAACATTCCAGAGATCAAATGGTGTTCCTCATATAGCAGCTAGATCCTAATAGTAAGCTCAAAATTTGCCATATGAGTATGCCAACAGTAGATTAGTAAAATCCTTAGTATTTGGTGACCTAATCTCCAAAAATATTTCAGAAATCTTAGGGAAAATAATCTCAGAAAATAATCTCATAAAGTATGACAGATCAGATCTCTAACAAAGTATTTTTCCTATATGTCAGCTTACCCTTATAAATACTTGCAAAAGAAAAAAAAGAAAAAAAAGAAAAAAAAAAGAAAAAAAAAAATTCTTATATTCAGGTCACAACCAGCCCTGCTGTAACAATACCCACACCGTTCCCATAGCACACAGTTACATCATGGGCTCTATAGATCTGCAACATGCTGACTTTACCATATATATAACTGAAAAGATGTTTAAAAATTAACATGAAATATTGTATCTATTGCACACTAACATTTCTGAGGCAATCTCACCCTGTTGTCATCAATATGCATGCTTTTGCTACAATGCCTTTGAAGTGAATGCTGCTCTGGTGCCAGAGGGAGACACTCTGGATACAGAAACATCTGCTTGCATCTGGAGTGCAGGCAGTAAAACCAGGCATGATTTTGATTTTCTTTTAGTTCAAAGAAAGTCTGAAGTAACTCACTCCATTTAAACTCATTCCCATGGGCCTGATCCAAAGCCTTATTAAGAAACCTTATTAATGGAGTAGCTCAAAACCCACTAGAAAGAGACCTCTTCCCTGTCAGTCAGGATCAGAAGGATCAGGTCCTTCCACCTGAAGACTGAAGTTACACTGAAACCAGTTCAAGGGCTTCTGAGGCTGCATCTTTCCGAGTCCAGACAGAACCACCACTGACTTCTGCACTTTGCTGCTACAAAAGGCACAGTCTCAAGAAGTAAGCTGAAGTTTCAGAAGTTACTGTATGCTTCTCAGTGATTACAGTTACCACAATAAATGACAGCATCATATTCAAAAGATCTCATTTCTCTATTATTCTCCACACACATTCTCACAGGACACACACAGAGATGGAAAAACATCCACTCCTTCAATATCAACAGGTTAACTGAGTTTGTTACTTACATTTAATATCCTTTCTAAAAGCTGCAGCTGAAAGGCAGGCTGCTGCATGTTGTCTGACAACCCAGCATTTAAAAAAAAAAAAAAGTGCTGAAAAACTCACCTTTGCTGTCAGAAATCAGATGAATTGAGAGGAACATTTCTCTTGCCCCACAGGCTCCCTCAGCTCATGCCATGTCAGTTACATGCGCTGAGCTCAGAGTGAGTCTCCCCTTTCCAAGCCAGATCCTTTCCAGATGTGAGCAGCAGAATTAGAGAGAGTAATAGGCAACCCTCTACCAACGAGAGTTTCCTGCACTTCCCAACAAAATCTGAGAGGAATTTTCCAAAGTCACCATATGGGAAAATGTGAGTAGGAAAGAGGAAGCAGCTATAGTCTGAATATAAAGGCTTGGGCAAGAAACAATCTCCCATTGCTTTTTGTCAACACAGTTTTCAAGATCCACGAGAGATGCCAAAAGAAAGCATGCTGGAAATGACAGGAGGGAAGCAGAGACAGTGTGCACTTTAGCATTTCATTGCAGGATACCGGAGCTGCACTATCTGTTACTAAATCTTTAATCTTAGCTGCATTCAACACAAAATCTGAATTCCAGGTGGGAATGTCCTCCCATTCCCTGAGGGTCTGGTTCAAATTAGCCAGGAACAGAGCAGCATTTTTTCCTGCATTTCATCTCCTGCCCCTTTAACTCCCCCTGGTTTTCAACCCATCAACTGATCTTTGGGGACCAGGGGTAGAGAGGCTGAAACTACAAATGTCTTAGAGGCAAAGCCCCCAAATTTGATGTAACACCCCATCTACCCAATCTCTTTTTTAGCTTCTAAGCCCCATGTTACAGCACTAAACATCAGAACACCACACACACACACACCAGCCTTGGTCATATTTAGCCCAGAAACCTCCCGTTTCTTATTTCTACCCTCTTGGTTAAAAACAAGAGGAACATGCTGTTCACAACAGAGTATGCTCTAAGTGCAGCAATACTTCCAAGAAAGCAACACAGCTTTTTGTCACCGACAGCAGTTACTATTTTAAATATAAAGCCACCTGTTTTGTGAATGTCCCGCAGTGCTCCGTACAGTACCTCCACAAAATCTGCAGAGGATCTGTCCTCACCAAGAACACGACCTTCTTGCTGAATTCCAAAAAAGGGACACCGATTCTTTCCTCTGGACTCCAGCTAAATAAAGTCTAAAGCAGTAACTTATTTCCTCCCTCTCTTCTTCCAGCTGATATCAACTGGAACTGATCCCTCTTTGTGCCACGTGTAAGTTTCAAAAGTTAGTGTGGGAAGTGTGTTTTTACTAAAACAAAAATAAGACCAAAACAAAGCTGGCTGCTTTTTCTTAGTGATTCAGAGATCCAGGAGGCATTTGCCAGCTACCATTTCTATATCATCCTGAGTCCATACAACAAAACTTATACAGCGTTTTCAGGAAGGAGGAGAAAAGTGTGCTTACGTTGGGGGACCACCCATCTTACCCCAGTCTGCAGACTGAGAGAATGAGGAGTAGCTGGCTCACAAGTGATGCCAGAGCAGCCCACAAGGGAGATGAAGAGAACAGGATTCACCCTTACGCAAAAGGGCATTTTTATCTGTGTTTTTGTTGCGTAAGTGCAGTACTTAGCTGTCATGTAGCCTCTAGAGGTACTACAGGACATTATAAAGAGTGGCATTATGCCTCCTTTAGCAGGGAAATAGAGGCACACAAGTGTCATAGCCAACCCAGGATTATCCAGCAGAACAGAGCCAGTACTAGAAACCACATGTGCAAAGGTAACACTGACACCCTTACACTATGCTACAAATTACCTATATAGGCTGGGTTTTTTTCAAGCCTTCACTTCCTCCACATCTTACCCTCTTACATCAACATGTCCCAGATTCACCATCTCCAGGCCCAGGGCTGCACTTCCATCATCAGAACCCACATAAACTTCACAGGAAAACCAGAGCTGGAGTCAAACCTACCTAAAGGCATCACTACAGCTTTCTGGTGCTTTCAGAGGAAAGAACTTTTACTGCAAGACTCACAACCTAGAATTAACCACAGGAAACATTTCCAGTCAAACTCGAGTCTTTGTACTCTTGCGTGTTCCCTGCTGATGGGTGACAGTGGTTGTTGCAGCCTAAATGAAGAAACATATTCAGGTTTAAAAACTGAAGCTGAAGACTCAATTTGAACTTTGGTACAATCACTTTAGATCACACATATGGTGGAGAAACAGCTCCTTGGGCAAACAACTGCTAGGGTACTTCATTGAACAACTGGCAGCTATGACAGCACGCACCACAGCACACCATAGTGCTTTTGCAATGGGCCTGTCACACAGTGCACTGTGCAAGACCCAACCTTCTGCAGTGGCTCCAGCAGAAAAAAGTCCCAGTGGTCGTCAAGGACAGACTTTTCTAACTTAAGCTCTTATTTTTCAAAGATACTCTTGCAGACCTCAGCATAAGGACATGTCCAAGGCCAAGCTGCAGTATGCAGCACACTATATTGCACTATAACAGAAAGCCAGATTACTTACCTGTGTTACACCAAGGCTGCACTTGCCTCGTGAAACCATGGAGCAGCTATACATCAGCTCACCTGTGATCAGCATGGAGTGAGGCATGAGGCATTCAGGAGATTTAAGTTTTAGTTATATTTTAAAATGTAATAAAACATTTCTTGCTCTCACCTTTATTTATCCAATTTAAATAAGACTCTACAAAAATACTGGCATTCCTGAAGTGTCCACAGCTATATACTGATATTGTGCCTTTATTTGAAATGAGAGAAAAAAGCCCATTAAAATTCTTTTAAGTAACTCACCATCATTTACTTTAAAAAATGAATAATCAAAACACAAAGAGTAAAAGCGGTTTTTGTCTCCAAAGCAGGAAGGGAACTATTTTTCAAACCTAAGTATGCACAACGGAGCCTGGCCCTGAGCCTACTGGCATCTGTGTGTTGATCCGAATGAACTTTAAGATGTCTGTTCTCCCAGAGGACATGTACTGCTTAAAAAAAAAATTTAAAAATCCATGACTGCTTTTAATCTACCTGAAATATGGGATACAGACACAACGTATTTTGTACTTGTTTTTACTATCCATGTTCCTTTTAGCCTGCTGCAGCGTTATTAGGGTATTTCTGTTCCTATATCACAGTATATAACTAACATTTCCCAGAGAACCCATCCAGGGCCATATAAAGCCAACTGCTTTCAAGTTAGCAATGAATTCTTCTTCCAGATACAGGGTACAGAACAGCTTACACTGTCACTCCAACAAATTACACTGCTGTTTATTTAAGTAATAAAGGAATTTGTTCCAAACAGTTGGGTTTTTTCCCAGCATTTGTTCTCCACATGTGGTTTGCTTCCTCAAGTGTTGATTTTTCAGTTAAGGGACTTTTTCCTGCCTTTTATCCACCAGGCAAATTGCATTCTTATTCTTTTCTGTTTAACGAGAGCCGACATCCAGCTCAGTGCTCTGTAAAACAGGAAGCGATGTAGTTCCTGTTCCAAGGAGGCAACAGTTTAAACCGACCTCAGATGAATTGGACATTTGGAAATGGACAAATCCAGCCTTGTGATTACTTGATTCTTGTTTTCTACTGTGACAGGGAAGATTTAGGCAAGTCCCTTCATCCCATCCTCCCACATGCTGAAATGATCTATTGCCCAAAAGAACAGCCCCTTAACCCAGCTGCCTCAGCTGTTTGCAACCTCCTCAACTGAGCAAACCAATCTCTCTCTGCTGCTTACCAAAGGGATCCAAGATTACTTCGTACTAGGAGGACGTGCTTTACACAAATAGAGCCATGATGAGCCACCTGCCAGACTCTCCATTCCCCTTCTAGCACTTGCAGTTATGACCACCTGTACTAGGCACTCGGTGTCACACACCCCCATGAAGTTATTCAAGAGGTAAGGTCAGCCATAGAGCTGCAATAACTGCCTTCCCCCTAGACTGCCTCATCTGCCCATGGATATGCCCTCATTTATCCACAGAGGGATCCACTCTTGCGAATATCCCAAATTCAGAATTTCATCACAAATTCCTATTTGTTATCCAGTTCAACATAGGAACTGAGATTTCCTGAAGTAGCATGACTCTTTTCTTAAGGAAAGGAGCCATGCTCTGACCATCAGCTTTTCTTCTAATGACCCAAATTAATTATAAGCAGTACTTTTGAAAACGCATATGGTATAAAGTGTGTGAGTGTAATGTACTGCATTGTACCTATTTCTGACTAGGCAAAGCAGCAGGACTAAAAAACAAAACTCAAGTAAAAGTTTAAAAAGAAAATCTGTGCTCCAAAACCAAAGCATTCACTCAAGTTCCTGCAAGCCAGATCTGCTGAGTCAGGCATCGCTTTCCTCACTGGCTCCAACTCTGACAAATCCATTTGCTTCTCTTATAGCAATGAAACATTTTACTTTTTTTTAATTAGGAAAATTCATATCTGAAAGAATTACAGGAATTTTATAAAAGAAAGTAAAGATAAGATATACCTGCCAACCTGACAGCATCTCTAGCTGTCAAATAATTAACACTTTTATCACAGCTGGTAAAAACAAAAAACAATAGCTGCAAATGATATGCACCAGAGTCCATGAATGAAGAACAACCCTCCTGAGCATTTTAATGTCTAAAGCTGAAACTTCCTCCCATGTGAACTGGGAGTCTGCGAACACTAAGCCCTCTGCCTAGAGGATTAAGACATTTTTTTTTCTTTACACAAGGCCTTTGAAACCAAAGATTTAAACTTTGCTACGTTCAGTGACTAGCCACCTCTTGGTATTGCTAGCTACCTTTCTAGTTCTGCCCTCAAGTAATCAAGTTAACGTAACAGAATTGGAATAACACATAAACTTCAGAAGAAAGGCTGATCTAAAGTTACAGTGGATTTTAGCTGGAGAAAAGGGCTTAATGCTGCATGGTCAAGAAAGCGTTATGGACTGAGAAAGAAAACTTTTGCAAAGAGATTTCTAAAATGGTAAAAACTTAGGTAATGCTTTGAGTTACGCAAAAAATAACAGAGCTTGGAGATAATGTCAAAATCTGCTCATCATGATGAACAGGGCAAATGATTCCTGATGACTGTGGAATTTATTTATTCAAAGTTATCAGATTCTAAGACTGCAGAATGTAAATGGAGAATCTGTGATTTTTAGAAAAGACTCTCCACGTCTCACTCCCAGAAAAAAGAAAATTAGAAAAAGTATTATGTTATATTTAAGAAATTCTCAGCAAGTTATGACACAAAGGAGGTGCTGAAAGTGAAGGAGTAACACAAGACAGATGTCTAAATAAGATATTAACTTGTATATATTTGACTTTGTTCTTTACTCCGTCTTGAATATTGCAAGAGAAATACAGAACGGACTAGTTTTCTTACTTCCAAGCAGAGAAAGCAGGCTGTGCTAATCTCTACATTAGTCCCGCTAGCTACATTCAGTAAGTGAACTAAACATCTACATTTAATTTGGAATCTCTCTGTTTTAATGACATCCTTTCTGCAAGTGCCCAAACCCAAAAGTCCTGGGCCTGTATAAACCTAGAGATTTCTCTGAAGACCAGGGTGTCAGACTTGGATAGTCTTTCTCTTGGTAGCAAACAAACTCCAAAGTTATTTTTTGCACTGTTTTGGTGGTTGTTTGCTTTGTTTGTTTGTTGGGGGCGGGGGGTGTGTGTTGTATATTCCTGTGCAGCTTTTTTTATACCTTAAAAAGTAATCTCAACCTGCACGCGAGCCCATATTAGCCAAACTTTGATTGTTGTGGACTACTACGATCCATTTTAGTTTGTTCACACTTCAAAATTCATTTGCTTCTTTAATTAAACAGTGGCCAAAAATATGTTGTGCCTGTACTCAAAATTCTTGGAAAAGACAGGTACTTAGCTTGCATAACAGACATCTACTTAAAGCTCCTCTGGTCATATCAGTGATTCAAAAGGAGGACAAAGCTTGCTAATGAAGGGGTGTATATGCAAGTCTGTGTAGAAGAACAAACTGTCTTCAGTACAAAGTTACTGCTGCAATCTTGTAATTCCCCTTTATTTTAACCCACAAGCCAAATGGCAAGAATTTTGGAACAAGGAGTGGATACATTAGCAAATATTATTTTGTAGAGAACTAGCAGTGCTTTCATTTGAGACATGACTCCTCTCTACTACAATCCTTTTGGTAAGTCAATAAACACGTACACAAGAGTTAACCTGATTCATATGACCAGATGGTATTTTAAGATGTTTTCAGTGGAGCAAGGCAGTATCTGTCCTATTCGACACCAAACTAATGCTTTGGAAAAGATGATGAACAGTGGGGTGATAAAAATTGATTCATCCAGATATTAAACACAAGGGCTGGGTACAAAAGCTGCAGGCAGGTCTGAACACTGAATGCCTGGACAGAAAAAGATAGTTGAAATTCAGCATAAACAAAGCAATACATATGGAATATTTAAAAAAAAAGTTCCAGCTTCACAGTGCAGAAATAAGCACCAAGTTAATATGAAAGAAATGAGGCACCAGTTCTAACAGATCTACGAAAACATCAGCTCAAAACTAGTAGTTGTCAGAAAAGCAACTGAGGAAAGAAAAATAAAAGCAGAAAATGCTCTTGTACTTTGAAAGCTTTTTAACATAGGACAATTGGAATGCAGCATACAGGAAGGATACATGATGGCCAAAAGGTTACAAGGGCCTGCCCATGTGACACAGTTAAATAGAATGTCCTCTTCTTTGAGCTGTGAAGCCTGAAGGTGATAGGGCAAGATTATCAATACCAGGAGCGCTTCAAAGTTGTTCACTGTTTCTTCCAGTAGAAAAAAAAACAAAACCAAACAAAAACTAACAATAACAAAAAAAACCCACCCACAAAAAAGCAACTAAGAGGTATAAAATAAAACTGCAATGCATAAGATAAAAAGGAATAAATTTAATTCCACATGACATGTATGTAGTAAGCTACAGAAATTCTTGACCCATGCTAAAAAGCTGTCAGGGATTCAAAAAGGAACTGGACAAACTCAGGAAAGCCTACCCACCAAGAATTTTAGACACAGACACATCACTTCTGGCTCAAATTTGTGCGCTGAAAAAAAAAAATTAAAATCACTGGCAGCTAGGAAAATGTTCTGGGTAAACGAATGTTTGGGCCATCTTACTGTTCCTTCCAAGGTATCAACAGTCAGAACACATAGTGGGCTAGATCAACTTTTGGTCTGATTCAGTACAGCTCTTCTTACTGCTCAGCAATCTGCTAACCATTCACACCAGATAGGCAGAATGACTGCCTTGAATTGGCTCATTTTTATTATGATTTCAGTTAAACCAGGGACGTGAAAGTTTATGTGTAAGTTCCTCAGTCATGGCCCACATATGTGAGGATGTGAGGTGTATATACTGGACTGAGATGTAGTTTATGGAGTATCTATTGACAAGGCCTGAGGAGGAAAAAATGAAGGACCGCAAGACCCCTTCGTGACGATCTGAATAAAATAGTCAATTCGGTGCATTAGCGTGAAATCCATGTTTACAAATCTGAGGAAGTGACACACAGAACGAACAGGAAAATTACATTTAATTTTCTATTAAACTTCCAACCAGAATACATTTTCCCAAAACAGAAGTTAAAGCTTTTCCATTACTGATAAGAATTTCATAATAATCAACACCAGATTTTCTCAGGAGAAAACAGGTAAAATGTTGGTTATACAACATCTCTGCTCTCCTGGCAAACCTAATCTTTTTTCAAGGTGAAGTATTATCAAACCCTGTGAATCTCAAAGCAACCTTCCAGCTCCTACTTACTTCTGCATATTTTGCTTATTTTTTAATTCCAAAGTAGTAATAAGAAAAGTATTTTATAGCAAATTCCTAAAGCCTATTCTAAAAAAATGGTGTTAGAGATCCCCTTTTAATTTTAATTTAAGCAGCAGCAGATTTATTACAATGGAAATCTGAAAGCATTTGTATGGCCTGCTATTACGGCTTTTAAAAAAATGCAACTGATATGTCAAACTATTTATAACCTTCCTCACTCTCTTCCCAACTAACCTGAACAACACTATGCAGCCTCATTCAACTAAGTTTTATAAAATTTTTCATATTGATTAAAACAAAAATTGTCACAAAGACCCACCATATACCATTTGTAAGAGTTAGTGCTTCAAGCTTAGCCTAAAAATCTTTTGCCATACACAAAATGATGGAATTTATTAAGAGAATTAAGGTCTCTAACCACAGAATTTAGGTGAGAGAGGTCCAATTAAACCCAGCCTGTGCTGTATTATTGATAATGTCTAGTTTCATTCTACTATTTTGTCAAGAATATCAAGTACTGACTGTTTACTCTAATGAGCTCAAAGTTTAGCTTTGCCTGGCTCAAGTTGTAGATTCTGAAGTTTCATTGCCATGCCCATGTTCCCAGAAATCTTCAACTTGCCTTGAAAGAATGCCTAAAAAGAAAGAAAGATGGTATGAAATGCAATACAACATATTATCACAAAATGCACCCCTCCCAAAAGTTATGGACTATTATATACGTGCAGGTCCTGGACTACACTTTTATAATTCCAACAGTCCTAGCAGGTATCTTACATTCATCAACAAATATATTTTCTGACACTAGAAGGAAGAATAGTAAATGGAAGAAGTTGTATGCTTATTATATTTGTGATACCTAAAGAGAATAAACTTGGTATTGTGTGTTCCTTGCAGTACCATAGCAATGGAACTGTATACAAAGCAGGGTAGAATACCCAATGTTTTGGTAATGACAGTTCATAGAATAAAAGTTCACTATTTCATTTGAAGACTATAAAGCAATAATGTACAGTAGATGCCACAACTGATTTCTTACTGAAATTCCTACAGCCATTACTGGTTTTGTTACCAGTGAATTCAATTTTACAAACCTAGTTTGTGAAGCAGACACATTGGAGATATGGGTTTTTTCCTCCAGACCTTGTAAAAAGATGAACTGCATCCAAATTCTAGATGTAAAACTGTAATCGCTTCTGAATTTCCTACATGTACATTTCAGCATTTCTATAATGTGTTTTACCTTCAAACTTCTTCTGGTTTGTGAAAATTCTTATTTATCCTGTGATTACCAGACCAAAAACTTAAAAGAATGTTACCCAGAGCGTTTCAAATTTAGAAGTACAGAACATCAACTTAAATGTCCGGTTTACTTGTACACTACAGTTGCTTTTGACACAGTGAGGAATAAAAACCGAAACAGTCACAGGCATTCAGTGGATGCTCACCTTAATTTCCATTCTTCAGCATCAGGATTACTCTTTACGCTAATGCCAGCTATGAGCATAAAGCCCTCCCAACAGAGGGCCAACATTCCTCCTTTCTCAAGTCACACTACAAACACTACTTGTCCCCTCTTCTCTGCAAACCAAGCACTATTATACTCCCTTCTTGGTTACCTACAGGATGTCTGAGATAATATATACCAGTTCAGAAAAGTAGATACTGTCTTTCTTGATTAATCTTTCTTTGGCCAATTTGTTCAGAGAAAGTCAAGAATTGTCATTTTTCAGATCAGCCATGGCAGTTTTGGAGGAGGGGATTTATTTAAATGATTTCAACTTAAACACGCTCAAAACAAACAGACAGTCCTCTTATTATCTCATCTTTCCTATACTTACTGTCTGAGGATTCATTTTGCCAGTCATGAGAGCTAACAGATCAGTGTCAGCCATTGTAATTGTACAATCCGCCTTCTTATCTGTAAGATAGAGTTGACTATGAAGATTCAAACTGAGAGATGAAACAGTAATAGAAGCTGCAACTCCATGAAGAATCTGTTGATACTACAAGTTAGCAAAATGGTACCTGAAGTACATACAAATAAGGGCCATTATAAAAATATCAGCAAGAGATCATCCAATAGCCAACAGGCATCTGTGCCACCTTGTAGCACAGACCATCCCAACACTGAAGAAAGATGGACCTTTCAAAAGGTGCTAAGCAAATTCAGTCCTTGAAAAGAAATAATAAACTGCTTGTAATCAGACAGGATGTTAATTGCAAGCATTGACAATCGTCTTAAGTTTTATCAAGCTTGAATTTGCTAGTATTCAGAGTTGATCTTAATAAATGTGTTTTGCCCTGTGACACTCTCTGAAGATAATCATCACTGAAATGTCAGGCATTTCCTGCCCTCTCCTTCAATGGGAACAACATGCGCATTCTAAAAGTGCTCATTTGATTTAATTCAAATCCAGAAGTTTTTTGGATCTTTTTACCAGAAATAAGCTGGAAAGTTATCTTGATAAGCTCTGACAGAAATGTTAATACATATATCAAAAGGCACAGCTCTTTTGCTACATTCATCTCATTATTAAACTTAACTCTTTGATAAAATGTTGTCCATACAACAGAAAATGGTGCTTTTCTTTTTATAAGATAGAAGTTAGATCAATGAATTCTGAATGAAATCCCCTGTCACGTTTTTAATTACAAGCTTTATGATGCAGGTTCATGGATATATGAGATTCTGAGGACAGACTCAGAGTCTTTGGCTTTTTATTTACATTACTAGGATGCATGACTTCAGATATGACACAAGACATTTTCATGGCAAAGGTACAAATCCTTTTTTTCCAATACTTTTATGGGGTTCACCACCACCACTCAAAATGAGTCTTATTTATGCCTGCCTTTTTAAAAATGGAACTTGAAGTTTACATCAGCTGGTACAGTATTGAAATCAATCAAGTTTTATTGCTTAACTATCTGCAGAGGAGAAGTAACTTGACAAGATAGACCAGCTTACCGCCCACCAGTGTTTCCAACAAAGCAACTGAAGATATAGCTACAAATTACATTTCTGGCCCAAATTTTAAGAGGTGAGAACAAGAAAAGCCCTAAGGTGTTTTTTTTGTTTGTTTTTTTTTTTTAATTCTGATTCCTGTAAAAGTCATATGACAGATCTGTCTGGAACCTCTAAGAAAACATGCAGTTATCTAGACAGAATTCAGAGTAGAAGACATTTAATTCTTGGTCCAAAACATCATGGATTAAAACTGTCAGTAATAAGAAAAGTTTAAAATTAAGGCAGCTCTACGCCATTTATGCTCAAGGTCACTATTAGCTTAAACAGAATATGAACTTCTATTCTCTTCATCAGTTTTATGTGTTTTCTGCAACGACATAATAAAATAGCACTAACCTGAATTAACTGCCACAGAGCCTTTACCATTTTTCACATCTACTATCCAAGTTGCTTCTTTCCCACCGGGACCATCTTTTATTTTGAAGGCAAAGACTCCACCAATTTTCTTGACAAATTGCTCTCCTTCCTGTAATGACCATGTAATGTGCAAATTATTCATTTACTTCAAAGTAATTTTAAAATAGTTTGAGTTAAACATAAAGTAATTGTAAAACCTTTACCCTTTCTACTCACATAGAAATACCTATTTCCCTCTATTAGGCTTCATTTAAACAACCATTTAACACCCACCCCCCCAAACCTACAGGCTATAATTTTATAATTATAAATTTATTAAAAATCTATGAACTAAGAAGAATGATCACTGTCCTAACAGTCTTGTCTTAATGCAAGGCTGACAAAATGTGATTTCTTCTAATCACACTTACAAAGCAAGCAACAAACACAAACTTGAAGTTTCTTGTGTTAGTTAGCAAGCTCCTCGCATACAATCTAAACTTGCCTTTACTGAAACCCTTATGAGATAGGAACTATCTGAAAAAAAATAATTTAAAATCATGGCACAGCACAGAAAGATTTCTGACATAGTAAAATTCAAAGCTGTAACATTTGTTTCAATGAGCAGTACTGAGGAAGTGACTGATGCTACTATATTCCCATCAGGTTTCACACGGGTACTGTCATAAATTAAAATCCTGTTGTAGGTAGAGGAAGTATTCAAATACCTCTTGGAGCTTCTTTTCAATCTCTTTGAAAACCAGATGTGACTTAAATCCATCAACAGCTGCACTGAGAGGCACAGCCGCAATACGGCCGGTGCTGAAATGAAAAACCCATTCATTTACATACCTTTAATCACATTTACATAATCTTCAAATTATCATGAACAGGCCTACCACCAGCGAGAACAGACACACTGAAACACTTCTGCAGTATAGAGCAACTATATGATATCAAAGTGAAGCCTAGTCTCTGCTGGGCTTGACAGCTTGAATTACAATCACTTCAAGTATCTAGACATTTTTGCATGTATGGACAGAACACTGATTTTATAATCAAAGTAATCTTGTTAAGATAAATCAGCAAACACTATTGCCACACCTTGCGTGAAGAGAGAGCAGCACATGCACCATCTCAGAGAACTACCTTTTTTTTTTTTTGGCAAAACAAATTCCCTTACAAAATGGCTCCAAAAGTTTAGTTGTTGCACTTCCAGAAGGGGTCCTAGTTTCTGCCATGTTGCTTAACAACAATTTCTAGTAAAAATAATTTCTAGCTTGTATTTACAGTAGAAGCTATGAAGGCTCACCAACCCACTACAACAAATATGTAGAAAAAAATACTCTCAAACAAGAAGTCTTTTTTTTTTTTTGAAAAGAGCAAGACTTAATGTTTCTAAACTTGCTTTGAGTATCTCCTTTGAAACAAAGGCTGACATTTGAAGTAATCAGTTAATTACAACTTTGTTTTGTTTTCCTAAGTGTATTTTAAAAATGAACTGGCTACATTAAAAGCCAATTATTTTGGGTTTTGCACATATGGAAAGAGCTTCATCCTTACAGATCATCATGCACTAATGTACTTTCCACTTTCCCACTGAGAGCTCTCCTTCTGGGTTGAATGTTATATCAGAGAGCTTCTGCCTCTTTGCAGGGTACTTCTTGTATCTTTTCAATAGGCTGTCATCAAACGTAATGCTGAGACTTCCTGCTCCAGCTCATATAAAACCATTCATTCATGGAATTGCAATACTGTTTGCCCTTTTCCCTCCCAATTCATGTGGGCCTTAACAGTCACAAGAGGTACTAATCTTTATTCCCAGTTCTCTGAAGTAGTCTTCCTGCATGGCCTGACAGCAGCATTCTGCGGAGGAACCCAGAGCCGAAGTAAATATAGAGATGTCCAAAGAAATGGCAATTCAATCAGCAGGAAAAACAAGTTTGTAATTATTACCATCTCTTGGCAGCAGTATTCAAAACTGTGGTCAGGTTTGATACTAATGAAGTAACAGAATCACTTAAGAATATGTTGCTAGAATTTATTTGTATGGTGCTAACACTACCCTATAGATGTTTACTAGGGTGGCAATAGTAGGGACTGTGTCAACTGAAGACGACACATCAATTTTGCTAATAAACCAAGGCTATACTAACAGGAGGTAAAACTGTAAGGTGTCAAAAAATAGCAGAACTGTTTTAAAGACCAGTCCAACATGGATCAAGTCCTGCTGTCATTTACCTTGATCTACATTCTTGGCAGCTATTACTAAAGCCACCAATTACAGGTTAGATCTGAATCCAATGATTAAGTCTACATGCACTGCTGTAGGAAAAATGGTATGAAGTGTCTTCATAAATATGAAATGCCACCACCTTTCCCTTTATTACACAATACACAACATCATTCAATTAAATAAGTGGTGTCTGAACAGATTAGCTGCACTGTTTCATTTCAAAGTCTGATATACGTTAGTGCAATTCCTTGTATCGGCTATCTCCCACACACAAAGCGTTTGGGAGAACTAAACGTTTTTAAGCTTCTCTAGTATCTAGCATTGCTAAGATTTCTCTGCTTTGCGATGTGCCTAAGAAAGAATTAAACAAATTCTCAATACCAATGAAGGTGAAGTGAATTATAGGAAATTTGACTTAATTTCTTCAGGAGAAACATTATCTATACATGCAAAGCTTTTCCTAACAGGAAAAATTACAGTATTTTTAAAGACAAAAGCTCAAAGGAATGGAAAATAGTATATTCCCTACAACAGTCTTCCCCTCATTTAAAACTGAGTACCAACACCCACTGCCAAGTTTTGTGAGCGTGTCTGAAGAGAATCCATGGGAAGACATGTTTTTTTCCTGTATCACACCTATTTTCTCATATGGTCTAACCTCTTACAGATTACAGAAGCGGTAAGATTATCACTTCTGACACTGTACTACAAAAAAACTACTCCTGCAGCCCTTCAAAGTTCAATTGCTTCTCTCATTACCTCTTCCACGGATTACACTGTCACCTGAATTGTACACGTCTAGCAAAAACAGACATTAAAAATATGAGTTGGGAAGGGAATATTTCTTTCTGGAAGTCCACCACATGATAAATTTTACTGTTTGTAGATTTTTAGAGCAAATATAAGTATGATATACTTATAGATAAGTATAATAATAAGTATATATAATACTTGATGCCAAGTATCAATCTTTAAAACCAAAGCCATAGTACCCACAAAAAGTAGCTCAATCTTTCTAAGTGAGGTTGAAAGTGAAAACGTAGAGGGAACTCTGTATTAAAAAAGTCTCTCCTAAAATTCTGGTATATTTACACATTTTAAGTATTTTCTCTCAATTCCCGGCCATCCTAGGATAGAACTACAGCAGATTTCAAGACAGCTTCACAGCAGGGTTCTCCTCTCACTCTGAGGTATGCTACAATTGCAAGGGCAAATTCTTTACCCAGGACTGGACAAGTAACATGCCTGTATTCTAACAAGTACTTAGAATACCACATGTAACACATACAGCTGAAAGGAATTCTTCACGAAACCAAACTAGTAACAATTTTAGCAGTGAAAGCAGCAAGTATCTCTATTCTCATGTATGTCTTGCTGTTTTTGGCAAGTCCCTAGTTTCAGTTAATTCAATGTGGCCTGTTTTGCTCTTGGAAGGATTTTTTGTTTTGTTGGCTTTTTACCTCTAAACATGAGACCTTTCCTTAGAGGAAATCATGTGAGCCATTTTTATGGGCCAGTTTGTTCTTTTCAGTAACTTATAACTCACAGTGCATATTGTCTATCAGGAGTAAGATGTTGTGTAAGTTATGATCTATATATACACCTGCAGTGCTGTAGGTACACAACAGTTCCAACTGTTGAGGAAGTTTTAGTTTACAGTGCAATTTATCTTTGGCACAGAAACAAACAGTAATTCTAGAAAAAATAAATTTTGGTATTGAAACACAAAGATATGGGAGCACAGTCAATACAAAGTGAGCTTAGATTACACCACTACTGAAACCATACTTAAAGTTTCCAACGACAGCATAACCAATACCTGTACACGAATACTGAACGAGCATTTTCATTCAGCAGTGCACTTTCTTGTGCTCTACAGTGATACAGACTGAAAAAGTGACTATTTTGTAAGGTCTTTCAGTACACACGGTGCTTTTTTTTTCCTCCTCAAGAAGTCAGCTACACGCACAGGGCAGACCCTCAACTGCCCCACAGCTGCTTCTCCCAGAGCGTTACGCAGTGGAATCGGACCATCTCGTCTCGACTGAGCGCTGTGGGCAGCCACAGCCTCGCGGGGCTCTCACCTGCCGGCTCCGGGGAAGCCCATGCCGTAGAGTGTCACCACCACGGCCCCGCCGAGGCCCAGGTTATGCTGCAGCGCGACCTTTGCCCCGGGGACCTGCCTCCTCCCGGCCAGACCGCGCAGCTGCCAGCAGAGTTCGGCGCACTGCGCCAGGCCTGAAAAATCGAGCACAGAGCGCATGGGCCCGGGCCAGCCCGGCGTGGGGAGGGGGCAACAAGGAACCGCCCCACGTGCCTCCACTGACCGGATCCCCCGCGCCCTGCCCTCCTGGAACATGACACGGGTTAACAGAAGGGGATTTAAAATTAAATGCGCAAGCTTTGCTCTCCGCGCCAGCTGTAAAGACGGCCGGTTTAGCGCAGGTCCAGAAAAGACACTGTGGGGAAGTCACAGAAAAACTGGTCATGACAGAAGCGATCCACGCTCTTGAGTACGTGCAACTTTGAAACTCAAAGGTACCCGTTTTTCACATTTCTACAAGAACTGCATAGAGAGAAGCTAGACAAAGCTATTGCCTAAGAGGTCACGTGGTGGGACATACAGTGTGAGCTATCCTAAAAAAACTCCAAAGGCCCTTATCAAACAGACAACTCAGGATCGACTTTTGAACCTCCAAGACACAAATACATGACAAGCATAAGCATATTAAAGTAGTTTTATGTGCTACGGCATCTTTATAGCAATGCTGTAATAGCTACTGAAGACACCTCAGAAGCATTAGTATAGCTCACCTCTCCACATCGACACTTACCTCAGAGTGGAAACCTGAATTCAACATTAGTTTGCTAAATCTAACAAACACAGAAATACAACCAAAGATCTTCTGGAAAACCGTTTTTTTTCTTCTTTGCAATACAAATGCCTACTATTAAAAATGCTCATAAGAAGTATGTATTATACTACAAGAGAAGAAAAAGCCCTAGAATACACAACTGAATTGTAATTAAAATTAGTGCTGGGCGTAGCTGGTTAAATGAAGTAAGGAATATGTTACAAGCATATTCCATAAACTTCCTTTCCTAATAAGATATTAAGTGAATATATGCAATAGGATTTGAGAAAGTTAATTCTTGACAGCTCAGATACCTAGAAATAACTTTTCTTGGGAAGCCCAAAATGAAGGTGAATCCCTTTTCATTATTGCCCTGATTTTCAGATTACATTTACCCTCAGTCTCCCCCTACTATTCCATCAGCTATTTCTGCAATTATGATCCAGTTCCACGGCACGCACATTTCTTCCTCCCTCCATCACCCACAGACCTCCACCCCTTCTTCTCCCTTCCCCTAGACAACTCTGTAGGCCCTTGGGCAAGGTCGAGGAGGAATCTGTATTTTATGCACCGAATTTTACGCATTGCCAAGTGAAACATTACCAAGAGGATGAGTAAGAAGTTTTATAATTCTGGTCATAGATGAGAATTAACAGATTTCATTTACACTCCCTCAGCCTCAAGGACAGAATGTGTACCATGGTACATCCTGCCCTAGAATGGTTTAGAAACTTAAGATGACTGATATGACCCCTGATTAGCATATAGGAAGCCTCAAGACTGTTTTATAGTGAAATTAAGCTGACAGTTTGTAGACATGTAATTTTGTGCATTTTAATTACTCTTCCCCCCCATCCTTTGGCAATAGAGAGTCATGAATACCAGTAATCACCTCTACATTTATCACTGCACAACTGACAAAAATTTAACACATACCAAGCAATGTAATACTCTCATCCTGTTACAGATACCCGCAGTCTTATTTACCTGGAATGTTTTTCTTTCAAAGTTTCCTAATACTTTCCCCCCTACACTAACTGCAGGTTATCTAGCTGTTACAGCTGTTTAGATTAAGGTTTGTTGTTTTACAACATTTCCTCTTCTCCAGTTTTCTGACAACTTCTCATTTACAAATAAGGAAGGTGAATTATCATCACAAATCCAAACACATTTTATCCAAAAGCCATCTCATTTGGAAACATGTGTAGCAGTTTAAAGAAAACAAAAAGCAAAACAAAAAAAAGTAAAACCTATGTTGCTGGGAAATGGTGACTAACTGAGCTTCTGTTGTAAACATCAGATAAATATTTTGACATCCAAGGCTCAACAGAAATAGCTTTTATTACAGCTAACAAGTGTACAGTCTATTCAGATGCAGTAAAAACCTCCAAAATCTGAATTTTAAAGCATGACAACATACAAAAATAGTTATTCAAACTATGTTCATCAGAAGTTGCGCTATTAAGCATTATTCAGAAAAGACGTTAAGCTGTTTTCCAGGTTGCTTTAACAACAAAAGAAAAAGTAGCACCATAACATTAAATAAGTGCTAATGATCAAATTCACACTCCAACTCTCTTGGTTTGAGCAATGTTGCACAGTCAACCTGCCCTAATGCTTGCCATTAGTTGGAAATGAGAATCAACTCCAGAGCTTCCTTCTAGTCTTAGGAAGCCCTCATTGTTTCATACAGACAAATACACGTGGGAAGCATCTGCCTGCTCAAGCGCCGTATCTCGTATCTAACTGGCATGACTAAATGAAATAGTTGTTTGCATACCTGTAGCACCAAGTGGATGTCCCTTTGAAATCAAGCCACCACTAGGATTAATAACCCATTTTCCTCCATAAGTATTGTCTCCTCTGTCAATCAGGTCACATGCTCTTCCTATAAAACAGGAAGTTTCAATTCTATTGTCACTTACCAAAGATGCTGCATGTCAGTCAAAACCTAGGAAACAGTACACCACAGATTCTACAAAGAGCAAATTGAAATTAGCCAAACTACATAAACAAGATTTGCTTATACTACTGAAGAAAGCAGAACATGGAAAAGTAGTAAAAAGGCTATTGTTTGATACAAAAACTTTTTAAGATTTGCTGTTTTGTTTATATAAACTGTTAGGATATAACCAATACAATGAAGCTGTTCATTATTTTATCAATGAAACTGCATTATGTTTTTTGTAAAAGAGGGGTTAGTACTAATTTGTGACCCCCAGAACATGAGGGTCCTGGTGAACACCAAGTTGAACATAAGCCCTTGCCACAAAGGCGGCTACAAGTACTCTGGGCTGCATTAAGACATTAAGATAGTAAATAAAACCACTCGTAAGACTAATGCTTAAAATTGCTTAACTTTCCAGGCTATAGTTCCCATGCCTTCAGCAGACAGTTCTCCCCTTTAACCAGTCCCTGACTCCTTTATTCTTGTACCAGCTTCCTCAGCCTACATCACTAAGGTCAAAGGCTAAAAAAAATCTGCCACATTTCCTGTATTTATAACTTAACTTCTGCCATTAATTGAGAATAGCAGTTTCGTCTTGCACATCTAAATCCACAATGTGGTTTATGCCATTTCACTAATCTCTATGTCTAATTAATCTAATAAGATTAATCCAACATAAGTTTCACATACTATTAAGGTCAGACTGACTGAAAGGTGGTGAGAATTGTACTATTATATTACCATACATGAGACTTATTGGTCAAATAGACAAGTACCATCAGGATTCTTCTGTATCTTTGAATAAAGTAATGAAGCTTAAAAGCTTAATGTACCTAATTAAATCATGTCAAACATTTAACATTTTTACTGCAGATACCATAAAAACACAGAAAAGACAGTAAAAAGCAAGCAAAGGCAAATATTTGAAGACCTACACACACATAAAAAGTCTTCCTGAAGATCTATAAACTTCTCTGTTTCAGTGAGAAAGCTTAGAATTAATACAATACACCATCTAGTGATAGAGTATGATATTTCCTCAAAATTAGTTAAAAACAAACTAGAGAAAGATTACATCAGATTATTATTTATGCAAAGAAAATACATTTAGAGTTTAAATATATCAAATACTGAAGTAGCATTTTAATGCATTGTTTATTTGAAATCAAATAAAAAACCTCTTAAGTTGAAAATTTTAATGGTTTGACTTACATTCATAGAACTAAACTCCACTGCCATTTAACCTGTTGTAAATCCACTCACTTCAATGAAATTAAACTAATCTGGACAGATTGTGCAACTGTTACACAGTTGACTTTAGAGGCATGTTCACAACTTGCCAACAACTCTGTATTTTCAAAGGCAAAGATGTTTCAAGATTTTTAAAAAAAGTTGTATCAAAGATAAGTAACTTGGTAAGGCGCTCTATAGGTAATTCTTGGATCACAAGAGTCCTTGATCTCCTTGCTTTGCTTGCTTAAAAGAGCCACCCTGCACAAGCTAGCCGTATAATTTCCTGTAGTTGTCCAACACTTTAATTTGCCTTGCATATTTCTTCAGAAAACACATTACCATGCTCATTTGCTAAACTAGTTCTACAGTTTGCAGGTTTTCCTTGTGTTACTACAGTGGTAACTTGCTTTTCCCTCTTATGAGGTTAGCTAGTAAGACTTTCAAATATAGAAGATCTGTCCAGTAGACAACTCAAAGTTCTAATTATATGAACAGATTAAAGGTATTTTTAATGCTTTCCATTTTAATTAAAAGATTATCTCCATTTATGCTATTACCTTCTGGACAGAGACCGAGAGCTTCATAGGTAATGAACTCATTAACTGAGAAACAGTCATGAAGTTCGATTACATCAACATCTGTAGGCTTCAGGCCTGCTTTTTCAAAACACTTTTCTGCAGCTTTTTTAGTCATATCATAGCCAACCTGCAACAATAACAAATTGTACGTTAAAATATAATTAAGGAAACATAGCTAGGAACTTCATTTCTACACTTAATTTTAAACTTACTTCTATATATGTGAAAGTAACCTGTAGGAGGTAGCACTCTAATTTATTTTAATACATCACATATTACAGCATTTAATATTCATACAGTATGAATAGTATAGAAAGAAATAATACATTCTAAGTCTCATTGTTGGTATGTGGAAACTTTTCTGGAGAATATCCTCTATTTTCTCAATGTTGCTCACAAGCCAAATCGCTCTATTTTATGACTCAGACTAACAACCTTGAAACAGATCTTCAAACTGTCTTGCTACCTTTTTCTATCAGCCATCCGACCAGAATTGTATCTGAAACCAAAACAGAACATGACTAGAGTAAAAACTATTGGATATTCTAATGGTTTGACTTACATCCAATTATTTTAGTCAATTTGCAGTGGGATCCGAATTTTGCAGTTCAGGTCTTCCCCTTCATTCTACTTACACAAGTAATCATGACTATACCCGACAGGTTATTTCAGCTTCAGTTATTACACAGACATAAATAAAACGGTTTTAAGTTTCATTACTCTTATAAACAGAAAAATTAAATAAATGTGTTTCTTGCTGTTCAAATTGTTCAAAAAGTAGCTTTAAATAATTTATTAAAAACTAGGTTTTTGATAGCCTGTTTATAAATTCCTTACTGTTACTCCACAGCCATACTCTTTTCTTATTCCACCTGCCCAAATTAAATTACTTTTATGTTCACCACAAAGTATAATTGTTTGCTTACTGACATAAAAATGCTTACAGTATCATTAGGACTTGCAGGTACTGAAAAAAAAAAAACCCACCTAAGGAGTACCAGGGAATGCAGAATTGTAAACCTACCATTTTCATGCAACTGTTTTCTTCAAATGTGCTTGGATAATCAGTGGCCATCACCTGGGCTAGAATTTCTACAGCTTTTGGCTGCAACTTACACCTTTTTACAAACTCCTCACTAGCCAAAATTGCAGCTGCGGCACCATTTGATGTCGGACTGATTGAAAGAAAAATAATGATGTCATCATTCTAAATTAGTAATGTCAATCTTTCATGGAACTATCTTTTAGTACAAACCAAAAATCAAAAAGGACAAATGAAAAGCCACTTTCTTTGGCTGATGCCACTGAAATGATAAATTCCATCAGCGTTTGCTGGACACTTTCAGTAATATTTGTAACAGACATTTGAAATGCATAACATCAAGATAGAAATGCAGCATTAAGGTTTTTCAATTTAGAAAAAAATCAAAGCTTCTGCTTGGCTATAAACATTGTTAACAACAAGTCTTTCAGGAGTGTATAGGAAAGGCCGAAGACAACGCTTAACAGCAACGGATGCACATTGGTAAAAGATGCAGAATGACATGAGAGCCCCAAAGTACAAAACGTATTTCAGCTTACTGTATTATACTGTGAACAAGTATCTACATAGTGTTTGGTCAAGACAGAGATTCCACATTTGTTTCATTGATATGAAGTTTTACTTAAAATAATCTGTAAATTTTAATTTACACGCGAACAGACTTTTATTTAAATACATGTCCTACCATATTTGTCTTAACATCAAGATTTATTTCACAATGCTAAGTCTTCTCCTTACCAACACTGTAAGACAGTCAAGAAATCAAAAATTTTGCGAGAATGCAGAACTTCATCTAATGTGTACTCCTTTTGAAACTGGGAATACCTAAGAAAAACATACAGATGCCATCTTAGTTTTAGCACAGTCCTTAGCAGTAGCCATACTAATATCAAACTATTAGCAATTTTTACAAAGTATAAGGCACAGGATATAGAATTTATGCTGGGTATAATTCTCATTGCATAATAAAGAATATACTCTGTAAAGTATTTCTAAAAATAATAGTTTTGCATTAATCTTTTAACAGCAACGTATGTTTAATATAGAGGTAGAGTACATTACTCACGGGTTGTTAGTTGAATGGCTATGATTCTTCCATGCAATTTTTGCAAAATATTCTGGATTTGTCCCTGGAAGGGGAAATAATGTTGTGTTGAAATACTTTGTTTACCCAAACAGTACTACCTAGCATTTTAAATACCATGTCATGAGAATTTGACCTTTACAAGCATCTTTACAAGAGACTCATTGTTACCAAGGCTTTCCTTAGAACTCAACTTAGGTCTAAGAATTAGATAAAGACTACTAAACACGGCTGAGTTTTAGCTAACAGAACATCCTACTTGGATATTTTACATCAACACAATAGTACAGAAAATAAGTGCATTTTATTTGAGGTATTATTAAATTACTGAAACTTGAATGCTTATTTTCCTATCAGTGCACAACAGCTGCAGTGAAATATTGGAGTCTAAGTCTAAAATTTTTCCATATACTAGTCTAAAACTACGTGCAAATAAAAGATACTCAGCAGGCCAGCCAGTTGCCTTGGAGCCAACTCCCTTGTCTGGTGAGGGGGTAAGAACAGCAGTGGCAGCAGTCTAGTACTATATATCGAATCAAATACCTGAAAGCTTTTATCAAACACTTCAGTCCCAAGCATATCTACCCATCCTAAGACACAAGGAAAAAATGCAGGAAGTTATGCAACCTTATGGCCCAGACCTTACAGAAGCACAAACCATACCAGTAGCATGATTACCAGACACCCTGTATCACAGCCTTAATTTTGTCTCCTGATGGTTTTGTTTGCCTACACATCAACAACTTTTCTGAAGATAACTCTTTATCCAAATGTATTCCTGTATGTGTTAGCTGCAGATGTTGCAGTTGTAGTACTTGGGTAAAAGAAAGGACACTAAATGCTATAATGTTTTAAAAATTAAATCCTAATATATATATAGGTTTTTTAATCACTTCATTAAAAGAGGACAATGAAAAAAATGTATTTTAGCATACCATATTTCTCCATATGTTCTTTGCCAGCATTTGCAAACATCTGAGGTGCTACTGGAGAATTTGCTAAGCCGTATTTATTTATCATAATTTCCAAATGTTTGTCAATTGGGTTAGTTCTGTCTGAAAACTAAAAAAGAGAGAAATAGTTATAAAGCAAGTCATAATTTCCTTTTCTTTACACATCACCATGAAAGTGGCATGGATTTCAAGCAAAATAGAGGTTTTCCAGATATTTTAAGAATTCCACTGGACAGTATGTTGCACTTCAGTAACATGTTTTGAAGCATTCATAATTTCCCAACTATAAGAAAGAGTAAATAAGCAGCAAAGGCTTAATATTATAATCCTTGCACTGATTCATGGCAAGGAACACCCCTATGTGATTTCTATCACAGGCACTATTTTTAGCAGATGACTCCAGGTATTTTCCACCTCAGCTTAAAATCCTATAGTTAACATAGTTCCAAGTTATAAAATTAATATTGTATTAGTATTTTCAATGAAGCGTAGACAAAACATTATAAAGCATGTTAAAGAGAACTCTTACTCATTTCAACGAGTTGTTAAATTTAACATTTCTCAAACTTCTGCATATATTATCAAATTTGGCAGTTTTGTAGTTAAACAACATATGGGCTCTAATATTGATTGCCATAAGGTGAAATAGAAACAAAAACTCCACACTTCTCCAGTAAAAATAAAGAAGAGACAAGAAAGAATGGTTTACAGAAGCCCTTAGTTTTTGGGAAAAGTGTGTAACTGGTCAACTGAGTGAGCATGAAGCCAAAAGCTAGAAGACCCAGAATCTTTCTTCAATTTGCTGTGTCATTTTGAGAAAGACACTTCAATTGCTCAATGCTTCAGTATCTGGTATTTTCATTTTTCCCTATTAACCCTGCTTTTAACGTATTCTTGGCCAAATAGTAAAAGCATGAATAGGTATGTATTATAACATCAATGCTAAAACATTCCATGCAAAATTTGTATATCATATCCACAGTCACAATCATAAAACTCATTAAAAGTTTCCATGGATCAAAATAATGGTTTATTTTGCAATCATCTACAGCAACATCTTAAAGGAACTGGTATTTATGAGAACATGTCTGAGAGAATGAGGAGGTGTATTTCATCTACAAATACAAGGAAACGTATAAAGTGTTCCAGACACTTACACCTGAAGCAAGGGATCCTTTTGCCATCCTCTCAAAGCCAAGTGCCAAAACACAATCTGCCAAACCTTAAAATAAAATTTGTGGCTATTTAAAACACAATGTAAATATAAATGACATTGTATATTAACAACAATTCCATTACAAGAAATAGACATAAACACCTACCAGCTGCTCTTCCTCCTTGCCTCATTTTTGACAGAGAGTCAAACTGGGATGAGAATGATACTGATACAAACATACTGATACTGAAGAATGAACCCCTGTTCACTACAGGGTTGGGTTTATTTTTAAATTGTTTGACAGCAATTATCTTAGATGACTAAGCACTTATGTCTCTACTACAAATACTAGAATAATCATACAGAATGTTACTATAGTTTTCTTTACAAAAACATCAGCATTTAAGTGCAAGAAAGTATTAAAGTCCACAAAGGAACCACAGAAACAAAAGGAAGCACTCATCTCTCAGTTCAAAGTATAGTCTGTCACAAGGCAGACTTCTGCTCCCTTCCAGAAATGCATTATTCAAACACTTGTGTTAACTTCAAGTTAAAAAAAAAGAAAAGAAAAAAAAAAGCTAAGCTCTTTAGCAGATTCTTCTCTCCTTTTCATCCTGCAGAGTCTAGTGTCTTGCAGTACTGTAATGCAACTTGTTCTGCACTACTCCGAACAATTCTTCCAGAAAAAAACTTAACTGGCTTATTACTTACTAGGTTCATACAGCTTATAATACAGGAAAGCACATTTATATCTATATATACCATCTTACTGCATCACAGGCATAGTCTCTTAGGTATAGACTCACACATAATGCTCTAGTTCGTAGTCATAGTCTCTCTTAAGTGCTTTGTCTTTTATTTGTCTATACAACTGACCAACCTTTACAGCTGAGCGAGGCAGAAAACACAATTTTGCCTATGAGGATAGGACATTTACAACTTGGAGTACTCATACATTCACTAGTTCTTTTCTTCATTCAAGTTATTTCTACAGAAATAGAGAATATGTATTACCCAGCCCCAGAGCAGAAACAACTTACCTCCTTGTACTAGCTGCCTGGCCACGAACAAAGCAGTTGATCCAGTAGCACAGTTGTTGTTAACATTAATGATAGGAATGCCAGTTAAACCCAAACCATGATAAATAGCCCGTTGTCCACAGGTTGAGTCACCTTTATAGAGAGACACAACATTAAAATAAGGTACATACTCAAACCTGACTAGCAAAAAGAAATCCCATCATGTGGATTGGCATGTGCAATGCTATAGACTGTGAACTTGAACTTCTGAACTGTCATCTTGAGTATGTCTCTCAAGTATCCACCGTACAAGAACCTGAGAAAGAAGATTAAAATCATCAGATTTTGAAAAACAGAAGTTTATTCTGCTTCTGTGATAACAGGCCGTGAAGGTAACTGCACTGGACAGAAATGTCTTACAGGTGTGGCTTGGAAACTGGCTACAGATACTACACCTGACAGACCCTACTTCAGTTGCCATAATACAGTCATTAATAGGCAAACAGGAAGAAAGTAAATAGAAAACTCTCTTTGGAATGGAAATAGATTTCCCTATGATAGAAATCTGATTTTGACTGTTTTGTGAAATACATCAGACATCTGTGGAGTGACAGGAAAAGGTTCAAACCAGTCATTTAACACCATCACCTCTCACTACAATAAGCAGCAACTGCAAGTTAAAAGCATCTGCTGAGAATGTCTGCTAAAATCTGTTAGAGGCTTGTGCTGGTTTTAGCTGGGCTAGAGTCAATTTTCTTCATAACAGCTATGTGTGTTTTGGATTTGTGCTGGAAACAGTGTTGATAGCACAGGGATGTTTCAGTTACTGCTGAACAGTGCTTACAGAGAGTCAAGGCCTTTTCTACTTCTCACCCCACCCCACCAGCGAGGAGGCTGAAGGTGCACAAGAAGTTGGGAGGGGACACGGCCGGGACAGCTGACCCCAACTGACCAAAGGGATATTCCAGGCCATATGACATCATGCTCAGCACAGAAAGCTGGGGGAAGAAGAAGGAAGGGGAGGACATTCAGAGCGATGGCGTTTGTCTTCCCAAGTAACAGGTACGTGTGATGGAGCCCTGCTCTCCTGGAGATGGCTGAACACCCGCCTGCCGATGGGAAGTGGTAAGTGAATTCCTTGTTTTGCTCTGCTTGCACGCATGGCTTTTGCTTTACTCATTAAACTGTCTTTATCTCAACCCACGAGTGGTCTCACTTTTACCCTTCCAATTCTCTCACCCATCCCACTGATGGGGAGTGTGTGAGCAGCTGTGTGGCACTTAATTGCTGGCTGGGGTTAAACCACAAGGGTTCTGCTGGTAATGAAGGCAGGGCAGCACTGTGATGTTATGTGAACAACTCAGTTTTGTCTACATCAGCTGTGAAGCATTAATCCAGAGCCATACTAATGCATATGCTCTCAATAATCTTATAAAGTACATAAGCCATGGTTATGTTTTACATATGCCCATAGGATTAAAATAGTTACGAATCTCTCACAGATTAGATCTCATCTATCACAGAGTTGAGTTCAAGCAGGTATCTCTTCTGTGCTCTTGGGCTGAAAGTGCAAGGACGCAGTAGATGCTTGATCCCTGTAATACCCCTAGCAAGTGTCTTCAACTCAAGAGCATTGCATAAACAAGCATATCCATTCTAGTGTACACAGAGCATCATGCAAAGAATAAAAGAATTTCAACTCTATTTCCATAAACATTTTAATACATAAGTCTTGCACCACTTGCATAAATATACCACACAATCTTGCTGAAAGAGCTACTTGTATAAAGCTCATTTGCAAGACACAATTTTATGGAAGTCTTTCCATACCTGTAACTAGAACTGTGCACTCCACAAATAAACAGACATAGATCTGTGATACCTAAAAATAATAATTTTTAAAATTTTTAAATTTTGAGACAGTTCTACAAACTGACACGATTAAATACTATAACCTGAAATTGGCGGGATGCCCCACATTTTATCCACACACATCTGCAAACGTCACAGACGTCACATCCCAATCAAATGGCATTACTTACCATAAACATAACCCACACATGCCTGCTCTACCGCTGAATAAGGAATCCCAGCATCAGCTAAAGCCTTCTGGCCTAAAAAAAAACAGTTGAAAAGTTGAAAAAAGTTTAAAAGGTGTAAAAGGTTAAAAAAAAAGCAGCTCTCTCATAACAAGCAAACCTAGCTTACTATATGTGATTCATGCATTCACAAACAAGAAGGAGAGAGCGCTATAAAAATTCTTTAATATATGATGCCAACTTAATATAGTCCTGCATCTTAATTCTCGTAAGGACAATTTTGCAGTATTTTGAGTTCTGAACAAGCTCCTTTATCTGAAAATTTCATGCAATCAATTCTGTTTTCATGCATAAAGGTTGTTTGTCCCAATGAAAGTATGTTTGAATAATATAGGTACGTATGAAATTATTTAAGCGTCCAATTCAATTTTAAGCTATCCTTTTGCCTTCAGTACTGGAAGGCAGTGAGTTGAACAGTTATGATTTTGTGAAAGTGTTCTCGTTTATCAATTTTAGATTAGCTTTTTATATGTATGTATTTACTGAACAATAGCTGTCTCTTCATATGTATAACAAAAAGATTAACTGTAAGACTTAAAATAAGTGTCAGCAATCAAACAAAATGCTTGCTTTATTATTAAATTACCTGCCTCCTTAGCCATGTCAGGATAATCAATGCTCTTCTCATTAGGCTTTGCAAACTGACAAGAAAAAAAAGAGGAGGAAAAAAAACCCAAACAAATCACAGTGAGGTTTAACACATCTTTTGCTCAAACTGATACCTTTAGAGGTTTTATATTTAACTTAGAAATCTGTTTGTGAACAATCAGTTTTACATAATGCAAACAATTTAATTTAATTGACCCAAAAGTACATGCACAAAATCTGCACAATTCCCAAGTTCTACTGCCAGATAGCCAAAACCAGAAAATAGTGTAATTTTGTGGAAGCTGATGATCATTTTTGCTCAGTCTTAAAGACACGACTTGTACAGAGACAGACGATAAACCTGTCCAAAGCCTGTGGGTGGGACAGAGAATAAAGTGTCATCTTCACCAATTCATTATAATAGATGATATAATCTTCACTAAGGCTTTGATAAATACTTCCCTTCCACTTTATTTTGTAATACTCCTACTTGTAACAAGAAAATGCTTGTTCTTTGTACAGAACTTAATTCTACATAAGCCTCCCTTTCCCAAGCCTTATTCCACTTTGTTACAAATCATATAATACATATGATATGTTAAACCACTGGAGTAGAGGTGGTATTTCTGTTTTCTTTGTATTATGACTCCTTCAAGTCCACCAACAAATACATGTTTTGCATTTTTACATCATTAACAAAAAGTGTCACTGATGAAAAAAAAATCCTCTATTTCTAGTTCTACAAATTATTTGACTTTAACTGTTAGTATATAAAAGTTAATTTGCTACCTCCTTATGCTTACCTCCCCAACTCCAGCCTTTTGCACACTTAGCTGTACTTTCTGTAGTGCCTCCTTTCCTTAATTTAGACAGAAAACCTTCATACTGAAGGTCATAAGAAAAATCAGTCAGTGAATTGACCATTGTGAGAGTCTGTACACATGATTGACATTACTTGGGCTAACAAAGAGTGAAAGAGAGTATTGACAATCTCTCAAATCACACTAAACTGGTAACTGAGATTGATCCACTTTTGAAAATGAAAGGCATGGTCTGTGGGACTGACAATTATACATACAGGAAACACAGATTGTTGTTTTGAGAAAGTGTACCAATTTTTAGCAGACATTACATCAAGATTAAAAAAGATAAAGGATACAATCCTATAACACTTGATAATAAAATGCTTAACATGTAATATGGTGTCTGACAAGTTTTAGTACTACTGTTCAAGCACATCACAACTGAGTTTTATGTGAGGTCCAGTAACTTCCAAAAACTACATCCTGTGATCCAGTCCAATGACCACAATTAACAGAATGAAGTCTTTTACCTTTTATTTCCTCCCATATCACATCACATGCAGCAACAACAGGTTATTTAAAAGGGGGGGTGGGTGGTGTCTGACTACTCTGGCAAATGTCAAAGTCGTCATCAAAGTTTCATCCACCGACATAAAAAGGGTTCCTTTAGCTTTTGCTGCTTTGCAAATGTGCCACACTGTGTGAACTCTGTGTCGGCAACGGCACGGCCAGGTACAGAGACGCATCAGGACGGCAGCTACAGGGGATCCGCCCCGCTGGCGCCCGTTCCCCAAGTTCCCATCGGCCCCCCGGCCCCCCAAAGAGAGGGGACGAGCCCTTGACCAGAGGTCGCAGTGCCACGGGGACACACTCTGGCCATTGTTAAGTCTGTTACATCGATCAGTTCAACGGAGCTTCGAAACGTTTAACTTGGCCGGTGGAGCCGTCCTGCCGAATACCAACCAAAGGTGAACTTTGCGCTTCCACCGCGGCCTGAGCGGCCGGCCCAGGCTGGCACCACAAGCCTCTCCTCCCTGCAAATGAGCTCCTGACACAGCAACCGTATTTTGTGAGGGGCCTTACGCCCTCCTGGGGAGGAAGCGCACGTCTCCCACAGCGGCGCTGCCGCCGCCTCGCGTCCCCCTCAGCCGCCGGCGGGGGAGGCGCCCACAAGGGCCGGCCGGAGGGGAGACGCCCCAGGAGCGCCGCCGAGGCAAGACCCGCTCGGGCCGACTCCCCCACCACCACGGGCGCCAAGTGTCGCTTTGCCCTCCCGCACGGCCTCGGCGCGCGGGCGGTGCCGGGGAGAGCGCAGGCCAGTGGCGCGGAGCTGGGCCGGCGCGGCGGACAGCCCCGTACCTTGGTCATACCAACGCCCACCACGAACACCCGGCGCTGCATGACGGCGGTGGTAGGCGCGTGCGCACCCCTTCCTCCTGCTTCACTCCGGCCGAGGCGCCGCCGAGACCCTTCGCGCGGGCAGCGGCGCGCGACAGCTGAGCGAAGGGGCGGGGCGAGCGCCCGGAAGGTGGAGACCGCCGCTCCCCTTGCCACCCTCTCCTGCTTAAAGGCGCAGCACCGCCCTGCCCGCCCCCAGAGGCACGGCCCCCGCTGCCAGTAGCAGGCGGCAGCGGAGCCCGGGGAGCGGCGACATGATGCGGCTGGGGCGGGCGGGGCGCGAGCTGCTGCGCTGGGGTCGCGGCGGGCCCCCCGCGTCCGCCCCGCGGCGGGGCGCGGAGGTGCTGGTGGGCGCGGTCGGCGGGGAGAGCAGCGGTGAGTGCGGCGCCCGCTGCCCGCGGGGCGCGGGGGCCGCCGGGGGCCGGGGTTAGGCCCCGGTGCTCATTTGACGCCGGTGCCGAGGGGGTCCATGGAGCCGATCGGGTGTCGCAGCCAGGCCTTGCTGTCCCTCAGCCCGGCTCTGGGAACACTCGAGCTGTCCCCGCCGCGCTGCCGGACATCTCATACGGGGCCCCGCGGCGCAGGGGTCCCGGGGCGGCCGAACTGTCCCTTGCTGCGGCGCTCTCCGTAGCGCGAAAGGTGACCGACTGCCTTGCGGAGTCCGTAGCAGGCAGGTTGCTTGTAATATCTTTGCTTTAAGTTTTGCCTTGATACTTTTTTCAAGAACACAGCTACCAAATAAATAGCTAGATGCATTTTTTTTTTTTAAGTTACGTATGCAGGAGATCTCAATACAGGAAGTTCTGGTTTGCATAGCTTGGGTATTTCTGATACCAGTAATGTACAGCACTAAAGGTAGGATAGGACCAGGGCATGTCTGTGCATATTTATGCACGAGAGTCACTAAGCGAGTTGAGTTTTGGTTCAGATTGTCAATCGAGTTACTTTCTGGGAAGGGCAACTATTGCCAGAGCTTGTGAAGCGTTCTTGGTAGTTTTGCTAGTTACATAAACACGAGTGTAGGTACCAGAATTGTGAATTTCCCTTGTTTGCTGGTGCCCGCTGTTACCTGTGTCTTTGCTCCTGTGTGACGTATCTCCTTTACTGTCTGGCCACTGGCATAGGCAGAGGAATAAAGACAGACAGATAGACACCTTCTAGCAGGGCAGAAGGACCAAGTATGACAGATGCAAGGCGCATCTGTGCGCCTACAGCAGCAGCATCATCTTAGAATGCTAAGGCCTGGGAAGCATGCAGAAGTCCAGCCAAGGAAACGGGAGATGTTTTTTCTTTCCAAAGCATACACAAATTATTGGATAATAATTTACAAAACACAAATGCAAGGGAGAAGTAGGTAGATGTTGTGGTCTTATTTTTCTGCTTGGGCTTAGGAATTTTGAGTGAAGTCCTTTTCACTGATGAGTTTATTAATTTCAAATTAAATGGAGCAGCAATTTCAAAACGGTTCTGGAATGTGAACCAAGAGTGACCAGTTTGTGCTGTTCTCATGCAAACAGCAATCCCAAGAGGATGGTTTTCTTCATTAAGGAATATACATGAACACAGTAAGACTGTACAGTAAAAACTTACTTAAGTAACATTCAAAACAGAAACCTAAGACGGATTATTTGGATTTTTTTTTCTATTCCTGCAAGTGCTTCTAAGATATATTTTTGGATGTCGTGTTCATTTTTTAAGTCTGCTTATTTGTATTATTCACAGTGCTACTGATTTTTACAGTTGTCCTGTATAGCTGGGTTTTGTAGACATGGTCTACCACCTCCACTTTTAAAATAACTGATTGTTTTAGAATATACTTTATATGCATTTTCAGGAAAGAGAAGATGCAGCATATGCAGATATTGTTCCCAGTTGAATTACTGTGTCAGAGAATTAAATGAAGTATAACTGAAATTGTCTCCTATTACTAAGGTATTGCTGAAATCCTAATGAACCGACCCCACGCAAGAAATTCATTGGGAAAAGTATTTGTAAATGAAGTGAGTATGGGCCTGGCCTGGAAATGTGTTTGGAATCATAATCAATAACTAAATGCAGTAAGAATAGTTGTGGGAAATCTGAAACAGAAACTTAACCTCTTGCTGAAGGTCAGTAGGAGACTGCACCGGGGCAAGGCAGGTTGGCCTGAAGAAAAAGAGATCATGATATGTCTATGCTGCTGTAACTTCAGATGCGGACTGGACACAGATAGCGGAGTTATTTAAGTTGGCTAACTTGGATGCAAGTTAATGTCCTCACTTGCGTAATTGCAACAAAAACATACTCATTGTCAGACCTTAGCAGATGATCTGTTCGAGGCTGACACAGTCTAGAGAAAATCTGGCTCATGTCTGCACAGGAAGGGGAGTTTAAGGTACAGCAAAGGTTCATCTCTGAATGGAAGAAAAAAAGATGGGGTAACATGTCATTCTGAGGCTGTCATGGAAGGATCCTGCTGGCTCCACATACATGATTTCTAGGAAATTCCTGGCACCTGCAGGGGGAAAAAAAAAAAAAAGAAACTTTTATCATAGATTAGGAGCTTGTTATAATTTAGGTATATACATCCATGTGCTTAAAGTTTTTCTCCTGTTTGTACTCCCTCATAGCTGTTCAGCGCTTTGGAACAACTCCGCTTTGATGAGAAGGTTCGTGTGGTGGTGTTCAAGAGCGAAGTGAAAGGTGTATTTTGTGCTGGTAAGTAACAAAAGCTCTGCAAACTATTGTTAAAAATTTGGTGCCTCTTTGGGCTGCGTGCTGATCAGATCGTGCAGAAAAGCAGTTGGAAATGCATGCTTTTGTGTAGCGAGTAACAAACACGTTCTCTTTCACCTATCTGCCTCTCAACTTCAGTGACAAAGACGTGTGATGGAATGAGCTGCACGGGCTCTGTGGTGCTACTATTTGTTTTCTGTTTATCACCACCTTCAAGCTCAGGTGCCTCCAGTATTACAGCCCTTGGTTTCCAGTTTTATGGATTATCGTCCTTACATAACAGCAATTGGTGCTCCTCTGTGAAATCTGTTCAAAGCGCACAGAGGAGCACCCTAGCCACTGCTCCAGCCCAAATGTCCACACTCCAAATTCCACTGACCTTACTTAGCCAAAACACAGTTTTTCAAGACTTTGGAAATGGTCTTCCCTCTGAGATGGACAAGAGGTAACACAGTTCAGATGTCTTTTCCCTGTTCCTGGATTCTAACCTTTTTCTTCTCTATTTAGGAGCAGACTTAAAGGAACGTGCAAACATGGATGATGCAGAAGTTGGACATTTTGTTAAAAGGCTGAGAAATCTCATGGACGAAATAGGTAAATGATTGCCTCAGTTGGGAAATTTGTCCTAGGCTGCCTGTACTGAGACATTTAGAAATGCTGCAGGAGGGGAAGGATGCTAGCCCCAGCAGGTTATCCATTTAGGAGTAGCTTCCCAAATGTCTCCAGCTTATGCCTAAAGCAAAGATCTAATTAGAATTAAATATGAACTATCCTGCTGCCACTCCAAGGACAAGGTGCATTTCAGTACTGCCTTTTCCAGGATGAAGAGCAGTACACACACAGGCATACAATAAGTACCTGTTGTAACAAAGCATTCTATACACAGTTCTGTGTCATCCTTGGGAGACAGTACTAGGCAAAATGAGCAATGTTAGCTGTCCCACTTCTAATACACGCTCGGAAGCGCTCATGATATGGTGATGACCTAGGAACATGGATTTTGATCTCTGAATGGGTTTGTTGAATGTCAGGGGTTTGTAGCTATAACTTCCCCCCCTTCCCCCCTTTTTATTTTCCCAGAAGGAATATGGGCTGCTGCAGCTGATTTTCTTCCCCTATTTTTGAATTGTTCTGCTCTCACCAGAAAGTGAAATCTGACTGGGGGGTTGTCCAGGTAGTTACAGCACACGTTTGAAGTCTGCTTACAGCTCCCTGAGTATTTAAAAAGGTATCTTATCAAGCAGCTAATCTCCAGGTACCAGTATGTACCAAGTTCAGGAGCCTTGGCTAACAAAAGCACCAGAAAACCTAATCCTTGTAACAATGACTAGAGATGGTGACTTTGTTTTGACTGTTTAACTGCAACAGCTGGATATTCACATCATAAATTGGCACAGAGACAATTCATCCTGTTTTGTGTTGCAGTACTTTGTATTTGCATGCTTCTTTGCATGTAAGGAGATGTTTTGCATTCTTCTTACAGAGGAGGGAAAAGTGCAAAGACACAGTTCCTACTATTTAGTGACAGTCAGAAAGTTTGTGGTAGAAGAAAATGAATTCTTGAACAATTTTGAATTGGAGAACTACTAAAAGCTTTAGAATTTAAGCATTTAAATTCTAGAAATGGGTGGGACAGAACTTCTGGAACAAAACTATATAATCTGCATTGTCTTCTCTAGCTGCCCTACCTGTACCCACAATTGCTGCAATAGATGGCTATGCATTGGGTGGTGGACTAGAACTGGCGTTAGCTTGTGACCTTCGAGTAGCAGGTTTGTATTTTGCTTAATACGGGATTCTTCTTGTAATCGGTGACTATATTTTAAAGAGAACTTACACGTACGATAGCTGACTCTTAATGGAATCCAGTAGGCTAAGAGTAACTTATGCAGTTCAGGAAATGAGTAGGCATTTGTCCAGAAATTGTGACATTTAGTTACTGTTGGGAAAGCAGTTTCCTTGTTTAAAAAGTAAAGCCTATTTTTAGACAAGATTAGGACTCCTTCAGCAAACTATTTATTGTAATATTGGATCAGCACTCTGGTGAGATCTAAGCTTCCTTAAATCAGCTTGGACTGGAAGTCTCCTTCTTCTGTTTCCATTCTCTCGTCATTACATTTCATCTAGTATGGACCCAAGGCTCATTTTCCTAGATAAAATTGCTGCATGAGGGGTAAGCAGTCATACTATACACATCCTTCATCTGATTTGAGATGGAGATTAAGCACTGTAGTATTCAGACTTTCTAGCTACCTGGAGAACTGTTCCAGTTCAGTATTGACAGTTTGTAGTTTTATTAATAAATCAGTTTAGTATGTAAAATTTATAGTTATACAGATCAAAAAGTAACTAAACCCTGTATTTATTTTTGTAATAGCTTCATCAGCTAAAATGGGCCTTATTGAGACCACAAGAGGGCTTCTTCCCGGAGCAGGTAACCTTCATTAAATCTTCAGTCTCTTACTTCCTCAGCTGTATAGTAAATAGTTTATGATTAGAGCACTTGAAGTGTTTTGAATGTAAATTAGAAGTAGCATCTTACACTGACCCAAGAGATCTGTGAATCCAGAGTTGTGTTCGAAGCCCTATCTTGGACTTGCTATGAATTGAGGAAAGTCCCTTTATACCCTTATTTATCAAAATACTCAAAAGGATGCTAAAGCCTTTCAGATGCCTTGCAAAATGTTGATGTATTCAGCTAGTATTAAAGAAATACGATTCCTTTATTTTTCAAACCTCCTTATTGCATAAGGAGACAAAATACTATTGCTTTTTTGGGCATTACTCGGAAATGGAAAATCATGGTTTTGCTCTTGTCATAAGGTGGAACCCAGCGCCTTCCCAGATGTGTTGGAATAGGTCTTGCAAAGGAACTCATTTTCACTGGTAGGCAGATTGATGGACAACAAGCCTTCTCAGTGGGATTAGTAAATCACACAGTGCCACAAAACAGTGAGGGAGACGCAGCTTACCAGAGAGCATTAACTTTGGCTAAAGAAATCCTTCCTCAAGTAAGTGTATTATTCATGTTGTCAATGTAAAGAACGCATTTCTGCTTCCCTTGACAGCAAACAAACAGTTGAAACTCCTTGCTATGAAATATTAAAGTCTTGGCTCCTGATGTTTAAGTCTCTTAACTCTTTCTTGTGAATGTATTTTCTGTAGGAACAAGTGTTAACATCCAGCTGCTTAACCTGTAGGACAGTTTTACCTCCCATTTGTGGTTATGCAGACCTGCAGGACACATTGAAACCTTTCACTGTGTTTATCTATTAACTGTAGATAATGCTAAATTGATTTTTAAAAATACTAACTTATTGCAAATTTCTATAGACTAAAAGGTCATTTGGAGGTAGGATAGTGATGAACAACTGCACTATTATGAACTGATGTGGCTTTAGTTTAGTTCTGTTGTGCTTTTTTTTTTAATAAAGGCTCCATTTGCTGTGAAAATGGGAAAACTGGCAATAAACAGAGGAATGGAGGTAACTTTTTTTTTAAAATACTGAGGTAAATGAAGCAGACAGGCAGCTCCTACAAATTACTACAGTAAAAATGTTTAGAACAGATGAGTTATCATCTTTGTTGAGACAAGGCATTTAACACCATTTATGGGGTCTTAAGGACCTTCTTTAAAGACAAAAGTAATACATCAGAATTTTTTTCTACACATCCTTACACTGTAGTTCTAATACAGGATTGAAGGTCACTCACTACAAGTGAATGTTTATCGGTTTGAGGGCTATGAAATAGTTTTGAGGGCTCTATTGCAGACAAATCTCATTCCTTCCCTCTCATCCCCAGGTTGACATTGCATCGGGGATGGCTATTGAGGGGATGTGTTACGCCCAGGTAGGTTACCTTCAGAATACTTCGCTGAAAGGAACAACTGTACATTTTCTTAAGCCAGATATTCAGTGTCCTCTTGTATTTTCCTCTCTGTGAGGGAACACCAACAGCTAAATCTAAAGCTTTGAGAACATACTTGAGTGCAGTTCCATATTTCTGTTTCAGAATACTAACTGTTGTGTGATGCATAGCTGCCTCTCTCAGCCTGCCTGAGACCAAAGTCCATCCTTAAATACCCTTGTGTCTAAAGTAATTGTATATTGTTAGTTTCAACAGTATGTGGATGAGTGTTATGAATGGCTTTGGGTTTAACTAATTGAAAAACAGATTCTTCTGTTGTCATTCTTTCTGACAAGCTTTGAGAGCATGCACCTTTCTCTGCTAACAGAACAACGTAACTGCTGTGCCGCTGTATTTTAAGATGGTAAAGTATTAATGGAAAACTGTTTTCCTGTATAGTTCTCTAGTCTATGGTCTTTGTCTTAGATGCTTTCTTTGCTTGTGATTTACACTACTTTTATCTTCCAAATTGCAAAACATGGAAGGTGGGACTTAACATATCATTGAAAGAAAAGCAATCTTAGTCTCAGACCGCTACTGCCAAATTAGGCAGTACTTAAAAACACATCAGACCTGTCAATGAAAAACTCTTTTTTTTTTTGACATAGAATATTCCCACAAGAGACCGTCAGGAAGGGATGGCTGCCTTCAGGGAGAAACGACCACCTCAGTTTACTGGAAAATAATGCTTCCTAGCTTCCCCTTGATTTTTTTTGAAGGTATAGGAGGACTGAAGATGACCCACTGATTTCTTGGAATTATTTTTATGACTGCATTTTGTGTACTTAGGTCCTTGCCTGGGACTGCATTTCTGAATATTCCACTGGATCACTTTGCTGTGAGAATTCCCAAATAAAGATTTCACTTTGTACAGCTGATCCTTTTAAAGAGCATACCTCTTACGTCAGTGGTTATGGCTCTCAAACAGATGTCAAGTAAGGAGTATGAAGGAGCTTTGGCTCACCATCAGCAAGTTTAAAAGAAAAAAAGCATGCTGCATCTAACCATTGATAGGAAAAAGAAAAAAAAGTCAACATACAAGGAAAGCCTTCCTAAGCTTCGTTCCTGTTATCAGTGCTCTTCCAGCTAAGCACACAGAATTAACAGTATTAACACAGAGCAATGGTGTTTCACCCCAGATCTGTTGAGTAGTGCAAAATGCTGAGCTATCACTCCCCCCAACTGAACTTATGTCTCTGGTATCAGTGCTTGAGAAAATGCAAGGCCTGTATGTGCCTGTATATATGGCCACTCTATCAGTCTATGCCAGACATCTCAGGCTTGCCACATCTCTGCTATCACCCATTTTCCTCGTCTGAAGTTTTTTTCTCCTTCTGCTTGGAGGATCTCCAGCACTGAGATGTGCCACACAGTTTAGCTCTATGTTTTTTTTTACTTCCCTGAACTGGGGCTTTCAAGCAAAAGTGAATTAGTATATATATGAAAGTGTGGCTTTACCAAACTGGAACTGAGCATCACTTCATGCTATGATAGTCGTGAAGCAAATCACAATTTCACTTGTGCCAACAGTTAACCAAACAATTATGTAGGTGAGGTAACCACATCAGATTATACACATACAAGTTTTCTATGTAAAGATCTGCAAAGGTAAAGCAAAGTCATGATCTTCATCCTTCACAAAAAATGTAACAAATGCCACAGGTGAAATAAATGCAAGAATTCTAACATTGCTTCCAGTATCATTCTACCCTGGCAGGAACTCCTGAAGCTGCACAGCAATAGGAAAAGACCTTTCTGTAACTGGCACATGCAACTAAATTTAGTGGATTTATACCTTGTAGACATTCCTGCTTCTCATCTTGACATTGTCTGAAATTTGAAATCTGTTCATTGTTTGTTTACCTGAAGCAAGTGGGAGCAAAACAAATTGTAAATTATTTTCTATCTCTATGGTTGCTGGTTGCAGAACTTCACGAAGTGACATCTTCACCATCTGGACTGATGTCAGCATCACATTCATTTTGTGCTGCATGTAGTATTAGATTTTTTTTTTTCCCCACAGTTTTAGTTAAGATGCTTCTGCAAGGCCTCCTGTTATTAGGAAAAACCAGTACTGTAAGGAGAGTTGTCATCTTTATTTTAAAATCTTGTAGCAATTGATTTATATATTCATTCTATTAACATCAATTTTTACAAGTTTTGTGTTCCATTTCATGTAGTGGAAATTTCATAGCAGACATCTCAGATGGGTGGTAGGTAAAGGCTTGCAGGCCATTTTTTCTTTTTTTAAACCACCTTCATAATTCAAAGCTACAACCAATTTAATTCCTTTCCGAATCAAGAAAACTGTATATAACCAGATACACACATGAAAATGATGCTAGCCAATTTATACTTTCATACAAAAAGCAATTACACAACATTGATTAAATTACTGGATCAGTACCTTTTGAAGTTGCCAAAATACACTATATTATTGAAGATTTTAGAGGTGATGTTTTTATTTGAAGGATGGGAATTGGGAGAGGGAAGGAGTTAAAAATAGTAAAATATGGTCATCATGAAGAAGCCATGTTTGGTAGCTTACTAGCAGGGATAAGTTTTCTTTTTAAACTCAATTATCAATGTATTTACAGAATAATCAGTTGCCATGGAAAAATGGAGACTAACCAGATAAACAAAAACAATACCTGAAATTAAACTGAATTTGACCAGACATGCAGTTTGCTTCCATCACTTGTATTTTATCAGGCATCTGTATGCTGTGCAATAGGTTTCATTCAACGTATCATTTGAAACCCATAGGTAACCAAGAAAGAAAGGAGTTGTTACAATTAGCATCTTTATGTAAAATTTCACACTCCACAAAACAATGCAATTGACACAGGGCTTACACAGAATGTTGGGTGCTATTTTGCACTGTGATGACTTGGAAATATAATTCACTGCACAATACTGACAGAATATTTACAGAAAACAGAGCAATCATTAGTCATCTTATAAATAAGGTGACCAAATATCCTGGGCCTCCTATCAAGACATGCAACCCCCTTCATGATGAAGGCAAGTCAATACTTGCTCTAAGGAGCCTTCTCCTTTCCCTATCAGTATTCTAAAAACAAAAGAAAGGTATCAACCAAAAGTAGTCAAACACCACCACAACCCCCTTGTTATCAAGTTCAAAATCTCAAGCTTAGTTCATCTTTTTAGTATTGTGGCTCCTTTTAATCCTGTTTCTATTGCTTTCCCCCTTCCCTGGTGCAATGCCAATCCCCACCTTCCTAAGAGTAGGGAGGACTCAGGAGAGCTGAACTGCAAAAAGGCATTGTTCTAGCAGTAAGGAAAACAAAAGAGCACAGCTTGCAGGCAAAAGGAAAAGGAAGTTGAAAACCCCATTTGTGTTTAGAAGGGTTATGAGACAACGGACATTTTGGTCGCCTTAGTTACAAGTCTCATTGCAACCTGCATGCATGTACTTTTGTTTTGATCTGTAAAAGTGTTGGGATTCACAACCACACGCACAGTTCTATTCAAACACCAAACTGGTAAACAGTGTTATGAACAGCAATCATAGGGATGAAATAACTTTCTGTTCCAGAAGTCACAAAACAAGATATTCCTACAAGTTTTTTTTCCCAGATGTGCATATTGATCTGTACAAGTCCCATCTCTTTGTAGCCAGCAGTAATCCTACAGGTATGACCAGCTCAAGCAGTGGCCCTTTACAAGTTGCATATGCGGTTGCCATTAAAGTTGACATTCACCAAAGGTTACCGTACATGGTTCTGGGTACCACAATTATTGGCAAGTCACTTTAATGGTGACCACTATATTACAAGTTACTCCAACTACACACACATCAGAAAGGATTATTACAGAGACAATACTTTACACTCCTATACCTGCAGCTTTCAGTTTGGTTTATTTTGTTGCTGTTTTCTACATGGAGGTGGTCTCCCATGACGCATGATGTGTTTTTCCAAACTATCTAGGATGGCAATAGCAATCCTTTGGACATGTGGATCAGTGTGGACATTTTCCTTGATGTTGTATAAGTGCTGTAAACCACCTTCTTCAATTAACATGCTGCAGTACCTGGCAGCTGTAATAAGATTAAAAAAAGGGAAATTAAAAAAAGTGTATCTAGGGTAAGTGTAGCAAATACTATAAACAGTGATTCAAATCCACTTTCCTATCCTAGACCAGGCAGCCTTTAGGACACTCCCTAAAGTGTCTACAGAACTGCATTTGTACTTGAACAAGTGACAACAGAACAGCAGCGTTGTTTGGACAGGACTCCAATTGTAATCGGGTCTGTCTCCATGTCTGTCTTAGCTGACTGGAAAGTGCCTTGTAATATGCACAGTAGTCTCTCTCTCCCCATGCCTCCTCTGCAGGCATTTTAAGTGTACATATATAAATTTTAATAAATGGGAATCAGAAGTACTGTAGTATCTATGAGTACCCAGGTAAAAATATCACCTTCACCAAAAACTCAGTACAGAACAGTTACCAAAACATGGTATCAGATATACCACATCATTTGTACAGGCTTGTAGAGTGAATAGGAACTAGTTCCTTTGAAAACAGTTTGCCAAATACTATTGATAGTGGCCTTTAACTAGTTATAAGTTGCTGTGAATGCCTTTTCAGGGATAAAATTATACTTTTCTTTCCACTTCCATTGCCAATTTTAAAAAGTTGAAAGCACACCTACATCAGCTCTAGCATTACTACATGCAGGGACCATCTATAAAAAGAGACATATGTTTAATGTAACATGCAAGCTTCAGAAGTTGTTACAAAAAGGTCAGGATGACTGTAATGCAATCCACAGAGCATTACCTCAGATGTGCCCAATTTCACCATTCATCACAGTGAAGGAACACCAGAGTTGTTTAAATGCTGACCTTAAGCATTTCACTGGGGATCATGTTTACTGCAGTGCTACTAATATTTTAGTCGAGTTAGCTCACTGAGGTGGATATGATATAGAGAAACAGCAAAAGGAGGGAAAAAAAAATTACCATTAATTTCATACCACTTTTCACGCTCATCTAAAAGGGGAGGTCAAATAAAATACATCTCCTCTCCAAGACAAAAAGTCGTCTTTGTGCCAAGCACCAAAAGTTTAAGATTTTCCCCCCGCATAAATCTCCGTATGTCAGAAGTAAACATATTTTCCCTTCGAATAGGTTATCACATTTGCTACCAAACATTTGGTTTCTCTGCAACTTTGTCCAGAAGCTTCTGGCACGAACTACCATTAGAATTAAACTTCCAGAATACTCTCTTGATCTCAAATCAGGAATACACCGTCAAAGTATTTCCAGCCTCTCCATTCTACAGAGCAGTTACTCACTGTCAGTACAAACCTCTGTGGCATGTTGAAAGCCCAGAGGTTAGAGCAGCACAAAATAAACACTAAAAATAAATGGAACCATACTAAGTTGACAGGGCTGAGGCATAAAGAGGGGAGAAAGCTTGGTTTAATTTCATTAACACAGAATTACAGGATCTTAATCAAAAACTGTTATCCACAGTCTGGTCAGTAAAACAGATCAGTCAGAACAGTCCTACTTCAACATGGGAAAAGTCCTGATAGATCTGTGGACAGTATACCCTGGGAAGAGTGTCTCATTACAGCTACAAGCTCTATAAAGAGCAGGAAAACAGTGCTCTATGTGTAATTATCTATTACTGCCATGTTGTTATTTGGTCCTGAATAGATGTCTTTTCACTGTAGAAATAGTTATTTATGGGACAGGAGTAAACAAGCGTAGATATACTGCTGTCAATCAGATTTAAAAACTGTTACAGAAAAGACTTTTAATACTTTAAAGGAAAGCTGCTTCATATCTGATAGAAGTTAATGACAATACACACATTCATGTCATACAAATTTATGTAAAAAAGGGGGGGGGGGGGGGGCATAAAAATCCAGGAAGGTTTGTCCAGTCTTAGATTTAGGTATGCTCAGGGGATTTACTTCCTTTCCCAACACTTCGGCATTTCATCACACACTCTCACATCATTTTACAAACAAGATGTTGGTGTTCTCATTTTGCAGATGTGAAAAGACAGATGAAAAAAATTGACCTTGATGTCACAGCAAGTTATTGCAAAAAGACGATTAAAGATGAGGATTACCTAAAACTTCTGTTCTGAAAATAAGAGATAGCTACCTGCTACAATCATTGTTCTTAGCTTAAAAGAAATTTGTTGCCCATTATTAATATTTACATTTTTGAATAAAAACACCTGTGCACGCCAAAAATGCAGTTAATCTTAACACATGTCCACATTTTGAAATTAATACTGTGCATTTAACAGTAAAATTCCAGTAAATAAGAAGGATATAAAGAACTTTTATTACTGTCTTTACCTGCACCATTTATTCAAAGCCTAAATGTAGTTTTTCCAGAGGATTAGGAATGAATGCCCTAGGAATTCTTATATTAATTGGGATAATTAATTGTTAATAACATTGTTATAATATTAATGCATATTAACAATAATTAGAATTAATAATACGATGTTAAGAAATAAGAATTTAAGGTAATTTAATCTTCATACATACGATTTTTGCTGCAGACATGCTGCATGGCCCACACTGCCCATAACTGGACACCAGGAGTCATGAAACAACCAAGTAGAGGAAAAAATGGATTGAAAGACCTATAAAAAAAGGAGACAATCAGCAACTTGCTTTGCTACTAGATATTATTACTTCAGGTCACATGTTGTCTACTCATTCAGCTACCGGTTTAACTAGGAGAGACGTTTGATAAACTAATTTTAGATGCAGCAGGTGAACCTTTTAATGTTTAAGACAATTACTAGCAAAAAATCATATATAGTGGATATGTGGTATGCTTTTACCATAGCATTTGTATGCCTTCTACTTCTTAAAAACAGGAGTAAACAGTGGAAATTACAAGGATTAGATGGCCAGTAATTAGATAATTGTACTTTTTGGCCTCAAGCTTCTTCTATCTAGGACAGATAGTGCTAACCTAGTGCTAGCCAATATAACCTTACTGGTTAATCTTTGTGTCTTAAGTCTTTCAGACATGCAGCTGCACACCTTTAATAGAAAAGCAGGCAGAACAAGATTACATTTTTGTTTTACAGGAGTCCCTAACCTTCTTTTGGTCACAAAGGGAAAATTAACATGCTGTAGATTTTAAGCTGACAGGTGTTTTTCCACTGGACAAAACCATGTCTGGCTAGCAGCAAACTCTGCTTTGGGAGCAAGTTTTAAATATAGTTCAGTTTATTTTCCAAACTCTAAATCAAGACAATAATTACCTGTAAGCCACCATCTCACATTCTGGGGTTGGCCAATTCAAAATGGCAGAATGCTGCAAAATACAGAACCAAGAACACTCATTGTTAAATACAAACATTGAAAAAAAAATAAAAGAGTATGATAAAATTCACCATCATTTCTGTACCAGCTGTTCAAGGAGAGATGTCCTCTGGCTGCGACTTAATGTCCAGGCCTGCTCTCCTCGAGATATCAAATGAGCAATAATCCCTGCTGCAAAGTAGCTAACTTCCACTTCCACACTGTGCAATAATTTACTGATGTGGTCTATAAAGTCCTTCCACATTAATTCAGAATGGAGTTCTTTAACTTCAGCTATGTTATTCTGGAGGCAGGGTGGGGAGAAAAGAGAAAATATCAACAGAAAGAATACAATATAAGGGAGACAAACATAGAAACTTGAACTACATTTTGAAAGTAAATACACATAAACACCAGGATGAGATCTTCATATATCCAGGTGACCACCAGATGCCAAAATACTACTTCTCTCTTTTGAGAACTTTTCCAGTCTAATGCAGGGATTTTCCTCAAAACAAAGGTTTTCACATAAGTAATTTTAGGCCATTAGCATGCAGATTACACTAAATTAAAAGCTAGTTTCAACAGACACACTCAATTTCAGTAAGCTTCAGTAGTGCCCAATTCTGAATTCCATTGATTTTCAACCTATTTATTGCATTTGGATTCATCTGAAGCCTTACTCACTGCCCTTTCTTAAAAGCTCTCTCTATTTACTGTAACCATCAATTTCAGTAGAACTAGTGCTTTTGGAGAATTGGTAAAACAGTCCAAAACAATGTCAATTGTAATAACACACACTATAAAGATTAAAGAGCAGCATAAAAATATTAGGCAAATTTTCAGATTAGCATGGGGTAAAAAAAAAAATAAATCAATTTTTTAAAGTATGTATTTCAGGCTTTTGTTTTTTGTTCATCTCACCAGAAGTCCAAGAACTTTCTGTTGGATGGATGATTCAGATGGGAAAGACTGTGGAAAAATGAAACAAACCATAGGTAACCATTTATGCTTATTATTGAAACAATGTTAATTATAAACCTACATTGACAATCCCCACCGAAACTGTACTCCTCACCTCCAAGACTCTCATGAAAAGTTCTAGCCCTTGATTTTCAATGAAGTGCCGACATGTTGTTGGAGATTCATCAGTGAGGTTCCAAAGTGCACTCAGTGTGAACTTGAGGGTAGTATCCACAAGATTCTGATTTGTTTTCTGTTTAACTATTTGTAGAAGTTGCTGAGGACAAAAAAATAACCCAAAATCCCAGTTATGACTGTGTATCAAAAAAATGTGTTAGCTCCTCTGCTTCTTTTTGCACCAACTTGGGTAATGCACAGCTATCATTTACATGCAAAGATCTACATATTTAGGGTCAAACTATACAAAATAAAACAGCTATTAAACTTTTTGCCTCCTCTTTGGACATGATTATCTGCTAGAGGAATTCCTTTGTTTTCACCATATTTACATGTGTAGTACTATTACGGATGGCACAAAGCCATCCACAGAACGCCAGACTGCACATGAACATTGACAGCACTAACCATTTACTTCAAATAATCTCTTTTTGAGCATCTTTCGTCTTATACAATGTATTTCAAATCAAGAGATGTCTTACTATTTTACTTTGTATTAATTGTGTCAAATTTGACTTTGCCTTCTTTTCATCTATGCTAATATGTCTCATTAGCACTGTCTCTGATATTATCTCAAACATTCTCCAGGCTTTTCTCTTCTAAAGAACTTTCAAATGAACACAGGTTAATGTGTTCTTAGAATTCTATTTACTTATGTTTATTTTATATCTTTAGGAATACTGTTAGCATGAATAGCTGGAGAGGATAGTATTTTTGACTGTCAGGAAAGTATCTGACTTACCCTAACAATGAAGAGCTCTGCACCAAGTTGAGCTGTTTGCTCTGTTGAAAGCTGTAAACAAACAAAACCATATCAACAATTTTTTAGACTTTAGAAATACTATCCTATCACCTCAAAGCTTAAATTTCTTACTTTTGCAGCAAGAATGGAAATTATGGCTACAGCCATCCTTTGCATGTTTTGATCTTCATGATTACACAGCCACTGCATAACAAGTTTGGCTGCTTCAAACCTGGAAGTTAAAAATAAATTTAACTTTCAGAAGTCTCATAAGTATTAGTAAACGAAAGATGTACACAGACAACGAGTCAGGTAGAAATAGACGCAAGACAAAAGAAACTGGAAGAAGTATGCCTCGTACCAATAAAAAGTAGAAATACACAGTGAAATTACAGGTATTACACGAGCCTCACTCAGCTTTGAGCTGTTTGCTTAGGGTCTCTTACTTCTAATTATATATCAAAGTGCACAGGAATTGCTTCCAAAGAAGGAAGAAAAATTTGGCACAATCTTCTGAAACATCAGACCAACACACTTCAAAGCATTTGGGCAAAACATTTAAGTAGAAAAATCTCTGCAAAAAGCAATCCCATAGTTCCCTACAGAAATCCTGACTTCTGTTACATGAAATTAGTGACAGACCCATTCAGGTAAAGCAAAAAATTCCTGTATACCAAAGGATTTTTTTCAGTCCTATATTCAGTTGTGAATTACAAGCCCAAAATATAGGCCAGACAAATTCAGCACACTGAAAGGATTTACACTGAGCAAATCTGAGACCAGAAACAAACTTTCTGAAGGAACAGACAACAAAGAAACATCTTTGGCAATGCTACAACTAATTTTAACTGACATGTAAAACTTGCCTGTTAAATGGAACATCCTGAAGGATTCTGTCACTGCATAGTGAAAGAAGGCAATTCTTTTGCAGCTATGAGAAATGAAAAAGGATTACCTCAGAGACATACATATTTCAGAATACTTTCTTGCTATGAATCATTAAACATATTTCCATGAGGTCATGAGATGTAGAGAAACTTTCTGTAAGATCCACAAGACAGGAATCATATAGAAAATAAAGAAATTTCATCTTTTACCTGTTGATGATTTGGAAAGTGTTCCATGGCCTTCAGAAGCAAGTGAGTGACATCGGCCAGAAGCCGCACAGGCATGCCTGCTGCTAAATCTTGCTTGGTTAGGTTGAATACACACGCACTTGCTGCTAACTGCACAGGCAAGTTCAGGGGGTGATTTCTCATTCCAATAACCACAAGCTGAAATGCAAAAGTTTTGCCCACGTTACATGCTTGTGCACACACCTCAAGAGCAATCCACTGTTGCTTGAGGCCACAACGACTCACAGCACCCAATTTCTGCCTCCCTTTTACTTAAGTGAAAAAATCCATCTGGTGTGACTTTAATTCTCAGGAAGAACATTCCCTTCTGCTCAGTGATTCAAAGCTGACAACTTGTATTTCTCGAAGTCACTTTGCATTGTTTGAAGCAGCTTCTCAAAGGACATGCTGCATGGAATACAAGAGATCCCTAGAAAAATCCAAGGTTTGCTGTACACACTGGGATAAAAATCATGAAATCCTTTCAGAGATGAGTAAGTTTCTGCAGTGCAATGGTAATGATGTAGTGGCTTGTTGTTTGGCAACTAGTAATTTCAGATCACATCCTAAGCTGCTAGGTCAGTATATATTTTTCGCACCTTCTTCCTCAATTATGTTTTTGGCTATGTATGTTGACTGTGATCTCACCTAAGAAAATATTTTTCTTGTTGACTATTGATTGCCAAAATCTTTTTGATACTAAAGCAAACAAAATCAAGGTCACTTGCTCAACTTCAAAGAGGATAGGAAAAACAAAAATCATCTGTCCTCCTGATGTCTCTTTTTATGATCACAGTAAAAATTAAACCATTTCTGGTGTTCTAGACATGGAAAGCCAATGCCTAGAATGTATTTCTAAGGAAGTTTCTAGGATTTTCCAAGTGGGAGGCCAATATAGAACACTACCAACATTTATTCACTTGCTATCATACTGGAAGGTGACAGTGGAGAGAAGTATTACTGAATGCCTTCCGTATTATTACTGCTTTGTAAGCATCAGCCGAAGTCACTGTTGTACCTGGGGAGTAAGACTAGACAGACCTTTGATTTGACCCAGTGCAGGTATGTTCTAATGACAGAATTCAGCATCTGAAGAAATTTTCATATCATGTTCAAAGTTACATTACAAAAATTAATTTAGATGCTAGAAAATTTAGATATTATATGTTAGTCCAGATCAATACTACCTAACATAAAACGCTACAGGGCATCTTCTGCACTATTGTTTAAATAGTTCTTAATTTATATCCAACATTAAAATTTTAATCTTAAAAATACAACCAAAAAATGTAGAAGCTTATAAAATAATTTATACCAGGGTTTTGGGGCTGGGCTCAGTCTAAGGAAAAAAGCATGACAATCATCAAAACTGTATTATTTTACCTTTAAAATTTCAGGCTTTGTTTTTTCCATTACATGTGTCAGGCTGAATAAATGAAAGAGTGCTTCTCTCACAAAGAAGGCCCGTTCACTGTAACGCTTCAGTGCTTCAGAAATCTGAGTTTCATTTGCTTCTCCTGACACCTGTGAACAGAAAAAAATAATCTTTAGTTCAAGATGTCATCATTTTGCTTGAAAAATTTTGTTCTTAAAAAGTGAAAAGCTGCAGTTTCAAAGGTGGTGATACTTCTAGGCAAATCCTTCAGTAAGCAAAGGACTACTTTATCTGGCCATATTAATCCAGAACTACACAATCTTCAAACATTCTTCGTAAAGAAGAATCCACATTATAAGCCAAAATCAGGCTTAAGTCATGCCTTTAAGCAGAACTATATGAAACCACTAACTAAAAGTAGCACTTCATAACTAACAAAAGCTGCTTATGATGCACCAAATGCCTAGAAGCACTCGTCGTAACTGAATGCTCTGTCAAATGCAGCTGATAAACTGCTGAAGATGGTATTTTGGCTGTAATTTTTTGGCTGGTTCTAGCTCTGACAATTAAAAGAAAGATTTCCGTTCTTTGTCTACATCAAGTAGTTAGGAAAAAGCAGTTTGTACTTCTGTCGTCTTTTTTTTTTTTAAAAAAAAGAGACTGTGGGCAGCGATTGGGGTTTTTTGTCCCCGTCCCCTCCCCCCCCCTTTTTTTTGGTGACCTGAAATTCATTAGTGACTATACTGAAATATTCAGCTGCTGAGTCTAGATACTGCTAAAGAATAAACAGGACACAGCACTGATGGAAACAGTAAAATTAAAATATTACTGTCTTTACAGCAGTCCTGTGGAATTTGATTACAGAAATTCTTGAAAGATTATAAACACTAGACAGACACTGTGGTTGAGAATATGAAGCCAAGTGGAAATTCTTCATATAGTGTATAATTGGCTGCAAAACATGTCAGTAAATATGATTGCTCTGTTGTAATCACTACACAATAAAAAACAAAATCCAAGATGGTATCAGTTCTCTGAGGGCTGTAATATATTTCTGATCTAGCAGGTTTTGAAAAATTTGGCTTTATATGATACAGGATGCACGGAACGTGACACTTCAATCCAGGAACATTTGCTTTCCTTTATGTGACACATTAAGTAGAACAAGTTCTGCATTTTAAAAATGCAGAAGAATTTTAAAAAACAGTGACTGCAGCAATGATTCACTGTCTGCCTTCCTGCCCCTTCATAGCACAGGCACTTGTATAAAGCATGTATTCTAAGCAGCAAGAATTATATTGAATTATTTTATACAAAACGAGGTAAAATTTCTTGATGCTATCCGTCAATCATGCCAAACGGGAACTTGGTTTCTCCAACAACACATTTCAACGTTCATACACATCACTATTAGCTGTGACAATTAAGTACTCAAGAGACTCGGCCATTAACAACTGTCAAAATTTCCAGGAAAAAAAAAAATTATAAAATTGTGTAGCTGTGTTACCTCACTTGCCTATAACAAGAGCATTCTCAATTTTAAAACTGAAGTGCAAAACGCAGCTTGCAAAGGAGACAGACTAAACTATGGATACATTACGCAAACGCTTCCTCATTCCCTCTGCAGTTTCCATCATCCTCATGACAAAGTAGAACACAAAACTCAAAGAGTCAAAGATGATATACCACTGACACTGACATGTCTAAAACATCTCTTTTTCTTCTTTAATTCTGACCCCTTCATAGCAGGGACAGGATAGGCTCATTCTCCAGTAAGCGCATGCATATTCTACAGAACATGGAACGACGTCTTGTTGCCTGGCACTAAAAGATAAATAAACGCACTTCAGCAAACATCATCTCATCCTACGGAACTAAGTAATTTAGGATTTGTTCAAGAAGAAGTTTTTCATCCTAAGTAATTGCTTCTTACATGTTCATCACCAAAAGACCTTTCAAGGTGGGTAGAGATATTGTAATAGGAAATAGAAGAGGTGATGGAGTACAACAGCAGCTCAGTTATTAACTTTTATTTTATCTGCTGTGTTAATCATGAACTGCTCAAAGCTTACGCAGATTGTACCTCCACCTCTTACATATTGCTGCCTTATGCTAGATACTGTGCTGGAAACCACAAAATGTTATTCCAGTAAATTACTTCAGGCTAGACAAAGTTCAGCTCTCTTAGATCTGATATATCAGGATCTAATGCTCACTGCAAAGGCACAGAAAAGAGATGCTTCTTAAAATAGTACTATGTAAATTTAGCAGTTTTATGCCAAAATTGAGTAGGAATTTGACATAAAGTCAGTAATTACAATTAACAGTTTAAAAATAATGAACCTACAGCCTCCTTCCGAAACACCCACATACATTTGTTAGAAATTATTAGTTCCATTTTTCCTGCACATTGTAATTTTTCAGTAAAATTAATTCTCCCACTTAACCTTTAGGTTTCCTTCTCCTGTTAGGAATTCTGAGTAGCCGGCATCAGTAGCTAGCAGTCCTACAAACTGCATTGTGGGCCGTTGCTGAATAAATGCTTCTACAGCTTTATCTGTAACATGTTTTCTTCCAGAAATGTCCAAAGATACAAGGTTAGGCAGGATATCTTTCTGTTCCAGTAAACGAAGTGCTATGTCTGATGTGAACTGTTTGTCATCTGAAATATCAAGGTGATTCAGGTATTTTAGTTCTCTTATAACATCTAGAATCTGGGTTGTGGTCATTTTCAAGCATTTCAGGTGGTGCATGGTCAAAGACTTGAGTCGGTCTTTGCAGGTAAGGAGTGCTGTTATGTCAGTGACAGAGGTGTTCGATATATCCAGGCTTTCTAATCTAGGAAGTGAAGCAACATCTGCCAAGTCCTCGTTGTAGAACAGAACATTAGTAATACTCAATGCACGAAGCCCAGACAACTGACTGAAGCACCTCTCATATGGGTCTTCCAAAGAAAGAGTTAGTGAGTTCAGCACAAGGCATTGCAGATTTTGTTGGATCCATTTATTGCTGCCAAGTCCACTTATAATGTCCGTGATTGTTATATCTGCATTCACCCCAGTAGCATCAAGTTCTACCAGCTTGTGATGGCAGAATGCTTTCCGAAAAGCCACAGCAGAGATTTTCGCTTTCTGGATACAAGCTCGTTTCAAACGCATCTGGTTGCCTCGGAAGATTCCCACAGTTCCATCATTCAGAAGCCCTGTTGGAAAACAGCATTAGTATTTGCTTCCAGTGTTATAGAACAGCACTTTTATTTTAAGAACCCAAAGGGTAGAAAGGATGAACAAAGAAAATTAATTGCAAAGTAGTTTGTCTTGGATCATTATGCCACTGATGCCAAAATTTTGTATTTGAGATTCCACTTTCAAGATCACTATCTCACCGTCAGGAATATTCCAGGTTTAAGAATAGGACTGATAAATTAAAATGTAGTATATACACGCTGCCTGTTTGGTTCAGAACACTGAACATGCAATAAATAAAATGTAGATATGATTCAAAAACATTCAGACTGGTGCTTGCATTTTCTGGATTTTCCTCACCAAACTGATTAGAAATGTGCTAAAACCAGAATTTCAAAACTTCTGAAAGTTATTCTTCCCTGGTCACAGTTCCGTTAACCTCAAGATAGTACCAGCAATGAATGACCAGTTCTCATCTTGCTTTAATGCATTAGAATAATTTAGCATTTGATTGAATTCGTAAGTAGGATCAATACACTAAACTAAGCTAATTAAGTGCTTCTATATACCTCTTAGAAGAAGGTAGGAGTGTTGCTCAGAAACAAGCTGAATATGAGAAAGAAACCTAAAAAGTGATTCAAAGATGAGAAAGAGGAGGACAAGGAAAGGGTGGGAAGACAGCAATGAAAAAAGGAAATGCAACAATCGCGTTGGAGATTATTATCTTTTTGCTCAGTAGCAAGATGACTGCATAACGAGCCTTTTCTTGCGGCATACTGGCAACATCCTAACTGAAATAATACATTTAGTCCCATGCACAGGATTATCCAAAACACATTGAAAACACCAAGATTTCTTATTTGTATCAACAGGATTACTGCTTTATAGAAAGCCATGAGAAGGGTATGGTTGCACAAGCATGCACAAAAAAGGAGTAGGAAGAACATATCCTTCCAGTTTCACTCTAGAGGGTTAAAAATGTCAACACTCCTGGTTTTTTTATCTTCTATCTTCAAGCATACTGAACACAGAAAAGAAAATGAAAATACAATGTATTTGAATAAAAAAACATCATTGCCACTACAGTTTGTATTTAAGTCACAAGCCTCTGTGACAAAGTCAAATTAATATTAAGATTTACAGACCTTTCTAAAGAGCAAACAGTTTAGGCATTTCTAACCAAGTAGTTGGGGCATTCTTCTTTTGCAGAGAAAGCAAAAACATAAACAACTGGCACCCGGCAGAAAAATTAAATGCAATAAATAATTATAATTTGGTTAATGTACAGCTACGTTACTTCTTAACTTTTGCTCACCTTTTCATTTAAGGGTCTCTCACTGGCCTACCTTAGCCACACCCTGTTTATCCAGCATGCACTTTTTTGACACCTTGCACTCTGACGCAGTGTTTGTGATGTTTCAGTGTCTGGAACTGCCTTCATCACTACTAGCACTAGTAATAAGTTTCTGATAATTCAATTTCCTCAAACCTGATTTCTTGGGACTACTCTAAATAATTACTTATCAGAAAGTAACATCTGATGAAGATGTTTTTTGGGTTTTCTCTTTTTATTTTTTATTTGTTAGGACCATTCCTTCTGGTACCGCTGACTGGAACAACTTGAGAAAACCAGAACAACAGTATTTGCACAATAAGACCAAATCAAATCTGCACCTATAGGATAGGGTGCTTGGTCTGTTTAAAGTAATTTTTCTAGTGTAATGTCTCATCTCTAAATAAAAGTCTCCAGGACCTCCAGGAATAGGTCCCCTGCCTCTTCTCAGCCTTTTCATGCTAAGAAGCTTTTATTGACACATTTTTCTTTGTCATGCTTAAAGCAAGGAAAGGAGAGGGAAGCCCTCTCCTCAAAGATGTGCTGACAGAGAACACGATGATTGGCCAGTACCTAAAATGTAAGAACATCACTATGTGGTTTTCACAGATGTTTATACTACTCTTGAATCCGATTGCTTTTGAGCAAATAATTCCACTTCAACAAAAATGCCAAAAGAGATGAGAAACTATTTTAATGAAAATCATAAGATTATCTCCTAGTTTAATCACAAGGACACACAGTAAAGAAAATTCAATTAATTGCTCTGCAGGAGATACTGACATATTTGAGTGCTGCTGGAGGTAATAGAATCAAATAAATCTTTTTTTTCAAGTGATTGAAAGAAAATCTATTAAAGAATATTCAATTAGAAGGACATTAATTAAAATCATAAACCCAAGACAAAGGACTTTCTATTTAGAACTCTCTATACAGCAATGCAACATTCAGCTGAAGCTGTGTAAAAGCCAAAATAACAGAAATTCTCTATTAAGAGATTAAGGAACACAGCTTTAACAGCTGCAACAGCAGATTCTACTAGAAAATACACTAGAACTGCAGTGTCACATTCCAGTAAAATATTTTCACAGATGACCCACAAATAATTGTTTTTACCATGAAATGCCATTGTCTGCAGCAATCGATCAGCCACTTCTTGAGGAAACATTCCCGGCTCCTGCAAGCATAGTGTTCCATCTTGCCTTTCTGTGCAAAACTTCTCTAGGTTGGCAGTCAGGAAATTCAAACAGATATCAAGTAAAGAATAAGGAGAAGCTTCCTCCTGTTGTATGCAAAACACAATGAAACAAAGGAGATTTAGTGAAATCATTCTCTCCATCTATGAATCTTCCTTCCCTCTATAATGTTGTTTTTCAGCAAATCATTCTCTTTTGTTAGTCTAATTCTCATTAGAGCCACGCAAATGCGATGACTGGCCAAACTGATGGGCAGCCTCCCTTCCCCAGTCACCCCCAGAACCACATCCAGTCTGGTCTGTTGAGCTTGTGCCCTGTTCTCATTCAGAGAAAGAAAAGTAACTGCTGCTAAGATTATTTGAATTTATGAAGTCTGCTGGGAATTAATCAATCAAGACAGACTGAAAGGAGACTTAAATCAAATTTTACTTCTTGATTTAAACTATTTACTTTAATCTTTCATTTAGGCCAACTCACATTTGAAGTCTATGACCAACCTACATGAGAAATGTAGATAAATTTCATATATTGTTTGGAGCAATTTTTGATATTCAAAGGAGCAGCTAGAGCTTTAGATCAAAAAAGGAAACTCAAAAAGATCTATTATATTGCTGCACAAAATTTGGAAATAAAGTAACAACTGTTACAGTACTCTTTCCAATTACAGATACAGATTTCCTCCTTTTTATGCTAAGCTCCTGGAAATCATCTATAGCAGAACCCTGGGTACAAAGGACAAGGCAGAATATAAGCTTGAACTTCTCCTTCAGAGTCTGAGATTGTACATTGATATATGAAAATCTCAAAGGGGTTGTTTTTTTTTTTTTTATTTGATGTCTAATAATAGCCTACTGTTTTCAGTCACACAGATTAATCAACATAAAGAATGACTCGCAGCACTGTGAATCATCCCCAGCACTACACAAAAGAAGGCCCAGTGACTGGTACATACTCCCCCAGACAATTTTGAAAATAACAGCATCAACTGTTGCCAGATCTCATCTGTAGGAAAAATTGTAGCTTGCTTTTTATACTGAAAGTTTTGGATAATTTCACCTTTCTTTCCCAGCTCATTTAACTTCTCTTCTGTTGCTTCATTTACCTAATGTGCTCATCACAGAAGTACAGAAATAGATAAAAGGTTATATAGAAGAAATATAAAGAAAATTACAGATATGTCTTCTAAAATAAGGTGCATATATTTGAAGACTGGGAGGTATCACATTAGGGCAAAGATGGAATGGAGTTTATCTTTAATGAATCATGTATTGACAACAATGAGAGACTTGAGTTTAATAGCTCCTGAAGACTAAGTACAGGTTTGGGAATCTGAAACTCCAAATTATTCAAATACAAGCTCTTTCTGCAGCTTTTGACATGCAGCTTTCAACTCCTTGACTAGATTTTGCTAAATGCTTAATTTTTTTTTTTTTTAAAGCTTGATTATTATGTTTTATTCTTGAAGAAACAAGAGTAATTTTGTGATGCGTCTTGCTCACATTACCAGAAAACAACAATTTTGGCTGCCTCCAATCTCAAGCTGATATGAAAAGGAAGGACAGAATTTGGAACTGTTCACATCTTTTGTTTCTTTATAATGTGCAACAATGCCTGAAACATTTCTAAAGAGAAAAAACAACTACTTATTTTAAAATTGTACATTTTTAAGGAAAGGGGAAAATTTTCTTTTTAACCTGATATTAATACACACACCCAGGACTTATATGACAGCTGCCGATTCAAACAAAAATCGGAATCCTTGCTCAAAGGCATATGAAAATTATTCCCACTGAAGCAAAGACATCCTCGTTTCCCATCAGATCTTGTGCTTCTAATTTGATGCTTAAATATGACAAAAGCAGAATACTGGCTGTCTTCATTCCTTTTGGCACTGTTCCATAATTTGTGCCAGAAAAGCTAAAAACACTTTTATGTAACAGTGAACAAACTCCAAGAAGAATTTTTAGCTTTGCAGATTGGCTGCTAGCATATGATTCAGAATACTATTTTTTCAACCAGTACCTCTAACTGGCCATTCTATAATTTGGAGATACCCTTTTAATTTTTGTATAAAATAATCACTTTAGAAGTCCATACAGTACACCTTCATACAATAAAGGAACAAAATCCACAAGCAGGGATCTTGTGAATTTTGCAAACACAGTATAATTTTTAACTCCACTCATACCAGTTATAGGAGACATTTGTAATGTTTCTTCAACTTGCTGCAAGAAGGCTGAAGAAACACACCTAACGAAGGCTCCTGAGGTAACCTGGGCAGATAGGCAGGTTTATCTGTATCTAATAAAGTCCCTTGACAAGCATCATAAAAACAATTTCCTAGACTGTCTGCTACTGAAACAGATCAGCTTGAATGCAGCCTGTAAACCTTTTATGTGAGCCAGTGGCATTCCTTTTCTCAACTTCTCTTTACTGAAGAAGAATACTGCCCAGTTAAAGACCTCATAGTAAAAGTCTTCAGTTGTATTTAAGCTCTTACAAGGTTAGGATTTAAGTGGTTTCTTTCTCTAGCTATGCTTTTGAATGTCAACTTGAAAACAAACCTGGCATTTCTTTTCAGCTCATTTCACCTTCTGGTTCTAATACTCTAATGAGATGCTGTAAATGTGTGTCAATTACAGCGCAGGAATTTTTTTTATATTATTTAATAAAGATCATTCAGCAATATTTGAGTAGAACTTTTACTATGTATATTTGACTTTTTCATAGCCATCGTAACTATCTGACACTTCCATGTAAGCTCATGGTTTCTTTCATTCTATCAAATTAAGTGGCCAGAAAATAAATATAAATTCCAAAACCCACAAAATTATGCATTACGTGATGCAAGTCTGGGTGTCTTCATTACTCATTACTATGTGTTTTAGCTAATGTGACATATCTAAAAATCAACTAGCTTATGGAATAGTAAAAAAAGTATAATTTCATTTAGATGGTCTTTTCAAGGCTTATTTAAACTAATTCTTTAAAAAAAAAGATATAAATTTATAAGTGCTTAATGTAACCAAGGCAAACAAACAAAAACGTATCAGGGGGGGAGGGAGGGCAGTAAGGGGGGAGTAAACTGCATGGCTACTGGCATCTAACAGTAATCCAGTACATTAGTGGACTGAAATGCAATACCAACTTCAGTATGATGTTACCCTGTTCAGCAGTTGGAAAGGTTCTCAGAAAGAACACTATCCTCCACATTTTCTTTTAAAAACTCCTGGAATCAACTTTAAATATTGCTAGAATATATTTACCCTATATTTCAAAATGCAGTTAGAAAGAATAAAGACCTTAAGAGGACATCTTAAAGTACCTGGAATAAGTTAGAGAATCTTAAGACCAACATTATGCTTAGATTAACTAGCTGAGTGTGAGTATAAAAACAAAATCCTGTTCCTTTGGGGAAGCATCACCATACAGCCACCTGCTTATACATCAATAACTAAAGAAAAGACAGGTTTAACTGATGTTTTCCATCAGTAATTGCAATCTAACTTTGCACAAAAAGTAAATTCCACTGCTGTGTGTGCCTTTTTCACTCTAGGTGTTGTGATCTCCACCTCGAGCCTGAAAGATTCAGTTCCTTCTGACTCTGTGTCTCAGGCTCATTAAAAATCAAATCTTTTTTCCATAGGTAGTTTTTTATTATCCCCCCCTCCCCTGCGAATAAACCAGTATAAAACATCAGAAGGAGCTGGACTCTATGATCCTTATGGGTGCCTTCCAACCTGAAATATCTATGATCTTAAGACAAATACCAATTTCAGCTCCATTCCTGTGATGTACTCCCCAATTTTTATACCCAACTGCAGACTCAGTATGACAAAACCCAAATGTGTAAAGTCGCTCTATGCCAGGCTCATCTGCTTTTTTTCCTCTTTGAAATCTCAAAAAAGGAGATGGGGTACAGGATGAGGGACTTTTCAAATTGTGGCTGTTATTTCTCTCAAAAAGTTATCAGGAAATAACAGGTAATTTACAGCGTTAATCTTTGGTCTTGGACATACTGTGTTTCTCACTGTTTTCCACCTCTCCACCGCCCCAACACTTTATTTACTTTCTTAAAATGAACATTCTTAAAATGATCAAGAAATAGCAACTCAAGTAAACAATCATCAAAATTCTTCTGAGCACTAATGAAGGAAAGAAAAGGCATTGAAAAAAATCAAACAATTCAGTGATTTATGTTATGAAGAAAGTTTTACGATTATCCTACTTAAATTAAATGGAATGAAACAGGAGTAGGCAATTTATTAACCAGAATCAAGGAAGGATTATGCTCAAAACTAAAATTTAATATTAACTATTCTGGCACAAGTGGGAACATACTCATTAAAGTTGCTAGCGATACAAAGTTGGCAGAGATCATGAGCGGTCTAAAATTAAATAGTACCACATTAAAACTACATAGTAAGGCCACGTATTTCAAGATTGATATCAAGACCTTCAGATATGACCTCATCAGTTATAAATGACTGGAGAGAAGAACCTGAATGGTTTGCTTAACCACAAGAAAACAACCTGGGGCAGACAAAGACAGTATCCAGAGAGGCATTAAGCAAAAATAAGTAAGTATTATGTCATTTTCAAGACACTCTGTGATCTCATGGGGCTATTTATGTTAAGAGATACCTGCACCATTTCAGTGTGAACATAGCAGCTACTAGAATGCTCTGGGAAAAAAAATAGGATGTTGGGAGTAGGAAACAAAACCAGCTTTTCTTAGCCTAGCAGATCAAAAGGTGAGAGATATGAATGCCGCCTATAAATACAGCACGGTGAATGAGAACTGAGGAGGAAGAAAAGCTATTAAGGTGAAGCACAGTGCCAGCACAGCAACAAAGGTACATAGAAATGCCATGAATTAGAATTTTGCCATAAATTCAGATGTCAGTACATAGCTCCAAAGCATCAAACAATGGAGTTCAACCCTAGTCCACTGAATAGAACAGCAGGCACAAAGGGTACCTATTTTTAAAATAAAAATCAAAAACTTATTAGGGGATTAAATGAGATTATGCTTTTAGTAAAACGGGATGAGACTAGATAACCCAGGAAGTTCCTGCTAGTCCTTTAAAAGCGAATATGCACACTCATCTCTCCAACAGAGGAGCAATCAAAACAGCACCCATATGTTCTGCTCCGAGGCCTGCCTTTTAACAGAGAAAGGCTGTGTTTCTCCACCGCCAGTTTTGGCCAGTTCCCTGCTGCAAGAGCACGCCACTAGACTTTACACCGATCAGCACGGCCCACGTACCATGCATACCACAAAACCCGTGCTTTCAGTGGCACGGCTTTTTCCAGGCAGTCCCTGGACAAAGCAAGCCCCAGTGGGAGAAGTGCTGTTGGAGAGTTGGACTGCACCCAGGCTGGGGAGGGCAGGAGCTGGAGGAGGTAGAGGCGGCTGTCCCGTCCTGCCCTTCATGCCGGCCAGCTAAGGATCTCTGCCCGCTCTTGGGTGGCGGGAAGCCGGCCGCAAGCCGATGGTCCTCGGCCCCACAAGGTGCCGGGGAGAAAAGCTGGTCGAGGCAGCGAGGCCGGGCGGGCCATCGCTCCCGCAGCGCTGTGGAGATGCCGGGGCGCACCGGGCAAGGCTGCCGCTGCCCTTTCGCATCGCGCCCGGCTTGAACCTCCCCTCTGCCAGGTTTCGGTCGCCCTTTTATATAACCGGTAGGGCGGCAGCCGCAGCGGTTACACAACAGCGGGGGGAGCGAGCGCTGCCGCCCGGCCCGGGGGTACGCGTGTGCGCCTGGGGGAAGCAGCCGCCGCCGTCCCGGCACGCCGCTCCCGGCTCTGCGCCTCAGCGCCTGGGCCGGGGGGACAGGCGCGCGCCCGGCGCCTGCCTCGCGCCCGCTCCGGCCGGTGGCCTCACCTGCCCGCCTGACAGAGAGGGGCTCGCGGCGCCACCATAACGGCCCCTTCCCCCGGGGCGGCGGCGCTTCGCCTCAGCTCCCCTCCGCGGGGCTCCGTCACCCCAGGGCGAGCTGCCCGCCCCCGCCGAAGCCACGGCGACCCCCACCCACCCCCTCAGCAGCTCCTCGGCTCCGCGCTGCCCGCGGCGCTCACTCACCATGGCGGCGCCGGGTGCCGGAGGCAAGCGCCCAGCGAGCCGGGTCCCGGAGCCTGGCTCCTTTTCCTTTTCCTTTTTTTCTTTTTTTTTTCCCTCCCCCCGCCGTTTTTTACCCCCCCCGACCTGGAAGTGAATCTGCCTCGGCCGGCCGGGAAGCAGCGCCAGGCCCGCCTCCCTTAAAGGGGCCGCGCCAGGCACACGCTGGCGGTTCTCTGAGTGAGTGGAAATCTTAAAATCCAGGTGCAAGTATGCAAAGCGTAAAGTGTCAGGAGAAGGGTCTATTACGCAGCAAAGCGCATTGGATTCGCGTGTTACGGTGTGTGTGAGAGACCTTCCCTGACGTCCAGTTGCTTTCATTTCGGAGCAAGGATGAAGCAACACCGAAGCGCCTCCAAGCAGGGGCTGCTGAGGGCTGAACCAGTTGTTCAGCAGTTCCTTCTCTTTGGGTAACCTCACAACCAGGACTTCAACCTTGGTTTTATGCCTGTTGCTCACAGATCAGCCTCCTTAATTGAAACCTGTTTCCTGCCTAAACTAGTTTCTTCTGGTAATATGAATAATAATCGGCTCCAGTACAATAGGTTTTGCATCCTGCTTCGAACTTGGAGAGGAGCTTTGCCATAAGCTTTTATACACAATAATTTCAGGCTTCAGATACAGTAGTAGTGATGAAAACCTGTCTCCCAACAAATACATACCATAATGTATTGTTGGTAAAGACAATAGTTATTTTTTGTTTCAGGATACAAAGTGAAGAGTGATACAATTACCCTGTCCAAGTAAAATGAAATTATTAATAGTTTACAGTTAAACCTTTTCAGGAATTGCTGATTTTATGTACAGCAGCTTTAAATAATATTTGTTTGCAAACCAACAAAACACTTAGATAAACATTAAGGAAAAACTGCTAAAATTATTTGTTTCTGTCATTAGAAGATGACAAAATATTCTACAAACATTATCAAATACAATGTTGCCTGTTTAGGGACTACATAACAAAGGTCAGTTATAGTTCCGATTCTTTAGATTAGGATGTTGACGTAGAGAAATTATGTGCTCAGGATCTGACAAGAGCAGAATCAAAAGTCCTCGTGTTCTGGATTTGACCACTTAAAAATCTAACCTGTTTAGAAGAAATAATGCATATAATTATGGACACAGAAATTATCTTAGATTAGGGAGGGGCTAGTACTGTTGGTCCTAGTCTTTTACATGTTCCTTCCACATCCTAATGTCTTGTAGAGCTTCCGGGCTGTTCTTTCCACAACTGTTAACAAATCCACTCATTCACTCCAACACGAGTATCACCAGATGTCTTGTCTTTACCTTCTTTTTCTCATTCTATCCGCATTTACGACAGGAACCATCTTCCTTTCTCCTGTCTGGACTCAGACAGTGAACGCTTTCAAGCGACAGACAGATCCCCTGCTCTCAGTGTGCGTCCTTGGCCTGCCCCACTGTACTCAAGAGCTGCAGCAGCAAAGGAAGCTTCACTGCACCACTTCACTCCTAGTATGGAGAGGCCGTACGGTTGAGTTGGCACCAGCTCAACATCGGCATCAGAAACTGCAAAGATAAAATCCCAGCAAGAGCAGACTTTTCAGAGGTTTAAACCAAAAAACTCAAAATGCTTCTACTGAGCCTGTGCAAACTGAAATTTTTCAAAGCCTGATTTTCAGAGGAAGAGTATTCTGGTACAAAAGCAGTTCATCTTCCAAAGGCCTTCTCCAGAACAGAGGACTTTGCACAAAAATGCTCAGTCAGCATCAGCCAAGCTGCCGGTATCTTCTTTATTGCATTCTCACAGAGATATTACTGGGTTTTGGTCGGTACATTTTGAAAACAAGATTTTAGCTTCATGTGGACAATGCATGTTAACTCCAACCCCAATACTGAAAAGTCTGAAAAGTTTTAAGTAAATACTTTAAGAGAAATTTTAACTGGTATTTCAGCAGCACATCCGGCAGCTGGTGCATCGGCCCCACTGGCAATGGTTCTCACAATTAGCTCCAGCTGATAATAACCAACCTGGTTTCTTCTTGTGGGAGCCTATGCATGAGATTTAACCGAGTTTTATTTATCCCAAAAGCTTGACAAGCCAGTGTTATGTTACTGAAATAATTGGGGACAAAGCATTTTGAGAAATATTTGTTGAAATTTATTTTAACTCTAAGCAATTTGTCACATAAATTTCTAATGTGCTGCTATACTTGCATAAAACTCAGTTTGTGCTCAAAACTGCTGCAATTGGATAGTGTGCCGTATTTTGTATGAATATCCTAATATCTAATATCCTAATATTCCATCTCATCAAAAAGCATCTGCAAGATCTGTTGTTGTACCACAGGAAGGAAGAGTTGCTGGTGATGGGAACTAGCACCAGCTCCCCCCTTCTAAAACGGAGTTGGAAATTGTTTAGCTGTTAATCCGAGACAAAAGCGTGCTGGCAGCAGGTTGGGGAATTGGTAAAGCAGCGCTGGCTACCACGTACAGTGTATTAATGTATGTATTAACGTATGCGCTGATGTCTCAACTTGGGGATTTGGTTGTCGAGCATAAAGCCTCAGAAATATGCATCCAGTGGCGCAAAACTCGAAAAGTAAAATACTGAAAACACGTTATTGCTTAAAACTTCTGGACTGTCAGTCCCTGGTGGTGCCGGGACGCGAACACGGTGCCCCGGGTCCGAACCAGCGCGGCTCGGCCCCGGGAGGGCGGGAGGAGCAGCCGGCGAGGGGCGGCCCCGCGACCCGGCGGGCGGTGCTACAGCGATCGCTCGGCACTCGCGGAAGGCGCCGCATCGATCGCTCGGCGCTCGCGGGCGGCTCCGGCATGGCCGGGCTCGTCAACTTCGAGGACGAGGAGGAGGTGCGGGGTTATCTGGAGAATTTGCACGTCGAGTACAGCTATCAGTGCTTCAAGGAGAAGGACCCGGACGGTAAGCGGCCTCCCCGTGACACCCTGCTCGCCGCCTGGGAGCCAGCGGGAGCCTCAACCCTTCTCGCCGGTGCTTTGCAGGCTGCCAGCGCCTCGCCGACTACCTGGACGCCGTGAAGAAGGACTTCGCGGCGGCGGCGCGGGTGTTGCGCGACAACTGCGAGGCGCACGGGCACAGCGAGAGCTGCTACAAGCTGGGCGCCTACCAGGCCATCGGCAAAGGTGGGCCAGGGGCGGGCGGTCCTGGCGCCCGTGTCGCAGCCTCCCCTTCCCCGTGCCCCGGCGGGGGCTCCCTTTCCTGCTCGCATGCCCTCGGGTTGCCGCTAAACCCCTCCTGCCCGCTGCCCGTCACGCTCGGGCCGGGGCCGCTGGTGGCTGAGCGCGGTGCTGGGCGGGTTGCGGGTCCTTCACCGGCAGCAGAGAGGAGGCCGGTCTGTGGTGGCCCTGCCAGCAGCGTGAACTCTGTGTACGGGCACCGGGACGGGGAGGGTGCCTGATGCCTGGGGGGAAACGCAGCTCCTGCTTTTCCAACGGTGCTGAACACCGTCAAGTCCTTGAAGGAGGAACGCCCTGTCCTGCCCCTTTTATGGTCACGTAATAAAAACTGGGGAAGGGTGGAAAACCTTAAATTGCCTCCTTCTGAAGAATCAACTGTAGGTTAACCACGTGTATTATTCTTTATAATGATATCTCTACAAGTGGTAAGTATGTCCAGTGCTGAATATTGCTGTGTGCCCTGTTGTTAAAATTTGATTTCTTCTTGTCTCGCTGTTCTTTATTTTAGAGAAAGTAAGGAAGAAATGAACTTACAGACTGTAACACTGCTTACAGATACATAAGTAGGCCCCAAGTCTGCTCAACATGTATCTGCTGGTACAGTAATTGGATGCAGTTAAGCTAGTGAGTCGTCTTCCAAATTACAGTACTAGGAAGGAAGATGATATTTTTACTGTAATTAAAAACTAGTCAGTGTTACTATAGGTATACTGGCAAAAGAATACTTTGCCTAGTGTGAGCTTTTAAATCCATAGATATAGTAGTGGAAAGACTTTTGTTTTTGTGGGGTTTTTTGTCTGTGTAAGGTGGTGTGATTCCTGGTGAGTGGAGGAGGGCTTCCTAATTTAAACACATTAGCAAAACCTTTGTAATTGAGACAATTATAGTGTATCTCAAGTCCAAAATTTTGTCTGTAGCATCTGAAGTGAGGGATGCCGTGTTTCCCAAAGAGCCCTGGGAAGCATGATGCAAAGCAGAGAGTTCCCATCTGTTTTAGCATGTCCTTCTAGTAATCTTTTGGTTTCTTGGCTGACAGGTGGACTCGACCCAGATTTGAAAGCTGCCTACAACTCTTTTATGAAGTCATGTGAGAAAGGTGGGAAGAAGTCAGTAAACGCGTGTCATAACGTTGGGCTGTTGGCCCATGATGGGAAAGTAAACGACGATAAACCTGATCCCGTTGTCGCTAGAGACTATTACACAAAAGCCTGCGATGGCAATTTTGCTCCTAGCTGCTTCAACCTCAGTGTAATATACCTCCAGGGAGCTCCAGGGGTCCCTAAGGACATGAACCATGCTTTGAAGTACTCGCTGAAAGGGTGTGAGCTGGGTCACATATGGGCTTGTGCCAATGCTAGTCGAATGTACAAACTGGGAGATGGCATTGAGAAGAATGATGCCAAGGCAGAGGATTTGAAAAACAGGGCAAAACAGTTGCATAAAGAACAGAAAGAAGCCTCAAGTTCTTTAGTGTTTGGGGAGTAAAACTGTCAGTTGCAATTATTAAGACTGCAGTTTTAAATAGCAAGTGAACTTGTTATTTAAATTGTGAGCTTACAGTTCTCATTCATAACAAATAAATATCCTGTAAGTATTTGCATATGCAAATAAAATTCTGGTTTTATGGATGCAACACACATGACCAACTCTGCTGTGCCTTTCTACTTTTTTTAAATACCTAAGTTCTTAAGTGTATTGCTTAAATCGCTCCCCTTTAAGGAAGGCAAAACTTCTGGCCTTTTGGAATTTTGTCCCCGTGGTTTCAAGTATGAAAGGCGCTGTACTGCGATTCAGTACGGAGGGTTGTGCTCAGGCCAATTCTAACGCACCCACAGACAAAAAAGCTGCAAGGTAATCACTGCTTGGCTGTTCAGAACTGTGCAATCTCTCTTACAAGCAGCTGGGGAGCTTTGGTAAGTGTGCACACTTGGGGGATTTGCTGTAAGCCTGCGTTGTGCCAGGATGGCTCGAGAAACTTGAGGAGGTTTATTTGCTGATGGTAACATTTGTTATCCTAAGGTAGTACTTAGCCTTGCTGATTTAGTTACTTTGTTGTCATACCATGAGAAAAGCAGTTGCAGCTAGGAGAAAAGAAGACATGACTTGTTATGGGGAGTACAATAATTTGTTATCTTACTGATGTTTAAATTGTATGCTTAATGTCATAATTTCATCTGAGAAGTCTTGATTTCTGAATTTGGTTTGTAAGGTTTACTGGCTGTTAGTATAATTATTTCACTTGTGCAAATGTTTATTATTTGAGTGTAAATCGATGGTATTGCATTATTGGATATACTTTGATTTCTAAATAATTAAGCATTCAATTGGAGCCAAGCCAAACATTTCTTGTCCAAGAACAAGGGTTCAGGAAAAAGGGCCAGGTGGGAAAGCTGTGAAGAAACCGAGAGGTGGATCACTTCTGCATACAAGTAAAAGCTGTTTTACAGCAGTGTGCAGTCTTGGGATAGAGTTGTATGGAGCCCCTGTCTTCTTAAATGGAGGTCTAGCTTACAAAACTGAAACAGGTTCCTGTTGGGTGACAACCTCTGGGTGCTGGTGCTGTGCCATTCACAAGGTGAGCCGCATCTGTGTGCGCTCATGGGTTTGAAATGCCCACCTGTGCACAGCCCTGCTTGGTGTGTGTGCCTGGCCCTGTCACAGACCTCGCTTTACTGGGAACACTGATTTGCACAGGGAGTGCCCGTGCAAACCCCACTGTCACTAGTCTCCTTCCTGCTTAACTTCATGCGTTGGTGTTATACTCAATCTGATGACTGCTTTTTGGCCCCATGTGCCATTTGTATATATTCATTGACATTTCTAGACATTGTGATATGAATCTTCTACAATGCTCCAATACTTTTTTTTTTTTCTTTTCTTATGGTAAAAAGCAGCTCACAGTTGCTTTTTATTATCTTTTAAATAAAAAAATAGTATCACTCAATCTGAAAAGAAAGAAACAAATGCCTTGGTATTGAGAGTGAAAAATGACATTGAGAGTTCACCTACAACAGAGTAGGTGTGCAAACATCCTGATGCGGGATGTACCAGTCCTGTGCCAGTGCCAAATGCTGCACTCGGTTGCTGTGTTTGTGCTACGTGTGTTCAGAACGCATGAAGAGGTTCTGTTAGAGCTGCTAACAATATGGACTCTTCAGTCTGAAGTGAATGTTATACTTGAAGGACCAGGGGATAGTTCTGGATACTGGTTTACGCTACAACCATACTGCTGAAAGGATGTCTGCTCGCTTGGCCAGTTAGCAAAGTACATGCGTTCGTGTGCTTCTCAGCATTTCAGCTTGCACACAGCTGAAATTAAAGAATTATTTCTATTATTTCTAACCTATTTTCACTCCTATTTTTTTTAGGAGGAATACTGAATTTACGCTAGCATGTCTTCTGCTACCTACAGCTTAAATTCAGAACAGGACAGATTTGTACAAACAGCAGCTAGATCTTCCTGCTCTTCGGCTGTTGCTTAAAAGTCAAGGCCCAGAACTTACTAATACGTGCAGGAGTAATTCTGCTTCGTGTGGTGAGATGGTTCCTCTGTGAGAGCTGGTGGCTAGATATTTACAAGCACTCACAGATTTCTAAATCCTCTAGATATGTTCTATTGAAGTACCTGAGCCAAATGGTTGTTAAGATGTCTCTTTAGTTTTTTCAAAGCTGTTCTTTGGCACTGAAGCTTCACTATACTGAGAAAGCTTCAAAGTGTGTTGATTTATGCAACTCTACCGTTACTCTTAAAGGAAGCATCAACAACACTCACTACAAGTGTCTTGGAAGGAATTTTTGTTTTCAAACCGAGGATTTAGTATTTCTAGATTCAAAGTTTAAATTTTACATTTATAGTGGATTTTGGATAAGTAAGGGTAATAACTTACCAAAAGATGCAAACTGAGAGGAAAAACAGAGGATTAATCAAATGTACAAATAGACCCGGATGCTGTATGATTCTTTTTTTTGTTTGTTTTGCATGTGACAACCTTGAGAGATGCAAGTGAAAGAAGGTTCTTGCATACATTCTGCTTCAAACGTATTGAACAATATCAGCAGCCAGTTTCAAGGTGGCTGTACAGTTTTTCTTGGGGAATTACATTGCCCCTAGATTTCCATAGTACATTAAGTAAGGATATAGAAATAGTCTGTGGAATATAGAAATACAGCCTTGTATTGAATATAAAAATCCATGAATCCTTTTTGAATATAAAAATCCATGGTGACCAGTGGAAATAAGCTTCAGTGCCTTACAGCATCAAACTGACTAAAGAGCAATCACACACAGTGAGCGAGTTCTGAAAAATTAGTCCACAACATCCTTTTTTTCCTTCTCCAATGCAAATGTTTATAACCAGGAGCTGGAATTCTGTACTGGGTTCAGGCTGAATAGCTTGCTGCTGTGCAAAAGTTTCTGTTCTTCAGAGACTGTTGTGAATCCCACATATTCTCTGAGCTAACCCCCTGCTGGAACAAGCACAGATTTTGAGCTGCTTTCACATGTTTAAGTCTCACCACTTCCACTTTACATGCTTATTTTGTTCTCTCTGGACACAGCAATATTTTCCTTTGCTTGTACTGTCAGCTTCGTTAACTGTGAGGAGTTCATCCAGGCAGCATTTTGTCCTGGATAGTGCCTCTTGCTGTCTGTGATGATTCCAGGTTCAGGGGAGGACATACTGCTTTAGGCCCTGGAAGCGTGAAGCTTCTCCCTGGTCAGCTTAGATCTAGAAGCATTTAAGTCATGTTCAGATGATGCCAAGCCCAAAACAGTAACGAGCCTGTATGGCAGTTATGTACATAGAAACATCTCTGCCTATAGATCTTGCAGATGAACTAGGCAGGAGAGACAGAGGCAGGAGAGAAAGTAACTTAATTAGCTTTGCTGGGCAGATGACCTACAGGGGCAGAGCTGAAGAGAGCTGCCCCAGATTGTGGAGGAAGTAAGACAGCTTGGAATTGGCCTAGATCTACTGAATTACAGATGAGTATCCAAGGCCGGAGATTCCCTTTCAGACAAGGCATGCACGCAGGTTTTAAATACCTTTAGCCTGAATGGGTTTTTTAGCATCTTGCCAACTGGTTTGTCAGTTTATCTGACTGCCATGTGTGCCCAACTGCTTCAGGATCACAATCCAGCGCACGGTGATCACCCCTTATTCAGTTACACACAAATTGTTTTACTTTCCTGCCACCTTCTGAAAAATTATGTTCCATTTTTTATAATACAGATTTAGGGAACAACATGTTAACTGATCAGATTTTGGAGTCAAATCCATGGCTTAGATATATATGCAAACCGTAACTAAACATGCATATTCTGAAACAGCTGTCTAAATAAGTAGGGCAGTATATGTAGAGGTATTCATGCACTGACATGATCCTTTTTAATTTTGGTGTGTATAAATACATGCAAAGTTTGTGATATGTTGTATGTATGTTTTGCTGTAAATTTACTGCTGATTTAGAACGTGAATGCTCTGGCTATAGTCTGAATCAAGATACAAACTTACTGTTGAAGTAAATTAAGTGGGAGAAAAAACAACACTAATTTGGCTACTGCCACAGTTGAAAGCAGAGTTGTTAGAATTTCGTTGCATGCTGCCTCAGGCAGCGCACATATGAATTAATGCAGTTCTTCCAACTTAACTGCACTTTTAACAGAATTCTTGGAAAGGATATGCTTACTGCTGGAATAAAGCCCAGAGAGGCACGGAGTGGTGATGAAAAGGGCACGCTAACGGCAGATGGCAGTGTATGAAAAACGTTCTTGCATACCTTGGGTGTAAGGCCTATGGCTCTTGTTTTCAGCAGCCTGAAAAAAAAATACAGCAGTGGTGACAAAAGCGAGATTAATTGGGTGACATTTTAAGCCTGGATCTTTTTTTCTGAGCTTGTAATGCTCACTGCCTCCGAGTGGCTTGTTCAGGTCCTCAGTCCAAACAAACCTGCTGCACTAGAGCAGGCTTTCCTCCATGGGGACTAGTGATTGTCAGCAAGCCCCCGGGGAACTTCCAGTCCACACAGCAAACAGGCACCTGGGAACATCCTCAATAAAAGTGACACACGTTGCAGATAATTAAAGCCACATATACAGCGCTCATTGCAGGGAGGTTTTTTTCACAGCACTTGAGAACTCAGAGACATGCAGGGTTTAAGTATTATAAAATGAACTATTTTCATAAAAGCTGTGGAGTAGGTTAGTACAGATAAGTTTATGAAGTATCATCCGATTTTGTACCACTGGTTGAAAAGGCAAACCCAAATTAAGGAAGGCTCTTTTCTTACACTAAAACACCGTCAAAGCCAGTTTAAAGTGTTTTCAGGCTGTCTCTGGACAGTTTGCTGCCTGTTATGGACACACCTATATCTTCTTTACACAGATATTGATGATGCTGTAACAGATGCTTTAGATGGGCAAGGCCCTCTCCTATTTGACTATTTTCCATCCAAAGTGACAAAGCATCAAAAAAAAAAAGATCAGCCAGCCTCAATTCAGCATGTTATAAATTATATGGGGTTAATGTAGTCTATAGCAGACACTACAGACTCTTACACAGAGCAGTCTATTCTCAACCTAGAGATTATGTTCAGGAAATGTAATCAAAGTCCGTTAAGAGGTGAAAATTGTACTCCAAATCTTGGCTTATAACCATCTTGCTCTGATAATTTGAGGGTACTACCAAAAGGCCGATATCTTCCTGCTCTTTCTTTTTACCTGATGTTACAAAGGCTAAATTTTATGTCCTTTTGGGAACAAAATTGTGCATCCAAAGCCTCTAAGGTCATAAAGAGTCATAGATATGTGATCATAATACCATAGTTGGAAATATGGAAGACCTGTTGATCTCTTCAGGATCAGGGAGAAATGATGGAGTTTACCTCAGCTTCACAGCTCCTAAACCACTGTCTGCTTTCTCTTTCATTTGTTTGCATTGATCTAAGATACAGCTGACCTCCTTTAATAAAGCAGCAATATACTTCAGAAGGAATGGTGACAAACTGTAATTAATTAAACAGATTTATGAATACAGGGTTTTAAATGATGAAAGCACGCACTGCAGGATGCTTCCTGCAGCTGTGAAAAGATTGCCAGTGGAGTGCTGGTTTTGTACTGAGATACACAAAACACTAGCGCCACATCCCATTGTGTCATTAAGTGTCATTTGGATTAATTCTGGACAAAAGATGCTGTTGGGTAAAGAAGCCGCATGACGTTGTAGAAACAGAAAAACAGACGTTCTGGTAGTTCTGTTTCTGTGTTATATTGTAATAAAAGCAGTTTTGCAGCTTGCTTACCTTTTATTCAGCCACCAGTAACAGCTTCTCTGTGCAAAGTATGTGTGAAGGTAGTTCTTGGAGCTGTATACACCCACCCAGATGGACGGTCTGGGAGACTTGGTTTGTGTAATTGCCACACCAAGAAAGCAAAATAATATTGTGTTGTTACAGTACAAACTTTTTGTTCAGGGCAGAAAGAAATTCACTCTATCAGCAATTTTTTACTTCGTCATATGAGAGAGAGGAATTCTCCCAGCCAGGTAGCTCTTCTCCTCCTTTGGTAGATGGGGAAGGAAGAATTCCTCCTTCCCTTGCACTTCCCAGCATCTCATCCACTAGACCTCAGACTGAGACAGTTTTGCTTGGGGCTGGGCTTTCTCGGGGGTAAAGCAGGAAGGCAGAGGGAGGAAAAGGAGTCATGGCACGGCAAGAAACAGAATAGAAAATAAGCAATATATCAGTTGTATTATTGCAATAATTTGTGCTGGGGCAACACCCAGGGATTCAATTCAGGTCATGGTATTAGGCCATTTGTATGCACCCTTAACGACACTGCCCGCCTAGAGACCCACAATCTAAGATTCAGGTTTGTACAAACTCCCTAGTACATATTTCAGTATCAAACACTAGTATCTTGCTCTGATTTTCCAGACACTTTATCAACAATATGGTCCATAATCCACACAAAACAGATTTCTTTAAGACTTTAAGGATCAATTCTGTGCCAAATTTTCAATGTCTAGTTTTGTATGCCTTATCTGTAGCCTCCCAATGCTTTCATTTTTCAGTATCCACACTTGAAGCAAATACAATAACCACTACTTACACTATATCACTTATTTCTAATTTGTTGTTATTGCCTACTACTCTAACGCTAATTACAGTTACCAATGGTAGTATATTTATTCCAAATATGATGTTTTATACTTCTTACATACACAGTTTGTTTTACAGTCTTGTTTGTAATACAGTTTTGTAATATAGTCTTATTCGTAATCCTTTTTTCCCCTAGATCAACTAGTAAGAAATTTGTGTGATATGGAATTATAAAACGAAAACCACTCTGAAGTGGTGATTTTAGATGGGGACTTGGGAGCAGCATAACTGTAATGTATACATACACTCCAATTCATGAGTATGGTGGGAGTTCTCTTTAAGATCTCATTCTGTCTGTGCAAAACTGAAACACGGTGCTTTAAACGTACCCTGGAGAGTTTTTCTTAGCAACTGAGAGGTTTCTGGTAAAACAGAAGAAAGAAAGAAAATGAAAACCCTGCATGTTTATACAGCAGTTGTCACTCACAGCATTCTAACGCCCTTCAACCAGTGAATCACAAGAAACACGGACTTGCTTTTCATCTCACAGAGCCGTGACGTATGGAGTTGAGGAAAGAAAGCCACTGAAGAAAAATGTTCAGCCATGATGTCATTCGGTAACTTAAAAACGAGGCTAACCTCAATTTATGTTGGAAGTTCTTTCTTCTGACAGCCCTTGTTTGATGCTTGATGGCCTGGTCTGAGCATTTCATTGTCTCACAAAAAACACTGAAAAGAAGTGAGCGGGTTTCCTTCCAGCTCTCCCACGACTGGAAGCACACCATGTTCCTACAGAGCTTCCTGCCCAAGAAACTCTCATTGCTTTGCAACAACCCTTTCTGCAAACTCCTGAGGAGGAAACCTGTATTATCTCTGTAGTACAGGAAAGGGAGGACAAGGCACTGAAAGGCTATTGACTTACGTCAGGTCACACAATGTCAGTAGGGGCCCAAACTGATTATTCTCCAAACAGTATTTAGCACGGCAAGGACTTGTCAATTCTTTACAAGCCAAGAAACACTAAGATGGGAAACTGGCCTTTGAATGTTATTCTGGTAGTATTTGTGGAATATTATTGCAGGAAGATGCAATAGCCACCTCAGCACAAGTGTTATTAACAACTGCTGAAGAGAAAATAAGAAGCTGTAACACTGTCAACATTGCAAGCAGTCTTCAGGGAAGACTTACCTTCAGGGAAGTTATTTTGTGTGCCTTCTTAAGTAGAATGTTTCTTTACGGCATTGTTCTGCTTATTCGTTCTGCAGTTGGTACAAAGGAAATATATATTCTTAATTGTCAGGTAGGCCACAAGAGAGTGATGTTAGCTGTCACAGGGACCCAAACCTGCTTCAGACTGGCAGCTCACGCTACATTTTTGATGAACAGACAGTGGCCCTCAGAGAGATTATATATAATTTGAGGTAGAAAGTTTTACATCTTTTTGAAAACTCCAAGCTTACTCTAAGTTCCTTCCTGCTGGGTTTTGTGAGCTTTACATGTTCCTCAGAACCCAGGGGCTGATACCAGACGACGCCAGGGCCTGACATAAAAGCCACAGGATGTGTAAACAAATTCAATGCAAGTGATGGTTTCTATAGGAGCAGCACAAAGGTTTTGTTACAGCAAACAGTAAAAACTTCCCACACCATTTAACAGTTAAATGAAATGTCTCTGCAGTGTACTTGGCTTTGTAATTTTTGTCTTCTGTGTATTACAGCTTGAAATGCTCAAGTGTGATGTTTGCTGGCTGTTCTGTTCACTGCTCCCACAACAGACTACGGACATTTCCAGATCACACTATGACACTGTGGTGACAATGCTGATCTATTGATGGTTTAAACTGCAACACAAATTAAAAGCTAGTAAATATACTTCTATAAATGATAAGAGATAGGTGATCCCTAGTGATCAGTTCTAATTCTCTAGAATGAACTTTCCTAATCTAATGCCATCCTAATATTTGTGTTAAACTAAAGCATATGGTCAGAATGTATGTTCTTATACAGTACCCGTATGTGACCCTCATGATCTTTAGGTAAGAATGTAAAGCATTCACTCCTTTCAAATGCAGGATGATTTTGCCTTAGACATTATGCAGTTACAAGCTGCAACCTAAGGCTATATTTGTATCATAGCAGAGCCCTGGAAATTATTTTCCCCATTATAATCTTTGGGGAACGATTTCAAGAAAGCATTTCGTTCTATGATTTGAATAAATAAATAACCTCCACTTGATTTCAATGAGTATTTTCCCCCAGCATTTTGCAGTACTGAGCCAGAATACTCACTGTCATCCCACAAGCAGATACATTGCAACAACAGATGAGAACTTGGAGCCAAACTGTGGAAAAGTTTTACATCTTAGAAGCAGCAGTCGAAACTTTGCCCCCTGGAGAGCCAAAGGTGAGGTCCTTTGCCAGACTGCAATGCCAGCATCGCACACACCACCTGGGAAAATGGCAAACAGAGGCAAAGGAGGACACCTGGTGCTCAGGAGCCTACTGCTGACTCTGCTGAAGAGCAGCAAGCTTCAGGCTGCTAACACTTCACTTAGTGCTCTTGAAAGGCATTAATGTTGCCTGGGGACATACATAAGGTGACAGAAAGTAAGTTAGTAACGTCTTTTAATGTTTAAGTATGAAAGAACAAAGCTTTTTGATTCAGTTCCTGTTCACTAGGCTGAATCAGAGGTCTTGTGAGACTGGGAAACAGATATAACCTTGAAAACTAACTGCATTGAACCTTAATACTGGAAAATGTTCTTTCAGAAAGGTCCTTGTGCAATCTGGCATATGAGATATTTCTCTGCTTTTGTCATGACACTGCAAATTGATCAGATGAATGTGTGGAGAGGAATTGATTGAGAACTCTGTGCTTGGAGGCTTGAACTAATAAGCGACAAACATAAATGTTGCTTCTTGTTAGCAATTGCTGTGTGCAATACTGCTCAGCCTATGAATATAGTTAAAACGAAAGGGACTCTGCACATATACAGCAGTACATCAGGCATCAGCTTCCCTCAGCTGGGACCTATGTGACTGTTGTAAAGGACTTGCTGGAGTGTAACTTAGCATGGCCCAAACACTCTAAGAAGATAGTTCACAGCAGAGCTGTTGAAGAAAAACAGGATCAAAATACTACAGAGTCTGAAAAGAAGGGTGGGTTCACAACAAAAATTAGCCAGAATAAATTGCATAGCAGAGGAATTATTTATAGCTAGAACTCAGCTGTCCTTATACAAGATGAGATCAAGTGATTAATTAATTCAAAGTGAATTCTATTTTTTCTCATTGCTCAATCGGTAAAAGGACAAGTAATTCAATTTGGCCCTTAAAGCATCTCCTGATCGCAGGAAAGCATTATATCAAACTGCTTTCTTCCCTGATGTCTCCGGAGTGCAGCAAGAGCTACAGTAACACTGTGTGCAACAGAAAGCCTGCTAGGACTCCTTATAGATGCTAGACTACCTTGTTTAGCTCTGGAGTTAAACAGATGATGATTTCCATAGCTTGGTCCCAGGTATGTGTGTTCCTAAAGGAAATAATCACAATCCAAAGTCTATTTTGTTAATTTAACAAAGGAACCATATCATAGCATATTCAGATCAGGTCTTTCCTGGAATATAATCCCAAATCAGATCAAAGTATCTCTTAGACACCTGCAAAGTGTCTGGACAACCTGAAACAGAAATCATTCACAAGTTCAAGATCTCCTCTCTTAATTCCTCTACAATCCATATGGGGTGAAACTCCCAGCAGGAATATGCCCGTATGGCACCAACATATGGCCGTTAATGTGCCTTTATTAAATAAGGGCCTGCACAGAATTTAAACCCCTGTGGGGCACAGGAGATGAGCGCTGGGACAGAAACAAAGTCTTTCATCACGGGCTTCTTCACTTTCTATCTGTAGCCAGGGCTGAACTAGTGGGTAGGTGCACACACACAGAGAGTTCTGGTTTTTGGAAATGGAGCAAGTTTTTCAGTTCAGAGTTTCAACTGTGCATTTATTTGATGGGATTGCAATAGCTGTTTGAAGCATTCCCAGAATGCATTAAAGGCTGAAGAGTGCCCCAGCACTTTGGCTTGCAGGCACAGAATGGATAAAAGATTAGAGCTAGACATCTATATTTTAAAAAAACCAACCCTAACCCCACAGAAAAACTCAAATGTTCTCATGATCTGGTAAGCCTTTTGTGTGCTGTCCTCCCTCATGCTGTTCAGCTGTGTTTTTCTTATTTTCCTGTGGGAGGACGGTTCCCTTGGCTACCAGTGCTGGCCTCTAATAGTTGGCATTTGGGTATTCAGAAAGCTAACAGGATAAAAACATTGCTCTGTTTTTCTTTCATTCCTGCAGCAGCACTGGGAAGACAACTGGACAGGTTTCTGGTAGGCAACAGCTCCAGGTGATACCACTGCATCAAGTTACATGATTGTGCCTTGCTGCACCCTCCCCTTCCAGGTGCTGCTCTGAGAGATCTCTGTACTTCTACTGGCCACTGTCTTGTCAGTGAAGTGCTAATGGGAGGTGAGGTTTGGGCCTTTTTTCTCTGCCCTCCTGCACAGGAGATAGCTGCCCCGGCCAGATGTATTTCTTTTTAGCCACATGCATCATCATCATCAGTACATCATGAGGCATAACACGCACAGCCAGTCTCATGGTAACAGGAGGGGCAGGTCCAGAAGACACAGCTAATGCCTGGGAGCTATGATCAGTGTCTCTTCATCGTTCTGGCTTTCTGTATTAAGGACATTGTTGCTTTTGCATTAGAGGAATGAGAATAGTCTTGTCTCCTCTCAAGACCCCAAGGTCCTGCCTTCGTTTGCCATCAAGTGCTCCATGAAACTGTTTCATTAAAGCCTCTGTGCAGTGACCTTTGCACAATAACCTGCTCTCTGTAGTCCCTCCACAGTCTGAGGCTGCTCTCATTTAAATTACTGTTATGCTGAGGGAATCAGATACATCTTTTTCTCTACTTAAGTGCCTGGAGCAAACTAATGTCCTTCTGCAGCCATGGAACACAACAAAGGGACCTTGATTCAGAGGGCAAGGTGAGGCTTGCTGTCTCTATGGAAACTGGAGACCAGGCTAATGACAGGGCAGATGAGGAAGCAAGAACACAGGTCCATCAGGTGAACAGAAACCATCAGATCTCAGACAAAAGTTGAGAAAATGAGGCAATAAATGTGGTAAGTGGACAGAGTTGTACACTAGGTAGCTGGGAACCTGGTAAGGACTTGTGGCAATTTGTAATCACCAAATCCTGTGGCACAGCAAATACTGACACCACTAATCTGTATTGGGAGAAAAAGGGTAAAAGTCACAAATACAGAAAGGCTATACTGCTTTTATATTATTTTTCCCCATGTCTTCTGTTGTGGCTATACCTAATGACAATATGAGCAAGTCTGATAATTCAGGGATGTGCCTGGTGCATATGCTGAATGATCCCATCTTTGTAAGCAGGGCTGCTGGCTTTGCCTGCCAGAAAGGCTTAGGGGATAGAGAAGGCAGCTTGGGGAGGAGGAACATGGGAGCCATTGGTGCAGGAGCAGCATTCAGCGTTTATCTGTCTTCCAGGAATTTGCACTGTTCCTGCCTAATTCAAGAACAGAGGGAAGGTGATTAGCAGGTTGGTTTGCTGAGCCTGAAGGACCTGCTTTGCATTTCTTGTTGGGAAGATGAGAGGGCTGAAACCTCTCTTTTCAGAGGCCAAGAGGTTAAACTGTAGGGTTGTGCTGCACAAAAAGTGTTAGAGTTCTCCTTCACTTTGGCATCCAGGAGCCGTAACCAAAAAACTGCTCTGAATCCAAGAGCACAGAAGTGCTGGGGGTCTAGTGAGTGAGTACATTGAGTTAGGCAACCAGCCCAGACTGTGACAGATCAGATCTTCCTATTAAAAAAATTGAACTCTCCATTTTATTTCTACGAAGCCTCTCTCCTCTATTTTGCAAATGTAGCTATATCCCAGTGGTCCAACCCTTTGTGATCATCCCATGACATGGGGCTCCACTTTTCCTAGTTTGTTCAAGAGGCACCACTTTCATGGTGGCATGCCCGAGCCTTGTTCAGGACACAGCAATGCACACTCACACCAGGCACTGCTCTTCGGCATATCAGACACTGCTTACCAGTTTTCTGTCCTGAAAACATCATTGCATTTAGATGCAAAAGTCATACTTTCTTAGTTCTTGCAGACGGCACACGGTAATTTTGTATGAATGTTCTCCTGGGGAAATAAAATTTTATTGCAGTATGAGTGATATTAAAACCCACCACACTGGGACACTAATATGCATATTAATAATGTATTTGCTATATAGAAGCCTGGGCAAATAAGCTAGAAGGGGCATTGCAGTTATGCTGTCTATTTCTCTGTCCCAAGCCAGAATTATCTGTATTTATCATATCTGGCAGCTATGTGCCCTGTCTAACCTCTACTGGAGGCTTCACAATTGCTGCAGGCAATTTTTTCCTTTGTCTACTGATCTTTCCAGCAGAAAGCTATGAAAAGCCAGCATGGATGAAAAGCTGTACATGAGCCGGCAATGTGCGCTTGCAGCCCAGAACGCCAAACGTATCCTGGGCTACATCCAAAGCAGCGTGGCCAGCAGGTCGAGGGAGGTGATTCTGCCCCTCTACTCTGCTCTGGTGAGACCCCACCTGGAGTACTGTGTCCAGCTCTGGAGCCATCAGCACAGGAAAGACACGGACCTGTTGGAGCAGGTCCAGAGGAGGCCACAAAAATGATCACAGGGATGGAACACCTCTCCTCTGAGGACAGGCTGAGAGAATTGGGGTTGTTCAAGCTGGACAAGGGAAGGCTCCAGGGAGACCTTATTGCAGCCTGCCAGTACTTCAAGGGGGCTCATAAGAAAGATGGGACAGACTTTCTAGCAGGGCCTGTAGCAACAGGACAAGGGGTAATGGTTTTAAACTGAAAGACAGTAGATTTAGACTGGATATAAGGAAGACATTTTTCACCATGAGGGTGGTGGAGCACTGGCACAGGTTGCCCAGAGAGGTGGTAGATGCCCCATCCCTGGAAACATTCCCGGTCAGGTTGGATGGGGCTCTGAGCAACCTGATCTAGTCGAAGATGTCCCTGCTCATTGCAGGGGGGTTGGACTAGATGACCTTTAAAGATCCCTTCCAACCCAAACTATACTATGATTCTATGATACCCTCAACCACCACAGATACAGTGAATGAATGCAGTAAAAGGACAACGTGTAATCAAGCAAGAATGACCCTGTTCCAACAGCAGCACAGATGCAGAAGTCCTGGCAGTCTAAGGGAAGCCCTACTTGGTTCAGGCATTTAGTAGGTTCAAGTTGACTACCATAGGGAATTGTCTACAACCAGGTGAAGAACAACAGTCCTTTCAGCATGGTGGGAAGTGCAGACAAGACATGATTCCTCAGCATCAGAAAAGATAACCAGCAAAGGGTCAATGTAAAAATGCAGTTAATTGTGATGAAAGAGAGAGGCAGAATAAATGAGAGTAGCCTTTTATACCAGTGATAAGGATCACCCCAGATTTATTTTTCAATTGTGTCAAAGCGTAACTGCTCTTCATTTTTATTGTTAGTGCTGTCATTGCAATTACATGCTTGAAATTAGCTGCTTTATTTATTTATTGGTAAGAAAAGAGATTTGTACCACATCAGTACAAAGACTGCATCAGAAATCCCAGCCAGCTGACCAATACCTGGCAAATAGTGGAAACCTGCTGCTCCCAGTCTCTGTCCTAGGAGAGGTGCTATATACTTGGTATATAAAAACATTGCATCTAATTGAACACACTCTCTCTAAAATCAATTTTACTCACTCTCTGCAAACTTAATGGAAGTCAAGATAAACTCATCTGTTTTAACCCCTGAGACTAATGTTGCTTCCCCTCTTTCATTAGCATGAGTTTATCTGGCTCTCCCTTGAACAGGAAACACATCAACTCTGAAGTTTGATTAGCAGTAATCGGAGAACATCAACACCTGTATGTAGACAGTGGGAGGCTTTTCAATTAAAAATGGATTTTAAGAACATAATGTCTCTGTTTTGAAAGGACAAATTCATCTTTCAAGGATATAAGCTATAAAATTATTTATGTATTGTGTTTCTTCAGGGATAGTAATGCTATCAGAGAATGAAGTATCTTAATTGTTGAAGGGATTGATTTCTGCTTTTTGGAACTAAGTATATTCAATGTCACTAAAGAAGTACTGGAGAGTTTTTTGAAGGGAAGATGACAGAACAGCCAGTGCTTATCATCTGTCCAAAACCAGCTCCCTTTTTTCTTGCTCAGTTTGGGCTTAAAACACAAATCCAGGGACTGTGGTGTGGAGACCTGCATGTGACACCAAAGCGGCTCAGAAAGTACTGAAGCAGGGCTGGGCATGGGGGAGCAGGATGATTACTTCTGAAGAAAGCAGAATGGCGAGGAAGCAGTGCCTGAGACGTAAAGCCAGAGGAAGGCAAGATCTAATATTCCTGTTACACCTAAATGTAAACTGTAAGCAGAATTATAAACATCTACAAGCCTCTCTTCATGTGCTACAAAAAAAGCTTAGAAAAGTACACCTGTGCACTTGTTTCCTTTTCATATGGTCTTTCACCTCTCTGCTTCTATTTCCCTAAATAGAAAGATAATAGTATTCATCTATTCCTTGGGGCTCTTGTGAAGATTCATCAGTTAGTATTTATGCAGCAAAATGGACTAAGTGCTGTATAAGTGCTAAGCATCATTATTGTCCTCTTCACTAGCACATCAGGTACATCCGAAGTAGACCAGATAAACTGTCCTCAATGTAAGGCAAGTGAGAGAGGTAACATGACTGCTAGAGAGCCGCTAATTAAAAATGTTTGCTGTGGCCAATGTCTGTGTCTAACAAAACAATACAGTAAGCTTTGCAGAATGAAATATATCTACTCATTTGAGCAAGTTCTGTCTGCAGCAAAGAAGGTCTGAGAATATGTCTGAATTAAATATGCTTCATGTTTCCTTGTGAGTTGTGCTTTGGAAACTACACGTATAGCAATAAACACAGGAAACAAATGAGATCTGCAAAGAATCACTGAGGAGGTTTCCAGATATTAAGAGTGCAAAACCTACTTGCCCCTTCAGTTGGATTCCTGTTCAAGAGATAGCCACTGTGGCAGGGGACAGCCATGCAGGAGCAGAGGGACAGCTCTGCTCCAGAGCTCTGTGCTGGGAAACTCATTGTGCTGGAAGAGGAAACACAGAAAGAAAAATTAAAATCAGAATAAAGACAATTTCTGGAAAAGAAGCCCAGCGGATTGCATCGTGGCTGTGGATGGCAGAGCAGAGGTAAGCAGAGGCACACCCTGTTTGGTCGGGTGAGCCCTCCACCTCCCAGCCCCACGCCAGCACAGAGCCGAGGTGTGCAGCGCCCACGGCACACACAGTGTGGTGGCTCCCCTTGCCCCACGGCTCACAGCAGAAGGGGGAGGCCCTGGAGACCCCTGCACTGGAAAAGCCATTCTCTGCTCTCTCTATCCCACCTTCACTTGCTGACTCCCTCCCCCCTTTTTTTTTTCATTACTAAGAGAAATAACCCTTCGTCGCCCCAAGCCCTACCCACCATGTGATCATTTCTGTCTTTACCACGGATCTGTAAAATGCAGCATCCTGATCTGGCGATATTTTACCCTGGAGCACGCGAAGGCAACGCAGTGCACAGTATCTCTCTCAGCTCAAAGACATGCTCTGTTTTGGGAGGAATTTTGTCCTGAGTTGCCATTCCGAAGCCTGATCTGAGCCAGATTTGCAAGCAGAAGCCCCTGCTCCCTCAACAGCTGAGGAAGAGCCATGCACCCTACTCGAGCTCAACTGGAGCATGTTGCAGCAGTGGTAGGGGCTGCACAGCACCGTGGTTTGCAGCTGGCTCCATCTTTGCAACTACTATAGTGATTAATCCCTGTTTCCACAGTTTTTTTGATGCAGGAATTTAGACTAGTCCCACTATCATTGGGACTTCTCATTTGTCCATCTCAAAGCACAGCTAGTGGTTGTGTTTTTACGCCTGTCCAGAATATCTTGCCTGTTGCTTTTGGAACAGCTTGCCTTCACTTAGAAATTTTTCATGACGCAGCACGGTGTTATTTTCTAGCTGAAGCTGGCATGAACAGTGCGCAAATACTTAAGCTGAAATAGTCTAACAGAAATAGGCTTTTTATACTGCATCACAGCCTGACATAGAAAATTGCCACACTTCTCTTATCAAAATGTTGCAGGGCTATAATCAGAGCCACTGTCTGCTCAACCGTGCATCAGGCCCAGCTGGGTACGTCAGCAAAGGTGCAAGAGGAGAAAGAGGACTTCCTGCAGAAATTCTTGCAATTGAAATCCCTAGTTCGGAAAAAAACCCGAACACATATGGAACTAAAATCAGGCTACGAAACCTGTACCTTTTACCAGAAATAACAGATTAAGAACAGTGTTCTGCTGGACATGGCTTTCAGCTGAGGGGAGGTGACTTTTATTCCCGCTTGTGCAGATGGGGAGTTGAAGCACCCTTCCATGGAAATCCCATAGTCATTTAAGAGTGGGTTTACTCAAGGGACCAGCTGCCTCATAACTGCAGGCTGGAGTGGCTGAGCCCTCTGCACAAGCAGCTCTTCTCTGCATCCCTCTACATCACAACAGCCTCCCATCCTGCTCTTCCAACCTCCAGTTGTAGCTGCTTCCTTTTCCAGGGTGAATTTGTGACAAATGACTTGCAAAATGGCAAACCTTGTCACTGAATTATGTGAAGATGTGACAGTTCTATGGGTTTTGTTCATCAGGAATTATCTCCAAAACAAATCAATTAAAAGCCTGCAACCAGGGAGCGAATAAATATTGTGGAAGTAAAACAACTTCTCACAAGATCTGCAATTCAGGGATCTGGCCTTCTAAGCTGGCCAAATCGAGGCCCTGTTTGACTAAGTTGCAGTATTTTAATTATTACTGTAGTAAAACTTAAGACTCTTTCTCACTCACCTTGAGCCTGTGGTTCTGGGCACAGCACAGACTCAGTGAAGAGCTCACCCTGCATAAAACCTTCGTCCTTACAGCATGCCGCGATGGGACAGCTCACGCATCATGATTAATGCTAAGGAAAGATGTGTCAGTAAGAGAATGCTTGAAACACAATGTGCCTGTACGTGCATACACCGGCTCTCCAGGAAGGCTTTCAATAATACTGTTTCTCATGCACAGCATTCTCTGTTATCACAGGTGGTAAGAATGGTCATTACCTCAGGTAAGAGAAAACATGAAAGGGATGCCAAAGACTGCTTCCGGCATAAATCAGTTCCCAAAAGGTAGCAACTTCCTCTGAGTCTCCCAGGACTGTCTCCTCTGTGGTAGTCCTGTTAGACGGGGCTAATCCCACCCACTTTCAGAGGCAGACCTCTGGAGCATATGGAGTACTGATACGAGAGAGCACAGCAACTCCTGTGTGCCTGCTAAGAATAATGGCAAGCTCTCTGCTACAGCACCACGGTGTAGCAATTCTGCACTGTTTAAAAATTAGGAAAATCTCTGTAATGAGATGAAGTTTGGAGAAGTTTGGCTTCGCCTCTCCTCAGAACACTCTGTGGAGCTGCCAGATGGCAGCTGTGAGTGGATGAACTGCCGAAAACCTGCCAGCTCCACGCCAGCACCGGCAGGTAAGCAGTCCTAATAGGCAAGGTGCAAGTCACTGGAATCCTGGAGGAAGAAAAACACCCTTCAGAGTGTAAATTGTATTAAAGTGTACTGAAGGAAACACAGGCTTTTGCAGAGGCCTGACAGTCAGGAAATTCAGTCATTTTAACTGCAAGGGTCAAATCTGGCTGGGAAGAAAGCCCACGCCAGCCACCAATCTTTTATTCTGTCATATTACCAGACTGTGTGCTACAAAATCCAAGCCAGATGTGTTCATTAATAACAAAGATTTTTACCTCTAGGAATATGTGGCTACCTGATGGAGTCTAATTAACCCTGACACAGACAGCTGTCATAAAGAGTATTGAACCATTTCTTGTTCTCACCATTTGCATTTCATGAATTCCTAAATGGCGAATGCTGTCCATTAATTTGCCTCATCTTTTCCTTTTAAGAGGAATAATCGCCAATACGAAGCAGTGAAGACTGCATAGGGCATGTAAGAGTAGGCGTAATGTGCATCTATAAAATAAAATGTCCAGTTGCCATGGACAAGAGCTAGTAAAAGAAACTCAGTGAAGCAGGCCAGTTTTGCTGAAAGGTTTTGCTCTGATCAACATGGTCACATTTCTCACATCTGACTGTGAGAACACAAAATGTTCTTTCTTTGAACAGACCACTACATTGCTTTTTACATGCTCTTTGCATTTCAGAACCATTCTTTAAAGCAGCCTAAAGTTCTGGGTGTTCAAAACATTTCCAGATAGAGAAGATAGACAGACACTTCACAGGTAAAGTATAATAGCAATTCTTAAAAAGCAAGTTTGTCTTGACTTTTCATGTTTCTAGTAAATTAACTGTTTTTCTTTTTTCTTTTTTTTTTAGTACGTTTCAGTAATGAACAAATGGTTTAGTGCATTTCTTCCACTCAGACTAGGCAAAAAACATTTAATCAATGCAATGTCTGGATCATGTTCCACTAAAATAGTCAGCTACAGTTTGTATGAACATTTCAACTTTTCTGAGCCTGAGGCACCTCATTGTACAACAGGTTTTCATTACATTCTAATATGCAGTGATGCCATTCCACAGCTCTGGTAGGATGTCACACACTGCTTGCAGTTGAAATGTTAAATGCCTCCTCATTGCTGCTTTCCATTAGAGGTGCACCCAGGTACCACAGCCACCTTCCTCCGGGCACTGTGCAAACGTTTGATGGCTTTGCTGGAGAACAGTAGGAGCCAGGAGAGCATCATGAGGCAAAGTTACCAGCAGCTTTTATGATGGGTAGTTTTGGATACTTGCTTACTCGTATCAGCACTAATGGATGTTTGTTTGTTTTTCTGCTGATTTCAGTGATATAGGATCAATACAGTATATATCAAAGTGAGAGTTGATCTGCATTTGATATCTTTCGTAAACATTTGTGGGAACTGTGAGAGATGGACAAAATCTTCATGCATCTCTCTGCTTTTCAGTGTTTACCTATTGTCAATGGTAAGCACATTGCAGTCTTGCCAAATGGGATTCATCTCACCTGCCTATAAATACTTGGCTCCAAGACAGCCACCTGGGTCCCTTCCAACAGCAAATGGCAGGAACACATGTTGCTACAGGGTGAGATATCTCTCCTGGGCCAGGATGAATTGCCAAGTGCTGGTTGCTGTCTATTATTTCCACTGGCTACAGCAGAAGTGTAGACAAATAGCTGAAACCAGCTAATTTTTAGATAGTTAAAACAAGGTGAGACAAATCTACCCTTTGCAGTTTTGCTTTGCTTTTAAAAGATCTGCTTGGTTTTACAAAACATAAGCGAGATTCTTGCTTTCAGGACAAAGCCAGGAATATTAAAGAAACTTCCTCCCCCCGTTGGCACATTGTTGTTCTTCCCTAGCTATCTACTACTGTTTTTTTAACCTCCTTCCTGCAAAGCATCTGGTAGTGGGCACTCTGAGGTTCTTGCTAGATTGAAATGAACGCTTGCATGGGTTCAAGATGGAAATTCAGCAATTCTGAATTCAGCAATTCTGATGTTTGAAATGAATACTGGATCACGCAGAGACACACGCCTGAAAAGTTTACATTTGTCTATTCTTTGCCCTTCCAAAATTACTAGTTTGAAAGAACATCTTCTGTTCCACCTGTCTACACTGCAGGGAACCAGTGTAAAACTTGTGTCAGGCTGTTCTTCCTTTGCCTGTCTCTTGCTTTTAACAAGAGAAGCATATGCAAAACCCTACTCCTATCTAGTGGTCTATTTGTGCAAGAATCCATAGCAATCCTTAACTAGAATTGCAAACTGAAAGGAGGCGCTACCAATTAACATTATTGCTACCAATTATACAATGAAGGAGAAAAACCCTAGTCCTTTAAAAATAAGAGACTATTTGTAGCAGTAGTTATTAACTGCAATTAATTTGCAGGACTCTCAGAGGAATCCATAATGGAAAGCCATATGTTATAGTACACTCCTGATGCTAGAGAGACGTTGCCTTTTACACATATTTGCTGTGTTATAACTATTTTGTTTGTACAGCAGGGTTTGGGTTGGGGGAAATGCTTCGGGTGGGGGTTTTCACTCATGTAAACTTAAAATTAGCCTAATTTGTATTTTCATTTTTTTAAAACCTAGAACATCGTATGATTCCACCTTATTTTCTCACTTGTATTTACTTCTTTCTGGCGGAAGGCAGGTGTAGGGAGCTGGGGAGCATACAGGGAGGGGGACAGGCACATGCCCATGCCAGGGTTGTTCTCTGCTGGAGAGAAGTGACAGTCAAAACTGCTCAAGTGTTTTACTGGCTCCTCAGTGAACAGTGTGATTTAAAAAGTATTCCAAGAGAAACTACAGGGAATGAAAAGACCACTCAGGCTGACAGCTCCACCAGGCCAGCTTGTGGAAATGATTACAAGAAACTGAATCAACAAGTCTACGGACAAACATGGTTGAGCAGGAGAGTGACAGTGTAGCTCTTGTAGAGAAAAGTCTCCTCCCAGATCTGTGCAAGCTCCTGGGAGACAATCCATGGCAAAACATTTAGTAATCATCTTACCCAACCCCATTACTAATGTGAAAAACAGTCAAACGTGCTTTAAGATCAGGGAGGAGCACAGCAGGTAAATCATGCTAGAAACCAATGGGTGGGAAGAGAGGACACACTGCCTAAGTACTGTGAGTGGTGCAAACCTAGCATCAAAAGCAAGAAGGTGGTAAGAGGAGGATTTCCAGACGAGACTGGGCGCAGGATTGTATAATGAGGTTACCATCATGGACATGATGAAATAATTAAAAGTCACGGAGATCATGCTAAAGAAACTAGAATAGTGAACTTGGTTCTTAAGCTTCTTAATGGGATCTTAGCTACGCCAGCATCACTGATGCTCATACGCATAAAAGGATGCTTTTCTTTCGTAACAATAAATGACTTGTTAGCTAGCCTCCTCATCCACTCCCTGGTAATCTAGATTAATGGCATTTATGTCTTTTCTTTAAAGAAATGGTTATTGCAACTTTCCCATGGTGCCAAAAGAAAGATGCCTATTGTTCTTCATGCTAAGACTATCATTTTTAAAAGCCTAAGCTGTTTTTTTATTCACTTGAACAGGGAATATGAATAGGAAAAATGAATTACATTTGCATCACATAGAATAAAGATAAAATCACTTTTATGGAGTCTTGATATACGCTTAGTAAGCATTTTTTAAATTCCCATACTAAAGTGTATATATATACATTGAGGATCAGTAGCTTGTTCAAAGGATAATTTACCTCATTATTATTTATACTGTTTGGCTACTGAAACGATATGCTTTCTTCTCCTTCCAGTAAGATTCTGGGTAATCTGAAAGGATCATAGTCAGATGTTAGTTCCTGCGGATGTAACTCACTAGTCACCCAGTATTACAAGCCTCTTGTACCTTTCCCTTAGAGGACAAGAATTTTATACCCAACCTTAAAGATGGTCACATTTTTATCACAACTTGCAACAGCTCAGTCTTTATCTTTGCAGGGTGTTGGTTCAGTCCCATAGCCAGACTGCACATGTTTTTTTACGTAATCTGGCAGATGCATAAAATCCTGTTAATTAAAGCTAATTTTTAAAGCTAATTTTATACATTCAGGAATAAAGTACCCTACTGCCTGACTAGCCCTGCAATACTAGGTTGAGTATCTTACCCATCATTTGTGCTTCAAGTTTGTTATTTCGTTCTGATGATGAAGTCCACAATGGTGATCAGAAATCCCAGCAAACCTAGAGAATTGAGGTACCAAGACCCAGTGGCCTGGTGTATCCAGAGAGCAACCGTCAGTCGTAAGCGTGCATGAGGCAATGGCAGTACCCAGGCTTTACGGTTGAAAGCCTTCTCTTGCAACATTACAACGGGACTTCATCAGCTTTTATTATCAGTGGTAAAATGGAGAGATGATCTGGTTTGTTAATTCTCTGGGAAGAGGAAAAGAACGTTATTGCTACAATTTAGTTGAACAATTTGGTTCTCATGGTCTACATATCCATATTTCTAATTAATTCACATTCCCAGCTGTCCTTCACATTCCCCATGAATTTACTTCACTCTAATAATACAGTATCTTTTAAAATTTGACATGAATAAAGCAATTTTTTTTTCCTCAACTAATTCTGATAGTTTCTAATTTGGGAGCCAGATATGATTTAGCATGTCACTAATATCCCTCATCACTCTTCAGTTTTCATTTGGCCACTGGGGAATTCTTTAGTGGCCAAGTGTCAGGATTTAATGACATGGCTTTGTTGGAAAAGCTGTTTTATTTCAGTCCTTCACCCTTCTGCACCACATAAACAAAACTGAAAATTGAACTGCTATTTAAAAAAATGGGTATTGGAAGACAACATGTGTACAATGGCAATTCACATCCTTTTTGTATCACTTAAAAATCACATGGTGCCCAAACTTGCAGCATTGTACTGTCCGAAACGCCAAACCATTAGGATCATATTCTGGAACTGTGCTGAGGGAGTTATGATACAGTTTTTCTGATAATTGGCATGTATAATTAGGTTATATTTCATTTAAAGAAAGCACCTAGCAAGATGAATTCTGACTCCAATCACATTAATTCACATTAAGTAAGGTTTTTAATTACATTCAAGTATCTGGAGATGCAGCAAAGTGCTTAATTAGGATAGGAAAGCATAACATAGTTTGGGTTTGAAGGGACCTTTTAAAGGCCATCTAGTCCAACCCCGCCGCGATGAGCAGGGACATCTTCAACTAGATCAGGTTGCTCAGAGCCCCGTCCAACCTGACCTTGAGTATTTCCAGGGATGAAGTAGGCTACCGTCTGTTTTATAAACCTCACTTCAACTTCCTCAAGACTGGTCCATCTTCCTTTTCTCTTCTCCAACTCTCCCCTTAGCTCTCCCAGCCTGTGTTTCAGGCTGGCTGAGAGCCATATAGCTATGACAGCACAGTCCTGAAGCTGAGCAAATGCAGATATCAGCACAGAGTCAGGGCTTTGCTAGCCCATTCTTTGGAGATGGTACTTTCCTAGCAAGTACAGAGTGAGATCATGTCTGCTCATAAAACTGTGTAGGCAGACCGTTAGATATCAAGGTAACATAAATTATTCCTCCAAATTGCTGGCACAGAGTGAAGCAGAGATTAAAAGCAAATCTGGCCATAACAGTCTGATTATGTGTTGTGCTGTTCAGGGCTTTGCAAATGTTCTCAGCCAGCAAACCCACAGGGAATCTACTTAGCCTGCCTATCAGGTCCCGGACCACAAATCATTGTACTAGAAATAAGTAGCAGTGAAAAACATTAACATTATTTAACATTGTAGAGCTCTTTCTCCAGGGAAAATACAGTTCCTACAGGGATGAAACACAGTTTATGGATTTGGGATTTACTTGTGTCATGGCAAACAGAACCTGGGCCACAAAGTACATACGGAAGATTTTAGCAAGCCAACTTAGTGGGAGCTCCCTGTTGTTTTCGTAGCCTGCTGTGCTGACTCCAGCCTCCAGCTACTGATTCTACTTCTCTGGAGTCCCTGAAGAACACTTTTGAACGTGGAAGCCCAGTGGGAAACAGGGCATCAATTACTATCAATCCTCCATCTGTACCTTCATACTGGCTAGATGAAAGCATCCCCTGCTACCAGTAGCCCTGGGTATTTTCCAGAGCTGGTCTTGGACCAGAGAGCACAAACAACAGAAAATGCCATCCATCTTTCTAGTACAAAACAAGGACAAAATGTTTTCCAGTTTACTTATGTGAACAGCACAGCACCTTGGTAATTAGTAGTTTGGGGATTTCTCATTCTGCCAGGTTTAATGAATATTAGCGATGTTGAGGAGTACTGCTGTGAATAGCCAAACACTGCTGTAGTCATTTATCAATGAAAATTTTCAACCTAGGTCAGGGACAGTGGATTTTAAAAAACCCAAAATTTATGAAACAGTACTGGGTAAAATACAACTTCTGCTTAAAAAACAAAAGGAACACAGGGGAAAGCTATTATACACAGCACTAACTTAAAGAATTTATCTTTAGACATCACTTAACGTCTTTGTGAGGCATTCTATAACATTTTTGTACTGTTAATGCCACCGTATTTATCAGTTTGCATAGTAACAATCATATGTTAACACAGAAAATGGGTTTGCCCTGTTGTGTTTTTTCCTAAGATTTTCTCCTGTATCTATTTTCACATAGGTACCTTCTTTAAAGTCCATAGAGAGGTGTCCTGCTTTTGTCTGGGATAGAGTTAATTTTCTTCATAGTAGCTATTATGGGGCTGGGTTTTGGATTTGTGCTGGAAAGTGCTGCTAATACAGGGATGTTTCCATTACCGCTGAGCAGTGCTTACACAGAGTCAAAGCCTTTTCTGCTTCTCACCCCACCAGCGAGGAGGCTGGGGGTGCACAAGAAGCTGGGAGGGGACACGGCCGGGACAGCTGACCCCAACTGACCAAAGGGCTATTCCAGACCATATGACATCATGCTCAGCACAGAAAGCTGGGGAAAAAAGGAGGAAAGGGGGGACATTCAGAGCGATGGTGTTTGTCTTCCCAAGCAACTGTTACGTGTGATGGGGCCCTGCTTGCCTGGAGATGGCTGAACATCCGCCTGCCCATGGGAATTGGTGAATGAATTCCTTGTTTTGCTCTGCTTGCGTGTGTGGCTTTTGCTTTCCCTATTAAACTGTCTTTATGTCAACTCACGAGTTTTCTCACTTTTACTCTTCTGATTCTCTCCCCCATCCCACCTGGGGGAGTGAGTGAGTGGTTGTGCGGGGCTGAGTTGCCAGCTGGGGTTAAACCACAACAACAGGAAAAGTAACATAGCAGTTACTTAGGAAATAGGAAAGTAACCAGCATAGTGGATTGTCAGGTGAAACCAAGCTGGTCCCAGTTTTTACATGGATTCAAGCCTTTTCCCAGGTATTTTGCATTTTTGTCTACACCACACTAACAATCACAAATAAAAAGCAGTCCTAAGCCACCCCTGACAATACGATGAGATGCTTACAAAAATAATGAGATTTTTAAGTAACTGTTTGTGTCCTTGAGGTTTGGCAGGGGATAAGATCCTAGCATACAGATTTGTAAGTCCTCCCTACCAAAAAGCAAGCAATATCTGTTCTTTCATAGTTTCTAGAAAAATGTATATTATAAATCTGGGATTAAGGCCAGGTGTGGCCACAAACAAATTTGGGAAGGTGAAGTAATTGTTATTTGCTGGAAGTAATTGCTTCCTGTTATGATTACCATAGCAATTAATGTAATTCTTTGTAATACTCTTGGGAAGAATAAAGTTACTGGAGAAGAACAACAAACAAATACCTTTGTCTGCTCTAGAAAACAGATTAGTACCAAAACTGGTTTGTTACACGGACAGCAGGAGAGCTGCATTGTCCTTAGCACTTCACTTTCTTGCTTTTAAATGCTTGGCTTAGTCAAAGTCATGAGAGAAAATTAGGTTGTCACTTAGCAACCATAACTGGGTTCAGGAGCAAAGCACTTTGGAACAGACAGTACTTGACTACTAAACATTACCACTACAGCATATCTAGGACCACTCACTTCTGTTTAAAAATGGGGAGACTGGAGCACAGAAAAACAAAGTACCTTTTAAAAGTATTCACATCCCATTTTTCAAGCTACTAGAGGAGCTTTATCTTTTCCCTGATTTCCCACCACCCCATCACCCATACAGGTAAGTTTTTGAAGAGATGTTTGAGACAGGAAGGACACAGGTAAGCACCTAAGGCTGTCTCAAGGCATCTAGGTGCTAATGCCATCAAAGTCAACAGCAGTGGAACACCTGCATACTGCAGATGTCCCAATGGACCTCTCCTTCTGTACGTTCACATGCATCACTTAGGTGCTTTTGAGTTTCAAGTAGGTACTTAGGATGTTCTTGGATGAATAGGAAGTTCTGAATGAAAAGATTATTACTGTAATTCTGTATTTTCTGTAAATTATGGGACTTTGGTACTTCAAAAGTGATAGACACATCAAACATTGGTGACAAAAATATTATTTCTTTCTATAAAATTACTTCAAGTAACTCCTTTTTCCCTCTCCACAAAAAATCCTACCTCAGTGGATTTATAAAAAACCCACAGTCCTTTGTCTACTCTTGTAACATGCTAGAAGGGCTGGGGAAAGGAATATAGGGAAAGGAACTGTGTAGCACGAAGCACAACAGAGTGGACATTCTGGCCCAGAACTTGATTAATTAAATATGTGCTAAAAGTTATCTGAGAAAATAAAGCATAGAAGACAGAAAAGCAACTGATTTAGAAAGATCACAATACTTAGTTAAGACTCAAGGCCTAATTCTGATATTGTTCAGAGCCATTCATACCAGGGGCTCTGAACAAATCAGCTTACACCACTGCATATGAGGGCAGCATCAGGCCCCTTCTGCTTGCAGCTGTGACCTGACAAAAGCACTCTTGAATCACAGATGCAGAGCAGGAAGCTCGAGGCCACACAGCATCGTCCAAGAGTGAGTCAAGTCTGTATTTTCCTAGGGTTTTAAACACAGACTTGAAAAATGTTTGCCAGATACTACAGGAGCTCCCAATGGAAGCAGAAGCGCAGTGTGGCTGGTCTCAGTGCACTAACTGATGAGGAGGCTTTTGCTCTGGTATTCTAGCATCCAGCTAAGCCGTTCAGTTCTGGAAGACTAAATAGATGTAGCTGAAAATACCAGTAGCCAAGTATTTCTCATCACTTTTTGCTGCTGAAAAATGCCACGGAAAACAGAGGAAATTAATTTGGCTGGGGCATGCGTGTTTGCCTGGTAGTCCTTAAGTATTTTGTTCAGCCCTAGTACACAGAAAAGAAACATGTCTGAATATATTCAGTGAGGGTTCAGTTCTCCACTTGTGGCACTAGGCAGCAAACCTGCGACTGGCTGGGGCGTGCTGCTGCTGTTTGGGGCAAAGCAGCTTTCCTTGCCACACCACCTTACCCAACCTCTGGCACTAGTGACCTGCTTACTGATCGTTCCCCGGAGGTCCAGCTTTACAAACATCATCTGCCAGGGATGCAGGTACGCAGCAGAAAGGGAGTCAACAGATACGAAGTGGAACCTGCAGCTATGCAGCCTTGGCAGCTGAAGAACAACTGCCTGCCCTCAAAGCAGCTCAAATCAGTGTGCAGAAGCGATCCAAAGGAAAAGCCAGATTCTTTCCGTTGTGATAGCAATATCACAAAAGTCTACATTTACCTGAATCCCTCACAGCAACATCTCTAACCCTTTGTCCAGCCAAGTTCCTGGTTACATATCAGCTACGTGCATCTTGTGTGTATTTTCTTCTTTACTATCCATCCACAGCTATCATACCAAGCTGCCCTGTGCTGCTGGGGGTCCTCCTCCACGCTGAGAGGCCCGTGCACTTCCATTAGCCATGAAGCTCAGTGTCTCCTTATGGAGCAAAGGATTCTGAAGTGCGAGAAAAGGCACAGAATCAATATAGACAGTAGAAGTCTAAGAAATGCTTGCAGTCCTGTCTAATGGCACTTTTAGGCTTTAGAATATGATGTTCAGAGCTCCTGGGAACTGCAGTCACAGCAGAAACAGTGAGGTAAGAAGTTATCACTTCAATGTAAACAAGCAATATTCTGTAAAACTGCTAACACTGAGAGCTAGTGGCTACTTAGAGTTTCAAGATTTCTGTCTAAAGTTCTTGTGTTTTGAAAATGAAGTTAGTACAAGTTTGAACAACATTCTTGGTACATTAGACATGTATTAATCACATTCTATAGAGAAATAAGATGACATTTAAATTGCTTCTAATGATGTAATTGTACCATGAAACTACTATATTTCTTCATGCTAAAATAAGAAACAATAATTGTGATGATATTTTTGCTTTATTAAGAGATACCATTCTTTTTAAACTTATGTTCCTTATTAGCACAAAGTAACGGATAAACACTGATCTAATTCTCAGGCTCAATTTATGCTTAATAAGATGTTAAGTCTGCTCCTTAACTGCTAGAGAAATGTGTGCTCCTGGGTGTTGCCTTCCAGTTCCTTTCTTAAGCATGTGCAGCATTCCTGCCTCCTAAAAACTTGTTATGTGACTTTGATACTGTGGGATCATATTCTTCCTAGTCATTAGACTGGAAAGCCTATGTGTTACCCAAACATTTGTTAAAATACTCATATTCCAAATCGGTTTCAAGACATACCTCAAAAAAACTCAGAAGAGCTTAGATTCCAAACGTTACCAGGGATTAATCTAACATTTTCCACTCAAACCCCCGAGTTTGAGGTACTGAACTGAACAGAGTGTTCCTGAAAGAGAAGGACAAATTGGAAAAGTGTAAATGTTAAGGGAGGTATGTACGAGAAGTCAAAACTTTTCCCTGAATCATCTTATGCTGCGAGACTTGAAATCTGCACAAATGCTGTTCCCTCCTGAGGCAGAAACAAGGAAGAATTTCAAATCAGTAAGGCTGAAAATAACTTTCCCAAAAATCTTTCTCTCACACTTCTGTTGCCACATTAGACACTAGGAAAAGTACAGAAGCGTGTGAACATTTGGATGTGAACACTTGACAATGTGTCATGCTGTCATGTGATCTGTCATTAAAAGCAAGTCACAGGGGTGACTGTAATGCAAGCATTGCTGAGTACAACAGCGTGAGCTTTCACAGTTGCAGAAGGATAACATGAAAGCAACCTCCACTGAATTCTTTTGCTACAGCAGCACATCTGCATCCCCTCTGGATTAATAAGCCCTGTATGGAGAATCTTTTTGTCTCACCTGGTCCTTCTTTTCCTCTTTCTTTATGTGCTTTTTCAAATAGCACAAGAAAACAGATGGTCTAGCCCTGGCACTGTGCCTCACAACTTTGTCCCAAACAAGCCTGGACCACAGAATTTTTTTGCACATTAGGATAAAGCTGGTCCTGGCTGTCTATTGCCCAGTGTCCTTGACAGGACATATCAACACAATTTTACAGATTTTATCTCTGGTGTAAATGACCAGACAGACCAATGCCTTCCACAGGCTTTCTGTTATCTGATATATGATGTAGAACGAGTCCTTTCTAACTCCATCCTTTCCTACTGTGCATGCTTGTTGCTCCTCTATTTCCCTTTTCCTCTATGTTACTGTGTGGAATTAGCAATGGATTCTGAGCACCGTTCAGATACAGCCCAATGATCCACCAGTGAATTCCTTCTGTGGGTGTTTGAATCCCCAAGGGTAACTTCCAGATTTAATTTAGTCCAATTATATCACTGAAACAGAGTTCTGCACTTTCATTATTCTCTGTCCTGGGGTATTTTATGCTTTCTCATGCTATTCCAAAAAGACATGCAAGCAGCTGCACAAAGCATCGTGTTTTGTGGTGCTTTTATTTTTGGCTGGCTCATAATTAACAGTTACCTGGTTAGTTAAAGTATTATTCCACATCCCCTGTCTAACACTGCAGTGACTGCTCAGTGCAACCACTTCACCACTTCTTTTTGTTTATTATTTAAGATATTGCGGTATTCTGAATAAGTTAGAAAATTACTTTATTGAAATGTTACTGCTACCACTGAGGACTCTTCAGCACCTCATACCAGTTACTGTTGCCAAGCTGATAAATATGAAGCATCACTTGTTGATAACCTGCAAGGAACATTATTTTCCTCAAGTGGAACAAGCTCTCCAGTTGTGACGTATTGGATGGATCTTTACTCCAGCTGCCACCCATTAATGTGTTAATCAGCAGCAAAAGGTCATAGCCAAAACCACAAACTCAAAAAACTCGTTAAAACTTGAAGGAAATCACTTGCATGTTACTCACCAGTAAGGCTGGCAGAGATCTGCTGTACCTTTATGGTATTTTTGTTTTTTCTCCGCAAAGCAGATGACATTTATGTGAGAGGTATTTTCCATACCTGGAAAAAGAAGACTGGGTGCTTTATATCCATACACAGAAAAAAGAATAAGAAGCAATGGTGAATCACCACTCATGAATGAAAAGTGGAGTCAGAGTGGAAGAATTAGAGATTTCCCCTGCAGTCCCAGAATGCCAGCCCCATCCTCTTCTACCTCCCTTTCGTCTCCCTTCCCCTGGCCTAGGCCAAATTGCTGTCAAAAATTAACCCAAACTTTCACCCTGCTTTCCCATGAGTGACCTAGACTCCCTCTCCCTGCAAATGATCTGATCACTCCATCTTCAAAAAATGCAGTTAATACACTTGAAAATAGTCCATGATCATCTGCTACACACAGTGTCCCAGCACTGCCTCTCTCTATAGGCCCTTGCTGGCTGGATGCATTCCTAAGTATCTGCCTTCTTCCAAGCTCCAAGGTCTGCAAAGGCAGTGTGTCTATCTGAGTTAGCCAAACACTAGGTCACACCGCTCAGACTCCTGGTCACTTGAAGGTTTATTGCTGCTTATTTTCCTTATTGTCTCATCCTTTCTACTTACTGTCTTAACACTAGAGGTGGGGCTGTGCTGCAGGTTTGGGATTCATATTCACATCTGAGAGCGAAAGACTTCTGTATCTGACGTGGTAGTTTAACTCCTCAGAGGTGGAAGGTTAAGCTTTGAGAGATTATTGGGTTTACAGTGAGAATTTCTTCCAGTCCCAGGTTTGCTGCTATTGAAAGGGATAGACATGCTTTGGTCTGCATTATGAGCCATTACTCTGCATCTGATAAAGTAAATTGCATGTTAGACAATTAAATATAGTGGGAATTTTTAGGAATGAAGTTTCCACATTCTCAGATTGAACTCTCAGTTTTCTTATTTGGAAAGAAATGAGATGCAATTTGTGCAAACAAATGCAATTTGTCCATACCATTTTTGTCTCTAACACAAAATAAACATCCCTAATGTGTTGGCTTAGGTGCATTTACCTCCACATTTTCTCAGCATGAACACAGCTTAGAAACAGGCAATGCTATGCAGAAGGTAGCATGCTACTTCTTGCTGGCTGCTCTTTGGATCTCCATCCTGGAAAGGGCTGAGTACTCTCAAGTCTCCATCTAGTCAATGAGAAGTGAAGTCACTTAACACATTAGAGACCATATCTTAGAAACTCTGTCTGCTTTAAAATCACCCCGAGTGAATTCTGGCATTTTTCCTCCATATAACCAAAATGAGAAGAAGTTGCCGACATGACTGAAAATCAAGAGCTGCCAGAACGGAGTTTGGGTGGGTCTTATTCTGCCAGGGGCTGAGTTCACAGCCTGGCTCTCGTGGGGTAAGAAGTGGGTACTCCCAACAGTGGTTACATCTATTCCGTCAGTTCTAGTGCAAAACCAGGTATCTCCTTTCCATCAGTGCCCCTCACAGACTCACTCGCACTGTTGTCATCAACATGGCCATGGTGTGTGGTTGGAGAACTGTAAGACTTAGAGTGGTGGACAGGTGGGCTGGGCTGAATTTTTCATGATGCTGATATCAAACAAGTGTCACACTGCTCCCACATTCTGCAGTGCTATTGCACCTTTTGAAGAAAAGGTCAGTAGAAATTCAAAGAACTGTAGGTTTCTTTCTTATTTTGCTTTTTCCTTCCTAGCCAATCCCACTGGAAGACTGTGATCACCTATGATAAACCCCGAAGACTATCACAGGGAGACAATACACTTGCTGGGACCTTCTCTGTCTTGCAGTTACTTTTTAGCATATAGGATTCCCTTTTTGAGCACACCACTCTCCTGGAACCCAACAACTACAGATGAGGCAGCCAATTCTGCTCTGTTGCTTTGTTGGGAACAGAGAAGGATGTGATGGGGAAGAGAAGGAAAGGGCTGTTTGCCTCCAGCCCTTCTCCCGCTGGAGTGGAGGTGCCATACGGGGCACCATTACAGCCCTGGGGAGAGGAGAGGAAAGAATGAAAGCCAAGGCACAGCAAGACCCAAGAAAATGACATCAACAGCCCCAAATGGAGCATATCATGATATGGATATGTCATGATAGTATACATAGGACTATGTATCACAGTCCTACCACAGTATTGTACCAGCTTTACCACCAGTTTGTGCTCAGGCTCAGTATGTTCACCCTCAGGAGCAGAAGTAAGGATCTGTAGGACACCTGTGCCACTTCACCCAGCTCTTGAAAAGATTTGACCAGACCTCATGACCTTTGCTTTCCCAGCTCCTGCCTTTCCATGGCAATGCAGAAAATAAAAAATAGGAAATACTCACAAATTACAGGATCCAGTAACTTGCCCTTTAGAAGAATCATATAACTCAGAGGTGAGCTGTACATGTAGTCACTACAGCCGTTAGCTTTAGTTATTGATTTCCCAACTGTGGCTCAAACTGTTACTATTACTTTTAAAAAACAATGTATTGCATGAATACCAGATGTATTTCTTGGAGCTACTTAACGTCTCCCATTAACTGTGGAGAGATTTTGAATTTGTTGCTTTTGTCATAAAGCAAGCTATTTATTTCACTGGAAATATCTGGCTTCTCATTCAATATGAAGCACTCAGATACAACTCATGACATTAAAGTCACTGCACCTTATCTCTCAGCATCATTAAAATATGGAATAAGGTACTTATCTCTGCTTAAAAATGCAAAGAAAAATTATTCAGCTGCAACATATGTCTCCTCTGTAGAAAGGATTTTGGGGTGAATGATCTTTTTTAAGAACAGCAAAATGCAAAACAATATTGCATTGAAAAAATAACAAGTTCCTTTACCTTTTTTAAAATCCAAATCGTGAATTCTGATTCTTCCTTTCCCTCCCCTCAATTCTCTGCACGTAAAAAATCTCTTTAGCAAAACCAGTAATAGACTGAAGGGTGCAACCAGTCTATAAAGCTCAGATGGGGTGAAAAATCAAATTTTGAAACTTTGCAAACAAGTTGCTCTGAGTCAATTTTCTCACAGCTGAATCTATGCTTTTGTCTGTTCTCATTTCCCACAGGTAGTTATGGCATTGGCAATTTGAAGTATTTCATAAATAACTTGCTGGTATTCAGCACGTAGCTTTATTTCCTCTCCTATAATTGAGTTGTGCTGGTTTGACATTTTGATTCAGCATTGTAAAAAGAGCAGACTCAATTTACTGAAATTTCTGTGGTTGATGCATTTAGGAAAAAATACTGATTCCGTTTTGCAGTGCATTCATTATAGGAAACGTACTTACCTTACATTTGTTTGCAGAACCAGGTAGTCATTCATCAGTAACAAGAGGAACATCTCACTCACCTCCCTGGATTAAGTCACAATGTTGTACAGGGATGGTTCTAGACCTGAGGCCTGGTTTCTACAACGTTCTTCTGGTTTCCCAGATGGAGTTCAGTCCCATGGCTATTTGAAAGCCATCTGCAGAGCTATTTTGGTACTCTCTTGACCCTACATGAACATCTGAAGGGTTTCCATCTGCTACGCGCTGTGTGAAAGAGGGAGACCATATAGGCAGAGATAATGGCAAAGGACCATGCCATTGCAAGGTGTTACCTATAGATCCAGATTATCATAGTAAAAATGAGAATTGAAAACATACAAAGTTCATCAGCCATCTGCCTGCTGCCCCCTGCCACTTCCCTCTAATTCTGGGGGTGAACCAGCAAAAGGTCTTGCTTCTGCAAACCCTTTTGGAATCGATACAGATTTTGCCCGAACGAGGGCTCAGGAGGTTCAGGATGCTGTCCCATCAACACCTCTATGCCCCTGTGCAGAAGTCTATCCACAGCCAACAAAAGCCTGAACACCCCATCTTCTCCCTCTAGGTGACACTGCTTGACCCATCTGGTGTAATGCTCAGCACAGTTAATGAAACAGAGAAAAAAATCATGGTCCTTACCGCCCTATTGCCACCAGCTTTTTTTTAACAAGGGATAAAGGGAAGCTGTAGTTTCATAACATACTCTTCAGCTAGAGTATCCTGAACCATCAGCTGCAAAAAAGATGCTTATATGCAGCTCTTTGTACTTACACTGTTTTCACCAATCAATTTCAACACTTTGTGTTGCTGTTGCTATCAAAATGTACTCTTCTGTATATAAAGCAAGGATCTGCAAGAGTTTTTCTAAAGGATGTGGATTGGAAGAAGCATAGGAAAAATGGAGAAGACTAAAATGATGTTTTTAAGTAGTAAGTGTATAACATACCGAAAACCTAAATTTTCATATATTGGTAGAGATTTATGGATTCAGAGATAACTGGATAGATTCTTCCCATACAAAGGCATTTTATACAAACATGCTATATAGACACACACATATATGTAGAGATCAATTCTCTCTACTTGTAGACACACTGTCACAGTCACTAAGGAACAACAAAATGACAGAAATGGGAAGCTAAGAAACCACTAAGCTAAGACGACTAGAAACCAGCACCCTGTTTCCAAAGATCTACTCCAGAAATAAATGGTGGTTGGGAACTCTGACAGATCCTGGTGTTGGTTGTTGTTCAGATCAGGTTTTCAATTTTTTCAATTTCTCAGTGTAGCAGAGATCTCTCTTATGAATCAGAAATAGCTTCATGTGGCTAGGAACTGATTCCCCAAAACTTATCCATTGCAGAATTCTTTCATCCTCTGCTTTTAATGCAATATATTAATGGATCTTTATCCAACTACTCAACACCTGTTAAAATATGAAGTGTATTTATATTTTTTCTTAACTTTAAACTTCTAAACAAAAGGCTAAGAACAAGTAGATCTTCCACAGAAATCTACTACCTGACCATTCTACTAACTGACCATTCCTCTGACCTTATAGCTATAATCACTTCTACATCTATTCAACAAAATATTAAATTCCTTACCTCAAATTAAGACAGACAAGATTTCTGTGAGCTTCAGGCTAATATATGAAAACTTAAAAGCTTCTCATTTGTATTCCCAGGAAGTAGCTGAATCTTTATGCTTTTCCTGCCTCATGTTTTCCAAAGCTTGAAGGACTCAACAATCTTGAGGATCTCTCACATTTGTCTTGTAAGGAAATCAACTAAAATAGACATTATTTTTGTTCCATAAAACCATGACTTTTCTTTGGTCTTTCTTCCGTAATTTAGAAATTGCAAAGCCCAAAACTTTCAGGAATTATACTTAAATAAGGTGATTCATTATGAACTAATTTGCATTATGCACTTGACTGATACTGTGGGACCATTGATTAGGTATTTTCTACTTAGATCCAAAGTCAGATTAAAGATTACAAGTGAATAGCCAGTGATTAATATTGAAATAGATAGAGAATGGTAAGGATGAGAAAGGTAGATCACTTCGGAGTGAGCTGCCACTTCTGCCAGCGTGACTCCAAAGAAAGATGCAGCCAGTCTCAGAACTACCAGTGCGACCCAACCAGTCTGGTCCCAGTGAAATCAATCACGGGCTGCCGCTTGTGCTGCTCTGCTGGGATCTATAAATGTACAGAGACAAAGCACAGTTCCTATATCCTACAGTCCATGAGGCCTATTGCATACTATTACACATTTTTATTTTGCCCTTATGATTAGAAAAATTCCTCAACTTTCAAAAACAACAAAAAAATGCTCATAGCAGCTCCTGTGAGTTTTATTAGCTTCTGTATGGCTGATGGTAGCAGAACAGCCCTGAGTTTGCTTTACTATGGCCATTTAAACAACTTAAGCTTAAAACGTTCCCAGGGCAAAAATTAGGGCTATGCCTAACAAGTACATTAAGCCTTATTATATCTATTAAGCACAGGGAGCCACCCTTGTTGAGACTGCACATTACGTCTGAAAGCTGTTACGGGCAGCATACCAAACTCACTAATCAAACCAGCATGGGAGGTACTTTTTTGTGACATTTAGAAACCCTCAATTATAAAATAACTAGCTAAAAGGGCAAGGAAATGGGTTTTCCTAAAATGGTGCCATAAAATATAAACATAGGCAAAGAATTGGAAGCATTTTTTTGCATTCTAGTCCTACTTTTCTTCTGTTACTTCTGTATCTTAAGATACTCAAAAATGCATAAAAAGGCCAATATTGGAAAGAAAAATAACCTTGTCACTTAAGGAATCAAACACTTAGAAATTGCCCAAGAGACAAAAATCAAAGATATTTTGATTTGCAACATTCAAAATAGAATAGAGTATCTTTTATTACTTTAAAATATCTTTAATATTTTAAAACTTAAAAATTACAAAAGTGCTGGTTGACGTTTGTATGAAGTTGAAATAACTTAAATCCTCTTTTTTTTTTATGTTCTAGAAGTCTTTTATCGGTGACTTAAAATGAAGCATATGCTTCCAGAATGTGTATCTCAGGGCTGGGATCCTCAAAGCAAACCAGATGGCAAAAACGGTAAGTCTTTTTCCATCCTGCTCTTTGACAGTCCCAGTCAAGAAAGTTATGAGGCTGGAAGATCAGGTTTATGTTCTATTGTTATAAAAATGTTTTCTTTGTGCATCCAATGTGGTTTTAATTTTCTAGAAGCCCACAATGGCAAATGCCAGTTTAGTGAGATAGTATATGCAAACAGCTACAGGAAGAAGATACACCGCATTCCCTATTTCTTTTGGAGGCACTGGTGTATTATTTCACACAAGTAATGTGACTTACGAGTAGCTTAGACAGGAAACCCTTGGGGTTTTTTGATGCATAATACGGATAACTATAAAGAAGTTTAAATTTCAAGCACTCACACACACAAAGATGTCACTTCCAAGCAGCAGACAAGGATTTGGTCTTAAAAAGTTGAAGCATAACGAGAGACAAAACTGACATGGTACATAAATACTTTAGGCTTCATCTGCAAATGAAAGATATAATCTGTCTACTGCCTTAACATAAACAGCTTGGTTAAATATTTTAGAAATTCTTTTGATCACTGATCTTAAAGAACCCTTACAAGATAAAAAGAAAACATTATCATTAATGTTTATGATTCCGAGGCTTCTGAAAGCTTGAAAGACTTGAAAGCTCAAATATGACAGCTAAGACTATGCTAGTCGTTCCTAAGACTTCTGGGGAAATAAAATGTGTTATCAAGAGTTCTTTGATTACCTGAAGGAACTTCCAACATTTCACAAGTCAGTGCTCCAAACTGGAACACTACTGGAATTTTTTTAAAGTTTCAAAATAAATATTCCAACATATTTTGATGTAGGATCTGGAAAACATTTGTGGATGTTTATTTTAATTAATTTCAGTATTTACCGTTTCCTGTGAAAACAGCTACTGAAATCAGAACTTCCCTACAAAAATTCACATTTTACTAACTTCACTTTTTTTGTTGGAAAATTCTCTCATCAAAATAATTTTAAGATCCATGAGAATCTTCTGAGGAGTCAAAGGTAGGGGAAAATGATAAATTAAGGAAAATACAACACAAATGCCAGATTTATTGAGGTACTACGTTCACATATGTTTGTGCACCGAACAATCATATTTGGCTAAAGACAAATATATCCATGACGTGAAGACACCACATTAACATGGCACAGGGAAAGCTTAAAATAAAGCTTGGTCACCATGGTGTGCCAAACTCTGCTTTGCTTGACAACTGTGTTAGCTCATTGGAATTGCACAGGGTAAAGACAACAATTTGCACCAAAACAGCTAGCAGCAGCAGCTGGTATGTGCACATCAAAATATACTACTTGTCAGTACAGTAACCATACACAAATATATATCCTGGCACAACTTCAGGATTGGCCTCTGGTTATCAACAGTGGTTTTAACAGCCAGGAAACCTCTGGAAGAGCGAGTCAGGCTCTTGTGGCTTACGGTCACAGTCCATCCAGCTCAGGAAACCTCTTGAAGACACTTGACTTTGTCAACAGCTTGTTTCGGTGGGAGCCTTGTGAAGGATGCAGCTCTGTATCTGCAAAATACCAATCACAGTTAAGAATTAGACTGAACAGGGGAAGATTTTTTTCCTCTGCTGCACAGCAGAGTTGACAAGGAGATCCTACAAACAAATCCAGAACAAACCAAACAGCTCAATCCACTTCACTGGCATTACTTCTTTCCAAGCATCTAATTATATTCCTAACCTTTATCATGCAAAGAATTACACCTCTGAAGGGCATCACTACAGCTATGAAACACTAAATGTCTCCTCTGGGGATGTATGTGGATGCATAGATCTGCTGTTGCTCCTCTGCTGTGCAAGTGAGGATTTCACCTTGCATGTCATAAAGGCTCAAGACACAATAGTGCTAAAACAAAACAAAAAAGGCTTAGGAGATAAAGACAGTCATTCATCTAACATTTCTATGCCTCTTGGAAAATGCACCACTAATATCTACATTAAACCACACATTTAATTTTTTTAATGATAGACATACAAAGTGAAGAATTTCTATACAAAGACATTACTGCTCACTAACACAGGATTGCTTCTGAGGTGAGGCATGACAGCTATTGGTACATCTTACATCTGGGTTTAGAAGCACATGTTTGTCTGGCTATGCAAAAAACAATGGACATGCACTGAAGTCTGGCCAGAAAAATCTCAGCTAATTCAGCTACCAACCAAAGTTCTGAAGTGTGAAATCTTGGATTTCAAGGCAGATAGCAACTAGCAGCAAAGAGCATCCTAACCAGCAAAGAACATCACTTCAATACTGGTTCACTGAGAGGAATGACGTTTATCTGAGTTATCAGTTATACTTTTTGTAGATTTCAGATTTTCTTCTGCTTAAGGCTCTGAGGAAGGTTATACATTCCTGACCAGCTTAAATTAAAACATGAGACATAAATTTAGATTTGTACCCTCCCCCAGTATTGCCATCTGGTTGACAGCAGGCTCAATATGAGTCAGCAGTGTACCCTGGCAGCCAAGAGGGCAAACCACAACCTGGCGTGCGTTAAACACAGCATAACAAGCCAGTCAGAAGAGGTGATTATCCTGCTGCATTCAGTGCTGCTGCAGCCTCACCTGAGTACTGTGTGCAGCTCTGGGCTTCACCATTTAAGAAGGATGTGAAGGTATTCAAATGTGTCCAGAGGAGGGCAACAAAGGTTGAAAGGGCTGGAAGGCATGTCCTATGAGGAGCAGCTAAGGACTTTGGGCTTGTCTACTTCAGAGAAAAGGAGTCTGAGGGGTGACTCATTGCTCTCTACAGCTTCCTGAGGAGAGTACTTGGAGAGGGAGGTGCCGATCTCTTCTCCCTGGTGTCCAGTGATAGGACGCATGGGAATGGTTCAAAGCTACATCGGGGAGGATTAGACTGGACATTAGGAAGAATTTCTTTACCTAGAGCGTGTTCAAACACTGGAACTGCCATCCTAGAGAGGTCATCGATGCCCCAAGCCTGTCAGTGCTTAAGAGGCATTTGGACAATGCCCTCAACATGCTTTAACTTTTGGTCAGCCCTGCAGCGGTCAAACAGTTGGACTGGATGATCATTGTAGGTCCCTTCCAACTATTCTATTCTATCTCCACATACAGCATTTCTGATTAATACCAGATCAGAAGGGAGCTCAGATGTTCCTATTAGCACCACTATTTTTCCTCCAGACTAGGGGTCAGACCCACACACAGCCTGACACAGCACTCAAGACTGTCTCTACTCAGAGCAGCCTGACACACATTTCCTTCCCAGACCTGGACACAGTCTGGCAAAAGCCAGGGGCTGCTGGTGTGGCCTAAGGAATTCCTGGGGCTAAGACACAGCCCCACACACACTAAGGCTGTAGAGACCCTTCATCTGTCTCACTTTTGGCAAGGGTGAGTTAAGCCTGTTCAAGATGCCCTTGGAAGAAAGTCCCACAGGTTGCCTCATTGGCTGGTCCAGTACTACTTCTGCCATTACAGTTTGGAAGATTTTCTATTTTCTATATTCTATTTTCTGTTACTAAATCTGGGTCTACTTCAATGTGGAATTCAGCACATTACTTACCCTGCCTGCCAGAGTCATGGAAAATAATTAGTCCTCTATTTTACATAACAGAACTTTTTTTTTTTTTTCACTCATCTTTTCTTTTCTAGACTTAAGCCAGCTTAAGTCCATCTTGCTGTTCCAAAATCTTCATAATCTTCTGTTTTCTCTCTACTCCAGTATATCAACACCTAAGAGACATATCAACACTGTAACAGAAGTACTGCTAGCACTAACTGGACCAAATTATTATCTTACATCCTACACACAGTTCCCCTCTTTAGTATGTCAGACTAAAAGAGCCCAGAACATCAATACTCTCTTTATAGCATACTGTAAATCCCCAGATATTTTTCCCCACACTACTTAGTTTTTCTCCCTTAGGTATATTTGAGGATTTGATTTCTTTTTTAAATACAGTACTTTACTTTTATCTTTATTGTATTTCACCTTTCTGATTTCAGATAATTTCTCCAGGGCACTGAGATAATTCTGAAGGGCAGTTCTATCCCCAGAGCCTTGCAACCCTTCCCAGGGTGGTGTCATCCATAAAGTTTATATATATGCTCTTTAGTCCTTCAGCCAAGCTCTTAGTACTCAAATGGGATAGCGTACAGACATCCTTCCCTCCAAAAATGAGTTTGAGAATGAGCCACTGAAAACCTCTCTTTGACTGCATTTTCATAAAGACCTGTAGTCATAGCCACTTGTTCCCACTTATCTGACAGGCAAAAATTACCTTGACAAAAAAAAAGACATTAGACCTGGTTTGTCACAATTTGTCTTCATGAAATCTGTGTCAGATTTTTCTTGTGCGTAACTCAATTGTTTAACAATTTGATATATTATCACTCAAAGTTAAAAGTGATGCCTCCAGCTGCTTAGTTCCTCTCATTCCTTAAAGCTAAGAGCCACATTTGCCCTTTTGCTGGAAAAGAACATTGAATTGTATGCTGAACTACATCAGTTGCAAGGGTGTAGGGGGTCCTGTTCCTAATTAAAACCCAGTGACTTTGGCAGAGGGAGTATGCATGCTAAATCAAATCTAATTGCCACATGTAGCTTTCTCACAGCAGTGGAAGGTTTGCAGCCACCGATGGACTCTCTAGCTTATCACTACACTATGAAGTGGCTCCCCATAACAGGTGAGGGCATGAAATCCGCAACAAGTGGGCAACATGAAAAGCAGAGGACAAACAACAATCACAGACCTGGAATTTCTACCAACACTTAACTGGATTATCTGTTGAACTTCAGAAAAGACCCTTTTCATTTTCACAGAAAGTTCCCAGCTGCTCCATTCTGAATCTGGAAGTCAAAGGCTCACAGGCTAAGGGCATAGTTTTCCTGGTTTCAGCCCAAAAAAAAGTCTCAGGTTTTTTGAGTCTTCATGATAACGTCAGCCTCATTTTGCCAACAAAAAAAGGAATTGGATAATTAATTCACAAAAAAACGCTTCTACATTTTTTGTTCTTTATTCAGTGCATGCATTCAAACCCTACAAAAAAGTCCTTTGCAGCCGGCCTTTCAATTCTCGCCCTGCAAGCAATAGTGGTTAGCAGGCTACACTTCAGGGCACTCCATAAACATCAGTCTCTATAACACGGTGGAAGGCAGGCAAACTGACACGTGAGGAAATGACAAGCTAATAACCTTCAGAAAGCAATGCCACATTCACAGATCTGAACTGGGGTCTCACTGCAGTGCTTAGAGCCTGCCTCAGATATTTTTGGATTTTCTCACTACAGACTGCTTTCTGACTGCAGGATTCTTTTTAGCCTTCCCATGGCATTTTTCTCCCACAAGCCATTTCATGTGCAACAGCAGAAAAAAAAAAAAATGTGTGGAGGTGGTTAAGAGTTTTGAAATTAGTTTTGTTACACTTAAGTATTTTCATGAGGACAAGCAGCCCAAACCAACCTGTCATGCTGTTAAAGAGCACTGAGAAAGATGCATTTGCACTTACAATGCACAGGGTGGCTTTTTTTTAAGGGTACAAGAGAAAATACGCAAAGCAGGGAAATCTGACACATTTATTTTCCTGCTCATCTAAGAACAACTGTTGAGCAAAGAGGCCCACTGTTTTCTTTTTTACTGACAGACATTGCTGATCTACAGCTATTCTCACATTCTGTGGCTGCTTGGCCATAAGCTTTCACCCCCTGCAGAAAGTAAAATGCACGTTTCATGCCATCTGAAGTTTTTTGCATTATTCATAAAGTTCCTCTTAAGTCTGAAGTACAATTCATCTGTACTGGCATACATTTTAAATACTATTTTGCATGGTCTGTGCCATAGGTAGTTTGACCTTTAAACATGATTTCAGCATAAAAATCAAGTCAGTATATGAAACAATTTTCTGCAAGATAACCCTCTTCAGTTCTCTGTCAGACTTGACTCAGCATTTGTAGGTAGCATCCTCAAGAAGCAGAATATGACTAAACTACCCACCAGGTGTTTCACTGCTCTTACCCTTTGTCACACAGGAGCCTTTCTAGCAGTTCATTGCTAAAGAAGTTCTTTTGCATGGTAAGTTACAATGGCTGCCTCATTAGTAAGCTCTAGTGCATCCTGGACAGCATCAGGGAAAGGACAGACAGCGTAAGCATAAGACAGCACAATCTTCTCTAGCACACAACCATGGTGGAGTATTAATGTAAAAGTAAATCAAGAAGAGATTTCTCTGTGGAAGGACTCTGTTCAAGCCTCTGCAGATATTTCCCTGTGCAAGGACAACATCAGGGTTGTACAAGTAAATCAGAGACACTTTGCTAGCGCTTTTCAGAAAGCTAAAAACCCACACAAAGAATCATGGCATTTTGAAAAATGCTTATTGTTTCTGTATCACCACATATAAAACAGAGCAGAGGGATACAAATACAATAGAGTAAGATGAAAATAAATGTTCTCACTGTACCTATTTTCATTATGGCATTGGTAGAATCCATCCTGTGCCTCCGTTTCTTAACATATCGAACTCCCTCTAGTCTCACTGTCTGTAAAACAAAAGCATTTTTAGTAAAACTAAAAGCATTATTTTTCCTTTAGTTGCAAGTAGTAATACAGAGATGTGCCCACTGCACTGGAAAAAATACAGTTCCTGGAATATTCCTCCATAATTTTTAGAGGATGGGATAGACCAGAGCCATTCCACTTTCCATTCCTGAGCCTCTGGGAGGCTGCAATTATTAACTAACTTGTGTTAAAAAGGAATAAACATTAAGATGAAGAGCAGTTTCAGGTAGAAGCACTGTGGTATAAGTAGGACTTATAGCAGGAAATCAAGAGAGTCTCCTAACAGAAATGGCAGAAAAATTTCCCATATTTAAGAAAATAGATCAGAAATCTCAAGCTTTCACTCCTCTCCAAACATGATCAGTCACTATTGCCTTCATTGCACCTTCCACCCAGTGATCCCAAAGGGCTCACAATACTTCTTTGCATGAAAGACGTGTTACCCTTGTTTTTCAGAAAGATTAAATGGATGACAGGAGCAAATAAAGCAATTTTTAGTTAGGCATTTCACCAGTTGCCCAGAAAATCTTAAGTTCTGGCATCTCCCATCTTTGGAGTGTTTGGTTTTGAAGCTTAGTAGTACTTGAATATTGTTTTCCAGAGCACAACCTCATAGGTTAAAATAAATAACACTTCATTAAAATTCTACCAGGTAACTGATACAGACCCCTGCTGGGAGCAGACGGGCTGGAATCTTTAGATTCAGTGCAGACAACTTGAGTTTGCCCAACTGATCAGAATAACCAAAGCAAAAGCAGTCTACAGTGGGTCACTGTCGGGAAGGGAAGAGAGAGGTACTTTGCCAGTGGTTTTCACTGATACCTGCTGACAACAAAGAAAGCAAAGCTCTAGAAGGAAAGACTTTTCTGACCACACCTTGAACTGAATTTCTTTTCTTTCTTAACTTATATTCATTTTTCCTTTCTCTTCCCACTTTCCTCACTCTGTTTTCAGTCCTAATTTTCTGCAGCTGTGCTTCCCATGCTAGTTGCCGTCTCCATGAACAACAGTTCATACTTTGAGTTTTACCTATCTCTTCTCTGCCCTACATCTCTAGCTGTTCCAACCCTCTGCATGCTTCCCATCTGCAAGGCATCCTCTTCATCTCTCTCCCCAAGCACCCCGCCTCTGCTCTCCAGCCCACCCACGGCCGCTGTTCCACCCTGGCCCTCCAACCCCTCCAGCATCACTGCCTCCCTGCTCTGCTGCTCTCAACCCCATTAGCCCCATCCCTCTTCCACATGCTCCCAGGCACACCCAGGTCCTTTTTCAGGTGCAGTTTCTCCATTATCTACTGGCTCCAAAACCTCTCCCTGCTCCATCTTCTCATCTAACTCTCCTTACGGAGCTTGTCAGTCCTCCTCCCAGGCTGAATTTCCCTGTATCTCCTATTAGCCTCTAGTGCAATACTGTCTTTGACCTCGTTTTCCACTTTCCCACTGCTTGGGCCAACACAGAGAACAAAGACAAAAGAAAAGATAAGCATAACTGGGCAGGGTACTTCTGTCCAAGGAAGTGTGCGGGGAAGTGATTAAAAAAGGTTCCCTATAATCAACAGGGATGAATAGTTGCGAATTGCAGTATTTTCACTTAAAAAAAAACTGAAACAAAGCAAGTTGGGCAAAGGAGTTATTTGGGTTTGAAGTGTTTTCAAAGTTGCACTTGGTTTGAATTTAAAAAACCTGCACTTTCAAAATATCAAAATGGGATTTGATAGTTCAACATTTCAAAAAATCTGTACAGTAATATTTAAGCCAAGATCTTAGCTGAAACCAAGACTTTTCAGTGAGTTGTTTCAGCTATGATAAAAAAGCCCAAACCCAAAAAGTAAAAAAAAATTCATAATCAGTTATAGGGGAAGGCTGGTTTTGAAGCCTGTCTAGATTTCTTATCTAAACCAGATTACATCATCTATGGGTATCGGTGCAGTAAAAATCCTGACTTTTAATGAGCTGCAAAAAACTCACTGCTACAAGAAAGTCTGGGAAATTTAAAATCTGAGGAGTCAAATTTAAACATTTCCAAACTTAACCTTTCCTAGTGATATAACTTTGAGCTAATGCTACCTTTCCACTAAATTTAATTCCCAACTCCAAAATAGGAATTTTCTTAATTTCCTAAAGAAAAAATAAAAATCTTTTTTTTTTTTTTAAACGCTTGAGCCTGTTTGGCTGATTTTTCCCCTATACAAACATCTGAGGCAGATGGCTAGCAAAGAGAAAAGTAGCCTAACTGGGGAAAATTTAAGGCCAGCTGCAGAAAGACCACATAGAGGAAATTACTGAAAAATGTAGAAAACAAAGCTATCAATGAATACTCCAAAAACCACGCACAGTGCCTCTGAATTCAGACAGCAGCTATCTGGTTTCAGAACCAGTAGAGTGAGATAATTCTACTGAGCTAAGGAGGAGAAAGCATGAGAGTTTGGTGTTTTTTCATCAAAATATCTGAATGTTTCATATATTTCAATAGTGCCCCATGAGGAATCTTTAATTAATGAGAGAAGTAGGGACAGGAAGGTCATATGGCTATTTTCTGAGCTGATTTTTTCCTTATTCTGAAATGAAACTATGAACATTTGCATACTATGATGTCACTGCTTTGTAAGAACACAGAATTAATCTCTTCTTGAATAAGCACATTTTTCCCAGCACTTATGAGTAATTTATAAGGCCACAGTTCTCTCCACACTCCAACCCAAAGGTCCCTGCTGCCTGACCTGGCACCGTAAGACAGAGGTCTTAGTAGTGCATTCAAAGTTTTAAAGGCAAACATTAGTTACTATCATAAAATGTAACTTGCTATTCTCACTTTGCAGTGGTATAGCATACCTCACCCCACAGGTCTTCCGAGACTAACGCTGGCAGAAATACAGGGACAACTCAGAAAATGTGTTTACAAACTGTTTGGGTCACCAAGTGGAGAGTGTCTATCTACCTTTTTACCTCTGATGGCAAAATCCATTCTAAAGGGGTCAGCACATGCAATCACTCCTCTCCCATCAGCTTCAAGGGAAGCATATGTACACCCTGTCCCACAGCTGAGCAGCAGATATGCCTCTAGAATCATCCTTCTCTTCCTGTTTGCCACTCCTCTCCTGACAGTTATGCAATATTTGCTTAGTCCTCATCTTCCCTAGATGCTCCAGTGTTGTTCACTCACCTTAACACTTGCAATCTTGTGACTCCCTAGTATCTTTCTGAAGGGGATAAACCTTTTGCACAAGTGAAGTTTTATGGATAGAAGGAGAACAAAACATGAGACCAAACTCCCTTTCATCTTGGGAAAATCTATAACATTTGCATTCTTAGGACTTGGATTTATTTGGGGCCTTTGTTTACCAAGAAGAAACACTTTTATATTTCTCCAGCCTTCAAATGCGAGAAACAGAAACACCTACAATGAGTTCAATGAAAAATCCTTTCTCTCAGAAAGAGCTTACCGAACAACTTTTATGATTAAAAAGCAAGTTCACTCCGCTAAGAAGTATGCTCCAATGATTTGAATGCTCACCTTGGTTTCAAAAAGCATGGCGCAATTCTCTGTACCACAGAATTCTGTGTCAAGCTAGTCTTAAAAAACATGTTTTTAGAGGAATCACAAGCAAAAGGACAAAGGTCTGCTGGTTAGTGATGTCCTTTCAAAATTCCACTGGACATTAATGTCTACACTGACACACAAAGCATTAAAAATATGACACTTCCCTGCAGCTCTCTCTCCTTGTAAGATGGGGGTAATAGCATCTCCTTGCTTCAGAAAGGTAGCTGTGAGGATAAATAGAGGAAAAACTGTGAAGCACTTTGACACTTCAGTAAGGCAGACCATTAACCCACACGCCACATCCTCGGTGAACCTTGCATTCTGAGGCAGAGTGCAAGCAATAAGCAAGCAATGTATAAAAAGTGATGAGACTTTGACTGCAAAAGGAGAGGATTTAATTGAAAGGCAAATAAAGAGCATTGCTGCTTTTTATTGAGAAATACTAGATTGGATAAGAAAGTAGACTGTAAACTCCTGGAGATATGGGATCTTCTCATTTGCCTGTACACACTGTCTTGCATACAAGGGATCTACTCTGAACTCTACAATATGATACTACAAATAGAAGTGAGTAACAACAGTATGCATCAGTATAACTCCATTAACATTGAAGTAGTTACTCCTGGTCTACACCAGTGACTGAGCTAGTTTTTCGTGAAATTCAGTTCTCAAATTAAAATGCTAATTTTTGCCAGGGCTAAAAACATGCTTATCTAACTCAGGAACCCCATATGTAATATCTTTATTGATGCTATTGCAGACAATTTGTTCAAGACTAAATAGAGGCGTATTCCAGCTGATCTACCTTCTGCAGAATCAGAAACTTTAATAAAGGCTGCACATCCTATTTATTGTTAGATTTATGATTGATCTTAAAATTATTTCTGTGAAAATTCAACAATTCCACTTCTATATTTAGGAGATCTTGGATGAGCCCACAGAACTATGACCAATTTTGACTATTACATGAGGAAGGAAAGGCATACAATAATCAATTGTATGTTTAATTAAATACAAAACTCCAACTGAGCTGATATGTTATGGGTGAAATTGAATATAATAAAAAATACTGCTTTCAAAAATGAGTGCTCTCTGAATGCTCCAGAGGTACAGACATTGCGCAACACCAACATGTGACACAGCCTTCACCTAAAGGCAAGATTATGCGAGTTCAAAAGAAGCAGGGCTGAACTGAGTTCACAGTGAAAACTCACGGTCCTCAGGTCTAAAATTCTCTGAAGCTTCTAAAAACTTTTTTAATTTTTTAGTTCATTTTTACTGCCTATATACAATTATGCTCAAATCTCAGAAGAGCTGAAAGAGGAGAGGGGCTTCTTTTATTGTTCACCAGGCCTGAAAGCAGCTAACCAGTCATGTCATAAGATACTCACACCTTGCACGACTTCTGTGCAAAAGAAAATACGGCGAAGATAACCACTCAGCTTGTCAATGAAATCCTTCGACATTTTCAAAGATCTCTCAACCTTGGCAAAGCAACTGGCTTTCAATTTCTGCCAACCCACCTCATCAACAGCTAAAGCTATCAGAATTTAGATGTGAAATAATTGTCATTAGAGCAGACAAAGCAGCAGAATAATAAAAGTGAAAATCATGGGATGACAGCAAAGTCAAAACAGTGTTTAAATACAAAACAATACAGTCTGAATAAAGATCAAAACAAGACAGGGGATGGCTAGGAAAAAGCAAAGCGCTCTCAGCCTCCTTGAGTCATAACACCTGGAATCATGAGAGACAGGATGCCTATGTGAACACTGGGTCATCAGTGGGGTATCTTGGGATGCTGTTCACCTCATGAGATGGGGAGAGGAACTATCTCCAATGCCACAGCAGGATGTGGTTTTGCAGCAGGGTTCAAGTCTGTAGGGAAAGATGCAATACCACCTGCCTCCCTCCTAGCTCCCCACATGCCAAACATGTCTGGCACAAAAAAACAAAGCATGAGAAAAACAGCGCTGCTGTCCTGGCAATGGATTAAAAGTTGATGCCATAGCAGGAAAACCTGAGGGAAGAAGTTAAACAGCAACACGTTCAAAAGCATAATGCCACTTTATAATTAGGACACAACCATCTTGTAAAAGATCACCCAGCATTTTGTTTATCCCACCCAAGAGTTTATTCAGACCATTCTAGGTAGCAGGTCTTATTTCCACTCTCTCTCTCTCTCCAGTACAGGTGTGAAGTTTTCAATTTGCAGATTAGTAGCAGTTTGCTGAATGTGTGACTTTCACTTTGGCAGCTTGCTCAGCTTACGTAGCTCCAAAGGGAGGCTTTGCATTTCCTGACAGCCCCATAAACCACTTTTAGACCAAAGCCTGCACTCTCTGGAGAACGAAACAAGACATAGGAAGTTTGGTATGAAGTGGACTGTGTTAACAAGACACTCAGGGAGGGGCTTACTATTGTATGATAGGCTATAATTACAGTAACTCATTGGCCATTTATTGCCAGGCATTAAAAACTAGTTTAAAAAAAAAAATTTAGGTGAGGGGACTTCTCCCCAAGAATTATTTCCCTTTCTCAATTTGTTCAACTTCCAAGGCCTAAATAAGCACAATGTTCCCTTTACTTCCTACAACTTTAATGGTCGAACTACTGAAGCCACATTTAAACATTTAGAAAGGCCAAGACAAAGAGTGAAACTTATCACATCCCATCCCACCATCAAAACTTGCAGTCAGATTTTGCAAATGTAGTGAAATACAGCAGCAGCCACAGGTTTTGTCATGCCAGTGAGCTAGCGCTGGCTACATGCACTGTTCCTGCAAGCATCCTTGGGCACAAAGGTATGGCCTACCGGCACTGAAGCAAAGAGTTGTAGATTTCAAAGACTGCATCCTATGTCAGGGGAAAAAAAAAAAAAGGAATGATCTCTCCCTGTCACAAGAAAATACACTTAGAAGCTCTTCTGAGATTCTTATTCCTGGAATGAAATCACTACTATATGTATACATACTCTTGACAGGTAATCATGGTACACATCTCATTCAGAAGGTAAAACAGCAGGATAGCTTGTCTACATCTTGATGTCCCCATGAGAATGAAAATACACACTGTTGGATTCCTCTACATCCATTTAAAGACAGACTAAGGCTTTTGCTCTGCAGGAGATAACATGTGTCAATAACAATTGGTCTTACCTGCCATCTGTAAGCTTAAACCAGTATCCAGTTTGCTGCGTGGCTTCGTACTGATAAACAAATAGCAGAGAACACACACAGTGATGATAAAAGCAAAGAGGACCACTGCTGCTATTGACAGGCCCACAAGTGCTCCAACACTAAGAAGAGAGAAAAAACAAATAAATGTACAAACAGCCTGCAATACCCATTGAAACAATGGTCAGGATGATGTCTGGACATTACTTGTACTTAGGCAGGGGAGTGACTGTGTATTTTTACTGCACACAGAAGTTAGAGCTCAATACCCAGGTCACATAAACTGGCATTATTTCATTGCCCTCAGAAGGGTCAGTGTCATTACATAGCAGTTGAATATGTGGTCCTTAATGACATTTCATGTTACCTATGCATACTATTCCCAAGTCTGATTTAAACTGTGTTTATGAAAATCAGAAATAACTTCATGCAGTAACTGGCATCAATGAGATCAAAAATTCTCCAACACCGTGCATATTCCCAGATAAGCATGATATCACACGCATACACAACGAGCGATTACAGAGCTTCAGGCAGCCCATGCAAACTCCTTTTTCTCAAACAACCTAACTGTTAAAGCTATATTTTCAGTCTGAAATGCCATTTTTATTGCAAGAAAAGCCTGTTAGAGCACTTTAAGCAAAGTATACATTTGTCCATTAATGAAGTTTGTGCAATGGTTAGCCCCATGCACAACTAAAATAATTTGTTATCAGCAAAATGATTGGTTCTAGAAAGAACAGCTTTACCCTGATGAAGATTTTTCACGGTATTTATCATCTGCATGAACTACAGTGACTTTATATGTTTGCGTTAGCACATATTATGCACATTTTTTCTTATTTTTTGGCTCAAACAAAACTTACAGGCAAGCAGTATTCTACTTAATATGGAATCTGAACATGTTCTTACAGTCAGATGTCTCACCTGGGTCCTGGCCTCGTTTTTGCATTTTCACTTGGAGCACCTTGACACAAATGCACAAACCAGAAGACATACACTACAGGAGGCTGAGGTAAGCAGCCATCGAACCAAGAATGATCTCCACAGCTGAATCTATTTGAGGAAGTAACACAAACCCAAAGCATTTTCAGAAACGGGTATTTGTGCTTTTTTTGTCATGTCAGTATTAGACCTATTTTAAGATTCCGTTTCAACAACAGTCTACAGCGCAGGACAAACAGGTTGCTCACCATTATCCAAACATTAAGCAGCATCAGCTGTCCTAAAGCTGAATAGATCAAGTACATATTAATGATAATATTTTTTTCTATTTGGGAATCTGTTACTTCTCTGTTGTAGCTCTCCTCCATGCAGTCGTAGAAGACAACATTACCAATACAGTTGTGTATTGTACAGCACAATGCATCATCGGTATCACTACATAACTTGTGTAAGATGCTCTGTGAGTTAACAATGGCAAAGGTAAGAAAAGCAGTTCCTGGGGAACTCTCCTATATTTCCTACTACGGGTCAAAGACTTATCAGAAGTTATATGTCACTAAAAGTGTTTGTCATGCTCCAGCAGCAATGTGAAAAGAGCTCACCCAAAACATGGGGATCAGCATCACAAAATTGAACAGCCACCCTGGATTACACTTCCTAAATTAACCAGAAATTAAGATTCAGTTTGTACTTACTCTCTTTAAACATAATGTTTCAATACCAGACTGTTCTCAACACGCTGAAGCCATCAACCCTCTGAGAACGTATAATTAATTTCTTCAAGGTTAATTTTGGGTTAAAGTTGGGGGAGGGTGTGTGTGTCTTAATTTATTGAACTAATTCAGAGGAACTTAGTATGCCTTCCATAGCTCTGAACACTGAAGTTTCTTAACCAGAACACAATCTTTTCTTTCTTTTTTTAATAGCTAAAACTGTTATCAGAAACAAAACACCAAAATAACTATGATCACTGACCATTTTAATGATCACCCTCCTCTGAAAATAAAGACAGCTCTTTAGCATGTCCCCTAGATTCTACAGCAATTACTGTGGTGCTGAATATCCACCCAGAAAAGCCCTTGCTAAAAACATTTTGCCGCCTTCCCATCTTTACCTTAAACACTAGGTGTTTAGAGTCCACCCAGCAGTCCACACGATATCAGTCTACAGGCCTCAGGGTGTGTTTTCAAGATCAGTCTTCTGACAGCACAGACATTAAACAAGCGAACTAAAAAGTCACTCTTGCCCACAGCTGTCGCCTCACTGGCAAGCTAAAAACCTATGCATTAACAACCCACCCATCCCCAAAATTATGACCTAGCATAAAAACAGCAATGAAAACCTAGGGGTAATCTTGGCAGCATTTACACAATACTTTGAACATAAGCAATGCCAAGTTTGGTAGAAGATCCGCAGACCAACCAGAACCCGTCCCAAGTTACTTTCTACATGCAATGAAGATACCGCCATACCACACATTTCACTGTGGCTGTTACACTGAGTGCCACATACACACTTGCAGCACTGCCACACATCTCTGCACAGCCAAAGGCTTTACTGAGCCGAAAGGCTCCACTGTCTCCACGGGCTCCGCAGGGCTCCCCAGGCTGCTGTCCAGAGAAATTAGCGGGTCATTGACATTTCTGTCAGTGGATGCTCAGCATCACACAACCTATAGTTATTTTTAGTCCACCCACACAAACAGCTAGGAAAAATTTAAATATTGGCTAAGCAGATGCAAGGTGTCCACTGATAGATGAAAAAGAAGCTAGTGAGTCATCTGGATCTGAGTGAATCAAATGTTCCTAATGCCATTGTTGCAGTGATGTGTTGTACGCAGTATTTGCAAAGCAAACATAAATATTCCCAGGAGATTGGAAGAATGTGCATAGGGGAACAAGAGACTTGCTATTTTGGAAAGCCAAAGCAGACCCTTGGAGATCTGTACAGCTAAGCAAAGCTCAGCTACAGCATTAGGCCACCATGGTTCTATGGGTATTAATTAATAAAGCATTTTGAATAAAATCTACACTTGGCCTGCCAGTTTTAATCCAATACTTAATATTACATTAAACTTACATAAGGTACGCATTTGGAATGGATACTGTAATTCTATTTGATACTGAAAGAACCCTTTAAATTTGCAAAATAAAACTTAATTGCACAGCGACAAAAATAATTCTAAAATATTTTAAAACAACGAGAAACAAAAAAGGTGCTGACTGAACCTAACTGCATCACAGCTCAGTACAAATACTACGTGCCCAGCATTTCTCCCTTCCTGCCCAGCTTTGGAGGTAAAGTAGGTATCATGATGACTGCATGTACATGCACAGCACATGACTCTGAAGGGTGAGCTGTTGAGTGTTTTTCTCACTAGTGTTTTATAGCTTGTGGTTTCCAAAAGCTGCATAACCTTCTGGTGAATTTTGTACACCCTTGCCTTTTCCTAACAGTCTCTTCCTTCCATGGGCTCCTGACTTCTATAAGAGATAGAAAAAACACATCCTTCACTCTTGTTTGCTGAGGTCAGCTTTTCAAGAAATGTGAAATGAGAACCTAGGCTGTTATTAACAAAAAAACCCCCACTGTATTATTTTATTTTAAGTACCAGCAAGAAAAGAAGGGGTGAGAAATTAATAATTGAATAACAGATAATAAATTCAGAGGGAAATATGAAATGCATCAGAGTTGCTCAAAGGTCAATTATTTATGATTGTCCAGCAGCTCCTAGCACAGCAGGTATTAGGATGCACTCAAAGAATATAGTGTTTGCAGGAGAGGGAGGGGAAAAGACGGAAAATGGAATATTCCATTTTTGCCAAGGGATAGTGCAGTATATAGCTCTAAACATAGTACAGGAAACAGTGATTTGGCAAAAAAAGAATAGCATAGGCCTGCAAGCGACTATTGCTGCAGGTTGCCTAGGCTGCTGGTTTCTCCCTGAACTACTTCCACTACAGCTGGCTGCATAGTGGTCTGGCAATGTGTCTCCCACAGCAGGAAAAATACAACAGAATATGCAATAGTTTCCTGAAATTCTACTTGGTGTGTCACCAAACACAAGTAATCCCTGAGATACCACCAACCACTTGGTGGTGCATTTGGTCACTGCTTTCAAATTAATGGAGGTAGTCAAGCAAACTAAGATTTAGGATGAGAAACTTAAAGCTCTGGAGCAAAGCAAAACCTGCAACAATTCCCCCATCAGAGCTTCCAAGTCCTTTCCCTTCCTCAGTAAGTTTAATCTCCAGACTTACCTTGGCTGGTTTGGCTAACTCTTCAATAGTTTTAAGTCTTAAGGGTTTCAAGTCTTAAAAGCATGTCCTCAAAAGCTGCATTTGAAGGATTATTTTAACACATGGTTGTCACACACATAAGCAACAGTCTGAGACAAAGGCAGGCAAGGCAGTCACCAAAATATTCTGAGACCAGAAAATGCTATTTTTATGTTTTCCTTAAACTCCTAATAGAACTATCATGTGCAAATGTATACAGTTTGCAAAGTGCTGTAATACCATAGGGTTAACAGCTTGTTAGTAACTAAAAATTGTTATTTGATTTGTTACTGGAAAACACTTCTGAAAACAGAAATTTCAATTCTAACCACTCAGTAACTTTGCTTAGAGGTAAACTGTATTTATTCACCTCTTCACTATGATGGATATAGACAGTTATGGCAGAAGTTAAGCACAACCAAAACCCCACCAATTGCAATTTCCCTGGACCCTTTCAGCAGCTTAGGGCCATCATAGAGAGAAGGGAAAAAAAAAAAAAGAACAAATCCTGAAGTTTCAAAGTTTTGGCCCAAATTTCTGACCCAGGTAGAGGCTAAGCGGTCACACTTTTCAGACCCTAGAAAATCTTTGTAACGGAGATTCAGAGAGGTGCTTCATTAAAGCCTCTCATGGGGTTCAGTTCTTTGAGGTACTTTCTGAAAAGATCAAGCTTTAACGGTCTTCACTACAACATCTCACCTAGATGCAAGAGCAAAACCTTTTATCTTACTCTTTCACTAGTCCTGCCATGTTGAGAAGGCTTCCTGCAACCGAAACAGTCAAAGACTATGCAAAAAAAATTGTAACATTAAAACAGTATAGGTATTTGATGAGAAAAGTGTAAAAAAAGGACACTTGGGGATGTCTTCTCACATCAGAGAAGCTGAGTAATTCTGTGTCAGTCACAGCTGCGAATGGCTGGGAGAATCCCACATTCAACCCACTATTTGTACCAGACAAACTAGATTTTAAATAATTCTACACTAAATATTACGCAAGATATATTAAATGAGAGTAAGCCCACAGTACTGGATATCATTCAGCCAAGAGCCCTGAAGGAATTCACATACAAAATTGCAAAACTAACCTGCTGGCCAAGATGTGCAACCCATCACTACATAAGGCCACTCTGCCAGAGGACTGGTGGCCTGGGAGCATAACTCCAACCTAAAACAGGGCTCTAGAGGGGAACCCAGGAACTACAGCCCAGTAAATTGACTTCCACCCCAGCAAGACAGAAAGGTCTGTGAAAAAAGGAATAATATCACTAAGCCAAGAGATAAGCACAATGTCAGGGCACTGAGCACGTCTGTGTGACACAGGGTTTCATCTGACCCTGACTATTATCCCCAAGCCATGATGCCCAGACCTGCTCCGCTCACCTTACCTGGCTATAAGGGACATATCCTTTGATGGTGAAGCCACTACCCCCATCCACCCTTGTTACCACACTCTGCCCTCAGGAAGCTGCTGGCACTTGCTGCTTCCCAATATAAAATTTTTCATTGAAGAGTCAACATTACTGTAAGGGGAAAATACAGCCTTGTTAACCTGCTAGAGTCTATGAAGCGTCAGTAAGCAGATGGATAAACAAACCCAGCGGACAGAGTTAGATTTTTCAAAAAGCCTTTGACAAAGCCCCACACTGAAGGTGGGACTAAAAAGATTGAACTGACACAGGATTAGGGAAAAGGTTCTGTTACAGATTCAAGGCTCCTTACCAGAATCAGGAGCAAAGCAGAGGGCTAAGTGGACCCTTTTCAGTATAAAGAAAAATCAGAGAGATCAGTGCTGAGACCGATTTTATTCAGTGTCTTCATCTATGATCTGGAGAAGAATGAAATCTGACTTTCTCATAATCCTAAGCCCCTGCAAGCAATCAAATACTATGAGGGCAAGGAATGATAGAAGGCATGCAGAAAATTGAGTAAGCAGACAAAAGCCATGTAGACAGCTTCAGTGTACATAACGTCATGTATAAATAAACAAAACCAAGTCTACACAACAATGAACTCAGAACTGGCAGTTCTGAACTCAAAAAAAGTTTTAGAGTCATCACTGAAATCACAGAACCAATGTGCACCAGCAGCCAAAGACACGAACAAAACATTGGCCGCAAACAGGAAAGATTTTGAGAGCAAAACTGAAGGCAGCATTTTGCCACTGTGTAAAACCTTGCCATACCCCACATCTTGATCACGCGGCTCCAGGTTATGCACCTCTAAGAGCAGTGCTGTGGAGTGAAAAACAGCATGCATGAAAGGCAACTGAAATGATCAGTGGGACACAGCATCTGCCTCAATGATAATGCAAAAGGACTGAGACTGTTAGGTTTGGAGAGGTGAAAGTTGAAAACTGATGCCCCAAACAAAATTTTGAACACTCTGCATAAACTGAATGTGCAATTGCTGTTCACCAAATCTCACAGTACTGATACTAAAGGGCACTCCAGAAAACTAGTAGGAAACAGTATAAAACAGATAAAAGGATGTATCTTCAAACAGCAGGTAGTGGCTGCTGCCACCAGGGCTGCAGAAGCAGACAGTAGAAGCAAGTCCAGAAAGGGATTAGACAAAAATCAGGGATAAAAAGTCCATAAAAGAACAGTAAAAGCACCATGCAGAGGTGTACTAACACCCTGACACAGCCAGTGTGGATGGTGAAGAGCCCGAGAGGAATCAGGCACAGAAGGCAGCCGGGCTGGCTGCATGCAGCTCTCACCACCGTTGCTGGAGATGAGTCGGGGTTACATGGACCCTTGCACTGACCCAGGAGAGCACGAGGCTGATTATCTGCCATCTTCCAAGTGGAAAGTCATGTAGTGCTTGACCTTACCACACACAGAAAAGTAGCTAAAGTCATTAGGAACTTTATGCACGGAGCATCTTATACGCTCAGGCCCCAGGAGAGCTGCTCCCCTCACACCAAAAGGATGGAGGGATGCTCTGTACACAGGCACTGAGCGTTTCCCAGCGCTTCCTTACAAAGACCACGAGTTATCTCTTTCAGAAACCACTCTGGCACAAGCAGAAGTCTCTCCAGGCAGCAGCTGCAGCTCTACCGCTACTCTCGGCGGGACAAAGACAGCCTGAAAGCGCCCGGCTACAAGTACCTCGGAGACACAAACCCGAAAGAAAGCTCGGATGAACACGGGTCTCCCGCCTCCCGGAGCGGTCGAGCCTCCCCACCGCCCGCCATACGGCACCGGGCCCGAAGGCACCGCCGCTCCCCTACCTGAGCCACCACATGTAGCTGTGCTCGTAGGGGAAGAAGCTGTGGGGGTCATCGCAGCAGTACTTGACGTCCTGGAAGCCGCAGCAGTACACGGCGCGAGCGTCGCCGCCCGTCCGCGGGCAGCTGAACGCGCTCACCAGCACCTTGTCGGCGTTGAGGTAGCTGCTGCACTCGGCGCTCATGGTGCTGCAGCCGCCCGCCGGGCTGCCCGGCGCCTCGGCTCCGGCCGCACCCGGGCGGGAGGAGAGGGCGGTGAGCGGGCGGAGCTCGGGCGGGCCGGGTGTGCGCTGGCGGCGGGCGAGGCTGCCTGAGGGCGGGAACCGCCGCCTCCCCCCCTCCCACGCAGGGGTCCCCACAAGGCGGGGAGCGGCGGCAGCCGCCCGCGCCCTGAGGCGAGGGAGAGAGACGGAGCGGTTCCCGCCCTTCGGGGCGGGAGGGAGAGGGCCGTGTGGAGCTGGCCGCCCCCGGCGTTGCTCACCTCAAGGGCAAGCACCCCAGCGTCTCTCGCTGGTGCTTGGTTCTCCCTCAGCGCTCAAGGAGAGACTTTGGGGGGCTACCACCTTCCTTAAGCTTTGGTGAGGTCTCAGGACAGCAAGGAGGTAATTGAGAGGGATCACACATTGGCAGTTGGGCACAGAGCACCTTGGTTTTATGAGCAGTAAAAACTTCACATAATATTTAACATCTGAGACACAAGTCTCCTTTTCAGAGGGCATTTCCTTTCAGTATTTTAAGGCCACTTTTTTTAAAAAAAAAAAAGCCGCAGGGCCCAGGCAGTCATTCTGTTACCTGTGTGAAAGAGCCTCTCCTGAGGGAAAGGTGGGTAGATCTCAGCTCAAGGTAACACACATGCATGTCATGTGCACCTCTGCATGGTATTTGGCTCATGGAAAGAAAGATAATGAAAAGCCTCTGGGAGAGCAATGGGTAGGTGCTACCACCTCCATGACCTAGTCCTCAATCTATCTCCTCTCTAGATTACAAGAGAGCCTGGATCAAGCGCTTTGCCACACAAGTAACCTCCTCAAGGAAAAGTTCAGGTTTTAGAGAGAAAGGGAAGTTGTGCAGTATCAATAGAACTTGACTTGAATTAATAAGACCGCATTAATTCAACTAACATTTTACATTTTAATTTCACATCTTGCCTTGAGATGAGCTCTAGGCAAGTGCAAGTTTCACGTCTTCTAGCTGTCAGGCAACAGCAAGAGCCAGGAGTGATGGCAGCTTAGGGAGGGACAGTGTCCTCACTGACTAGGGCACAGTCCTGCAGGATCTGAACAGGGCCAGGCTCATGACTGGTGCCATCAGCAGTCCCAGGCAAGGTAAGATACTGAGTCAAGTTCAGGGTCCATCCAGGAGATAGGACAGGAGGGAAGTTACCTGCAGGATAGGTCTGAGGTTCAGCCTGGAGGAGCAGCAAGCAATCCAGGCCAGAAGGAAACAAGACTGAGCACAGACATAGCTTAAGAAAGATGATACTGCCCTGGCATGAGCTTAAATGTGGCTCTTGGACCAATGATGAGAGGGTGTAGGTATGATAAGGACCCAGGTGATGCTGGCCAGGGCCTGTTAGTGATCACCTGGAGCCCTGACACTGGTATCTTCCAGTGCCACATACATTCCCCCTACATTAGGGGGTTTGACTGTACTTGCTAAAAAGTATAACTACTCTTCAATTGCTTGGCTGATTTTATTTTGTGAAACCAACCCTGACTTATCAACAATTAAAATTAATGCAGAAATTCAGTCAGAGTCTGTCTGCTGAATTACAGATTTGCCTTCCTAATACTTAGGTGTATATGTAAATAGCCAGGTAAGATTGAAATTATTCAACTGTTGGGTGCTTTAAGCTGGAGCAATTAAAGAATTTTACTTTAGAGACCTCAAAAGCAGGCTCAGCACTTTATGTTGCACTACACAAAGTGAGAGGATGAATGACGTGGCTGGAGCAAAGACTCTGGAAAAGGGGAGACCGGGAGGAATCAATGAGTATTGAATATTAACAAGGAAAAAGTTATTACGAGAGTTGTAATTTCATCACCTGTGTTGTTCAGATGAAATCAGATTTAATCAGATCGTTTTATGACAAAATTGAGGATTAATTTATTCAGAATATATACAGGAAAATGGTCTACCAAAGACCAGAAGGCAGCCTTTTAACCTCAGTTATGTCAATAGTGTCACTACGTGTTATGATTTAATTATGACTTTTGTGGTATTTGAGTTCTTTTTAGAGACCAGTCTCCTGGTCATTTGATTCAGAGCAAGTTTCATTGTAATATAGTCACTCAGTCTTTCAGAGGTGTGGGGACTGTGTTTCTGTGATTCAGGAAAGAATCTCTAGTGAGGGAAAGATGGGTGAATCTCAGCTCAGTTGGTTGGACAGATAGTGTGTATGCGTCAGTCAGCTAATCAGCATGTGACGTGATTGAAACCGAGCAGTGTATTCAGAATTTTTTACCAAAGGATTGACAGACCCACAGACAGTATAGCTGGATAGACCTTGTTCTCTAATTCAGTTAGGTTGAAGCAGAAGACATGTAAGAATAAAAACAAAGCCAAACCCAAACCAAATACAATGGTAAACGTCATGGTTTTGGAGACTGATTCAAGACTTTGTGAGGTTGTCAATACTGTTTTCGAAAGGGAGACCTCATGTAAGTCCTACAACTTCCCAGGATGGAGGAACATTTAATTCTAGTCTAATAGGTATTTGTCTTTTGAAATGTCTTTATGCACCTTGTTCGGTTCCTAATAGCTGTTTTCTTCCAAAATCTAATTCCCATCCTCATTTTTCTTTCTGATTCTCTCTATCCCTCTGGGTTGTGGTTTTTTTTTTCCTTGCCCATCTTATCCTTTCTCTGTCGGTTTTCACTGAGGTTCTGTTCACACCAGAATTCAACAACCATGGCAAAAAGAGATTTATCAGAGGATCAAATCCAGGAGTGGTTCAATTCACCTTTTCAACTGAGTTTTCCCAAACTGAGTGGTCAAGAGATGTTTAGGAATATAGGGCAGTCTCAGTTATTTTTATATTTAATATTGTTATTTTAGCTTTGGAGATTTCTCTCTTATTATTCAGAACTCAGATAACAGGTTTCTACTCAGAATTATTACTACACTGATTCGGAACAAATAAAATTACTTATCACCGTTTTATGCTCAGTCTCACACAATCTTCCACTCTACTTACTGAGTATAGGGCAGATCTGAGTTGGAGTTGGAGAATGGCTCCTTTCTCCAAACCTAATGAAGTTTGCCTTCAAAGAAGGCTGAAATGTTATGAAGTGGTAAAATCTTTTTTTTTCATCAATCAGTAAACTCATGTATATCGTGCAATTAATTTGTATTTGCGATGATTATTGGGTCATAATAATTAGCATGCTCTGTGTTCCAATTATTTGGAATTATTTATATGAAACATTAGAAATGAACTTTGAGTTATCTACCTGAATGACTGAATTAACCATGTAATTGCTGGAAGATTGAAATAAAAAAACATTCTCTTTTGATGAGACATTCAGAAACAGGACTTGAAGTGGGAGTGGGAGACTCTCCACTGACCAGTGGATCATGTGCATAGATCATCTTCTGACATTATGTCAGAAGAAAACCACATCAACTTGCTTTCCCATTCCAATTACAAAACACAGAGCTCTTCCAGTAAGAGCTAGTGGTTTGGACCTCATAAAATATGTTGTGCGCTCACTCTCTCTCTCTCCACTGTTGCCAATATCAATTTAAGTTACTACACAGACGCCTGCAAAGTTCTCTCTGCTGAGTGGGGAGTGTGTTTCAACCTAACAATGAGGTCATTCGGCTTTCAGAGAAACAAATACAGATCAAAGACCTTTGCAGAACACGTGTAAGTAACAGATAAATTAGCTAAGTAATTCAGGAGAAGCTTTCAGAACTGTAACCAAAACAGGATACTTCTATTCTCTGAGTGCTGAACTATCATCCCTGTGAATATGAGTCTCTTCTTCAGTGAAGCTTTAGCTCTACTGAGTCTGGTAAAACCTGCCAACTTTCTCAGGTGCCTGCAACCCAGACTCTCCTGCAAATATTTAATTGACTTACTGGTACTCGTATTGGCTCTCAAGAAATTGTTTTACTCGGTGCCATGGAACCGTGTCTTTGGCTTTCTATTTCTTGTAACTGTTTTCAATCCTTCCCAATGAAGTCATAAACATAAATATACATATGCTGTACTATGCAATAATTAGAACAGTAGCAATTCTGTAAGCAACAAAAATAATTGTAATTTTCATCTGAACTAGAATTAATGTGAAAAGTATACAGCCTCTTAATTATGTTGACTCCACAATATACTGGCCAGCAGAACTGGCCTGGTTTAATTTTCCAGCAAATTAAAAGAGTTCCTCTGACTGAATGAAGTTTAGAGCAAAGGGGACTTGAGGAAGAAGGTAAACCTTTTGATTCAGCCATTGAGTTTGGAGACAACTCAAAGTGAATTGTACCTCTGCACTGACCACTACTTAAGAGCTGAGGACAAACATTCATATTAACAGTTGTGGGACTCATTTCTACCAGCCAAGCTTCTAAGAAACCGAAAATTCATTATAAACTCCCAATAGAACTGCCTGGATCAGCATCAGTTCTCACCCTGAGACCTACATGGAATGTTTTTCCTTAAGAGCAGAATCTAATTATTAATAGGCAAATAGCTGCATAAATTACCTCCAAAAGTAATCTGGTGGGAAATTATACAATTAAACAAAATTGTCATGCCAAGATGGTGTAACTAGCCCTGATGAGGAGTAACAGCTCCAACTGACGTCAGGGTTAGTGTAGACAACATGTTTTATCACACAGGAGTAGTAGGCACTTCAGGAAGGCAGATGACAGCATAGGTTCAAAACTGAAAGGGGAACAGAAATTTAAGGGGTGCATACTTGCAGTACAGTGAGATGACGTCACTCAGAGAACTAAAAGAGGGACTGGTGCTAGAAGCATTATAAAGAGGAGTATCTGCTTTGGCACTTGTGCATTAGTGAAGGACTGAAGTCTGTCAAGAGGATATAATACATCTTGGGTTCTACTCTCAATTCAACTGATGTACAGCTGTAGGCAAATTGCTTTCCCAGTGTGTGCTTCAGTTTAACTCTCTGCAAATTTGTGATAATGATGGAGTTGTCTGACACTTGTTTGCAAAAGTGTTTGTGTTTTGAGATCCTCCCTGTGAAAGTGAACACACGTATAAAGTATCGTTATGATTTTTTCATGTGACTCTAGAGCCTGCCAGTTTTTCTAGTCATTTTAACTGTCTTTCATACACATTATTCTTTAATTGATTCCCCCAGTCGATATTTAGTATAAATATTGACTTTACACTGGCTCTTCTTTGCTTTGCAGAGCTAAATAATGAAGAAGGAGAAAGTCATTTTGAGCGTCAGGAAGTAAGAAGAGGTTTCAGTCAAAATTTAAAGGAAGAGGGAGAATCAGTGATTGAGGTGGGAAGATTTATTTTAAGTGTTGACACTGGTAATTTTGAGATGCAGATGGAGCTCTGACAAGTATTTTGTGTTTGTATGTGTAATGGCCTCAGTATCTACAATTTTTTATGTGCTGTTATTGGTAAATATTTCAGAATAATGGCTCACTTAAGCAAACCTTACCCTTTTACACTTACCTGTCTATCTAGTAATAGAATAATATGATGGATAATACAGTTTTCAACAGTGAACCTAGCCAAACAGTCTTGACTGTAGTTTGTCTTCATGGAGTAGTTTTCATTCCTTTTTCCTTTTCAGAGGGGAAAATTCTTTTTATTCAGCTGAGCTTTAGGCACAGAAATGGCATGCTATGTACTTACCAAACATTTACAATGTGACACTGGCTCAATCATTTAACTTTGTTTTTATTTACCCTGATTGTAAAATAGAATTATTTGTAATTTTCGAGATACATTTATATGTTGTAATGCAATTTCTACTTCAATAGGAGGATACAATTTTTAAAGGATTCTACTAAGTACGTAGTTTCTGCATGTAGGGGAAAATTATGGGGATAATTCTGAAACTGAGTTACACAATTGCAAGGAATTTAGAAATGATGGGCATATTATTTCAGACCATTTAAGCAAGATATCCATCAGAGATAGCATTTGTAAAACATGTAAGTTGTTTGATTTTTTCATCATCGATTCTACATTAATACACAAAATAGAAAATTGTAAATTCATAGGGTCATAATGAAGCATCACTTTCTATCACAGTTTGAATTTAGCCTGCCTGAAACTGAAGATTAAAGAGCCTAAGAAAACAGGTATGAAGCACTGACTTCTAGATGTCAGTGAAAAAATAATACAATAAAATATCTTCCCACCATTCTCACTGTAAACTTGAACTGAAGCTTATTATTTTCTTCATGTGGTTCAACCTCTTAGGTCAATAATTCAGACTTAGTCCTATTAAGAGGAGGTTTTTTTTAATCAAATGCTGATTTGTTATACAATTATATCAATATTTTTTACATATTTTTGTGTACCTTGGCTTAGAGTCCTTTCTTTCACTTGGGCATCATAGAGAACTTTCATGCTCGTTTATAATTCAAAGAGATTCAGATATCAATAGCAGCAATAACTCTTCCCTCTTTAACCCTCCCACACATCTGTCTGTATATTTTGGGTGTATGGAGAAACATCATCTATTGTTAAAGTTCTGCAGCAAGAGAGAGAGGCTGTTTACAGGAGCCTATTTACAATTGCTTGTTATCTTACCAAACTTTATTGTTGGGACTAAAGTTTTCTATCCTGTGTTTCTGTCTCCCACTAACTGGTTTGGTTTTTTTTTAGTTTCATTCAGGACTATGTTGTGAGGCTAGAAGTCATGGCAGGGAGACTAAGACTGAATGAGAAATCAAAAAAGAGAAACAGGGACACCAGTGGAAGGGCTGATAGAAGGGAGCTGAAAACAAAGAAATGGAAGGGAGTAACAGCCCACCCGATGAGACAGGAATTGAGTGAAAGAGGGTGTTAAGGCCAAAGGTTTGGGCTCTGACCCATTTTGGGGTAGGAAACTAGAACTGACACAAGAAATATAATGATCAGTGGCTGGGATTTGGTACGTAAAGTGAACAGGGCTAGGATGAAGAGACGGGAGTAGGAAATAGTGACCAGAGGCCAACTGAAAGGACAAGGCAAAGAGGACCAGGCTATGGAGTAAGAGGAAGAAGCCTGTGCTCACTGGAAGTCATTTACCTATGAAGCCTGGGATAGAACCCAACTTTCCTGCTTGTCCCCCTTCCTTTTCTGTCACCAAATATGCTTAAATCCTATGGAAAAGTGTATGCTTCATTTAGTTCTCTTTCACACATATGACAAACAATGACTGTTACTTATTTCATGATAGTTTGAAATATTTCAGATGACTCATGTGGTTGCCAATATGAAATTCCACTCTTGTTTTCTCTATTTGTTTTCAAACATAAGAAATTACACGTACAAATTTACAAAGAATATTAGGTTGCTCAGAATTTGGAAATGCCAGACTTACAGCTAATAATATGATTCCACACTATTTTTTAAAGAGATTCCATCTCATTTGGCAATGGAGTTTTTAAGGATTTTATTTTCTTACTCTTTTCTAATGCATGGTCAAGTTTATCTACTGCATGTTAGCCATACCTACTGTGATTACAGAATTACTTCAGCCATCTTTCTTTGGTAATAGTTATGGCTGCTTCACAGATACTAATTAATTTTTCCAGTACCCTGTGAGTTGAGGAGATGGGATATTTATCCATTTTGCAAATACAATATTTTGTTACATACCTGTCTCTCACACCTGACTCCAGAGGCACAGATGTCTATTACACATCTCAATAGTTTTGCTTCTGGTAGGAAAACTGAGAAGACTTACTCATTATTTGTAAAATGCATGAGATCCTTGAGCAGAAAATTATAGAACAGTTCAAAATATTGTTTCTACTTACTACTACAACATTTTATTAATATACAAAACCATTATTACGAAGGGGGAAAGAAAGGCGAATTTTTTGTCTCTCACTTGGCTGACATCTAGAACACATTTTTTCTCTGTATTTAAAAATGCACTTAAAAAGAGTTCTCATTTTAAAAAAAGCCTGCAAAATTTACTGCAAAATTCCATGAGCAATCAAAATCATAATAGATGTGTCAGTTCAGCCTCATTATTGATGGCAGTGCTCTAAATTTGAGGCGGAAGAAGTCACATAGTGTATTCCTTCTTGTTTCATGTCTTACATGTATTTACAGGAAAATGGGAATTTGGACTTTTCACTCCTGATATTGTTGTGTTAGTCACAAGCAATGACATGCCTTTCTTAACAATTGTTTTCTTGAAATAGCTTCAGTTTTATTTTCTAGCTGCAAAAGCTCATTTTTATTCCTCTTTTCTGGTGCTGAAGGTAAGTGTGTTTTCCATCTTTGCAACACTGCTTGATTTAGGGATGCTTAAAGAGAATCAGTTTCCACAGACTTTCTGCCTTTAGCTGAAGTTAGAAGGACTTACTCAGTTTCAAATCCCTTTTCACTTCAACAGCGGAGACAAGGAGCAGTTGTCCAACATAAGCTGATAATCCAAAGGAAAGATTAAAAGTATATTCTTATTATGAACACCTGATATAGCCTATGATTTGATAAGATGGTTCATAACATTAAACAAATATAGGCTACTAATAATAACTATTGTTTAAATGGTTTTCTATGTCTTTGAGACACTACAAGTCTTTCAACTCAATTACATTTGCACAATAGTTATTAAAATGCAGCTGAGGCATGTGATTGTTATCTCTTAATCTTATGTGTCCCTCATTATCAGAGCACCTGATTACCACACAGTCTGTAATGGATGGACTTACCCTTAGTGATAGACTAGGCCTTTTGAAGCTGGGACAGGTGAGCTATTGGTCAGGACTCCACCTCTTCAGTCCTGGTTTGGTAAAATGGTCGCTAGTTACATCTCAGACGAATGATCCATTTGATCTGTGTTAGTCTCAGTGAGTAGTCAGATGTTCTCTTATAAATCAGATGAAGCAATAAGATCTATTATATCTGTTCATCCTAACCACCTTCTAGATATTACTGTCCACTTAATACAGTTCACAGAACAGCCTGAGCACACTTCAGCACACAACTCATTACACAACTAGCCCTCTTAATTCAAATAGCTGGAGAAGGCTTTTTAAAATGTCAGGTGACTTTCCATTGGTTTGGATGGATGAGGCACTCACATGCTTTCATATGGAGTACTTTTCTCTGGGAAAGAAAAGAAATAAGCTGCAACAACTTCTGAAGCTGCTCCAGTTTGATTCATATTTGCTGCCTGACCACACTAAATCACTAAAGAAAAAAACTAGTTGTCCTGGTTTCAGCCAGGATAGAGCTGGTTTTCTTCACAGAAGCTGGTGTGAGACTGAGTTTTGGATTTGGGATGAGGAACTGTTGATAATGTGCTGATGTTTTGGGTTGTTGCTGAGCAGTCAAGGACAGTCCAGCTTCTTGTGCTGGCCTGCCAGCAAGCAGGCTGGGGGTGCACAGGAAGCTGGGAGGGGACACAGCCAGGACAGCTGACCCAGACTGGCCAAAGAGATATTCCCTACCATCCGACGTCATGCCCAGTACATAAACTGGAGTTGGCCGGGGGGTGGAAATTGCTGCTCGGGGACAGGCTGTCAATCACGGGGTGGTGAGCAATCGCTGTATTGGGCATCACTTGTTCTTGTACATTCCTTTGTTGGTATTATCATTGTTGTTCTCTTCTTTCTTTCTGTCCTATTAAACCGTGTTTATCTCAACCCACGAGGTTTTTCGTAATTCTCTCCCCCGTCCCACTGTGGAAGGGGGAGTGAGCAAGCAGCTGCGTGGTGCTTAGTTGTCGGCTGGGGCTAAACCACGACACTGGTGAAACAGAATGAGCAGCAAATAAATATTATAGCTTCATAGATGACCTATACAGTCACATCAGATGCTTCCAGAATGAATTGGTTTTAATCTTTCACTAGTTGTCTGGGAACCACTTCCAGTTTTGGTTCTGTTGGGAGTGTTTGTAAATAGAGATCAAAGATATCAAGTGCCAAAATCTTAAAACTCACCTTAGTTCATTTTCTCCAAGTCTTGGCTAAGGTCTGTTGGTAGGATCATTGGAAGGAACCATTCATACTATGCTGCTCTGAGGATACATCAAACTCTTGTTTTCAAGGCTTTCAGGTTGGCACTTCCTTGTCAAATTTTTCAAGGCACTGATTAAAATGAGCATCCATAGTCCAGACAACACCACTTACTGAAAAGCATTGTGTGCATGAGAAGCCAGCCCTGATTTCTGTCTTGCACACCTGGCAGAGGTCCCCTGGGGATCTAGGGACTCCCTGGAATCTTTGGCTGTCTGGTGTCTTCTGCTTGCCAGTGGCATCCTTGTTTTGAACAGTTGACCATCAATCTTATTTGTGGGTTTTTTTCTTTTTCTTTTTTTCTTCTTTCTTTTTTCCATAGATGTTTTGCTTCTGGGCTTTATGTCCTGCCTCTAGGCCTGAAAGGTAATCTTTTTGCCCTCAGTAAGTCTAGTGTAGCCACACAGAAGACAAACAGGCTGGTGTCCTGATTATCAGTTTTCCTCCAGCACTGATTGAAGTGACTTCCACTCAGTCTAAGGAGAAAGATTTGATGGAGAACTTGCCTGAAACTTGGGGGAGAATTTCTCTCTTTGCTCCTGAGTAAAGTAGTTCTATCTACTTTTCTCCACTACTTGTGGAGAAATAGGATTGCCAACATTTTCCTTCACACAGTCCTTTTATTTTTTATATTGTGGCCCCCTATTTCATTCCTGATTGTCAACTTCATACATCTCAACTATGGCAGATGCATGACTCAAGAAGAGACAAGAAATTGGCTTTTCAACAGAATACTTCTTAATCAAATGTTGTCACCTATCTGTTTGGCCTCCATTTTGGTCAGCATCTGGAAGAAGTTGATGAGCACGTGCCAAATTCCAACACACACCTCTGCCTTTAGTTGTCCATATTCTTTCCTGGCCAGCCTGAGATATCAAAGGGATAGGGATCTTCCACATGAGGTCTTGTGTGCTTTTCTGGAATAAAAAAGAAATTTAGCAATACATGCTGCCAGTGTTTTTGCAGGAAGTGTTTTTTGACTTGAAGAAAAAAGACAGTTCAACATTTCTGTTTCAGAGGAAGTGAGAAGATGAATAGTTTGGGAAAGTGCCATACTGAAAGGTCCAAAGCCTGAAAAGGAATGTAGGGCATATCTTCGTAACTCTTTCATTGGAGTTAGTCATAAGATACTGTTTAGTGTGTTCACCAATATAATATCAGATATGGTTTTTCTTCCAGCCAAGACTAATACAATACACCTCTAAGTGAAGCCTATGATAGTCATTGTTCTTCTATCCCTGGAATTTGCATCAGGGATTTTGATAGGAATTGTTTCTGTATTGCTACTGAAGTGGAATGTATCAGTGCAGCTCACTGTCACAGACATGATAAACATCTCAACAGAAGTAGTCAAAGCAGAATCAAGCTAAATTATCTTAATTTACAGTAGCATTGCTGTTTGTCTTATGGAAGGGAATGTAATTACTTCATTTGTTTGTTGCCTTCTATTTGTCACTTTAACTGCTGCCAAATCAATCAGCTTTTACATGACATAACTTGCTTTCTCTTGGTTGATTAACTGAAGTTGATAGATGCATCGGTACAAACTTGGAATCAGAAGATTAAGTTCTGTTTTTTGCTTTTCATTCACTTGTTACAGGCTTTTGGGGAAATGGTGTCACCCACATGCTTAGTTACTTCATCTAAAAGATCAATATCAAGCCCTTTTTCTTGATGCTGTGAGGTTTTTATGCGTCTCAGTAACAGAGTATAATAATTATCATCCTTGACTAAAAATGTTCCGCTTTACTACTCATTACTATAGTTCCTCTATCAGTAAAAAACATGCTTGTTGTTTTTCATCTCCCTAAAAATATTCATGTTTTGAAGCTCATTACAATTCAGTATGGAATAAATTTATAATAAAGCACATACCATTTCTCAAAATAATTGAAAGAGTTCTAAAATTTAAAAGGGCAACTGTTTGGGTTGGGGTGGCTTTTTTGTTGTTTTTTGTTTGTGAGAACTGGGGATGGATTAGAAGGTTAAGATCTGCTGAGAAATTGCTTTTCTATTGGCATAAGTAAGAATCCATTCTACTTGACTAAGAGTCAAGTCTTAATTGTTGACAGAATAACTGTCCAAACAGTGTAAATTTAAGAAGGCAAGGCATCCAAGGCCTGGCTGGTGTTAAACAATAATTACATAATGTGAATTGTAAAGAACAAGGGATCCTCAGGTAAGGACAGGACTCCAAGACTTGCCTTAAGCTGTGAATTCTGGATTGATTCATAAAAGCTAGAGCCTGTGAAGAGAGTTGTGTATAGCCGATTAAGTCATATAGTCAGTGGAGAAATGTTACAGAAAAGACTGACATCACCATATCACTTTTGATCATGGATGTTTGCTAGCAGTCCATGTTGATTCACTTCATATTAACAAGCTCTCTAAAGCAGCACACAGATGTTCTTCCAAATTAGCTGGTTTGGTTATTGGGAAATGCTTCCATCATACATGCACACAGCTTTGTAAACATATATATGACACGAAGCCTCTTTGCTTCAGAGCCAGTGCGATAACTGTTAGTTGTGAGATCATGTACATGAATGTGATGAAATCATGCAGTTTGAGTGATTCTGCATGCTTCTTCTGTTGACTTTAAATCAGCATTTATACCAAAGAAAGAAGAATAAAAGAGGGTGGAATTTCAATTTTATTTTTATTTGTTTCACTGGTTGCTATTTTATAATTTAATTGCATTTTAAATTTCATATTCAAAAGATTCAGTAGGAAGAAGAAAATTATGTGTCTTTGACAAAGCACCTAGTCTCTAACAAGGATTTCAGAGTACAGCTTATTTGGAAGGACCAGGTGCATTTCAGCCTAGTAGATACTACTTTAAACAAGGATTTTTCAGGGGGATTTTCAATAAATATTAAAGTTCTTAGAAATTACATTTTGAAGAATATAAAATAAACAGAGACAAATATTCAGTGTAAGATTCGAATGCACAGTAAACTCAGGTCGTTTTTGTTCATTGATACTGTCATCAGTAGCAGTTACGGAACTCACATATTGTCACAAATGAGTGGTTGGGCCACTTAAAGAATCACCAACAAAAAATTATTTTAACATAAATTTGTAAAAGGGTGCAACTTAAAAGAAGTCGATGGCATGGTTCACTCTATTACTTACTTAACATGAAAAAGGTATACAAAGAGAAAACAAGTTACAACTAGATTGGAATGATTTGCTCATGGATCAAATCGGGTTAATGTGTCTTATATGTATATTGAGGAGAGAAAGTAGGGAAGACCCTCCCATTGAGTCACGAAGTTCAGAGTGGACCGAAATACACCCTTAGTCCCAGACTTGATCAACGGTTTATGACTAAGATTATGTAAGGAAAGTAAAGGAATGCCCTCCCATTGAGTCATGAGGCTCAGAGTGGACCCCCTTGCTTTCTAAACCCCTTCTCAGAGAGGAGTCTAGGTGCGGCTGAATCCACTTCTAGTCCCAGACTTGGTCAATGTTTTATGATTAATGGGATAGGGTATGAGCAATTCTGGTGTAGTGCTTGGTGTAACTTCAAAATAGCAGCAATCAAATTCACTAACACTACTGAGATAAATCACAATATCAAATCATATAAAACTTAGTAACATAATTAACCTAAAACTTACTAAGATTAATGATATTGAGATAAATCACAGTAGTAAATCATACTAATGTACTAAGATCAGACACATAAAGAGATATAGAGAAAAGAGATATGTACAAAAGTACCTTTAAATATCCCCCTCGAATTCAGTCAAATACTCACATCGAAATCCTTTGCATCGCTCAATGGGTGATCAGCCGAGCCTCTGAGTTGATCATGAACTTGAGGGTTCACAGACTCTGAGAGACATCCCACTCAGAGGGAGGTGCTGGTTGCAGCCCACTGTGGTCCAGGAGAGCTCAAAGGGTCTCACTTGGGACAACTATTTCTAGGACTGGGAAATGATTGACTTTAGGCATCGGTAAATTTCCATCCTTGCCACAAACCATTTGTTGGTAATTGCTAGAATTCTTGACTTCCCAGTGATGCTGGTACTGATCCACCCAAATCATGGCTAGATAAGGTATGCTCCAAGGCTGTCTGGGGATGGTGAGTTACTCCCATCTATGCAAGAGTGCTTGGTACAGTCAAGGGGCCCTTAACCGCCAAACTCTCAGCGCCAAGGCTTATTGAGCAAGGGGTGAGGAGCAAAGAAATGCACCACCACACATATCTGGTACAGAACTTAAGGAAGAGTGTATCTTAGGACAGACTCATGAGAAATTGTTTTGCCTTGATCCTGGCCAACTGAATTTCAGCTACATCAGTGGAATGTTTTTTCTAGCAGAAGCACAGGCAGAGGGTGAGGCTCATCTCCTGAGTTTTATGGCACAAAAGCATGGCCAGAGTGTTCTCTGAGACCCAAGTCAGAATGATTCCACCAAGTAAGAGTAGTCCATTAAGCCAAAATCTAATTACTACTACTCCTGGAACCAAACTAGAATGATCCTCTTCAATCCTGTGTGAAGACAGGATTCCCTCTTCAAGACATAGCCAACAGAATGTCTTAAACATCTCTTTTATCCTCTGTTGTCCTACTGTTAATAGAGAAAGGGAGAAAATCGGCACTGATTACGTACTAAATCAGAGGAAAGAGAAAATATTTCTATTTTCTTAAAATTCTTACACCTTCCATTGGACCCCTTTTCCTCCTTTCATCTGTTGTGTTTTGACCTACTAACACATGTTTTAAGAATACATTTAAATAGGTATGGTGATACTTTGTAGAGTGAGTCTTTCAACATAAGTTACATCAGAAAGAGACATCAAGAAAAGAATCAAAAGAAATGGTCAGAGGTGAAAGGCTAGAAAAGGAATTAGTTTTTTAAATTGACAGGTAGAATTGACAGAAAACTAAATGAGACTAGATTAAGTAGTCACAGGGCAGAGAAATTTCCTGATAGATGACAAATGATTATACCTTCACTTGCCATACTTGCAGTAATACAGCTTTTTATTAGTAATTGATAACAAAAGAAAGCCTCTGCTCTGTAATCTTCCTCTGGCATTGTAATTATTTACCCTGAACTTCCCATCTGCACATGCAATGATACCTTTTCATTGCATATAACTTCACACTTGAAACTTAGGAAAGGTTTATCCCTAATCAGTTGGCTGTCTACTACTGTTCTCTCAACTTCTTAGATTATAAAGAGATATATCTGAATTATGTTATTTTTTCTATTTAAGTTATTAAAAATTAAAATTATATCAATTACATGTTTATTGCATGGATTATTCATATTACATTAATTTTTAAGTCAGTTCTTTGAAATGTTTTGGTTTTCGGAAACTGTTTCAATGACCTCTTTGTTCCCAGTTTCTTAACCTTGGGCTTGACAAACACATTTACTGTTGCATCCAGTTAACAACTAGAAATGGTGTCCTGCAATTCCAGTATTCAATAAGACTAAACGATTCACATAATTCAGAGACTTGATCTTACAATTTTACTCAATGATTTATTCCTGTTGACTTCAGTATAGCTATGTGCAGAATAGATTGGCAGCCTCTGAAGCTAGCAAGACTTTTTCAAAAGAACATTCTGTTCTTAGGAATTGTCACTTTTTTTAACCAAACTTGTGGAAAAATATCTATTTTGACAAAATTCACAGTATCAATTTTTAAGGTTTAAAACCATCAAAGCTTTTGCTGTTGACATTTAGATTCTATTTCTTGGTTTGAAATTCTTTTAACTTTTAATGTTTTTTTTAAATATTTTTAAAGTTTGAAAAGATGAATATCAACTTTAAAACATTTCTCATCAATTGTATCCAAACAAATTGTTTCAGTTTAATCAAACTGACAGTTTGGAGGTTACTTTTGCTTGAAAACTTAAAATATTTACACTCTGTCTGGATTTCGAAGAGGAGACTTCAAATGTAAAATGCTTATATGACAGGAAATAATTTCCCTACACATCTCTAGTCCAGAAGACAGTAAAATACCAGTATTAAAATAACTAGTATTTTGAATATAGAAGTAATGGCAAATAAGAATGAGTGATGTGACTCTAATTAAGGGTTAGAGAAGCTGATTTATAATTTAAACTGGGAATTCAGCAAGCTCTTTGACTACAAGAACAGTTTGACTATTGTGCCCTTTTTTAAAGGATTGATGAGCAATCTGTGGGTTATGGACATTTTCCTCGGCGGCTGTTCTTTATTTATCATTGTCAGATTTACTTGCTTTCTAAATAAAAATATAATGGTTTATCATATAATTCAGATGAAACACTAATTATGATGAACCAGCAATGCCTTTAGGGAAAGGGGGACAAAAAAGACAGGACTATTTTATATAATACAATAATAACTTTCTTACTGCATCTTTCACTCAAGGAAACTAAAACTACAGCTCCCTGAAGCTAGGATTTCTGTAATTTCTGTCTAATGTGGAAGTGTTCCACCAAACTGCATTTATAGATCAGGTGTTACCGAAGTTTGTTCTTCAAGAAATTGTACTTTAGTCTTTTCTATTGTTCTAGAATACTATTATTTCCTTTTACTATTGTTGTTCCATCAATTAGTGCTTAGGAAAGAATCTGTCCCTGACTCAGTGGATGCTGTTATTTCCGTTTGAGTGGGGGAAAAGAATCTACGTCAGCAGAATCACCTCAAACTTTCATGTCTGTGCTTACCTTCCCGAACACAAGTCTGCATACTTAAAACGCAATGATCCTTCAACCGTTCTCATTTTCTGGAACTAGTTTAGAAGATCTTCTTATTGAGCAGGTATCTTGGAATGTTTTGAGGTGAAACAGCATGCCTTATACCTTAGCCCTGTAGATTGACAGCTTGGATCAGGTTTTCTAGGTTAAGAATGGAAAGTTACTTGGGCCTGACTTCAGCTCCTGTGTACAGACAGCTGGAAAAGGTCAGCCATTGTCACTAGACAGGCCCTCCCTGTTGCCTATGCCTAACTGCTGCAGTGTCGGCATAAAAGATGTAGCTGAGTTTTGTTGTTTCTCATCCTATATTGTGGGCATTACTATGTTTGTGAGCTGGCTAGATGAGTTAGCTGTGTAGCATTAGATCACAGAGTCACCTCTGTGGTCATGTTCAGGTACAGCTGTTATTTTGTTCTGCTCTGTGTATGTCTCTGCTATGGAGCTTTAATATGGCTCAGAATTAGTTCTCAAATCTCTTGGTGCTTTCAGTATCTCATCCATCAAAGGGTTTGTAAACTCCTTTGTGTTTTGTCAGTGATGTTTTTACTCCAGGATCTGTTAATCATGTCACAGAGAATACCTGATTTCTCCACTTACCCGATGCTTTCTGTGAATGAGTCAGAGGTAAGCTTGTTAAATTTCATTTAGCTCTCCGAGTAGCTGCAGTATAAATTTACATGTGTATAGGACATATTTGGTTGATCCAATAATTGAAGATAGCATAAAATTTGTTTTGCTTAATCAAAGGGATGTCCAGTCTTCTGAAAGTACTGGCTGTGGTCAGCTATTTATTGAACCAGATGCTGATGTGTTTGAAACAATAAACTGGGTCCTATCCAGTAGAGGGAAATTGTGTCTAGTTTGCTACTGAGGTTTCAGAGCAGAATCACAATAGAAACTTGAGTGAAAAGTGCCTAGCATGTAAGTAAAATACCAGAGGTGGCTATTTGGTTTTGTTCTCCTTACAATGCCAAAAAAAGGGGGTTAATCCCCCTCTATTGTTCCATTCAATTGCTCTATTTCAATGTAGCATATTCCATTTCAAAACAGAGCTTTGGATATACGTAGGTCTGATTTTACATCCTTTATAAGACAAAATTTTGAAAGATTAAAGTGTTCTGTCTAATTTTGAACTTACAGTTAGGCTTTAAAATTATTTCTTTTCCCTCTTGCATGCCACAGGGGGCACATAACTTCATACAATCTTGTGTCTAGGTGCTTAGTTTAGTGTTTAAGTCAACATGCCAAGAGTTTACACCTTCAAAGTTGCAAACTGTAAAAGATCAAGTCTTAGATGATCAAGATAATCAGTCTCCATGCATAAATGTGCCCATCTATAAATGCACACTAATATTTTCTCTACAAAGCAGACGAGCTGCAAAGAAAATAGTCTCATGCTATATATTCAGAGCTGTTCTACAGTTTTTGGGACTTGCTGTAAGGGAAGATCTCTGGCATATTAAAACAGTGTTGGAACTCAGGAGCCAAGAAAGTAATTTTTGATCTCTGCATGTCCTCTATACAGTCTCAACAGACAAATTCAACCCAGTGCAATTTGCCTTGCAATTTTTCTGAGCAGGAAGTCATGAAATACTTATAGGATGACTAGATATGAATTAATCTACAGCTGAGAATATTTACTTTTACTGTGTAACTTTGATTAAAAGACCAAAGCATTTGTTCTACAAACTGATTCCAATGCAACAAAGGATGGAATATATGCCACATGCTTAATTTAATCATGAAAACATTTCTGTTAACTTCAGAGAGAGTAGTTATGTGCTTAAAGTCATGTGCCTGTTGAAATTTGTTGTTGTTTCAAAGCTTGCATATGTAATACTTACCTTGGTTCCCTTTAAATTGCCAAACGGGTAAGAACACCAACTCTAACCATCATCAGTATTAAGTTATTCGTAGCACCCAGGCATCTGCTCAGACTTCAGACCTTCTTAGCTCATACTAAAATAATAACACTAACAATTACAGCCTCATTGTTCTTTGACAAAGACCCTTTGAAAATCTTGTCAGCAAGAACTCTTTTTACCTCAACAAAAACACAATGTACAGGTCCCCTGCTCTTAACCCCGAGGTGCTTTAAGAAGAATCTAGTCTTGTCCAATTGCAGTATTATTGACAAGTGAAAGCTTTTTTGTGCTTCGTAATGCCTTTAAAAGCAGCACAAACAATATTTGTCCATATAGTATGAGTCCTTTCCAACTGGTCATTGCCATTATATCTTTTTGGACTTCTAGAATTTGTCTAATAGAGAATGCAAGATCATATCTATGTAAATTCAGAGTTCTGTTTGAAGTTGGACACCCAAAATTGAAATAGAGAGGGCTTAAAATGTCTTTCAAAGCATGATCTGGGCTCATCCAGGCTTCAGTTATAAAATAGAAACATACTTTCTAAGGAGAAAGTATTAAGCCTTGCAGCACTTGCTAACAGCATATTAGGGCACTGCATTAGTATCAACAGACAGATAAAAGAGAAACAGTCTATAGAGTAGTAAAAGACCTCCTTTTCTAGTAGTTGGAGTCTGTCCCAGCACAATATCAGCTGGGCCTGATTCTCCTTTCTTTGTGATATCCTCAGTAACCATTGTCTTAGAGTGATTCATGTAAGAATAGACTCAATGGCTGAACAGACTGCAGAGTTCATTTTTCTCACTATCAGAAGAGGCAAATACAGACATATTCACTTCCAGGAGCACCGATTTCCTGCACTCTTAAGTTACACCCCAAGTGAGAAGTAGCTGATACAGCTTGGAACATACTCATTAGTATCAATATGACCTGAACATTTCCATGCTCCATTTGTCCCAAGGATTCTTTGGTTGCAGACTGTCTTTTAATTTGCTTCTCATTTCTGCCTTCTTACTGTATCTCTCTTTTTGCTTTTGTACTTCTGTTACTTCTTCCTTTTATTCTCTCTTCCACCTCCCCCCTTTTTTTTTTACTAAAAACTAAAAAACCTTGCGCTCAGCTTCTTTCAGGCAAATTCTGTTTGTTTTGTGCAGTACAATCTCTGCCCTTCAGGGTCTTTCTGCAAATCCAAAAGTACCTCTAGCTCTTACTTCCTTAGACCACTCCATAGAATGATTCCAAGATTTCAGGAGACAGCAGCTGTTCAAGCATGGGAACTATAATGTACTCTAGGATCAACCCTTTTATTTCCGATAGTTCTTCAGTACTCTTCCTTCCCCTCTTGTTCTGCAAGCCGGTGCATGCCATTGATTTCAACTAGAGCCTGTTTGGATACTGAAGAGCTATAATGAGCTATAATGGCAGTGATGAGTTGGAGAAAGTACTTAGCGTGGTCAGATCAATTAAGGCTTATTTGCACACTTGGGTGCTGACAACTATATGGACAAATATTGTTTGTGCTGCTTTTAAAGGCATTACGAAGCACAGAAAAGCTTTCACTCTTCAATAATACTGCAATTGAACAAGACTAGATTCTTCTTAAAGCATCTCGGGGTTAAGAGCAGGGGACATGTACATTGTGTTTTTGTTGAGGTAAAAAGAGTTCTTGCTGACAAGATTTTCAAAGGGTTTCTGTCAAAGAACAATGAGGCTGTAATTGTTAGTGTTATTATTTTAGTATGAGCTAAGAAGTTCTGCAGTCTGAAGTCTGAGCAGATGCCCGAGTGCTACATTTGAAAAAGGTGTCATTAAACATTTGTAACATTATGTAACAATTAAATATTTGAAAAATTATTTCCATGGGAAAATGTTGATTCTCTAATGTTTGTCTGTACATGCAGTAAAATCAAATGGTGTTATAAATTGAAAAATAAATTTAACATCAGTTGTATCAGGCAAGAGTAATTTTTCTAAGGCAAAATGCTAATAGAAGAAACAATTAGCCATTTCATATAGGGCCTGGTCCTACAGATGTTTAAATGGCTATTTAAGTATCTGATAATCTTTACTGGTTGAAAAAATGCAGAAATTCTTCTCATAGCTTTTGGAGAATTTTTACAGAGACTTTGTCTTCACATTTCTTTCATTTAAGTTTTATAGATGTCTTTTCCCCATGCCCTTCTTAACTGACTTTCTAGGCAGATGAAATTAAATATATTTGGCCTTGGTAACTACAAAGTCATATATTTATGTAAGTCTGCCTGGTTTGAAGGTATCTGTTTTGGCCCTCTTCCTTGCACATGCCTTAATTCAATCATGCATTTTTTACTCTTTATTTTTTCATTCAGTTTGCGATCAAAATATGACAACAGAATTGTAGATGTCAATGAGATCTGTCAGGAAATTCTAATTATTCTGAGCCTTCTTCCTACAGGTACATGAACTGACTTCCTATAGTGTCACTAACAATTAATAATTTGAATTGGGAAAGAAACAATTCCTGATGAATTCTTCTTTCCCAGAAAGGTCAAATTGAATTCAGTTGGAGAAAAAATTTAAATTACTTTGACCATGATAACTTGCTGTTTTCTACATTCTTAGGATGATGAATACAGGTTCCACTGGTCATGATTTCTCTTCCCCATATACTCTCTTTTGGAATGTGAAAAGACAAGCTCCAGCTCTAATTCTCAGTAAAGATGTAATTGTTATGCTGGGATTTTTGAAAGTCATAATTCATCTTTCTTCTTCAGGATGATTTTCCTTACAAGTTCTGTAACATAAGGTCTTATTTCTTCAACAGAGACAGTAGAGTCCCAGGCCTTTACTACTTTCCCATTGGGGTCCACCAGGTATTTCCAGAAGTTCCAGGTTGGTTCTTCTCCTGTAGACTCTACAGAGGGGGGAAAAAAGTGGAAACTTAGAAAAGAAAACCATGTTAGCCAATTCCTGACAGTTGTTCATGTCAATTTGATGATCACCCTCTCAGAGGAAGAAGGAATGTAAAATTAAGAGAGTTTAGACGGAATAGTAAGATTAATTTTCTGACCAACAGGGAGATTTAACTAGGCTGTAGCCCCCTGGAGACTAATGGAAACAGTCAAGCTTGAGACAGACAGACAGGAGAAAGCCGTATAATCAGTGTTAAAGTGTGTGTGTGCATGCATGTGTGTGTGCTATACATATAATCTGAAACCGTTGAATGTTGATAGGAAAATGCAGTTTGGCATAACAATATAGCTGTACCAGTACTGATTATTTCCTTGCTCACACAGAATTTTTCCTCCAAAAGCACCCAGTACCATGTGCCTCAGGAGAATGTTTCAAGAAATGCTACACAAAGAAATAAAGTAAATTTTTCCAGGAGGTTTCCTCCTAATCCTCATCTACTACAGTTTTTCCCTCCATGACCACATACTCATTTCACATGAGTTTCATTCTTATCCTTTACTATTCTGCTGCATGACTAACAAAATTTTCAGGATTTTCAGTCAGACCAGGAGCCTCGTCCCACTAATAGCACAAGTACAGATGCTATAGACAAATTAGCATCTTTTTCCATTGATTATACATTGGGCAAAATCTCATAAGGAATTAGAAGATATTTCAAAGTATCATCAAGACACAGCCAGACCTACACTGTTGGCTATCGTGTTGTTATGCTGCATAAATACACTGCCTCCATCAGCCTCCCTTCGCATGTGGACCAACAGGGAAACTGAAGTTTTGCAAGTTTCCTGTGACATGTCTACAGTAACAACCCCACTGGGCCAAACAGAAATGGAATAATGTGAAGAGGATTAAAGGGAAGTTTGGCTAGCAGAAAGATCCATTACAGATACCTGGAAGGAGGTGTGCTTGGGGTAGCCAAAAATACTACTACCAACACTCCTTTAAATTCAGTGGTATGTGGGAGAACACTGTGGTGCTGGTGAGAAGCAGCAGCAATACAGTCCTTGTGCAGCTCAGGTTATACCATGTCATATTGGGCTTTATAATATATCATTGCTGGAAGACATTTTCTTTGCATTGGATAAAGACTGACATATTAGTTTGGCATTTAAATGGTATTTAGAGCATTTGTTCAGTGCATGAAAAGTAGTGCCTTGATAGAGAAAGTAGTGCCCTGATAGAGAATACCCTCTTTACAGTGTATTTTATCAGCTTGTGTGCTAAGGACCAGCAAAACTTCTTCAGGTCTCGGTGCTAGCTATAATGCACGTTAGAACTGGAGGAACTGTGCAGTATGGCTATTCCAATGCTTGGCAAGGAATGAGGGAGTATTCACAGACATTTCTTAGTGCCTGGTTTCACTTTTTGACTGCTGAAGTAAACTATGGGTGCTTTGCTTCCACTTACCCTACAGCTCTTGAGATCAGTCTTATAAATCCCACCTGCAGCAATCGTGTCACAGCAGAAGCACGCACAAGACTGCAAAGTGCAAAAAGCAAGGTGGTGTATGCATACAGGAGAATATTTCAAGACCTGTATTCCATGTAGAGGTTTATTAGACTAGCTTTTACAGGTCATTTGTTATTGTAGTGTCTTCATCCCTGGAGGTCTTTTTTAGAAGTTTAGATAAAGCTGTCAGGGGCGACAGAGAGAGAAATCCTGCCTTGTGCAGGAGGATGGACTATACATGACTTCTGACCTCTTTGAGCCTGACAATTCTGAGCTATGATTCTTTGAACACAGTCATAGATATCTTTTTTCTGTTGGATAGTATTTTGTGTCAGAGGAATTCTACACTGGGGAAACAACCCTCCAATGTTCCAGTTTACTCACCAATTAAGTACTTGAAGGCAGGAATTGCACCGGCTCCACTGACTGCAATTTTGCTGAACATAGGGAAGGAGGCACCATAAGTCTTGCGCGCAAAACTTTCGATTTCCTTGTTAGTATCTGGTTCTTGCTGCCCAAACTGATTGCATGGGAATGCCAGCACATTGAAATGATATGGGCCGAGGTCTCTCTGTAACTGTTGTAAAGCCTTGTAGTGGCTATCTGTATACCCACACTCGCTCGCAACGTTGACAACTAATGACACCTGAAGAAAAAGACAGATTAAAAAATGTGCTGCACATGTCAATTTTCCAACAGGTAGGCTGGGATGCAGATTATTTTCAAAAAATAAGAATGTCTACAGAACTGTGACTGAACACTTAATATTTGAAACTACATCGAGTTCTGTTCACTATAGGAAGATTTAATATTTCTCTTATGTATTCCCATTTTGCAACCATGAAGATTATCAATAAACTGCTAAGCAATCATAATTCTCAATTTGCACAGGATCTATGTTCCTCCATTCTGCCTTTTGGATAGTTTGTAAGCATATTTAGGAAATGACCATCCAGCTAAGGTATACCAAGTTGCATGAAAGAAACTTGCAAACTGGTGTATTTTTGGTAGTTCGTTTATCTGTAGTGAATCATCTGTCTGCAGCATCTTTCCTTGTACAGAATTTAGTCCTCACACAGAACTTGCTAATTCATTTATCATTGGTAGTGTAGATGTCTTGATCTGGAAGTTAACAGAAGCAATTACAGGCTTTTGGGTTGGTCTATGCAGTATGGACTGTAAAATTTCCCACCATGTCTAGAGTAAGACTACTTAGTTGTGACAGAATTACAACAGATTTTGCATAAAGGTTTACTGCCTCAATTAGTGGTTCCTAGAAGTGAAGACTCTGCCCGCTGTCCTTGAGAGAGTTATTCCTGTAGCTGATCATCTTTGCCAATCTGTGCATTGTGTCATTCGGACATTGCCGCCAGGCACGTATCTGCCTGCGCAGATCCAGCAAAGAGCAAAATGGTAAACACAGATGAATAGTACAGGAAAACAGAGGCATGTGTAAGGAGAATACATGGTGGAACAGATTCTACCAAGAATTTGTTGGAGAAATTAAATGACCTAACGCTGAGCTGACACATATTACAGTTTCTCAAGGCCATGAAGAGTTTTCTATTGGTTTTTGAGATATTTTATCCTTAAATAACTTCTGGAATTTATTTTTAAACTTATAGTTTTTATTATTCTTACAGATCTTGTAAGTGTGAGTTGCAACTCATTCTACATAAATTGAGGCCATTCTAATATTTTCTTGAGAGTGGATTAAAGCTGAATGTCATAGATCTTTTTGATAAAATATGATTTTATTAATAAAAATAGTATTATGCACTTTATAGTGATGTTTCTTTTACGTATAGCTACATGATATTCCTTTTTTTCAGACCAATTTGTAGGAGTCATAAGGCAATATAAATATTATATTACTAAAAATGTTTCTACCCACCTAGATTAAAATCAGGTATAGTGCAGAAAAATCATTATGATTTGGGAACCAAAATTCTGCCTGGTTTGTACTGAATCTGTGGGTTTCTACAGATTATACATCAGCCCAGAAGCTGGCCCTTCATTCTCAAATTGCAAAAAAAGTTTTACTTTAGTCAAAGTAGCCAACACATTCCCCAGTGCTACTACAACAACAGTAGCTACTCACACTGGATCTTTCTACAAGGGTGTCATGGTTTCAGACTAGCCAGCAACTAAGCACCACACAGCCACTCGTTCACTCCCCCCTCCCCAGGTGGGATGGGGGACAGAAGCAAAAAAACCCCTCATGGGTTGAGATAAAAACAGTTTAATAGGACAGCAAAGAAAGAGGAAATAATAATACTGATATAGGAATATACAAAAACCAGTGACGCACAATGCAACAATTGCTCACCACCCAGTGACTGATAGCCCACCCCCAAGCAGCAATTCCCACCCCCGCAGCCAGCTCCAGTTTTATATACTTAGCTTGACGTTATCTGGTAGGGAATATCCCTTTGGCCAGCCTGGGTCAGCTGTCCTGGCTGTGCCCCCTCCCAGCTTCTCGTGCACCTCCCCAATGGCAGAGCATGGGAAGATGAAAAGTCCTTGACTTAGTATAAGCACTTCAACTACTGAGGAACAACTGAAAACATCAGTGGGTTATCAACATTATTCTCATACTGAATGCAAAACACAGCACTATACCAGCTATTAGGAAGAAAATTAACTCTATCCCAGCTGAAACCAGGACAAAGAGTTTGGAAGTTTCAGAGAAAATGGCATGTTGGCTTCATTATTGTCACTGTGAGACAGCAGTGTTGAAGGGCTCAGTGCTGCAAGAGGAAAGCCTGAAGCTTGGACACATTAACTCATCAAATTACACAGCAAGTAGCTGCAGGGAAAGAAAAGGAAGTAAAGGATCTTGACTCCAAGTCTCATATTTTTGTGTCTGTGGCCACTGGCTGTGCTCAATTTAAACTTTGGATTCTAATGCTGCTTTTGCTCCATATTCCTATGTGTATGTTTTTATACAAAATATAAAAGTATATAGGAAATATGAATATCATGCATCCAATAAATTATATGAAAAATAAATGACTGCATCTGCGTAGAGTTTTTAAGGCCAGAAAACAAACTGGCATATAAAAGCCCACAATCTGGGTAAGGTATGGGATGATAAGTTGAAATCCCTAGAAAGGGTAGGAATAAATAAAGAAAAAGCTAAGGGGATGTTGGTGTTTATAATTTCTTATGTTAAACATTACACTTACTTCGTATATTTTATACCTCCTATAGGTATATGGCTATATTTAAAGTGGTTTCAGAGCGGCAATGTTTTCCCTGGAAGACAGGTAATCTTATAAAGCAGAAGTTGATGTAATCTTCTTTGCAGTGTAGTGCGTCAACAGAATATAATCTAAGCAATCCCTGTACACTTGCATATGAAATATGATCTAGAGCCATCTAGCTAACTTCCAAAGCATCACATTCATTCAGATTACATTTACAAGCTCTACGTGAAATTTTAAATTCAGTCTCCTAAAACATCCGAAGATATGTTGTATGATTCTTTTTTTTTTTCGGGGAAGAAGTAATAAATTTATGATGCATTCCTGTTGGAGACTGTCAGCATTTCAAATAGAACTTATATATTGGATGTAAAAGATAACTATTGGCAGTTCTGTTCTTTTTAGATAATCTGTATTTACCATGCATAGTGAAAATTGTAGTTTAGTATGATTGAAGTAAAGATAAATTGTAACACTGAGAGTTGAAGTCACATGTTCTTTCATATAAAATTCTAGAGGGTTTTTTAAATATAGCTTAAGACTCAGCATTCTCATGACACAGAAGTATTCATATACCTTACTGTATTCATATCTATTGGTACTTTATCCCAAATACAATGGTGATGTAAGAATTTATTGTTGGAGGTTTGGGGGAAATAAGGTTGTGTAGGTATTATGTTCATATTACAGCAGATATGAAAGATGACTTGCCAATGGAAAAAACCAAGCTTTTATAACTTTTACTTGATTTTAAAGTTAGGAGGGCTTGAAAGAATTCACTCAAAAAGAAACAATTTTAATTTACAGCTGTTTAAAACCAGTGATTACTCAGTATTTACTCAGGCAGTGAAAGGCACAAGAGCTCACCCTGCAAATGGTGCAAACTTCCAAATGTTCTCCTACAAAATAGAAGGAAACTACATGCAGCATTTCCTAGAATGGCAGACACATTCTGCTTCTCTTTTTTCCTTAGAAAAATGCCTTCTATTACTGAACTTCATAATTTAATACTGCAAACTCCCTAACAGTATAACATCTATAATAAAAACCTTTCACATTTTATTAGTATTTCATAAGGAATGTTTAAAATGATTGTTTAAATCTTCACCAAGTTATCTTTCAAGTGTCTGGTACCAGAAGTGATTAAATGTGGTGATTTTTTTTTTTTGTCTATATTTTATTTTTCATGAATAACAGTCACTCTTTCTGTTCTCATGAAGAGGCTATACTTTGACTTCTTACAACTATTAATGATTTCAACTAAGTTCAGTGTGCCTCTTAACTGACTTTTGGCTCTGAGAGTGCAAGTCGAGTACACCACCTAGTGTGCAGTGCAAACAATTAATTCTGGACTTTACAAAAATTATTTAATTATTTAATTATGTAATTGAATTGTATTAGGTGTTGTCTCACCTCTTAATACTATCCTTTCCCTCCCTTTGCTTAGAAAACCCATGCATTCTAGTAATGAACTCATTTATTTAACATTACAAAAATATTTATTGGTTTACTTAATGTTTACACCAGTGTACCTCCTTGAGGAAAAGATCTCTGGAGACATTTATGAATCTGTTATCAGCTTCAAGTAACCCTTGGTGGATCTCTTAGCAGAGACAGTGGATGCTTAGGTTTTTAGACCTGGAGATTCTTAACTGGCTCCACCTGACTGATGGAAGAACCAGCCACAAGTGTCAGATTACACCGACTCACAGAGCCTCATGGAAAAAAATAGCAATACTTTGTATGGAAATTAAGCAGCTATACCCTGTATTTTTACACATTCAGTAATACTACATCCTCGGATTGCCGAGAGCTGTGATGCAAAGTGCTTAGCATTACTCTCAATAGTAAAATAATACTTTACATTGTTATAGAGCCTAATGCTTTTACATTACTACAGCACCTTTGGTTCAAGGTTTCCAAAGCATTGCACTAACACTGCTTAATTACACATCAGCACACTTTACTTAGTCGTGTGGTAGGTAGGTAGGCAGGCAGGTAGGTAGATACTAATATATCTAGATAGGTATGAACACAGCAGGGAACAGTTGATGCTTGGGAGTTCTGACTCCCAAATGGATACTATTTTTGGTAAGAATACTGCCTCTTACAGAATATCTGATAAGAGATCATAAAATAAAATATAAGCTTTATTGAATTAGGCAGGTAGATAGATTAGAGAGAAAACTAATCTTATTTGAGTCTTGTTGGTTCTTTTCCAACCACACATCACTGCTCTTCATTTTTAATGCAGATGGGTCAACACCAGTATGGTAGCCTGGAAAAAGCACAGGATAGCCTTCTTGCGCAACACAGTAAACCAGACAGTTTATTGATCTATTTCACTTCTGCTACTCTCTTTTTCAGTCATAATAGTCCTCCTTTTCTCTACTTTCAGGTAGATGTAATATCACACCTGATTTTGCAGCACGTATGCCAAATTTTTAGCATTCTGGCAATATAATTTCTTGTGCCCCCATAAAAAGGGAGTACTCCCTCACATACTTGTGATATTTTTACTAAAGTGGAGGACAGGTTATGTCTGTGCACATTTATTTTAGGAAAAAAAAAGTTCCTTAATTTTTTTTGGTTTTGTTATTTCAGAATTGTCAGTACATTTCTTATTTATAATGGAGGGTACTTGTGATTTGTGTTAAGATGCACTTGAATGGAAAATGAAATAATGTCAATCAGTCTTACTTTTTTCTTACTAAGAAAAATTATCTCAATTATCTGAATATACAATTCAAACTAATAATGAGTTATTGAAGAAAGATTCTGCAACTCATGAATTGCACTGATTGTTTCTGCTTAGCATGGCTCTTGTGGTTTTAGAATTAGCAGATTTTTTTAATGTACTCTGGAAGCTTTTGAATTTTTTCAATTCCCAGTTAGTTTCTTGACTACAAATGAAGTAGTTATTTAACTAAATTAGTTGAGTGACTGACTGAATTGAAGAAAATGTTTTCTCTACATCTGCCAGAAAGCTTAATGCTGTTAAAAGCTGGTTTAGCAATTAGCAGACTATTGTTCCAGAGACTAACTGGTGACTCACTTTCTTTAAAATATGAGCAGCACAAATGTAGTACTTATAAATTGTGCTTTCTTTTAATATCTTTCAAATATTATGATAAACCTACATCTTAGCATTACTTATCTAACTGCAGATTTAAGCAGGTTTATTTTAAGACATAAAAGGGAGTTTTAATTCACCTTTGTCTACCTTGATATTGAGTTCTGACAACATAAGGACAGAAAGGGCTATGTTTTATTGCTGTAATTTTCTTTAAAATTGTGGACATACATTATCAAACAGCAGCTAGCCTGAACATTAATAGGGTCTCTGAATGCAAATCTTTTTGTTCTGTACAGAAGCTGGTCATCACTGTTTTTGAATAAAATATTCCAAATGGCCTAGCAGAGACCAAGGAGTGCCATTCACCGATGGTGCTACCTTTTCCAAGGTATGGCTCTAGAGCTCTCCCTTACGAAACCAGTCACGCCTCGAGGATGGCCTGGTATCATAGCACCATGGGAGACAGATACACACACCCTTAACCTGGTGTGGTCATTAAACACTGGGACAGGCTCTGCACCTTGATCCGGAGAGGATGAACACCCTCAGCTCTCTGCAGGGTGGCTGTAAGGAATTCCTCCGAGTTCCTCCTTTACTCCTTTCCATGTGGATTTTGGCCCTGAGGTAGAGAAGCTATAAGTGGTATTTGCTTATTCGGACAGATTTGCAGATGACCTGCAGACAAAACATGCCCCAGTAACAGGATTTATTGACACAGCCTTTGGAAAGAACTCCTAAAAAAAAAGCAAATATTGCTTAATATTAAGTAGGTTCCATGGTTTTCCCAATATAGACATGAGTGTGCATTGGACCGGTTCTGCTCTGAATTGTGAACGAATCAGGGAGGAAGACTTTGACCATCTAAGATTCAGACCTCCCATTTGGTCCAAATCCACCAGCAGCCCTTTCTACTGAGCTCAGGAAAATGTACATCTCCTCCCATGGGCCTTCTCTGCCTTCCTGCCAACATCTTAGTGACCTGCTGCTGTGGACCAGTGAGCTCAGACACCTCTGGGAAGTACCTGAGGAGGGAGAAAAGGAAGGTGGAAGCACAAAGCTGGAGAATAAGGGTGAAAGTGAGAAGTGGTGCCTGCCTTTCTGGGCAGCAGCTAAGCTGTTGGACTGCCTGGCTGTAACAGAGAAGATGTGTCACTTGAGTGCTAAGGGTGGCAGTTGTGAGCTTTATGTTGATTTTAGCTTCTGTAATTTGTTACTGTGGCTACGGGAGCTTACAGAGCTATGCACCCTGTGTGCTAACTTCTCTTTTCACTCTTCCACAGGTATTGACCATCTTTCCTAGATGCTCAAACCACTAAAAAAAATACAAAAAATCAGGTTACGTTCAAGGAATTTGTTCTTAAAATGGGAAGGAAAGCTCTGCCTAGAACTCCTTAATATAATACGTAAATGAATTTTAAAAGACATCATAAAAGTGTATGTATATCTACATGCCCTTCTCTATATTGCTCTGTCACATTAAAAAGTGACAAGGGAGTAGCATGGTGTCGACACAATTTCAATATACACCGATTTTAGAATAACTACTTTATCATGTCCCTTTCTTTTTTACAAATTATGGTGAAATCTGGAACTCCATTAGTTGCTGATTAAATCTCATCTTTTTTTTAATGCAGAACATTAAAATGGAATGAGATTTAGGCAAAAATAATTTACTCTGAAGTCATGCAGTTAAAAGGCAGAAATAAGCTCTAAAAGTAAGTTACACAAACGTACAAACTTCCTGAGCTTCAAATTGAATAGCCACAACCCGGTGCCATTCATCCTGATGAATGAAAGGCAGGCAGGCAGGCATTCCCTGCCTGCCACGTCTACAGGCAGCAGCCTGCACGAGGGGGAGACGCGGGGACACACACAGGGTTAGACTGCAAATGTTTTATTTCGCGAGTGCAGAGACCTACGGAGCGGTATCAAAGGAAGCATGCAGGCAAGGCTCGGGATCAGTTCAAGAGGAGTCGTAAACACAGATCTATCCGCATGCGGGCACCAAGTTAATGTGCAACCTCTCCACCCCCGCTCGGTTTTCGCAGACGTGCAAGGACTGGCTGGTTAGTAAGTCAGGGCGAGAGCAGCCCATCTCCGTGCAGACTTACCGAGCCCCTGTATTTCTCCAGAGAGACTAGTTTGCCCCTGATATTTACAACTTTGAAAGTGTAAAAATCAGGCTCTTTCTGCTGCGTAGCGGAAAACGCTAAGAGCAGGAGTGCTGCGATCGCGAGGAGCATGGCTAGAGGGATGAGGAAAACTTTGGGGAAGGAAGAGGAAGGCTTGTGCTCCACACTGCCCTCAGGATCTAGCATGCTGCGCGGCCGTGCTGCAGGGACGCCTGTCACGCTCGGAAAGGGCTGCCGCAAAGGAAGGACTGCTGCAAACGCAGCTTTTGCAACAGTCTGCCTTTCTGCAGAGGGTTAGAAGCTGTGTCCATACCAGACTTCGGGAAGATGTGTTTATGGAGGATTCAACTACTCTAAAATGGAGTATTTCATGATGGCAGTATTAAGGCCATTTATGGGCACAACATGAATGAAAGTGCTAGCTGGCTCAAGAATAATCTGTGGGATACCAGTCAGATTTAGAGATCTGCTTTAACTGTATGTCCTAGGAAAATAAGGGCTAGAGTTATTGTGATTTTTGATGGATTTGCAAGTGCCTTTTTTCGGTATACCAACTACAGTATCTAGTAACTACAGTGTAATGTCAAAGGATACCAGTGGCTTGGTTGCTAGTGGTTATTGATGCAAGTGCTCTGACCAAGAGTCACAGCAGCAAAAACAGAATTACAAACGTGCCATGCACAGTATCATGTGAAATGGAGCACCGTTAGCCAGGCCTTCAGGAAATTATTCTTTGCATGCACCTGGATGGTGAGAAGTGAGTGGCCAGACCACCGGTCTTGACAGGGTGATCTGGGAGAAACCACATTACTAAAGTGGTTTTAAGCAAGAAAGAGGCAGTAAGCATCAGGAACCAAAGCTTTCAGAGATACAGAGCCAAACCACTGCTTCAGTGCACTGATGCCATTCTTGGGTTGTCTGCAAGAAAAAATAGCCGTTTGTACAATTTGCTACTATGCCTGCTGGAAGAAAAGGATTTGTATATATAAAGTAACAACAGTAGAAAGCGTTTGATGGTCATTGATTTCTTCTTGGACCGAGAAACTGGTCCTCCATGCCTATGATTCTGATAATTCTTGGCAAAGAAAAGCAAAATGTAGTGATTTACAGAAAACAATTAAGTAGCATATCCAAGGTGTATTGGAAATCTATCTTTTGAAGAGCAAGTTACATTTTGTAATCTCACTTTGTGAATTTTTTTTTTTTAAGCGACTTTTGGTAGATCTTTGACATCTTGATTAAATTTGGTTAGGTAGTTCAAGCTTAAGTGGCATTACTGGAAGTGAGGAAGCCATTTGTACCTAGTTGAAAAATTTGATTTTAAACAGTTGGGTTTTTCATGGTTTTATGTATTTCAGCTTAAGTAGACATAGAGCATCAAGAAATAATGCAACACGTTACAAAACTATATAGAAGGAAAATCTTCTACCATGCTGTCTATGGGGAAGATATGCTGTGCTAAGAACCTGAAGCTCTCATCTTCACAGGTAAGTTCTCTTTCTGTATACTTTCCTGGCTGTAGTATTGACTAAGAACGTTTCCTTTAGAAGACAGTCAAGTATGATTTCCTCATTTTATAAATAAATTATCTAAGAAGTTTTAGAGTTTCTTCAGACACAGCTGGAGACAGAGAACAGGGCTTTAATATAGTATATACATTTAAATAAATTTTTAAAATCTAGTAAATCCTAAAAATAATTTTAAAGATCATTCCAACAATGAAAATAATTCATCATAAGCATTTTTGGCCAGAAAATTAAAAATGCATCTACAATACACTTCTACATTTTTTAGGTATAATGATATAGTAGGTTTGGTATGAGACTGAAAAATGAGGCATCATACTGCAATATGAAACAAGCAAGGTTTTGCTCTGGTAGGGACGTTATAAAACTACTTCCTACAGCTTTATGATTATTGTCTCTGATTTCTAGGTAAAATTTAGTGCCTTTCAGAATTACATTTTCTACAGACTGAGCCCAGAATCTGAAAGTTTTTGATCACTGGCACTGAATTGGGAATTCTTCAAATAATGGCCAGCTGGCAGTAGAATTCATCTTCCTCTTTTACTGCCATGTTTCTATAGTGCTCCCTGCAATAAAACTTTCTTTAACATCAGCAAAGAAGGAAGAATTGTTTCTGAATAGAGAGAGGGAGAAACTATGTCAAAGACTGTTGGCTTTATAATGATTCAAGTTTTCAGAGCCAAACTGCCCGAATGTTTCATATTGAAGTCTATCCAACTATTTGAACTAAATCTGATATGTTCTAATAAATTTCAGCTTGCAGGAAAAATGTCATTCAGGTTTACAAACTGGTGTGTGTTTGATCGCTAGCATGTCTAAATGTTGATCTAGGAGGACTGTATCCAGTAGCAAGTATAATTTACTTTCGCAATTTACTCTTTGGCCTACTAAACCTAATAAAAATCTTTGTCACATAGAACTGGACTGAAACCGCCACCCAGCTAACCTCAGCTGTCTCCCAGACAGCATTGCAGCACTGCAATTTCTGTCACTGCTGACCTGGACTGGATCGGCCCACGTTCTAAAGGTGAAAGCTCTGCGCTAGTACCCGGAGCTGCCCAATCCTTATTTTGTAAAATGTGTACCTCAAGTGAGCTACAAAAAAGATTAGCTCAAAGGATCACACAATACATTCAGAAGTACATCTTGCCAGTGTTTTTGGAATCCAGTATTACAGATTTTGCAACTTTTGCTTACCTATACCTAAGTAGACTCCCTGAGGTAGTGTTTCCAGCACTACTATTCACATTAATACTTTCCTTTGAACCCCTTTTATTAGTTCAACATTGATATTTAATGTGCCTTGTTTTTCTGGAAAGGCTTCCATAGCCTGGGCTAGGAAGTGCCAACAACATGACGTTTCACTGCCAAGAAGGGGTAGTACTGTACTGGATCACCGGGAGGTTTGCCTTACACAAGCACTTGCCAATTTCCTTAGGTCACTCTCTAGCACTGCCAAGAGCCCGGCGGGCTGGCTCTTCTCCCCCGTGAGACCTGCGAAACTGCCAGCAGACACGCTGGCCAAGACACCATCCCTAGCTGCAGCCGGGGCAGGCTGCACGGCCAAGGTCAGGCTGCCAGGGGCCATTTCCCCCCAGCGTCTCCATTTACCACAGGCTGCTTTGCGCGGAGCCCAGCCGCCCTTCTCCACCAAGCGGCACTGTCGGGAGCAGAGGAATGGCGGGGAACCCTGAGGAAGGGGGAAACAAGGCCAAGGCTGCGGCGTGGGGCAGACCCTCCAGGTGGGCTCTAACCCTGCTGCACGGGTCTCGGGCCTAGCGTGCGTGGGGAGAGGCCTGGAATGGAAAAGGGGGAGAAAATGGAAAAAACTGGGGTAGCTGGCGGGGGAAATGAAGGAAAAAAGGGAGCTGCTTATCCCCACAACCCTGCTTGCTACTGCAGCCCCAGCAGCCCAGGCCGATCCCGGCTGGGCATAGGCGCGCGTCCGCCCGGCAGCTCAGCCCGCCCTCGAGGTTCTCCCTCCCGCCCTCGCCCCACAATGCATCGCGCGGCGCGGCTGACATGGCGGCCGGGCCGGACTGAGCCGCTGGCGTCGGGGCCTCCAGCAGCTGGAGCCGGGCATGGCGGGGGCGCAGGCCCGGCACCCCTAGCGCCGCAGCCAGGTACCTAGCCCCAGGGGCCGGGGGGCTCCGCCCAGCTTCAGGGGCCTCCCCCGAGGGGTGGGGGTGGCGGTGGCTGGGCGCGCTCTACTCTCTCCCCCCGAGCGGGGCGGGGGGAGGCGGGCTCGGGGGGGGGGCCTGTCCGCGCCCGCGCCCCCCGCCTCAGCCCGCGGCGCCCCGGCTCCGCCCTGCCCCGGCCCTCCTGCCCGCGCCTCGCCTCGACGGCCCATCGCGGCCTCCCGACCCCGCGCCCGGGCGGCGTGGCGGCGACGAGGCTGCCCCGCACCCCCGGCTGGGGGCGCCGGTGATGGCCCGGGGGGTGGCGGCCCCAAGGTCAGCGGGGAATGGGGTCTGTATCCGCAAACGTACCCGGGCGGGCGGCCGTCCTGAGGGCAGCACCCGGCTGCGGCTGGGTGTGTGCAGCTGCTTGTTCTCTCGCCCAGCGGAATTAAATATTGGGGAGGGGAGAGACCATTGCAGTTGGTGAGCCCCCGCCGGGGAAGTTCTCCGTGTCCCAGACCGTCCTCACGAGCTGTGCCCCTCTCTGCCGTGTCTTGCCAAAGCAAGAGGTTCCCCATTCTGTTCGTGATGATATGCCTGGATTGACACACAGGCATCCCTTTGCCTATGTGTTTGTTCTCTTTTGTTGGTTTATCTTGTATACAAATACAGCTGAACGACTTTTCTGCTTTTGCAATATGTTGCAATTTGCCAGTTGGCTGAATGTGTCTTATTACCTGAGGCCTTCTTGCTTTTAAGGTTGTTTCTGGGTATATCAAAGGAGGACGCGCTCCTAACACGCAGAGAAACAATATAATCAGGCTTAGGCTAAGGTAGGGATTAGTACACTCAAAAGATAGTTGTATCGAAGTATGGATGTGATTTTTTTTTTTTTTTTATATTCATGCCACCTCCACATCACTTGGCTTCCTGAGCACTGTGCCCTGGATTTGAGTTCATTGCATTTGGTTGAGTGTATACATTGACTCTGGTTTTGTTTTACTTGTGCTCCCAGTTTCTGTAGGTGCTTTTTGGATAGTCTGACCCCAGATAGTTAAGACATAACTATGACATAATTATTTCCATGACAAGAAAAGTAAACCAGCCATGGAAGTATGACTTAATTACAGCATCTGGCAGAAGATGCTATGTTAGGAGTGAGAGGTCTCCTTTACAAACATCAGTTTTGCAGTAAGCTTCTAAAATAATTTTTCTACTTAACTTTAGTGAAAATACCTTCATAAAATTAATTTTGGGATGAAATTACCATTTCCCAGAACATACATATTAGGTTATGATCTCAGAAGATACGTACAGAGGGATCAGAAAGTTCCTTCTGTGCTCTGTTCTTGCACAGAAGACAGCTTGGGCTTTTCTCTCATACCTCAACTAGCAGAGGAAGAGAAACTGTCGGATGCCACAGGACAACTGCACGGTGCGCAGCATTTACCTGGTTCTTCCTCTGAAGGGAATTGCTGCTACATGGAGAAAGAGAAAGGGGAGCAGGATTTTCCTGTGTCCTACTTGAAAGCAAGATATCCTTGGGGAGATCCTCTGAAATGTCTTGTGGATCTGCTTGTCAGAGTAATGGTTTTGGATTGTGTGTTCATATTGGTGCCATAAGGCGGTTCAAAATTTTGCCCAACTGAGAGTATATCCTATTTTCTAGTTGTACTGCTTGCTTTTGGAATTTTACAAAGTTTTTCTACTACATTAACTTTATTTTTGTCTCTATCTCAATTAAATAATGTAATACTGATACTGGCTTGTACTGAGAAATAGAAAGAAAGATCCTACAATTTGCTTAGTGGATTCATTTGCAGAATGGAAGCAATCCAGGGGAAGTCAACATTTCTGATGCTTTTGGCACATTAAGACTATATTGTATATTATTTTAATAAATTGTTTAATTGTACGTAACTAATAGATCAGTAACTCTTTGACTTTAGAAGTACTAAAAACTTAACTAAATTTAGTAACAGTGCATATGAATCTCATTTTTACTTTTTTTAAACCAGAGATGCATGCATAGATATATATGTACTCATACTGTATTCTTGGATCATAATTTTGGTACTGATGTTTTAGAAAATCTTTGGAAAAAACCCCAATTTATCAGACCTTATTAGTTTTTTTTTTTCTGTTGATGTATGAAATAATATTTCCAGCAAGAAGTAACTTTCAGATTTTAGCTTTTGGTGTCAGCAAAGCTTGACTTGGGAGTCTGGAATCAGTTTTGTGTTACAAACTTGTGACTCAGTCTATGTGCCAACTATATGGATGTATTGTTGACAACTTTTCTAAAGTAGTGGTTTTCAGTATATTTTTTTCCATAGTGAAAGTGCTGGATCCTGGTAAAGCAGATGTAAGGATACTGGTAGAAGATGCATTTTCTTTAGCTGTAGTTTGTGAACTAGTTTGCAATTGGTATAAACTAGCTAAAGGCTGTCCCCTCCTCAAGGATTAGAGTTTGGGTGAGTTTGGATATATTGCTTAAATACAAGATACAGATAAACTTCTGTGCTGCAAATACATACTGCTGTATTTTTATTTAGCACAAACACCAAGTATAAACAGAGGTTTAAGAGTAAGATGGATAAATTGAGTTTAAATGCATAGCTGCCACTTAAGCCAGTTTCATGATCAGCTCAGGCCTCTGGAAGCTAGCTTGGCCTCTGGAAGCTGGTTTAGCCTCTGGAAGGATTTAAACCTATGCAGTGCTGTACCGTTTTTTTCCAGCCTCCTCTCCTGTATTGGTACAAATGTTGCGTGTGTTTGTTTTTAAAGTTAGAGTTACCTTGGATCAGTTTCCTGATCTGGTTACAGCATGTATCTTACAACATACAGCGACATTTGAGGCAGGTGGTACCCCTCTTCCGGCTTAGTTACATAGCTGCTGTGACACAGAGGGTGGCTTTCCCAACTTTGGAATGGGAGCCATCAGCAGTAGTAGGTTCAGAAAGTGGTCGTTCTTGGTGTTTGGTGATGTGCCTCTTTCTTACCTTCTCAGTGAGTCATGCTGTGTTGTAGAAAGGACAGCTGGTGTCAATGCAAAGAGAGAATAATCTGTAACAGGCACATCTTGTACAGATCTCCTATCCAGCATATTTTGCTCATTTAATAATTTAATTGTAAGATATTTGCACCTACATATGTTACTAAGATTTGTATTAAGTAAAACCTTTCCTATTATTTCAGTTACTCAGCAGTACTTTTGTAATTCAGATGTAATCCTGTTACAGTTTTACATATATATACACATACTTGTTTATCTAATGATTGTTCCTTAGAAGATTTCAGTCCTCCACATTGTAAACACAACATCAGAGCTTCCTACTGAGTTACGTATCTTCACTAAGCCCAGAGTGCTTGTTTTGTTGCATCCCTGTTTTGTGTGTTAAATGTTGCCTGCACTGCACTGGCTTCCTTCTAGATGTATTTTGGGAGTATTGTACTTACTAGCCTAAATTCAATAGCTTGTAGAAACAGGAAGATCTGAAACACTGTAAAGCACTTATGCTTGTTACTAAGAATACCCATGGGTTTATTGCTGGTAGAGCCTGAGGCGCTTTAGTGGGCAGTAATCTCTGATAGTTTTAAGTAGTTTGGAAGAACGTCAAGGATTGATAATAGTTTGTACTAAGTTATGTCTAGTTCCTCATAAAACAAATGTAAATGTGTGATAACTTTTTTTTTTAAACTATTGGCATAGAACATGGGAGAAGCTCAAGTGATTTGTAGAAGTTCTCAAGACACAAAAATGGGCCTGGGGCTGTAAATGGTCCAGAAAAGAGACACACCCCCCCAACATGTTAGAGCTGTCTGTAGACATTACCTGTGCTGCAATCTGAGCAGAGTGCAGAAGATAACCTTTCCTTTTGTTCCTGTCTGTGGCTGTAAACTTTGTTTGCTGAGTTTCCTTTTATTTTTGTTGAGGAAGTTCAGCTGGGCTATATTGGTAATCAGGCTGGGCAGACTGAGGTTAATCACCCCACTTACTGTTGGAAGGCTGGCTGGGGAGATTTGAGCTCATAATGGGACAGATAAAAGCAGGTCTCTATCTCAAAGGAGGGAGTGCTTTGTAGAAAGACGGTGATAATTATGTTTGTAGTACTTTTGCTGTTTATATTTAATCTAGTAGTCTCTGGGGAAACAAAATTTAGGAGACTGTTCTCTTTCGCTTTAGTTGCTCTTCTACACTCTTGTCATTACTTTTGGACATTTCATCCAGTTGGGACCTAACTGTAGAACATAGTTGAAGTAACCACAAAAGATCTTTGTGTTTCTGTATGTTTTCTGGAAAAATGATGCCTCAGTAGAGGAGGGGTCTCTGCTGAGGGGAAAGGGGGAGGAAGTTACATTTCCTCTTAGGGAATAGGTAAGAACCAGTCAGCATGTATGCTCCTTCAGCTACAGCACGTCTCCTCTGCTTGCCCAATGGGCTGTGGTTGAGAGTGTGACAGAGGAGCACAAAATGAATGTATAGGAAATGAGGTGTATTCAATTTGTCTGCTAATTAAATGATTAAAAAAGAATTGCTTTACAAAAGAGCAACCTGGAATGCAGAAGCTCATCTTTGAAGAAGCCCTGTTATGGCGAAGTCTTACCCAAAATGTATGCTTTAGAAGGAGTTAAATACAATTGAAGAACTTGAGAGGGAAGAGTGGAAGAGCAAACTGGTAGAAAACGTCCTGAAAGTGCGTTCTGTTTTGTGGTTTTTTTCCTCTTTGGAAGTAAGCATTACCATGAGTTTTTGCAATTCAAATGCAGAATTTTCTAATGCTAGTCAGAGAGAAGGAGGAAACAAAAGAAACAGTCAGAAATGAAAGTGAAAGAATTTTATTCCTTCATTTCGTGAGCCTAAAATGAATTCTTACAGTAATGAAATCGAAGCTGATTTTAAACATTTTTAATTTGATTGCTGTAGGTATATATAGGCTTAATAATTTTCTAGAGTTTGAGGTCAGGTGGTATCTTGTCAGACCTCAAGCTGCTGTATTTCAGCCAGATTATTTTTCTACAAAGAGCCAAGAGTTGAGCTAGATTTCAGAGGAGTAACTGGAGCCGTACATTCAGAAAGCAGGGAAAACAGAGTTCCCTGTAACACCAGCATATTGAATAAATGAAATATGCTGAAATGATTTCAACACATTAATCGTATCCCACTTGCAGATGCAGGTGAAAAACTGAGGTTTTGTTGCCAGCCTGCCTGGAAGAAAATTCTTCCTTGATTCCAGGTCTTGGTATGAGCCTGAGCTTGTGAATAAGACGTGCCATCCAGGTTTCTAGAAAGATGCCACCTCAGCACTGATTCACTCCACTCTAGTGTTTTGTTTCCAACCATGTTACTGTTTTCGGGGGCACTCCTCACATTTCCCTCTCTTCTCTCATATGTAGATGGCCAGTATCTGACAGAGGAGGAAGGATCTTTTTGAGACTGTCTTGGGTTTAGTAGTAGTCTCTTTTTTTGTTTTTCATGTTAAGTTTCATTAACTGGTTTCGTTTGCAGTTCTTTGTGAGATGGTACTGTGGTTACTATTGAGTATGCTACAGCAGTTTAGATTTTTTTTGTTGGTAAATTGTTTCAGTATTAAAGAGCAAAAGAAAAGAAAAAGTCCCAAGGTACAACAACATTATTATTGCACTTGCATTTCATATTCTGAATTTCATTCTGGAACTCTTAACATTTTTGTACAAAATATTCTAGTCTTAGAAAATTTCATGACCTATCTTTATTTATATTTCTCACGAATAAAGAATATATCTGTGCTTTTTAACCTTAACTACTTGCATTTGATTATACTCACTCTCTTAATATGTATGTTATCGGAGTACTCAGTTTATTAGCTGGCTTATAGTTTTTACTATCAGTTTCCTTAGTTGCTTTTTCCTGTCACATTTGTGTATTTTGTTAAAGCTTATATATTCTCTTTGGATATGTAACTGTGTATTTTATTGAATGGATGAGATCAAATCATTTGAGCCTACAGTAGAATTTTTGTGGATTTTTTTTTTTAAAACCTTCTTGCAAAATAGGAATCTTAACAATTTGACACTTAGAAAAAGCAGAGCAAAATGAAGCCCCACTTTTCCTCCAGTGCTGGAGTTTCATGGTAGCTTTAAGCTGGAAGTGGTGCCAAGAGAACTTGTCCCCACCCTACTAGTTGTTTGCTATTACCAGCTCCTGCTCCTCCTCCTCCCTTGTGCCAGCTTTATGTTAAGCTGGATTGGTTTTCCGGTTTTGTTCACTGCAGAGCTGCACAAGGGAGGGAGCAGCCCGAGGAGTGGGAGTAAGTAGTCGGGGTTGGAGAAAGGGTGTTATTGCTTCTGTCAGAGTTGGTGCTGACCTACGCTGCTTTTCAGTGAACGTGGAAGTGTGGCCTCGGTGTGCTCCAGTCCGGAGTTGAAGGGTGATGTGGATGTCAGAAATGAACCAGAAATGACAGTGGAATTGATGTGTGTGGGCTTTTTTGTTGTTTTGGCTTTTTTTTTCCCCTCTTCAGGTTGAGCAACTAAAACATAAGGAATAGTTTAGAAAATCCTACTCTCCTTTCTCTTTTGGTTACATAAAAAAAATTCACAGCAGGCTACAGTTTAGAGATAGCGACATCCTGTATGTAGCTATAACATCTCACCAGTCTATACAGCAGTGCTTTATACTGGTGACCAGAGACTAGAATTATTTAGCCAACCTGTGGGGACCCTGGGCTCTTGTTACCATGCTGAGCCTTGGGCAGCACTGGTACAGGTGGGCAGTAGTTCCTGCTGCCAAGCTAATAAGAATTTCTATGGGAAAGACTAACTGCAATTCAAAGGCAAATACTATTTAATCTTTTTGATTTTTGGTCTTTGGCTTTTGGTCTAGAAGTAAGAGCCAGGTGTAATCAGTGTTTAATAGAAAATAGTTGTAATATTAACTAAATGTATTTGTGGGATAAAGTACTTATATGTTGGAATCAATTTAGTAATACAGATTTTTCTTTTCTTTTATGTTTTACTAAAGACTGTGATGCTGGCATTAACTTCATAAAAATTCTTGTGGGTTTTGTTTGTTTTTTTTTTTAATTTTTGAAAGATAATACATCTTTTCAATTATGTCAATAGAGGCTTAAGATAACCATTTTTAGTATGTGCTTTGTGTCCTGAAGTAGTTTCTGATTTGTGTCTCTCTAAAGTGAGAGAGATAGTAACTACATTATATAGCCTGGAAAAAAAAAAATTACTGTCCTTTATACTGATAATACTCAGAAAGTTTTTTTTAACCAGACATTTTAATCTGATCCTTCCTTCTGGTTCTTAGTATTTAAGTACAAAAGTACATTGTGAAACTTCTAATAGTTGTAATTCATGGACTTTTCTATTACTCCTTTTCTTCATTATTTTGATGGGTCCTCTAAAACCCAGAAATTTCCATGGGTCATGCTTTTACCTACCAAATATGTAGGTGGACAAGAAGAGAGAAACTCTGTATTCCTGAATTCCATATCTTGCTATAATTGTATAAAATTTATTTTCTTCTGTGTCTAATATTTCATTGTCATAATTTTTTATTGCTATCTCAAGGCTATTTAAAAAAAAGTAAATACAAGTTCTTGTTACATATTACCCCTTCCTTTTCTGTGTTAGTAAGAGTAATTCATTACAAACAGACCCACTTATTCATGCTTAGCTTCCCTTATGCTGTTGGAAAAACTGTCGTTGAGTTGTCTCCAACATAAAGCTCAGATGATATACCACGTAAAGGACTGAGGCTTAGATAAGTAGTTAATCTGCAGCTAAACAAAATGTTTACTATTTGTGATTTTTTTGGCTAAGCAAAATCTTATTTAATTGATGGCAGTTAACTTCTGAGAGAACGGTATGTGTCAGAAATATGCTTAAGTATCTGTGGATACAGGTGATAGGTCAGGTTTATTATTAATGATTTGAGCTATATCTATAGATTTAAAAAAATCAGTTAATAAAATGGAGCATGCTTGCTGGAAACTAAATTAGTTTTCTCTAATGTCTAATTTGAGTGATATGCTTATTGAGTGGTATTTTTTAGATGTGTTAAATTTCTTCTTTTTTTTTTCTTCCCCACTGTAGTTGCAGACATCTTGGTTCTTGTTTTTTTCAGAAAGCCAAAAATAGGAAGGAAAGAAAAAAGCAAGCTGTTGGCAGGTTTATCACTGTGTTTTTTACCATGTGCTGCCATTTTTCATGTCTTCATATCCCCTCCTCTTTTAAATAGAAGTCAAGATGATCAAAATGTTCATGAGCTTTACTTTAATATGGAACATATTATGAAACTTCACTTACGCCCGTGGGGGGAGCATGCTTCCTATAATAATTTGTAGTTACATTTTTCTTTAGAGAGACTTACTTTAATGCATTGTCTACACAGAATTTTGATACTTTTCTTTCAGTTTAAAGTTGTCTGTCACTATTTCTTCAGTAGACAATCAGCTACGGTCCTTGCCTGCACAGTGGATTTAAAATCAACTGCAAATTGCTGAAGAATTGCACTTCAGGTGGTCTCGAGACAGGAGAAGCAGGTCTTCACTATAATGGAAGAGGCCAAGAGCTCAAAGAATGGAAATCACGACCCAAGGAAGTCTGTCCGTCTTGTCTGTGAGGAAAGCAAGGCAGTCAAAGTTACAAATAATCAAAATTATAAACATAATAGAAATGACAAATCTGTGAAGGATGTTGGGAGAAGTTCTCCAAGTGGGAACAGCAGCAAAAAAAGTAAACAAAATGATGTTTGTTCTGAAAAACAAGGAGAAAATAAATCATGCAAAGTAAATAGTTGTATTCCTGGAACTAAAGATATGGGGTCAAACATTCAGGATCGAAGTCATGGAAAAGCAAAAAAATTTTCTAATTTATCATCAGCAGTGGAAAACCTGAAACAGACAAAAGCTCAACAAATGGGAGAAAACTTTCCAGGTTCCCATGTTTCAGGGAGTAGAGTCAGTATGGAAAGCTTAACAGCTACACAGAAAGGGAAACTGGCGTTGGAAAATCCACTGGGAGTTCGTACTTTGAAGACTACTGTTGATCAGACTGGTGATCCTGATAAGACTGCTTCAGATCAAAGAAAAATGGAACATAAGCCTGATGACTTCAGTGAGTATTATTCAACACTGCTTTAGTCAATTTTCTTCTGGTAAAATTGTTAACAATTTGAAAATGTTTCTATTTGCATATTTTTTCACATATAGTAAGTTGCTGATTGCATTTAGAGAGACTGTACTATTAATACAAGCACATTACTTAGAGAATTAGAGATTATGATAATATCTGTCCTTTTTTCTCATGCCTAAGACCTAAACATCTTTGCAAGATAACAGTGTGTGTGGGTTTCAGGCAACTGTGTGAGTATAGTGTCTTGGGAGGGGGGAACCCCTCATAATTTCATCGCCACTTATGGAAATGCCAGCTATTACTGCTTTTCAGAAAGATCAGGGGAAAAAATCTGCCATAAAAGGTTTTTCTTATAAGTAGCGGGAAAATATTTACCTTTTTTTCCTGTGACTGTAGTGCTCTTTTTGTTACTAAAAACGTTTAAAATACGTTTTGGCAGATGGCTTTTTGATTTAGGGAGCTCTGAAATATGTACCATCATCCATCAGTGGTTACCCTTATGAGTGTTCAATTCTTATACGTATTTTTCAATTTCAGTATTAAATATATGGATCAGGCTTTTTCTCACTTCAGGTTGACTCCTTAGTTCAAGATTTGCCACATTCTTTCAGAATGCAGTTTTTTCAGAATGCTGTTTTAAGACGGCGTGCCAGTACAGACCTTCTATTTGAGGTATTTCCCACTATTGCAACAGCTACAGAAGTTGCTTGTATGGAAATACTAGGAAAATATTAAAGTGCATATTTTTTTAGCTATCTTAATAAAATTTAACAGGAAAAACAAGCTGAAATGGCAGCATCCTGTGATCAGTTTGCTCTTTGTAGACCACCATCGTGTACTGTAGGGACCATCTGTCAATGAGAAACCAGGACTTGAAAACTTGCTCGGTTTTGATTCCTAGCTAATCTGGGAGCACGGATCTCATTTGAAAGGAAAGAAAAAAGAAAAAAAAACCCTCACTTTTGCTGATGTAAAAACTACTGGAATAATTTAAGATGTAGTTGTTTGTACAGATTAGTAGACTATGAACAATTCATAGGCATCTGGAGGAACTGGCCTTTCGGAATTGACCTGCGTGTTTGTGAGTAGCAGCATTCCAGAGCTCTGTGGTTGCTAGCCATGGGCGGCAAGGTGTCGGCAAGGTGTTGCAGTGTGTCAGATGTAACTCCAGCAGTCTTCTGAATCGAGAGGTTGAAATGCCTGATGACTGTCGCTGTAAGATCATTTGGGTGAATGTCTTTAAGGCAGTTCTACAACTGTTTCCTTAACAAAATGTATTGTGTAAAAAATTTTAAGTTAATATTTCTTATTTCTTTTATAGTAGAGCATCAGGATCTCGCATACTCTGTTCTGCATAACAAAAAGAAACCCTTTCTTGCCTTGAAGAACTTAATAGTGACTGTCAAGTTATGACTGAAACACAAAATGAATACCATTTTTTTTCCCTCTTTTTGATAGCACTCTTAGTAGCACATTTCAAGTCTCTCCAAAATACTCGTTAACATACTGGAAAGGTTCTAATTTCTAAGGTGATTTTGGCCGGCCTTTGGACAAAAAACTGGAATGTAGCTCTAATTTATATCTGGCTCCTTAATGAGATGCTCTTAACTGCTCTGTACTCTAACTTTCACTTTTCTTCCACTTGAGCTACTCTGAAGAAAATAACTATTTCTTTCTCTAGGTAAAATAAAGAATTCTGAATCAACTAAAGAACATACTTTGGAAGCTGATTATTTAGAAACCACTGCTGTTATTGATGAATCTAATCTGACAGCTGAACAGCAACTAGGATTGAAACAAGCTGAAGAACGTCTGGAAAGAGATTATATTTCCCGACTTGAAAAAGTAGGTTGAGTTATTTATCAAGTAAAAAAGAAAATGGGTGTCTTCTTTCATTATCATCACTATATTTTTGGTTGGGTGGTATTTCTACTAGAGTCTGTTGCCTCTGTTTCTTTCTACTTAATCATGAATCACTTTAGTGAGCTAAGCTATTATCCCTACTAGTTGACTAGTCATTCACCGTGGCAGATGATATGGACTGGAAACGTGTTCCTTATGTGGCACATTTAGCCTTTGTAGAACAGTATTTTTTAGTTCTGCAGACCTAAATGTTTACAGTTCCATTACTTACCTAAGATTTTCTAGGAAGTCTGGTTAACTGAAAATTCAGAATACAGGATTGAAAGGAACATTGCACTATCTTCAGTATATTAGCCTTCCACCAGTCTAAGTCACTTACATTGAAGATGATCCTTAAAAATGTTCATCTAAACTGTTCTTAATATTATCTCCACTGAAACAAATTTTGAAGTCAGTATAGGTAACCCAGAAGTTTTTCCTAATGTCTAATACAAGTGTCTCTTGCAGCATTTTAATCCCTCATATGTTGTCCTGGGAAAATAAACATAAGTTTATTACTTTTTTCAGCAACTTTCTACACATTTGTAGATCATTACCGTTCCTGCAATCTTATCTTCTTTAGACTCACTCTTTGGTCTTTGGTCTTGCACTAAAACACTAAAAAGGTGTTTTTTAGTTACTGGTTCATTCTTGTTGCTTTTCTGTAGGCATCCACCATGTAACTGGTACCCAAAACTGGACATGCAATTTCAGCTGAGGTCTTAGATATAGAGGAAAGCTGAATCTGTCTGAAATATGGCATTTGTGTTTAGGATCTCTGCTTTCTTAGCAGCAATTTGTAGTTTGATCAGCAATGATCCCCATATCCTTTTCTTAAGAAAGGCCGAATCAGGTGTTCCCCGCCCTGTTTTGTTTGCAGTTGATAATACTTAAGGAGGAGTGATACTTCGATTTGATATTATTTACTTGCAGCTTATTTATTCCACTTCTCTAATTTGTTGTGGTCATTGAATTTTTGTCGTCTTACATCTTCTGTAACCTCTCCCAACTTGATATCTTTCGCCTTTGTAGTCAGCACACCCTCTATTGCATTTCCTAAGTCTTCAACAAAAATATGAATGTTTCTGACCCCAGAAGGAGCCCTGTTGAAAAACACTTGGCACGTGCTTTTAGACTGGTTGTTAGCCAGTGTAGGTATGTGTGCTCTGAGAAAGGTTTTTGAGTAGGTTTGCTCCTACCTTACTGTTCTTTATTTAGATAATATTTATGGTCTCCTTTTGAGACTGATACTATGACAAGTGACAAAAACTTGTAAAATTTGAGATACAACATCTGCTGCTGCTTCTTCAAGACTTTGATTTTATTTTTAAAAAGGCAACCCTAAAATTGGTTTAGTGCAATTTGTTTATAGCAGATCAGTTTGTCTCCTGTGACCTTTTTTCCCCCCTATGTGCTTATTAATAACTTAATTTATTACAGTATTTTTCTGGATGCTAGTTCTGACTGGTCTCTAATTCCTTGGCTCATCCTCTTTAGCCTTTTAAAGATACTCTTAAGTTCTCTTTCCTAGCGATCTGGAATCTTCCCATTCTCTGTGAGTTCGTTAAAATACAGCTGGCTCTGAGATGGATTAGCTCCTTGAATATCCAAGCACAAATTTCATGAGGCCTGGCTTACTTGGATCTGTCTGTCTTAGTCTTACAAAAAAAATCTGTACCTTTTTTTGTCTTGCTATTTTGAGTTCTGGTCCCTTTCATTGGTGTTAAGCGTAACTAGATGATTAAAAAAGGCTTCACAATAAAAGCAAAATAAAAGGCATTACATGATTAAACTTTTCTGGAAATATCTGTTGACATAATACTGCAGATCAGTATTGTAAAGAAATACCAAAATTTTAAAAATACTATTATCGCTGATATTCATTCAATTTTAGAAGAGTGGTAAAATATTTTTGATCTACCTCCATCATCAGGTATCAAATACTTGAATCTTCCAAGCTAGCCAAGCATAGCTGTCTATCAGTTGTTTTCCAAATGGATGTTTAATTTCATCTTACTAGGTGTCTGTCTCGTAGAAAATAAGGATGAAGAGAATTAGTAATAAAAGCCTAATGACCATGTTATTTAAATTGATATTTACTCTGCATTTGGAGGGTATCAGACCTTTGTGGGTTTTTTTCCAAAAGCTCAAGTCAAACTCAGTAAGTGGAAAAACTTGCCCAAATTTAGCAGTGCTTTAGGTTTCCATATAGCAAGTCAAATTTGTTTAACTGATCTGTAGTCCACCTTAGTGTCTTAAAATGGTGTTCTCTGTTCATTCATTGTTATGCCACTGTTTAAACATCTGGTGTTTTCAGTATACTTTTCAGTTTTAGTAAATATAGATGTATTAGAATTAGGATGAATGTTAAGTAGGGTTTTTTCTCTCCCAGTTATAACTGATAGCAGTTATTGGAAAAATGCTAACAAGTGTGGAGGAAGACAAAGGCTTTTTGTTGGGGCCCTTTTGTCTTTGCAGTGAACATATCAAAAGGTTTCCAATTTCTATAGCTGTGTTTTGTTGGAGCAAGAAAATACAGTTAGAGGATGAGACAGATTTAAGAAGAGTATTTGTGAACAACCCCTCATCTTTGCAGAGGTGGTCCTTTCTGCCTTTTAGTCTAGTACTTCTTGGTGGTTTCCTGGTTGAATAAACTTCACAGTATCCTCTCTTGAACCCTAGGAAAGCAGTGATTCCACCCCCCATCTCCTGAGGCGTGGCTGCTTCCTGCAGACTCTCAGGGGTCTCCCAGGTCGCAGCTCTCCATTTGTGTACTACACCTCTCCCAGCCTATCTGTACATAAAAGTTGCTTATTCTGCATGTTTCTCCAATTCTGAGCATCCCAAATTATTCATCACAATGGAATAATCTTACCCCTTGTCAGAGGATCCCACCTTATCCAGAGTATAGTCATTAGTAAGTCAGAAACAGGCTATCTTCCTTCTTGTTGGCCAGCCGCACCCTTTTTAATAGAACAAAAAATGCAGTACTTGCACAGTACACTGTGAATATGCTAGCCAAACAACAACACCATCTGTCATAACATGTATAGTAGATAATATGATGAATACTTCCTACTTTCTCATCAGAGAAAGGAGGATAGATGCTGAGATTTAATAAATCTGTAGTTATTAAAAGCTTGAGCTGAGAAGGGGATGGCTTACAGGCCTTTAGGTCAGCCTTAAGAGGCATAAACTCTTCAGTCTTAATCTTGTGTCACGAAAATGTACTGAGAAGTGTAATATTCAAGTCATCTCACTTCCTCTCCTCGCTTTCCCCACTTGTCGTACATGTAAAAAATCCATTTCCATTGCTTTTTTTGAAGATTACTTGTCAAGGTGCTTTGCAAACGTTGTTACAAGTGTTACATAATTGTTAAATACAATTTATTGTTGAAAGAATTCAGTTTTTCAGGCACTGTTGGCAGAAACCTTTTAATCTATGGCCATTTTTCCCCAGCGCTCCCCAGAATACACCAACTGTCAGTATCTATGCAAGCTCTGCTTAGTTCACATTGAAAATATCCAGGGAGCTCACAAGCATATTAAAGAAAAACGTCATAAGAAAAATATAATGGTAAGTTAACAAATAAAATGGACTTTTTTTTTTTTTAAGATTTTTTTGTTATGTGGTATGTTTTTTTTTGGTCATCTTCATTCAGGTGAAAATTTGTGCGCTGAGCAGAGATCCACAAATTTCTGTTGCTCGTTTTCCATTTGAGAGGAAGGGCTTGGTGATCTGTCCAGGCAGAGAGGAAAGAATGGTTTTGGTCGTTGCTCTGAGTAGTGGGCAGTTCATCATACTTTTAGTAACACAAAGCAAGGTAACTTAGGTGAGAAACATATTTAGTTTTTCTGTTTCTTCCAAAAATGATATTGGTGGTAGCAAGACTTCCAGGGACTGGAGGTGGGGTTGGGGATGTTGGTTTTTTCTGTTTTTTTCTCTTTTATCTGACTTGTGATATTATTAATCTATATCCTTTTTGTGATGGGTAAGCAGAGGGTATAGTACATCTAGACTAAAATAAGAGAGTTAAAGCAGGGAGGGATCCAGTTCCTGAGTCACTCATCATCTCCCTGGGTTTATGTATGTGTTTAATATTAAGAACAGTTCTAACGTTTTCAAAGAGAAAAACGGTTTCCTTATCAAATACCATGGTGTTACTGTTTACTTTGCTTTAAAGAACTGTTACATGCATGAAATCCAACAAATGGCGCACAGACGTTCTTGCCAACTCATTTTTGTAAATGCTGAGGAAGAGCTACAAAATGCCAAGTATGTAGGGTTTTGTGATTCAGATGGTTAAAATGACTCTTCCTACAACCATTCCCCAAAATCCAGTCAATTACTTACTCCTGTTTCCGTGTATTTCTTACCGCACTTCTGTTTGTAATTAATGCTCTAATAATATCATATATGCAAGCCATCACCTGGAAAACTCTGAATGCCATAAATGCATTACATCTCAGAAAGTAACATGTTTGTATTATGTTCAGTTATTATTTGTAAAGGATTCTGGTTCCCTTGCTGTCTGCTAAATTGCATCATGGAAAAAAATCAATAAAACAGCAACAAACCAGTCCCTTGTTTGATATGGAAACACTTTCATACCATGCTTTTCATTTGGGCATGAAGATAAGAATTGAGGAATGAGGTTTCTTTACTACTGAATGGAAATGCTAGAGGACAGGCAGAGGTTTCAGTTTTTAACACTTGTCTTCAAATAGCTTTATGTTGTGTGCCACAATACAGTGATAAGAAGTATGTAACTGTCTAAATGTTACTTCCTAAAATACACCTATTTACAGCTCTACAATGGGATACATGAATATCAAATAAGCTTAGCAGCAGCTGTGGCTTCCCCACTCAAGAAAAACCCTAAAGCAATGACATTAAAAAAAACATAGCCCTTTAAAAATGTACATATTCTTTCTCATGCTAAATTTGTTCAAACAAAAACCAGAAGAGTTGAGAGATGCAGCCTAGAACTAACCAAACGCTTTTCTACTGGTCTGTGTTTTCTTAGTGCATAATTAATTTCTGGTTAATATTTATCTCTGTTATCAGTCACAGATTTCATTACTTGATGAATTTGTGAAACAAGTGATTGTTGTACTTACAAATGACTTGATGCATCTGACATATTTCTTGCTGTTGCATAAAATTGATTATAAATTAATGCACTAAAAATGGCACTTTCTGGCACCAGCTGTTTAGGCAGCAATGGGACTCAACTTATCAAAATTTCTTGCAGCTAGGAATACTTTTTCTGCCTCTGATATCTTTCTTTCAAGTACAATCCACTCTGAAAAAATCTGTGTGACTGTAGAAAAACTTTTTCAGCTCAGTTACTTTTATTATGTAGGAACAATTACAGCTTTTCATTTCCTTGGATGAATTCTGTTTCAGAACTGTCAGAAAATGTGGTTCAGGAATGTAACACAGCAGATTTCCTCCCCAGTTGCCAGCTGTGAAACAACATGTTCTCTTTTAAACACTGAGCATCTACTGTCATTTCTGTGAGCCACACTAGTACGTTTGCCAGTTAGGCCAGGCAGAGTTCCTACCTTTGAAAGTCTTTGGTCAGGACACTGTAAATGGAAGAACTCAAACAGCAAACAGTATGTTCTGATATTGTGCAATAGTATGAGATAACCTTTTTCTCTTAAAATACCAGTTTTTTACTTTATCATCCAACAATTATACAGGAAAAACAAGAAGAAAATGAGCTGCGTGCCCTCCCGCCCCCCTCTTCTGCACAGTTGGCTGCTCTGAGTTTTACACTCATTGAGGCAGCAAATGAACAAGGCATATCAGATGATGACTTCAGAATTCGTCAAGAAATTGTAAATGAGATGGAGAAAATTATTCAACAGCCTTTACCAGGTATTCACAGTATTCTCCATTTTCTTTAGGTGAAAGTTTTTCTTTTTCTTTATTTTTACACAGATTTTTTACCTTCCTTAATGGTGAATTAATGCATTTGTTGTTAAATTATCTTTATATTATACAATATTAATATATATAGGCATTTTAATACAGACTGGCAGTTGATTTAAAAGGAGCTAACAAACCTACAAAAAGAGGAAAATATGATTGTGCTTATTTTTGCTTCTTTCTGGTATGTGTTTGTTGAAGCTATTGGTCCTCTTTAAAGTGATGATTTCTGATGAAGATTGGAAATTTCCAAGGCACAAATACTTCCTTCCTGGTTGTGTTTAAAGCCTCAGCCATTGAGAATCGCCCTCAGGCTCTAGTCCTACAAACCTTTCCACCTTACATTTTACCTAGCATTACTGAATATATGTGACTGTTACAGTAGAGATTTTTTTTTTCCAAGTACGCTTAATTAAACTAATATAAATGTCGCAGGAAGGGATAATGAGGAGGAGTTTGAAATGTATTTTTTTCCTACTAGTCCTTCAGTTGTTTATAACATCTTTCAGGGCAGATAAAAGGTGCATGAGGCAATTTTCTTTAAACCATAGTTTTAGGGAAGAAAAAAATTGGACCTCAGCTATGAGTGATTTTGGTAAGCATGAGAGACATTTTTAGTAGTTAATTGTGATCTGAAATATCTGGAGGTACTAATCAGTAACTGTTCATTAAAACAAGTCATTAAAATCGACAAGGGTTAGTGTTTAACAGGTATTTCTTCTCATATATATTTATGGTTAATGGGTCCTAAAATGTACTTTGAGATCAACGATAGTTTCCCAAAGTCTCTGGAATTGTTTTAAATAAGTCAAAACATTACATTTCTTTAACCACTTACAAATATCATACCTTTTCTGCCTTTTTCTTGATTGAGTGCTATGTGTTGATTAAAAATAAGAATAATTTAGAAAAAAAGTCTGACTAAGTTAAATCCTTAGTCCCATTTTTTTTGCTTCAATGGGTCAATAAATTTCAGTGCATTAATAAAGTTTGTTTAAAAAAAAAATAGTTTGGTTAAGTTGAATGGTAGTCTCCCTCTTCCTCCTCCTTCAGAAGTATAGTATGTTACTTCAATAGGGCATGTTAAACATTCAAATAAAATTAATACAACTGTTGGAAAATAATATAAATAATAAAATAATCTTTGACATTTGCTCTGCATTGATTTCCCATCATCTCCTATAGTTAATACACTGAGTTTGAGAGCTGATTTCTGGAGCTACAGCAGTGTTGACATTATATTAACAATGGTTTATTTTTCAGTGAATCTGAACAGAAGAAAGTATTAATCTTATTGACAAAAATTAAGTTTTTAAACTTTTTATTTCATCTATATGGAAACTGCGTTGACATTCTATACTGTCCCTTTATTTTAGACATACCTTCCCTTTGCTCTATAAAAATACCGTAGTAAGAAAGACTTTGTTTGTTTGCTGCAGGATGATCCACTTTAGTTTTAGGAGCTATATTAAATACATGCTTAAACGTAAGGTGCTGAATAGAACTGGGGCTTGCAGGGTGGAGGCTTGCTAATCTAATTGCTCTATAATATTGCCATATGTGGCTCCTAGTGGAAACTTGTGTTCCGACACGCTATTGAGTTTTCCACTCATACTATATTAACATAAAACAAAGCAAAGCAAATTATTACTTTTATATAAATACTCAGGAAGATTACTGTGTTACTGTTACTTGGCTGGCTGGCTTGTTTGGACTGATGAGCTGATGTGGAGGTGTAGTGGTAATGGAGGGGGAGTCTGTAGTAGTAAATTTACTTAATTCATGCACAGTGTAGAAAACACGGGATGTTCTGGCATGATTTTCTCTTGAGCTTGCATTAGAACTATGCAAAAATTCTTACTACTATGAAAAGCCATTGGAAGTACTTACAATGTATTATTATTGTTATTGTTGTTACTTATTTATGTACCGTACAGAAATTCCCTTTGAGAGGGCTAGTTTCTAAGTAGTGAAAAATAGAGAAAGGTTGGTTTGAAGCTGTGTATGTATAAGATTTATTTTCTCTTTTAAGAATTTTTTTGTTGTGGTTCTGTGTGAGAGAGTTTGGTCAGAACACAAATAAAGGTACTAAGAAAAAATACAAGACAAACCCTTTTCACTGTGAGGCTGGTTGAACACTGGCACAAGTTGCCTGGGGAGGTTGTGGACTCTCCATCCTTGGAGACTCTCAAAATACAGCTGGACACAGTTTTGGGCAGCCTGCTCTAGCTGAGCCTGCTTGAGGTGTTGGATTTGGAAGGGATTGAGAATAGTCTCAATTTTCAGCTGACATAAATATGTCAGAGCCCTAATATATATTACAGGAAAGTTTTAATTTACAAAAACTGTATCATGAAGTGGGATGGAGTTTATGGAGTGGAATGACATTTCTCATTATATTATTACTGAATAGTTACCTTATAATTAGTTTAGAGCTGTTGTACATCTTTGCAGGTAAGGAACTGTATTAACCACAAAAACACTTCCTTGATGGATACTTTGTGTCTTGGATTATAATAAATTTATGTTTTATATGCATGTTTTGCAATGAATTATGCCTACGAACTTGCTCAGTGTAATAGATTGTAGCACATACAAAAAATTTTTGTGACAGAAGTGCATGAGGCAACAAAGAATTTTATAATTGTCTGACTGCTGCAATGAAATAAACTGTAGTTAACAAAAGCTATTAAATAAAATCCTTCACTGACAGTTTTTACTATTTCATATTTTATATTTAATTTTATATTAAGAACAAAGAAACCGCATTACAAAAATACTTTAAAACAGCTTAAAAAACTTTGGGCGTTTGGTAATTACACTGTTTGAATTATCCATTTTCCTGTGATGCTGTGTTATAGAAATGACTAGCCTTCACAGGAGTGAGAAAGTGGTTCCGTATTCATTAATCTGGGAGAGTATCACTTGGGAGGTACAGTATCTAAAGCAAGGTGTGCCTCATCCATTAAAGAATAAGTTATTTACTAGCTGTTAAATGATAACGTTTCTCTCTCTTCCAGACTGTTCACTGAGGATGTATGGCTCCTGTTTAACTAGATTCGCTTTTAAGACCAGCGATGTTAACATTGATATCAAATTCCCCCCTAAGGTGTGTAGATATTATCTTGTATTAACTAAGACTGTTTTTTAGATCAAGGCCATCGACATTTATTTCTATTCCATTGCCTTCATCTTGTATTGGGGCATACGGTATTAGAATAGCACAAAGGATAAAATCTTTGATTTGGTGTCAGGAGTGTTATGAAAACAGTGGATAAAGTTTTCATTGCTTATTAGGTAACCAGTTCTGGTTTTTTGGAAAATCATATGCTAGCAGTTTTTAAATTTTTTTTTTTTGAGTAAGCATTGAAGCAATATGAAAATAGTTGGCTCTGGATAAGTGTGCTTTTTATGTGCTCGTGATTCAGACAGTAGAATCTTGTAGGTCTTCATTTCCTCACCGCCCCCACTCCCACCCCCCTTCAGGTGGGACTAAAAGTGACAATTTCCCTTTTATGTTTAGTCACTTGCAAGTAGATGTCACAGCCCAATTTACAGCTTACTGTGGTACAAGATTCCTGCAGAGCACTATAACTTGCCTTTAAACATTGAAATTGCTGGTTCATGTTTAGTATGGGATATTAGCAGCATGTTCTTGTTATGAATGGTACAAATGCTGAACTTGCTCTTTTTTTGATTGTATGTGTTACAGTGGAGTTCAAGATACCTGTTTTGGTTACATACTTGCACATAGCATTTTGAAATGATACTGCAGTTAGGAAGCAAAACTGAGTCCTTTTCCAAAAAATTGCATGTGCAGTGTACCACGTCACTTTTTCCCAAAGGCTCAAAGGTGGTGCGAGTTTTTAGCTTTTCTTTGGATTATTTACAGCTGATTTTTGCACCCTTAAGTTGAATTCTGGGGAGAAAAGAAAACACATTTTAAAATTGTAACCTTTAAAAAACGCTTGGAAAAGTACTGACGTTAAATTCTTTACTGTTGTGCATTTCTAGTGGCATATGTTGACATTGAAATTGTTGAATATATGGCAAGTATTTTGTTTTAACTTTATGCAGTCTGTTAATAAGGAACTAGAGTAGAAGTACTAACTAAAAACTGTAGGATAAAAGAAAGCTGTCTAATATGTTTAATAGTACCTGTTTTCATGGTGTGGACAGATACAGTTAACTTTTTCATTAACAGTGACACATGATTTCACTTTTGGGAAAGAACGTAGTGTTACTAGCTGTGCAACCTAAGTAGTTTTAAATAAAGTGTAAAATAAAACAGGTTAGTCTGAATAATGTAACCTGCTCTACTTTTGTCATTTTAGATGAGTCAACCAGATGTTCTGATACAGGTGCTTGAAATCTTGAAGAACAGTGGTAAGTTTTAGTTGCATCTCATTTCTGTTTAATTAACATTCCAACTGCTGTTCAGTTGTTTTTATGCTTAATTTTTCTGTAAACTTAGAAAAATTGATTAGTTTTCAGCCAGAGTATCTGAGCTGTTTTTATGAATGTGATTTTTATGAATACCAGTGCTTGTGTACATGAGAGATGAGAACCTGCAGCAGGAGAATGGCAGACCAGGTAGTCCAGTTCAGATTGACAGAATTTATGGTAATAGTGTTAGATGCCAGGTCAAAAAGTATTTAACTTTGTAGGAGAAATTCTAAGCAGTTGACCCAAAAGCAACTTTCCGCTTGCATATGAACATCAGTGAGAGCTATTAAAAGACATCTGAAATTTGTAGCCGCCTTGTTCTGTCAGGGAGTCATCTAACCCTGTAATCTGCACATCTTGAACCAAGTGACACAAGTAGCATTGCATTTTTGATCCTTCAGGAAATTTTGATATGTCAGCTCCATAAGTGGTTCTCAAACTATCCTCTTGGTTTGTCAGAGATTCAACCTCTTTGTGTCCTTCAAATGTTGTAAAGACAAAAAGGTTCTGGAAGAGATACCAACCCAGTTTCCTGCCAAGGGTTTTTCTTTTTTCCTTTTTTTTTTTTTTTTTTCTCTCATTCCTGCTGGCTGTGTGATACTGGTGGTGAGCCTCAAAAGTAAACAGAAAATATTGCTTACTGATTAGCTATGCAGCGCTTAATTAGTTGTTCTATAACAGCGTTGTATAAATTTAATAGTTTTGAAGACACATTTGGGAAAAATGTAAAATACTTTCATACATAATGTTTGGGTTTTTTTTCCCTTCTTGCTTAGCTGTCTACTCGGATGTGGAGTCAGATTTTCATGCCAAAGTTCCTGTTGTCTTTTGCAAAGATGTTAAAAGGTACATGTCATTGAAAAGGATTTTTAATGAGATACCAATTTCTATGATGCTTATTCATAGCAGCTGCTTGCCTGCACTCCTGACAAGAAGTATTACTGTAACATTTAGCTAACATTCATGTTAAAGGAGGGTTGCTCATACACAAAAATACAATCTAGAAAATAAAGCTTAGCTTTGTTTCTGTGCCTCATAGAGCTCATTAGTTGTAGTAGTCTGAAAATACCAGTTCTACTTTTAGTTATATAGGGAAAAAATTTTCAGATGGTATTTAAAATTTCTGCCAGCAGTGTAATCCAAGGCTTTAAAAACATTTTATAAGATACATACTATATTACCAGTGAGGACACAGCATCTCACAGTCAGTAAATCTGTAAGAAGTAGCAGCCTCGAAAATGAAACATGGTTGCTATATGATGTCCACATTGCTTTGACTGGCTAGAGGTATGTGATTGAAACTCTGGGGAAGGAAATGCAACAAGGGTGAACATTATCTTTTCCTGTGTTTGTAGATTATGCAAATGCCTTTACTAATAGAATAGAAATAATTATTCTGAGAAGCAAACCGAAAGTTTTTAGAGCAGCTGTTTTTGTGGTCTTACCAACTTTTAATAAGCAGCAGACCGGGAGTTTGATTGGTTGATTGATTTGGTATGTGAAAGACATACATGGAGTTGAGTTGCATAATTGTTAAGATTGCACAATTAAGTAGTGGTAGAACTTAGAGCAAATTCTTAACGCTATTTTATATTTTTAGCAGTAATGAACTTCTCTAAGTTCTAGATACAACTGATGGGTTAATGGTAAAAAGTATGTAATTATATTCTGTAGCTTTTGTTTAAAAAGTTCAGGTTCTTACATCGGGAGACACTGATGCATGTTTTTATTATGGTGGATGTGATGCTCCATCTCCCCCGCACCTAAAGTATCGTCTGTATATACAAGGTGATAACTCTTCTTATCTGTTTTACATTTGTAATTGCAGTGGTTTGACATGTAAAGTAAGTGCTAGAAATGATGTGGCTTGCCTCACAACTGACCTGCTGGCTGCACTTGGTAAACTGGAGCCTGTCCTTATTCCCTTGGTTTTGGCTTTCCGCTACTGGGCTAGAGTAAGTTTAAAAATATTGAGGATAATTAAATGTGTTTATTTCCTTTTTTTAAGTACTGCATACAATGTAATGTGTGATATACCATGAATATGTCTGTAGAAAAGAACTTCATGCCACTAGTTCACCTCTTACCTTAACAGGCCAGAATGAGACTGAAGATTTTGATGTGAAACTGTAAATACGTATGAAGCTTCCACTATTCTGTTAGCAAGCTATTACACTAGTTCCTTAAAACTAGTTAATTGATCCTTGAAAACCAGCTCAACAGAGCAATCGGGTCTCAAACTTTCTGCTATTGAGGTCACATTGCAAAAAGTTAACTTGCTCAAAAAAGGGTCTGTTGTCATAGCCTGCTGTACGTCTTGCAAATGTCAATGGTGGTCACAGGAACCAAGTTATGATGTTCACAGCCAGCATTTAACCATCTTGCAATTCAGTCCTGAAATTGCTGCCAGGCCATACTTGACTTACAATGTCTTGGCTTTATTGAAAAATCAATTGCATGGTATTATTATTGTTGCTTGATTTAGCAAGGTGTTTTTAACAAAAATTCGTGTTTTACAACATCTAAGTAGCAGCAGTAGAAACTACAAAGAACTGTTTGAAGTCCAATATGTTTATTACATCTCTCTTGAGTTCCCATAGAAGAGATCAGTATCAGGTTACAGCCAGATGCATAGAATCCCCATATCCATACATGAGATATCGCAGAACAACGAAAACCTGATAGTTGACTGAAATTCTAGCTAGGAACATAAATGTGTCCCACATTCACAAAACGTGATGGAACTGAAGATAATAACAGAAAATAAAATAGTATAACTTAAGGCACTGTATGAATTAGTATAATTTGCACTTTGTCTGTATGTGACATTGCATGACCACTGCAGTTTCGGAGATAAAAGATTTTCTGTTTCACTCTAGTGTGTATCTCACATTTCTTTAATATTTGTCCTTTTATAATAGATTTGGAATTAGAATGCTGATGTTAAATCATAAAAGTAATGATTGATTCTCTTACAGCTCTGTCACATTGACTGTCAGGCTGAAGGTGGGATTCCCTCATATTCCTTTGCCTTAATGGTGATATTTTTTCTTCAACAAAGAAAACCACGTATTTTACCATCCTATTTGGGCAATTGGGTAAGTGCTTTGGTAATATAGTAACCTTATAGTGAAATTGTTGATGTTATTTCTGTGTTCTGCAAGGTCATAAAATGTGCAGAATTTGATTGCCTAAGAAATTTATAAATAAAATGCATTGGTACTTAATCCTCACACAGTTGATGCCTGATGATTCTGATGACTTTTAAGAAGAAGCAGCTGCTGTAGCCAGTGTAATTGTGTCATGCTGTATTTTGGAGAAAAGGCAAATACTTTCTTTTTTAATTCTCTGAATTTATTTCTCTGACATGAGTTATTCTTGCGTGGGATAAATATCACAATTGTCAGTGTTACTTTTGGTGAAAACTTTTGGTTGTATATATTGTATACAGTCTTGTTTCAGAGCTACTTTAATTGTTGTTAGATTGAAGGTTTTGATTCAAAGAGGCCAGATGACCACCAGCTGAAAGGTATAGAAGAAGAGGAGTTTGTACGGTGGGAGTACAAACCACCAACAAATGGTGCAGCAAAAAACTCGGTTGGAGTGGAAAGTAAAACTAAAGTTGAACAACAAAAAGGTGGTGGTAAAAAGGTAGCAAGCGCAGAAGTGGACAACCAAAGTAATGCAAAGGAGAAACATGGCAATGTAAGTCATGACTTTATTTCATTGAAAACCATGTTCTATTGTTTGTCCCTGATTGTATCTTTAAACATTAATATTGGATGGAACCAAGAAGAAACCAGGAGTTTTCATTTCTTACTGCAGCTGAGCATTCTTGTCCATGTGTTTCAGTCTCTATTAGCATTCAAAACCCCTCACCAAGTTTCACTGGGGCAACTGTGGTTAGAACTGTTGAAGTTTTACACACTGGAATTTGCTTTGGAGGAATATGTCATCAGCATACGGGTACAAGAACTCTTAACCAGAGAGAATAAAAACTGGCCTAAAAGGCGAATAGCCATTGAAGGTAGGATAATACCCTTCCCTAGTTCTATAGTCATCCTCCATTATTATCTTTATTTACCTAATGCTTACAGGTCTGTCACAAGAAGTCTGGACAATAAACTAAATCAATAATTGGAGGAGAAACTAAATTTTTTTTGTATAGTTTGTCAGCTATTTAGTCAGTTTCAAGACAAATTTTCTTTTAGTGCTACTTTTTGCAACTCTGGTCCTTGAAGTACGAGGTGTAAATTTGTCTCACTGTTTCTTGTCATTCTGTTCTTATCTCTGTTTCATTCTTTCTGTAAGTTATTATTTATTCCTTTTTAATAATTCTGATATTATTAATTTTCAGCCCCTCTAGCTGCATTTCCAAAAACCATGATGTATTTTGAGTGTTACCAGCTATCAGTTTGTTTCTTCTGACTCTTAATGCAGATTGAGCAGAGAGGTTAGCTCTGATCAGAGTGAACTGGAGCAAACCGATTAAAGCAACACACCCACACACCACCCTCTGTTGTCCCTTTCCCTGTTGGTAGTATTTCCATACTGTGAAACTGAAAGGGAAGTGCTTTTGTCAGGGAGTGAGACCATATGAATTTGATGATAATACATACCCTGAATTACATATGTTGGGGAGAGAAAGAAAGAAAATTATTTTGTCATTACTTCTGGAAGACATCTTTATTCAGTTCCTCAACTCAGAAAAATATGTACACAGTACTTAAAAGGGGAAGTCACAGAGTAATGTATGGCATTCTGAATTGGCCTTAAGAATAGGGAAATCGGGTATTTGAGGAAGGTTAAGAAACCATTTAAGGTGATATTTTTATAAAAGCATAAATAATGAATTTTGGACACTTTCTAGAGATGTTGATGAAGTAGCTTTTCTGTAACACACAAGGTGATGGAGAGAACAAGGAGAAATAGGTCTAAGAGAATCGTAAGTTACTAAAGGTATGTTGAAGGACAAGTCAGTAACGTACAAGAAAAGTGAGAAGGAAAAGTAAAAAGCAGAAAAGCAAGCAATGAATTGTTGAGGCACGTGTTTAGTTTTGAGATCACTCCTGTGGCTTTAATTTCCTCTCCCAATTCTTTTCTTTCAATCATTTTTAGCTAGAGAGTTTTAAAACTAGTGTTTATTCAGCATGTGGGAAACTAAAACCTGTAAGATGAAAGGGCAAGTTGAGGAAGAAACAGGAAATAATTTCAAAAAACAGATTGCATTCTGTTTCTGATACCTGCTATTGTTGGTCTTTTTGTGGTGTTTTTGTTCGTTTTATGTTTTTTGTTTTTAATTTTTGCCTTTTTTTACTGTTAAGTTTGTAACTGAAATTATGAAGTAACAGAATCTCAGTTTGATGCTATCTTCCCAGGCAAACTTATAGCAACTATGCAAGTGCTCTTTTTACTTGGAAAGCATGTTTGATCTAGAAATCGCTAGGAAGGACTAAGAATGAAACCTGGTGAGATTGGTTCATATAATCCTTATAACCTTAATGTTACTCTTAGAGAAATTAATTTCTTAAAGGAAATGCAAATCCTTCTTCAGTGAAGGAAAAAGTTCAGGCAGGCCTGCATTTATTTTGCCTTTGTATGTTTATTTTCATTTCTAGTTAGAAATTTACGATAATATAATGATACAATATACCTGTGGTTTTCTTTTTAAATAACACTATTTAGAATGGTTTATGTTAGCCAACCGTTCTGGGCCACACATATGTTGTGTTTCTTATGGAAGAAGTCCAAAAAAACTTGCAGGCCCTACATTCTCTTAAGTATATCCAAATAAAATTCTGGATTATATTGTAAGAATCTCTTTTTAACTGCCGTATCATAACTTAGGTATTTCAGCTGCTTTAGTGAAATGTAGAAATTAAAGATTACTAATGAAATTGTTCTTTTTCTTCCTAGATCCTTTTGCACTAAAGAGGAATGTTGCACGAAGTCTAAATAGCCAGATGGTATTTGAGTACATCCTGGAGCGATTTAGGACAGCGTATAAATATTTTGCATGTCCACAAAGTAAAGATGGGATTAAATCCAAGCCAGATACCAAGAAAAAAGAAAAAGGGAAAATGAATAATAAGAAATCCACAAGATCTGAAGAGCCTGTAGCCAACTGTTGCCTTCTACAAGGGGAAAAAGTTGTAGATAAACAAAATGTAGGAAGTGGATGTAACATACCAGAGAATGAACTTGAATGTAATGAAGTGGTAGAAGCTGTAGCTTCTAGATGTACTTCCAAGAACGTAGAATCTCTGCTACTTTCGACATTGGACTCTAGTTATGATGAAGATAAAGAAGCAGCTTTATCCCTTATTTCTAATGAATGCTGTGAATTAAAGCAAAAATCACTTAAAGAGAGGGATGATCTAGAAATTTCAGTTTGTGTAACTGAAGGTGAGCTAAGCCACCATTGTAACTGCAGTGAACATCAGCCCTGTAACACAAATTCCAGTAATGAATTTTCTGATGCTGAAAGTAGACAGAGTTTGGTAACGGAGTCTTCTCTGAAGTATATGTGCACTGGCACACCAGCTACCTCGCCCAACTGCAAAGCAGTGGTGGAAGCTCATGATCTCAAAGATGAAGGCAGACTCTCTACAGAAGAAATGCATTATGTGTTTGATAAGTTTATTTTGACTTCAGGAAAGGTAAGCTGTGTATTTAAGCAGTGCTGGTCATGTATCAGTGGGCTGTTACTTTTAAATCACTAAAACTGAGGGTGGATGGATGACAGCATTCTCCCAGTGTTTGTTTCAGCCTGAGTGGTAGCTCTAGCCTTTTTAGAGTACCTGTTATTGAGAACTGGAAAACACCAAACCAGTATGCCATTTGGATGAGATGGTCTGTTGCCCCCATTTTATGCAAAACTTTCTGATTGAAGAAAAAAAAAAAAATTCCTGGGTTTTGATTTTTGGTTGCTTTGTGGAGGTTTTTCCCCCCTTCCTCTCCTACTTTCTTGTAGAATTTCCAGGTGCTCTTGGGCACTGTGAGAACTAAGTGCAGCCTGTTGAGAGCTGTTCTTGTGTTCTTTGTAGAGATTCTGTTGCTGTTCACATGTTAAGTGTTCTTGGTTGCATGACTTAAATAAATAAAAATATAAAATGGAAATGTTAGGTTTGTTGAACTATTTTAAAAGTAAAGTTGCATTTGTGCACTTTTTTTTTTAATTACTCCCTGCCCGCCCCGCCTCCCCCCCCAGCCACCAACTATAGTATGCAGCATCTGCAAACGGGATGGACATTCCAAAAATGACTGCCCAGAGGATTTCAAGAAAATTGATCTAAAACCACTACCGCCAATGACAGACAGATTTCGGGAAATACTTGATATAGTGTGTAAAAGATGTTTTGGTAAGTTGGAAAGGCATTTGTACTCCACTGTAAGCTGTGAACTCTAATCTGGAAAAAAACCCCAACAACTTCAGGGTTAAATTACTTATTCCAGTAGCTTCAATTGGAAGAAGCTCTTCAGGTACCCTAGGCTATAAATTCATCAATATTTTTATTTTCATATAACCAATGGTTGTGATATCAAATTCTAATAACAGATTTTTAGAATACTATACAGGATTTTTCAGTGGGTTTGTAAAAACTTACTAGTGTTCCCAGAAATTAGGGTCTGGGCAAAAAACTAGTTTTTGGGTTTGTGAAATTTTATGCTGCCTTTTGGAAAAAGCCCCTTTTGGATGCTGGGTGGACTAACCTTGGCTGTATGCCAGGTGCCCACCAAGCTGCTCCTGTGTTTGAATAATTGCAGAAAAATCAGACATCTGAAATAAAATCCTAACAACTCTATCATAAAAAAAGAAAAACACATATTCAAAGAAAGTAAATATAACCAAAAAAAAGGTATCCAATACTTTTAGCTGAAAAATATTTTTGAGGCAGCTGAATGTCACATCTGACTGTTTTAACTTGTTTTTATTTAGATGAATTATCCCCTCCTTTATCTGAGCAACAAAATAGAGAACAAATTCTGGCAAGTTTGGAAAGATTTATTCGAAAAGAGTATAATGGTATGTAACAGTAGGTAATGATTCTTGATAATGCTTTTTTCACTCATGTTGCCTACATCATGAAGATATAATTTGTCTCATTATTGCTTGTTTTCCTTGTTTAAAGCAGTGGCATCTCTTTTCCCCCTGTATGTAAAGCTATCTTGCAGATTTCTAAACTTAACATCCCTCAGTGCTATTCCATGGAACTGTCCCTAGGTTGGAGGAAGCGCTGCAAGAGTAATAATTCAGTTACAGGAGTATCAACGTCAGGATGAAAATAAGTTTGAATAGGCCCTGGCCAGTTGGGTTTAGTGTTATCTGGGTCATGGGCCGAGTACTTTTGTTGTCTAGTCATCAGTGTTTAAGTATCTTAGAAATCTTGATGAGTTTGTTATCTTCAGATCCCTTTATAAAATAGGCAAAAGTATTTTACTGCAATGATGGAAGTCAGAGATGGAAAGTGATTTTTTTTTTTGGAGGTGGTGTAAAACACTGCTAGAGCCAGGTACCAAACCCAGGTCTCCTGAATTACAGTCCGTTGCTTTACGCAGAGGGCCATCCATTCTGCTGTAGCTGGCCAGTGATCAAGGAACTGTGAATTACACCTCATTCACTGGCTCTGCCCTCCACGGATTGAGACCTGTTTAAGAATCGTGAAAGACTTAAGATTTCCGATTCTATTAAAAGTTAGAAAAAAGCTGTGAATAGGTATTATATATGTTTTTCCTAGCATTGATTTCAGTTGAACAGATAAATGTATTCTTTTCAGTTAGGAAGAAATTGCTTCCTCTCAGTTACGTAATTTTGCTTTCCTTTACAAGAATGAAAATACATTATAATATTGTGTTTCAAACAAAAATATAAACAAAATAATTGGAAAAGAATGTTCCATAAAGTATATTGATCATATTGCTTTTATCTTCTTGAACAGTATGTTATGGTTACAGAAACTTACTGATTGACCAAATTTAATAATCACAGGAAAAGTATGCAAGCTAGATAAAGTATGAGTGGAATCAGAAATATTGCGTGGACTGCCTTAAGAATAGCTCTGTCTTTTCTGTGAGGTAAAACTATACTGGTGACTGGGTTTGCACATTATTTTGATTCATTTAAAAAAGAAAAATGCAGTTGCATGTCACAAAACATTGCACCACATTTAGAGATGCCATTTAATGGTTATAGTATCTCTGTAATATACCTCTCTTATAAAAATTACCTGGGCTTTATCCTGCATTACTTTCTAGAAATAATTTCTAAAGTATTGTACTTCCTCCTTTATCAAAAGTGAAGTCTTAGAAGTGACATGGTTATCTCTCTCTTAAAGCGTGTTTTTTATGGGCACCTACACATCTCGAGCAATATTCCATAGTAAGCACTTACCATTCAACTGTAAAAGATTATCTCTTTTTGGTGTACTCTTTTGGTCAGACAAAGCCAGACTTTGCTTGTTTGGCTCTTCAAAGAATGGGTTTGGATTTCGGGACAGTGATCTAGATATCTGCATGACGTTGGAAGGCCATGAAAATGCAGAGGTAAGAGTTTTGAAATTGATAAAATTTATTATTTTAAATTCAATAATTCTTTTAAGGTTTTTTAATTCAGTTAAGATTTCTGTACACAGCAAAGGTAAGATTTTGCTAGTAGCACATTGGCTTGTTGCACTCTGGAAGCACTCTACTCTGCACAATGGAAGCGAGATAGAGCCTATTTTACTTTTAAAGCCTTATAGACAAATTTAATGTACTGTAGATGTCCACATAGACAATACGAGTCACCAGTTTACATGAATTCATGTGCTGGCTTATTGCATGCTTCTTTTTGTACATAGACTTTTCCTCACGGAAATATGTATTTGATAGTCAATGTGCTTGTTGGGATAGGATCCATGTTTTAACCTCTGAAGCTGTGATATTTGTTTTTTCCTAGAAATTAAACTGTAAAGAAATAATAGAAGGTTTGGCAAAAGTTCTTAAGAAGCATCCAGGTAGGTGTTTTAAAGTATTATTTGTTTTGTATTTACATTTACTATATACGTAGTTAATGGAAATGTTTTATGTACTAAAGTGTTGCTTCCCCAGGTTTGAGAAACATCTTGCCTATAACGACAGCCAAAGTGCCTATAGTAAAATTTGAACACAGACGAAGTGGCTTAGAAGGAGATATCAGTTTATACAATACATTGGTAAGCATGTGCTTGTGTTTGGTTTTGTGTTCAAAGAAAGATTTTTAATTCATTGTAACTCAATCATTTGAGGGAATAATTTTGAAACCAGAATTAAAATGCTTTTGTGTGTTTGGGTTTTTTTCCTACATTATTTAAATGCAGTGGCCCACACCCTCCACCCAACCCAAGTAGCTGTATAACCTGACAGCAGAACACCACACACAGCATTTTTGTGAATGCTTCTGAAAAGCTGTTAGTGCCACATTTACCGTGGCCTTTCTGCCATCATGAATAATAAATCTCATTCTGGCTTACATCTAGCACAATGAAATTGCATGACTTCTTATGTAATGGGCTGACATTCACCTGTGAAAAAGATGCAGTTTGTGGAATTTGTTCGCATGTGAGTGCTCTTACAGACTTAAGTTTAGATTTTTCTTTGCTGGTGTTTTCCAAGGTTGTTCTTGTTGTTACTGCTTTAATACTGTTCTGATTACACCTTTCATGTATGTTTGTGCAGGAAATGTTGCCTGAATTTTACGGAATATTTTAGTGATTTTTTTTGCCCTTTAATTGTATTATGCACCTCCTGTGCTTGAACTGCAGACTATACTATAATTAACCATAAATTACATTGAAATACCTGTTTGTTTGTTCGTTTGTTTTCCCAGGCGCAGCATAACACAAGAATGCTGGCTACATATGCAGCTATTGATCCTAGAGTGCAATATCTGGGCTATACAATGAAAGTTTTTGCAAAGGTAATATGAAAAGAAAGTATTTATTTGTGTAATACAGTGTTTTCTGATACAGCAACTGAGTTTTCTTTTGCTAATACAAACTGGAAAGGAGACAGTAGAATGCTATTAATATGAAGTGCACTTTCTTAAGCTGACAATGCTCCATCTGATAGTGTGTGTCAGAATGAAGTTCTTTAGTCCTAGTGTCTTCTGCTATCACAGAATCATTAAGGTTGGAAACAACCTTCAAGATCAAGTCCAACCATTAACCCAACACCACTATGCCCCCTAAACCATGTCCTAAAGCACCACGTCCACATGTTTTTTGAACACTTCCAGTGCTGGTGACACCACCATCTCCCTGGGCAGCCTGTTCCAATGCTTGACCACTCTCTCCCTAAAGAAATTTTCCCTAATATCTAATCTAAACCTCCCCTGACGCAACTTGAGGCCATTTCCTCTTGTCCTTCACTAGTTACTTGGGAGAAGAGACCAACACCCACCTTGCCACAGCCCCCTTTCAGGTAGTTGTAGAGAGTGATAGGGTCTCCCCTCAGCCTCCTCCAGACTGAAAAACCCCAGTTCCCTCACCCATTCCTCGTAAGAGGATTGAAAGATTGAACTATCTGTTCAAAGATTTCCAAGAGAAAGCTGATGAAAGGAAAACTTCCTTTTTTTTTTTTCCAATTTCAAACAAACTACAATCAAAAAAATAAAAACAAACCCACCCCAAACAAACAAACGAAACCAGAAAAAATGGTAACTGTGAGATGTAGGGGCATGTGGCTGTGCATGGGTGTCCCAAGTCTCCATATCTAGGACCAGCCCAGAGATTACTGCAGTTTTCTTCTGGCCTACATGCCTTATTTTACTTCCTGTAAGAGTCAGGAGTAGGAATGGATTGATGAATGAATGCCTAAGTTTCTACTTGATGTGCCAAGGACATACACTTGACTCTAAGAATTTGGAAATATCACATACCAAATCTCCTGCATCTTTTTTTCTAATGATACGCTATCAAAGTGTTATAGTATGCAGCCTTTCATAATTAAAACATGTTGTTTCTTTTTATTCAAGCACAAATACACTCCCCAAACACATCCAAAAGAAGCTTAGTGAAATGGGGGCAAATAAAAAACAGCTATAAAGTGTATCATGCTACCAGATGTTAATGTAATAAAATGTATCAAGATGAATAAAACAGCTCTGTTCCGGAATGGAATGGACATGTTCATTATACTGTCACCAAGACTAGTAATGATTTTTTGGGGTGTAGTCACAGTAGTGCAGAATATTGCCATGTCTATTCTGTGTCCAGATTAAAAATGCCTTGTGTTGATGATAATGAATTTTCCATTTTTTGGTAGTATTGCATACTATTGTATACATTCTAATAATCTTGCTGTAAAGACCAAGTTTCCAAGTTGTGGGACATATACTCTTGAATATATGTTTATGAAGGTGACTTCATAGCTATCCAGATACTCTCTGTTTAAGCAAATGCTTCCTCCTCTGTTTGCATTGGCAGAAAAACCAGGAACAACTGTCGCTGCTGTTAGTAATGTGAAAGTAATTTCTGAATCCCTGTTTTTTCCAGACCTAGGAGGTTAAAAATGTGTTTATTATGACACATGCTTGAAGCAAAGGGTAGCTTAGAAGCAGGTGCTGTAGAAAGGTTATACTGTAATTTTCAAGCATAGTAAGGTAATTCACTGATGTTTGTTTTATGCCGTGTTGCACAGGCTGGACTGTGGTTTAATTAGGTATGTGTATGTATGCTAGCAAAATGCCAGGTATTGCCTAAGTTGTCAGTATGACCTACTTGCCTGTTAATTAACTATTAAAAAAAAAAAGGGAGAAACCAAAACAGTAAGAAATCATAGAAACAGAAAAATTAAGTTTTACAGTATTGAAACCTGGATATCAGATGTGGAGGTTTGTTTTGGGGTTTTTGATTTGTTTTTTTCAATTTGGCACATGGGAAAAAAAAAAGGTATTTTGGCGATGAGAAGTTTTTTCTGGTTTTATGTTAGTCAAATTATGTTATGGGTTTGCCAGATGGCACTTGACTCTTAAGGACATTTAGTTTTCAGGCTTTCGTTATGAGATAAATATATTTCATGATATATGGTGAGGTTTCTGTTTGCTGACATAGTTGTTAGTCTTGAGTAATAAAATGTAAATTCAGTATTTTGTTTAAAATGTATTTTTTCAGCGCTGCGACATTGGTGATGCATCCCGTGGTAGTCTGTCTTCATATGCTTATATTCTCATGGTTTTGTACTTTCTACAACAGAGAAATCCACCGGTTATTCCAGTTCTTCAGGAGGTAGGTTTTCAGAAAAAGAGGCTATGAAAACAGATGCACTGTTTCCTCAAGCCGAATATGAGAAGTATGGGATTTTAGGATTAGGGGGATGAATGAAATATGGGGCCCTCCTGCATTAGCAGATTCCTGACTCCTGCTTGGTTTTAGTGGTTAAAACTTACCAAGAAAATTACAACAAACTGGGAATCTGTTGGACCTAAATTCTGCTGTTACATTTACTTTGGGATTTTGGTCTTATGATGATACTTATGATGATACTTATGCTGAACAGGATAGAAAAATAATTGGCAGGTGGTATGGAGAGAAGGGAACTGTAATTATGAGACTGTGCCAGATGCTCTTGAGATGCAAGTCCAGCTCTTCCATTGGTTATTGTCAGAAGCATTACTAATTGTTCAACACTTTATCTGTAAGAGAAAAAGTATATTTTATTATTTGATGGGGGGGGGGGGAAAAAGTCAACTAATACTTTGGTACAACTTTAATGATTCTATTTTACGTGTGCCAGGAAACTTTATTAAGAAAATAACATTCTGTACCTCCATTGCATGGGTGGGGAGAGTATAATTAGTCAGCTATCTACGTCTTTCTGGATACACTCTGGAACTCCCAAGCACTTCTGAAAATTACCCCTTTTTGACTTTTTTGTTGCCTGCGTACAAGAGGAAAATTGGCTTAAGCACTGCAGTTGAGACTCAGACTTTCTTGCTGATACTTTAGTAGTGGTTGGGGGTTGTTATTTTATTGCTACCCTGAGAGTACATTTAAATAACAGTGGAATTTCCCCTTGGCTTTGCAAAAGTCAAAATGTAATAGGAGTCACATAAAGTCTCCTTAGAGATTTTGTGGGCAAGAGAGATGTTGGAATCTTGATGAGGTAATTCAGTCATGTTTTCTCAGTTGCAAAGACCAAGTGAAAATAAAATATCCAAGTAATTTGAGAGAGGCATAGCAGTAATGCAGAAATACTTTCAGACTTTTTACCAATGGGAAATTCTGCCTATATAAGAAGTAATTGTTAAAATTAAAAGATTTATATTTTTGTGCTATTTCTTACCAGCAAAACTGCAAGTCTTTCATGGGGACTTTGAATTAGAGTGGTAACTGTGTCTCTCTGTTTCGGCAGATATTTGATGGAAAACAGATTCCACAAAGAATGGTGGATGGATGGAATGCTTTTTTCTTTGATGACATGGAAGAATTGGTAATATTCTAATTCTGGAAGAGTCACTAAAACTTAAAGCTTGTTTTTATGGGAAAGTAATATATTTCTAATGGTATAATATATAAAAAGGTGGTTAAACTTCCATATCCATATTATTATAACTTCCCAAGTGACTTCTGTTTTGCTGAAATCAGCATCTGCTTTTTCTTGGTTTATTTTAAAACATTTCTAAGTAACATAAATCAGAGAGATACTTTTTACTCTCAATAAACAGTCCCGGATTGGGGTGGTGTTAACTGTAGTGATTTAACGTTACTTTAACCAAGTGAAACTGTTCATGGTGAGCAAACTTGTAATTAGAGAGGTAGTTCAGGCGGAGAAGTACTCCAATAACTGTACCTGTATAAATTTTGCCTTCAATTGCATGCAGAAGAAGCGTCTGCCTTCCCTTGGAAAGAACACTGAATCACTTGGAGAACTCTGGCTAGGGTTGCTGCGATTCTACACTGAAGAATTTGACTTTAAAGAATATGTGATCAGCATCCGGCAGAAGAAGCTGTTAACTACGTTTGAGAAACAGTGGACATCTAAATGTATTGCCATCGAAGGTACTTATCTGCTGAATTTTTGTTCCATTAATGAGGGAGTGACAAGCACTGTTGCTTGAGGATCTGTTCTCCTTGTTGCACAGGATCTTTATGTGAGGAAACTGCCATCAATGATTAAAAAAAGCATTGTTTGCAAGTGCTACAGCTTATCAACTGAGATTAGATTCCTAACTTTTAATATATGTCAGTAAATTGCTCTTTCTTTATTATGGTTAGTCACATATTTTTAAAACACCCAGCACTGCTTTGCTATCATCTACTCTGTGAATGCATTTAAAATGATCTTCTTAAAGATGTCCCTGCTCATTGCAGGGAGTTTGGACTAGATGACCTTTAAAGGTCCCTTCCAACCCAAACTATTCTATGAAAATAAAAATTTTTGTTGCAGCGTATTTTTTCCAACTCTGATTTGTTTTTCCCCCCATCTTTACACAGATCCTTTTGACTTGAATCATAATCTTGGTGCTGGAGTCTCTAGGAAAAGTAAGCTATTAAGGTCTACTAATGATTAATGTTTACTAATTTCTAAAGTGTTGTGCCTTTTCTGTTGTTTTCCAATAACTTTGTCTTTCTTCAATAGTGACCAATTTCATAATGAAGGCATTTATCAATGGGAGAAAATTATTTGGTACCCCTTTCTACCCAACTGTTGGAAGAGAAGCTGTAAGTTTTCGTAGCTTTTAGTATGTTTTTTACTTTGTGTTGTCCACTGAATTGATGCATCCAGAGCAAATCTCTTGAATGTATTTATCAATTCAGTATGTAAAATACGTGTAATTATACATCATCTACATAAAATGAACAGCTTAGTATTGGGCTTCTGCAGTAAAAAATTCACAAGAGTAGTTGGATGGATGATGGGTATTTTTGGCAGGTTTGGGGAAAGTAAGCTTATTTTGGTTTTTGGTTTTCCTTTTTATAAAACTTTCATTGTGTGACGTTAAGTATGGCAGAAAACTGTGAAATCGGCTACAAACCCCAGAAACAGCTTTAGGAAATTTACTGGCTATTCATATAGCTAAAGAAAAAAGACTCACGAGATGTTACATTCTACTTATTTTTCCAGTGGGTGGGGAAAGTAAGGATTGCTGCGTAAGGAAGGAAAAGGACTATCATCAACTTTTAAATTTTTTTTTTGTCAGTTAACCTTCAAAATTTACATAGTGAGTCAGGGTCAGGAATGTGTCCATGCAACATCGTATTAGAGAAAGTACTCCTCTGTGCTACAGGATCCAGTCATTGATGCATAATAAATAACTATTTTTTATATGAGCAAATAAATAAGCTGGAATTAATATTTTTAACATCTAGTTAGAAAGGTGTTTTGTAAGACATTTCGGAGCACTGTTCTCCCAGTGGCTTTCAAGAGGGTTTCTGTTTCGAAGGGATTTTGAAAATCTTTTGAAAGCTTTTATTTCCCCTTATCCTTCCCTATCTTCTCTTTTCCATTTGCTTACTTTATCTGTGTTTTTCAGAGTTCATATTAAATGTTCTTCGATGCAGTGACTGTGTTCTGTTTTGTACTGTCCTTAATAAAATAGGACCTGTTTTTCTTGGGGCTTTTGAGTACTACTGTATCAACAAATAATAAATTACAGTGTGGATGTAGTTATCTATAACTGACAACTATGTGAGTGTATGTAATATTATTGATAATTAGTTTTTTTAATTGTTTGCATAATGTTCAACACAATGCTATAGTGCTTCTGGAAAGCCTATGCTGTGTGTTTGTATATGTGTTCGTTTGTGTCGTTCAGCCTCGTCTTAGATTTTCACTGAGCATTTTACGTAAGGATAAAAGGTAGGACAGAAAGCAGCCTTGGTATGCAAATGAGCTGTGTCTGATGTGAAGGAAATAATGCCAGTAGTGTTACATAGCATTTTATATCTCCAAAGTGCCTAGCAAAGAAGGAATTCTTGATCTGCTTCCTAAGCCAATGCCCTCTATTGCAGCTTAGTGGTACAGAGAGGAAACTGTAGCAAAAAGGTTCATTCCACAGCAGGACTTTGTTCCCAAGCTGGGGTTAGGACATTTCTATTTGTACCTCTATTTCAATCTTTCAGCAAGATAAGTACTACAACATTTATGTTGCTCGGAGGCTGTACACTGTGGCCTTTGCGCTGACACACATCAGAACTGCAGCTGTCCTTAGCAAATTCCAGAGGAGGGGAGTGATACAGGTCAGTGTGCAGATGCTCCGTCTGTTTCCCACCTGAGCTTTATTCTGTCTAGTGGGATATAATCATGTAATTTGGGCATGGACATAGGCTGCTTCTGAAGGCATACAAGCAGTGACTCAGATACCAAAATAGATCATGTGCAAAAAATTGCCCTCTGAACAGCTTTTGGGAAGGCGGAAGGTAGGCAGCAGGCTAGAGCCAGGATAAGCTGTTTTGCAAATTTAGCCTCTGGCCCTAAGATTAAATACCCCTTTTTAGCCCAAACTGCTCCACATCTCTGAAAAAGCTGCCATCATTTCGGGGAAGAAGAGGAACGGGTGTAATCTAAGTAGTAGTAAAATTTAGGGAACAACAGGAGATCAAAATTGTCCATTTTGCTTTCATTTCTCAGTCTTGTAAGTGAATGGTTTATATATTGTATCTGTCTGATGTATTTTTTGATAGGAATACTTTTTTGACTCAAAAGTGCTGACAGATGGGGAATTGGCACCCAATGACAGATGTTGTCGTGTCTGTGGAAAAATTGGTCACTACATGAAAGACTGTCCAAAGAGGAGGAGGTAAGAAATATATGAAGCTAATGTAAAATCCTTGAAATTAAATCAGGAGAGATTTGGATATTTGAAATTTTAACGTAAATGAAGACTATGCTGAATTCCAGAGAAAATCAAAGCTTCATATTTGATCCTCAACTTCCCATCCTGTTTTTGCTTTTCTTAGACTATTTCTGGTCATCGCTTTAAATCTTACTCTGTGTGTGCTTGCATAAACACTCTTAAAATCAACAGTCTATAATATGTTGAGACTTTTTTTCATGATCTATCTGTAGTTACAGCTTACCTTAAAATTCAGATCACTAAATTATCTTTTTATAGTGTAATCATTCAGATGGAGACCATATTACTTGACTGCACAATTTGTAATGTATTAAAATGGATTTCCTGTAGTGATCATGTTTGGAAGACAGTGTTGAATTTGAATTGTTCTGTAGATCTGATAACGTACCTCTGCAAGGCAGGTAAAAGTTCATTTATTAAAGTCTAGGGGTAGTTAAAATGTACATAGTTAAGGTCCATTTCTGTAACATCATAGCAGTGCAGTCACTTGGTGATCTTGCACTTGTACATCAATTGCACTTAGGAGTTTTGGATCCAGTACTTCTGCAAAAGTAGTCCATAGTACATGCAGGTCAATGTCTCCAAAAAGAGTTTAGCAGGAATCGACAGAGCATATACACTTGCATTTTTACGTCTTTGGATTTTTAATGACCCCACTCAGTGTAGGTTGTCTGACCTCTCCTAAAACCTGTTGAAGCCCTTAAAATGCAGATTAAAACCTGGGCTTTTTTATTTACTCCTTATGTTCAGTTGCATGCTCCATAATTCTTCAAAAGATTCTTGGTTTCTTCCTGCTACAAGTCCATATTTACAGCTTTCTGTTCAGTTGGCAGAGTTCAAGATACATGAAAGTCGACTGGGGCCCTAAGGTCACGGATTGACTGTTTCTTTCAGCTGCTCCCTTAACATACTCTTCAGGAGCACTAGCACATTGAATTGCATCACCTCTTTCCCTACATCTGCCTCAGGAAGAGAGGTTGTGATCTGCTCTTAGCACAAGCTGCTGCTACAGCACAGCCACACAGAATCTCTCTCAAATTGTATATACTGCTCACAAAATAGTGTTAATATTTAACAGTCCTACAGGTATCATGTAGAAAAAGACCTTAATTTCTTGTCTTGGTTCCTGATCATTGGTTCTTCTCCTGATTGTTGTATTACTACTGTGTGTTTGAAAGAGCCTCAGTGCTTTCTGTCACATTCTGTCTAGGCTCAGGGTGCTAATACACTCTTACAGAGAAATATGCCATCTCTAGTCAGGGGGAGGTTATATCTACAAGATAGAGCTAACTTGCTTTGCATATATTCTGACTCAGTGGGATTGTTGCATAGAACTACTACCAAACTAACTGGCAGGCTAAGCCTACTTAACTGCAGGTATAGTTCTGCACTAATACAGTCAGATAGCTTCTGGACAGTTCTGGGTAGCTCCTAAGTTCATTAAGTTTGTGCAAACAGATTGTTAACCAACCCATATTCTGAAAGTGTTTTTCTGGGATTCCTAAGATGCTTGTATTCTGGTACAGCTGTTGGTTATGTAACCATTTCCTTTGAACATACCAATATAACAACTCTACAGAGATTTTGTGTGTGTGTGTGGTTTTGTGATATTGCTAATAAAAATTATTATTCAGGTTGAAGAAAAAGGAGAATGAGAAAGATGATGAAAAAGAAGTGAAAGATGATGATAGAGAAACAAGAGAGAAAAGGTGTTTCATCTGTGGGGATGTAGGTCATGTTAGAAGAGATTGTCCTGAATTCAAACAAACCCGACAGAGAAATAATAGCATGCCAGGTAAGTTAGTTAATGTGGTGTTAGGACAATTTGAAAGTTCTGAGATTCCTTCTTTCTAGGTTTCTATGCAGACCTGGTAATTATCTTAAATTTCTGCAACTGATGATTTCAGTCATTGCAAATACAGATTTTAGTGTAAGTGTTGCTATTCTTCAAGTAGAGTAATGCCTCCTGAAGTACAGTCTTTGCATGGGTGGTAAAATGTATTCAGCAGTAAGTATATTGTGCTTCAGGGTATTGCATTATTTGTCTTCCACTCACAGTGGGTGTGTTTAGGAGTAGTAATAATAATGATAACTGAATGCATTTCCTCTTCCAAATGTTTCTCAAATGTAAGCTAACCCTCCATCATCTGTGAGAGGTAAGTAAATGTATTTTCACCAAAAATCAGTGGTCTTAAAGTAACATTTCCAAAAGCATGCAGATACATTAGGAAGCTAGATTCAGCTTCCAAATTACTGTTAGTAATTAGAGACAAGTCAAATTGCAAACCCATTCAAATTAGGCCCTTAGGTGCCTGTGGTACTTGAAAAAGCAAAGCAATCATAAATGAACTTTAGAGAGAACCTTGCAGCTTTTCTGTATTCTGATGTCCCATACTACCCCCCCTTTTTTTTTTTCTTCCTTTACCCAAAACTTTCTGCTGTTGCCATTGCTACTGAAAACTCTAGCATGGAAACCTGAATAAAGTAGCACTCACAGCTGTTAGCAAAGTGAGCTTTGTTCATGCTAGAATTTGTATTAGTCAGAATTAGCTGCTATTAATGTTGGCTGTTGCCAGCATAGGGAAAACTTTCCACTTAAAGGCGAGGAGAGGTTAAAGTGATTTACCTACTGTGTGTCACATGAGAGTTAAGGTATTGCTGACTCCCAGTTCTATGTTCATTATTCTGTCATCTGTAACCTTGTGTTTCTTACTAACATTTTTGTTCCTTGATTAGGCGCCCAGTTGGTCCGAAGCATGGTAAATTCACAGCTAGTGGCTGTGAGTCAGCAGCAAGTGGAACGACCCTTGCGCACTAGACAGTCATCAGAATGTGTAAGTTCCAATTAGCTATAGCATTGAACTTAAGTAAGCTATAGCAAAGTAGTGATCCTGGGCCATGCTAGGAACAGGTCTGCTCAGTTTTTTCTCAACAGATTCTGGACTTCATAATGACATCATTGCTCTCAGCCAGTTAATGAAACTTTGATTTATAACATAGTATCTCTTGGAGAGCATTTATGGTCTTTCAGTGTGGAAACTACATAGTCAAATTTCATATGAGATAGTGAAGTTGGCCTTTCAGAATTGCAAGCTATCTTAGAAATTTAAGCTGGGATGCCTTTTGAAGTCTTGTGCTTAGTTATTCTGACAATGTTGTGGAGTTACTAAAGGAAGTAAAGCATAGCTCATCATTAACATGCTGGAGACTTAGATTTGTGACTATCATGATTCTCTGTGGTTTAAGGGAACTGTCTTAAGGGAGTGTCATGAACAAGCAGGGAACATGGATGAATCATACTTCAATTCAGATGTGATACACAGGGAAAAAGTCTGCCAGAGTACACTAGAAGCACAAACAGAACAATGGGGAAATTTTTGCTAGTTTTCTTTTAGAATTTGTTCAAGTCTCTACAGGGCTAGATAAAATACATTTTTGGAGTACAGAACACACCAGAAATTTCTTAATTTTAAGCTATTAGTCTGAGAAACATGTGCCTGCTAATGAAGCTGGCAAGTAAGCAAACACAGTAATCAGGGCTGCTGATCACTTAATGCTCTTTGTTCAGTTTACTACTTTAGGTACAGAGTATTTCCTAACTGATCAGCAAGCATTTATTGCAATATTTGCGCCAGAAATAGAGACTTTGTGACATCATTTTTACTATAATAATATGCTGTTAAGGAAGGACTGATACAGCCCTAATCTAAGTGGAGGGATGAACTGCCACCATGCTATGACATGACACAGGAGTATCTTTTTAGAAGCCTTGTATTTCTCTTGGGAAATTGAACCTGGATGTGTGGGTGCACACACAGTCAGGCACATGGTGCACACTGGACCTACTGCATGTGCACAGTCTTGTGTCATCTGGATGTCATGGACTCTGTGTGTGTGTTGCATCATTGTTGTTTGACCAGGATGTCTTGGTGAATATGTCCTGTCCAGGGATTGTTTGAGGAGAATGTGGAGGGGGAATTGTTAGTGGAGCAAGAAGGAGAGAAAAGGAAAAGCAGGACCGAGAGGCTGGAGCTTAACATTTCTCCTCTTCTGCTGCTGGCGTGTCCAGTGCATGCTTGTGGTGGTTTAGTGTTTGCAGGAAGGCTGTAGTCAGTGCATGTGCTCTAGTTTTATAATGCTTAAACTGTTAAACTAGTAATTGTCTTTCAAATCCTGGGTTTCACCCTCTCTTCCTGGTTGGATAGAAAGGCATAGGAGGCACTCATACAGGAACAGTTGGAAGAGCAGCTGGGAGCAATCCCAGCATCTGGGCTTCAGCTTTTGCCCAGGCAAAGACACACACCATGCTGCTATAAGGAATGCTCTGAAAGGTTGGCATGGGGAAGTCCTGCAGACCTCTGGTTATTGAAGAAAAGTGACTACCAATTTAAACAGGCAGGCGAGCAGTCATAGCTAGTGACAAGCTGCAGAGACTTTTAACTTAAGATGTTTGACAGCAGCTAAGTTACTTGGAGCTTAGCCGTCTGCTGTAGTCTATGGAGGGAGACAAGCAACTCCAGGGGGAGATTGAGATCTGAGATTCAGGTGATCATCTCTCGTTTAGGTATCTATCTGTCATTTGAATTTCTCTTTGGAGGTACCTATCTTATGCCATTGTCTCAGCGCTTAAAACCAGATTAGGTTAGTCCAGATAATGGTAATTAATTTTGGCAGATAAACTGGGGAACTCTTTTTTTCCCAGGCACTCCAGTTCTTGAAGTGCTTCTCTGCTTAGTTGCTGTATCAAACAGATTAAATAGGCTTGTGCCTGTTTCTGTTGCTGGTGAAAGGGAAATCTTTGTAAGAGCTCTGCAAAGGCTGTAATAATTGCTATTTTTGTTCCTTCAGCCATGGCCTAACATCAGGATATGGAGGTTGAAACTGGGTTTTTGGGTTTCAATTTCTTGTTTAACAGATTAAACAAAGACTAAAGAAATATTAGGAGCTTGCTTTGGAATTCCTTTAAAAAGTGCCTGTAGCAATAAGAACCACTCTATTTAGAAGTAACATAATTAGTAAATGAGATTCTGGGCTGTAAATAAGTAGGGTGGGGAAGACACTGATTAAAAATCAGAAACATGTCAGAGGAGTCTGATGAAGAGCTTGGGGCTAATGTTTACTCAAAATGATGTTTCTGATGGTGGGATGTGCCACATTAACAGGCCAAGTCATCTGGTGGTGAAAATCAGTGTCAGTCAAACTGCACTTATTTAAACCAGCAAGAACTTGGGCATAATATTTGGGGTGTTGCTGGGGAGTGCTTTGCCTTTCTTATGAATAGTCTAATACAGTGGGTGCTTTTTAAAGAAAAACACTATTAAATAGCTAGTGAACTAATCTGAAATACATCCTTTTTTTTCCCCTCCAGTCTGATTCGCATCAGTCATCTTACTCTCCACAACCTCAACAATTTACACAGAATTCCTCTCAGCCAGCCTCCATTAACCAGACTCAGCCACAACCAATATCCCAGTCTAAGCACGTTCCGCAACCACAGCAGGGTGCACAGCCACCCCATCAGGTCCAGCTGCCTTTGTTTAACTTTCCCCAATCTCCCCCAGGTCAGTATTCCACCTTGCATAACCTGGGACTACTTCAGATGCACCATCACCACCAAATTCAGCTTCCCAACACTTCTTGGCCTATTCATGGGCCCGTTATTCACTCTGCACCGGGTAACCCTCCTCATTCTACAAATGTTCCATTTTCTATGAGATCTGGCGGCAGCAGCACCACAAATAACCAGAGCAGTGTAAGCTTGAATGATCCCAGTATCATCTTTGCACAGCCTGCTGCCAGGCCTATGGGAATCCCCAGCACTTCTCATGAGGGACACTGGCACAGTCCTGTGACTCCAAACTCACTGGTGAACAATGGCACTGTGGGGAATTCAGGTAACTCTTCTCTGTTGTATCAAACCTCTCGCACTTTGTGTACAAATGTTAAGTGTTACAGAGACAGCTAACTAATAACTTGTTTTATATTAAAAATACGATGCTTAAGAAACTAAGTCATTACCTTCGCTGTCTTAACATCTTCATAGGGAAAAAATGAGGCAAGTTGGATCATTGTAACTTCTAGGCATTGGTACTCTCTGCCATTAATGGCTGTGCAACAGATGAGAAATCATGCATTCAACTGAGAAATGTTCTAATAATTGTTTTGAGTCTAAAGCACATTTCTGTAAATATGCTTACAAATACAGTTTCCCTTTATGTTGTTATGTAGTTTATTAGATGAATGCTGAGACTGCAACTATAAACTTAGAGACTGGCAGAATTATGGTTGTGCATGTTGAATATTGCCTCCTTGCATTTAGTGCAATATGACATACCTTATGCATTCTTTTTTCCTACAGTTTATCCAGCCACATTTAACTTCCTTAATCTCAATGTCGTTTCCGGAAAATACTTCATACAGATTTTCTCTGTGACAAGCAGGCAACAGCCTTTTGCCTAATACCAAAGCCAAGTATGTTTGAGGCTGAGAAAAACAATATACAGTAATTAAAGCCTATACAGTTTTCTGTGCAACGTAAAATGCCGCAGCCTCTAAATTTTACCTGTGCTTTTTTAAATCATGATAATGGTATTTTGATTTATTCTGAGTGTGTAACTCCTCCTTTGTTTAAAAAACTATATCCATTGTAGAATATACTGATGCAGTTGTTCATCATGAGATGGAAATTTTAAATCTCCTGCACAGCCTTTCTCTTACACTAGTAAGGTGATTGACAGCAACAGTAGATTTTCAGCTGAGCCAACAGTGTTGGATGAGGTATAGTTCACCAGCGAGTTTCAGATACTTGTTGAGATGCTGGAGGTGCATGTTTTTCTATTCAGAGCTTTGTGGGGAATGTATTTTAGAGGATACAGAAACTGCTGCCAGTGTGCTTTCTGGGCCTTCAAGGGTGCTTTGTCCCCACCTTTCCATTTCTGATCTTGAATATTCTGATTCTCTGTCCAGGCTTGTCTGTCCCCTCCTCCATGTCCACCCCAGCTCTGACTTTTTCTCAAGCAGCTCCTTCCAACCCAAGTCTTCTTACCCAGGTAGTTGCCTTCTTTCAGACAAGCTCCCCAAATCCTAGTTTCTGCTCCATTTTCTCTTAATGAGTCCTGTTTCTTATCATGTAATCAGTCAGTCCATGTCTTTAGTCTTTTTTCCTTTTGCTCTATCTCAGTTTGCTTGCTTCCACTCTCATCGTGCCTGCACAGAAGGTTTCCCAGTTTTCTTTGTGCTGTCAGTCACAGTATTTTTTTTCCCCGCTTCCCTCAACTTCCGTATTTCCAATCTCATCACACTCTCTTTCCTAGTTCCCAGTCCTGGTGTTTTTCCTCTTCCTATTTTAATCAGTTTTGTTTCCTTTTTGGCCTGCATGCCACTCAGGTAGAGTCACTGGGTAGGCACATAGTAGAGACGAGCTGTCTGCTCTCTATTTGAAGCCTGCTTTCTTACTTGCTTCGGACAACTGGGAAGCAGTAAGTTCATGGAAACTTTGTCTTGGCTCACATAACCTTGAGTTGGAAGGAGTGACTTGACTTTCTTTTCAGTAGACAATTGATCAGAAGTAGGATCATTAGAAGTTTCAGACAGATAGCTTTTTTTCATGCTTACTCCAGCACCATGCTTCGTGTTGTATTGTATAAAAGTTACTGTTCTTTTTAAAGATGTAGCTTGCTTTTATTTAATGAAAGTCTGTCTCCAAATTTTTTTAATGATGAGCCTGAAGGGGAACTGATATACTGAGAATGATAGTTGCTTAAATTTATTTAATTATTTCTAAATGTACATTGATCAAGTTTTCAAATTAGCAGGCATTGGGAGCTATGAACAAAAAGAGCAGAATTAGTAATACAGCATTTGGCATCAACTGTTGTGTGTTCTGCCTCCTTGGATGCTTGATTTCTCATCCTTAATGCTGCAGTAATACTAGATTTGTAAATGGAATAGCTTACCATTTGTGTACTTATTTCAGAAGTTTTTATTTTTCTCTCTAAAAATGAATTTTAAGTTGGTCCAGTGATCCGTGTATCAAGTTTCTTAAGCATACAGGTATTAGTGAAATTCCAGTTTACATCTTCTGAGAATTATTTCTTGCCGTAGGACAATAACTTTCATGTCACAGCTATGTCAGTGATAGTGAGTATCTGTGTGGGATCAGGTATTAGTAACACTCGTTCAGACCTTGTATTTTTTCATCATGAGAATGACATAGGAGTAATGAAATTGTAGGTCTTGATTTTAATAGTGATTCATCCTCTCTCTTCCTCCACAATAAATTCTATTATAGTGAATAATGAAGTAATTTAAGTGGTAATTTTTATTGATGTATATTTAAAAAAAAAAAAAAGAGTAGCACATCAGACTAATCGCACTGTCCCCTGAAAACTGTTATTTAAGATGTAAATTGTATTTGTGATTTACTGTTTAATTATTTCAACTTGCAATGTGCTTTTCCCTTTCAATTGAAAAATAGATCAGGGTTTCCAAGGACAGTTTGGTAAAATGAACCCTCCTTCTGTCCCTTGGGACCATGGGACCCCTACCCATTTTCCTCTCCTCCGAGGAGCGTGGCCTTACAATATGCCTCAGAACTACATGCAGCAGGGAAATGCCAGCTATCCACCGAACAAACCTTTCTACCCTCAAGGTACTAGAACTAGTATACGAATCAAAAGCTCATGCAACATGTCTCTTTACTGTCTCAAAGGCTTTAAAAGCCAAGGAATCACACTTCACTTGCTAGGCTCCCTGGAACCATAATGAAACCAAGAGTCAAATCAATGCTTCAGCTTCCTGTATGGATGGATGAAAAGTGGGAGGGAAGGGGTTAAATCACATTCTGAAATCTGAGCCAGTTTGTAGTCTGTTGCACTTCTAGCCTCCTTCTCCTTCACTGCTGCTCTCACCATAGAGCCAGCTCTGCTTCAGTAGAGGTTAAGATGATTTGCCCATGTCCTAATTAATTTTATTTGGCTTTTGTACCTTGCCTTGCGGAATGACTTACATAGTTAAAAACTTGCAAGACCCTAGAATAATGCAGGTTGGAAGGGCCATCTGGAGGTTAGCTAGTCCAACCCGTCTGCAGTCAAAGCAGCACTACTTCAAAGTTAGATCAGGGTCAGTTATTCAGGTTACTTTGAAGGACTGACTTTAAACTCTTTATGATGGTAATTAATGGTAAAGGTGTTCATCTGGCAGGATTGGGAAAGGCTGTAGGAAAAAGACCTTTGGCTCCACTAAGAGAAAAACTATGCCCAAATTTCACTTAGAGGCTTTGCAGTTACCATGTTGCTGAGTATAAAATGAGAGATACTGGCACCAAATCCTTTTTTCAAAATCTAATCTATTGGCTGTAGTGAGGTTTCCAAGTGAGACCCATATTTAAAAATCCTGAAATTTTTTTTGTTAAATAACTAAAGTAATGCAACAAAATGATGTATTAATGATTCTGAGGGGATTTTGGAGATAGGATTAAAGTAATACTGTATTGCCCCATTAAATGTGTTGTACAGATAGCATTTGTGTCAGTCTAGTAAATGGCTTTATTTCTAAGTAAGATTAATACACTGAATATAGCCAAGCACTGTTAAATATACTTAATTTGCTGAAGTAATTGTAATCCATTTTCTTTTAGCTGGTCCACTGATGCAGAGTAACCAGCGGTTCTCGCTTCTGTCTCAAGGACACCCACACTTGAATCTGAATTACATTCAACAGAAAAAGTGAAATTTAATGGGATTGTGGGTGGGTGGGGGGAGGAAAAAAATTCAGGTTCTGATTTAAAATCTTAATGCAACATGTTTAGATACAAGATTATTTAAGACTGTTTTTAAACTGTATCATTTGTACATAGATATGAACTATAGTTTTTACTAGTATCACAAAACTGAGTGATACAAATTTCATCTATTTTATTACCCTATTTTTAAGGGGAATTGTGTTTTTGTTTTATCTTGATAAACTGTAAAGAGAGAGAATTTTTAAAATTAAGTTCTTTATTTTCTATTAGCTGTATTCATACTTTGGTTGCTTCAGACTTTATATATATTGTTCTAAAAAAATAAAATTAGAAGGGGATTTCATGCGTTTAAAAATTTGTCACTTCTATTCTTTACAGAACTATGTAGTGCCAAAAAACTTTTTAAAAGAAAAATAAAACTGAAAAAAAGGACGTAAGACTTCTTCCTCTTCCCTGTTTGTATACATGCTTGCATTTAACTGTAATTAGGAAACCAGAGTAATAAAAACAGCTTTAGGTATCTTAAAGAAGAGATTAAAGATGAGCAGCTTTAACGAGGCATAAAATGAGCATACCTTTTTTTCTCCATGGTGATGCCACTGCATGTGTTCTTCACAGCCAATGTGTCTGTCTTGTAAAATACTCAATTTGAAGGAATAATATGCCTGCTTTTCTGTTCATAAACTTTGCAAAATATATGAAAATATAGACAAATCAGGCTGTACTATGACGTAATTTTAAAGAGGAGCTTCCATAAATTCGCTTGGCACGCTACTTTTTGTCTTGTCAACACTCATTGCGCACTATGTGGTACTATTAAAGGCATAAATGCAGCATTCAGGCAATAAACTTGACAGTCCCTGCTGCTGAAGCAAGACTATGAATAAAGGGATGGTACACAAGGGGTTTAACACAACTGCTTTCCTGTGATATGTAATTAAATGTACCAAGATAAGAACTGTAAGTAAGAGCTTAAATATTCTGAATTTGAAAAACAAGGACTTGCTGAATGCTAACTTCATTTGGACAAGGTAGAGCTGAGCATAATCATGCCATATTCTGTCCCCAGTCACAGGCAGGCCACAAACTATGCTCAAAGTAGTGGTTTACTGTCTTTAAATATACTGAGTATCTTCTTGCTTGAAGAGAATTAATTAAGTGGTGCTTTCTACTACTTGAAGCTTCTAAACTATCTGATGGTAGCATCAGAAACAGCATATCATTAGACTTAGGAATGAATCTTACAAAGGAACTGGTAACAGCTGGTTTTAAGTTAGCTCTTGCTTTTAATAAACGCACTGGACAATGACAGTCTTGGTTCCTTTCCTGTACTGGAGTTTTGAGATGGTTTAGGCTCGTAGCTCTTCAGTCTTTATAACTAAACTAACTCAAACATATTCTCACTTTGGCAACTGAATGCAGTGGCTCTTTGTCAGAACAACGCTCTCATTTGAGAATGAAGCCAGCTTCAACTAAAAGGCTAAACAAAGTATTATGAAAGAAACAGCAATAAGCATGTAAGCACAACACCCCCCCCCCTTTTTTTTATTGCTCGTTACTAGTTTTTACAGGCCTTGAGAAAAACAATTTAAAAACAGTCCTCACATTCTATCATCATGATGAGTAACTAACTACATAAAAAGTAGCCTTAGCTTTCTTTTAATTAAAAAACCCCAAACAAACAAGACTTGTACAAGAGGAGAAGAAATGGACTGCTAAAGCAGCCAGTACATATCCAGCTGTCCCATAAAGCTCATAGGACAGTATTAGACTGCAGTCCAAGGTCCTTAAACTGAGTGCTAGATTTAGTTTATTATTCATTCCCTCGCCGACTCTTCTTGTGGCTTTTCTTAGATCTGAAACAGGGGAAAAAAAAAAACAAAACACAAAACAAAAAAAGCCATGACACAGTACCAGTAATTGTTTTAAAAGACCAAGGTGATTTATAGCAGTAAGTGGTGTGTTCTTTGGTCAAATACAGATAGTGTGACTTGACTACAACACTGAGGGATGTACCATATGAAATATTTTATATCCAACCTTGTAAGAAGACCTTCAGTGCCCAAGATTAAATGACAAGTAAGAGCTCCTACAGCAGTACAGACACCCTTAAGAAACAGGCCAAGCCTTTACCTTTCAGGTGATTTGGAATGACTTCTGTGTCTGTGACTACGATGATGCCCTATGAGATAAAAGGTAGCAGTTACTTCCAAAGACCCTGAAATTCTTTTTTGTTTTGCTAATGCAATCTGCTTCTAGTCACCAAATGTCACTAGATAATGCCAGAACAACCCTAGTCTTAATTAAGTACTCAAATTAACCTCCTGACAAATAACTGAAAAACATACTTGAGGCAATTTTGCATCTATTAAAGGAGTTCTCCAGCTGTGCTTTCATGTAACTAGCAGTTTTATGAGCCAGATGAAGCACCTATGCTACCTTCTTGGTACTGTGACACAGATTTTTCTTGCAGTCGATGTTCTGCTGATAAAGACTTGCCAGAGTGAATCTGTAAATCACAAAAATACCTGGAGATTTAGATCTTGATCTGTGGCGCCTCTCCCTGGATCTGCTCCGGTGTCGTCTTGGGCTTTTGCTGCGATGCCTTTCCCGGCGTGGTGATGGACTGAGGGAAAGGAAGCTTTTAAGAGAGCCATAATAAAAATGCACACATTCTAAGATTAAATAATAGAATAAAAGACTACCTTCTTCTCTTTGGAGAGCGGCTTCGCCTGTAATTGGAGGAGAAAAGAAAGACTTGCTAAAAATCATTAGCAGAACCAACTTTTTCACTTCCTATATTGTCTAGCAACAGCACCAGGGCTTCCCTTGCACTCCCGTGTCCCCAGTTAGTTTGTGTCTTGCCTCCTGCACAAGAGGCAGTACACGATCTGGACTGGCCCATACAGTGAGCAGATGAGATTAGTGATGAGTTTTTCCTGGCTTATTACCAGTACGAACAATTAACAGGATTTCTTTGCAGCTTTGGGCTTACATGAAAACAAAGCACTTACTTAGTTCTCCTTAATATCATCTTCACTATATGGACAAATTTAGCTAAAGTTGGCCAGGGAAGTCCACTGAAGGACAAGACAACCAGGCAGACGGGCTGATTGTGGCTGTGCACTGTAACTCTGTACTTTAGAAAGGGACTAAAGGAATTTGGAGGTGTAAGAGATCCTGGCTGAACTGTCCTTTTCACTTCTATGCTTTGCTCCAGCCATCCGCAGTACAACAGATAAAAATACTGCTCAAGAGAGCCATGTCACCTTCTTGGAGACCTGCTTCGGCTCCGCCTGTATCGCACAGCTGGAGATCTGCGAGGTTTATCAAGGTCTCTGTAGCCTCTTCTGCGGTGGTCAGGAGAGGGTGCTCGCTCCAGCTGGAAACAATGGCGGAGAGGTTCTGTAAGTCTTGTTTCATAAAGGTTTTTACCTATCAGTAAGGATTTCTGAATAATTAATATAAATGACAAAAGCCACGCAATCAAGGTTCCCCATCCTCAGGTATTTCATACTCAGAAATGTGTGGTACAGCCAAAGTTTGCCAACTGGAAATTAAATTGGCCACCTCTTAACTGTTGATTCTTAAGAAGTACAGCAGAATCAACTACAATGGTCATCGTAACTTTCATCATCACCTTTAGTTCTCTCCCATATCTAAGTATATAAAATAATTTATCTGAAATAAGTTTAAATAGCACAGAACAGATCCAGATTTGTGAATTTCTGAAGACACAAAAGCTTGACAAACACAGAGCGCTTGAGAACTGCTTGAGGGTCTAACAAGTTCTCAAAAGCTGCTTATATGAAAACATGTTACAGGGGGAGGTAAAAGTTGCAAAGCAGCCTCCTGGTGCCTCTTCTCAAATATTTCTCATAGGCCATAAAGTGTTCTGTGGTGGCTCAGCACTGGCTTTAACCATCCCTTTTCAAAATAGTTCACCAACCTTTTCATCTTCCTCTTCCTCCTCCTCACTAGACTCTACATCATCCATATCTTCTTCCAAAGCACTAACACGAGGCTCAAGTTGCTCAGCTTCTTCTAGAACATACCGTTTCTAGGAGAAATTATAACTTTATCTTACATAACCCAAGTAACAACAAACACCTAAGGAGGCACCTCATGTGCCAGAAGGGCCTGTATCATAGGTTTATGCCACAAGCCAGTAGCTAATGCAGTTACTGAATCTGATGCAGTTAAGAATTCAAAAACCATCTACTTTTCCAAACCTGTAATCGAGGCAGAATGATATCACATACACGTTCCTCGTGGAGTAGTTCATCAATAAATTCATCCACATGCATCAGTTCAAATTCTGAGGGGGAGAAATAGCATTTAAGACATAAGATTAACACTAGTGGCCAGAGCAGAGATGAAACAGTTCAGACAATTTATGTCAAGTGGTCTGTACAAATAATTCTCAAAAATGAGAAAAGTCATCAGGTCTATCTTGCAAAAATCCTGCAAAGCTAGGATCACTAGATTCACAGTGCTTGAACAAGCATTCAACTACTGTTTCTTTGGTAATTTGTGGAACAGCATTTCAGTGCCCAACAGAAAACACAAGCACTTGGGGAAGGCAAAATAAGCAAGGCATTTGTACAAGTTAGCGAGACCAACAACAGACTATATAAAAGATGAATAACTAAAAGTAAGGTTTAAAAAAGATGGTTATGCCACAATTTTTTAAGCTTATATTACTAAGCAGAATATTTACTTTTATCCAGCACAGTATGTTTTTTTAACAAAAGGTCATCTATGAGGTGCTAAGAAACCACAACTAAATAAGAGTGCTTACCCCCATTTCTGTTCTGACTTTTTATTTTTCGATAGTCATTGTACAGTGGTTCAAGATACTTGTAGCAGTCAATGGCAGTGCCTGTCAATCTCATGTACAACGCACCAAGCATTCGGACATACCTGAAAAGAAAACGGTTTCACGTATCTTGAGTTAATAGAAGGCTAGATAAGAGGTTTTCCTGTAAGTTTCTGCAGAAAATCAGTATGCTAAAATAAAGAGAATAGGCGATCATTTAGACTTTCCCCTTCAAATACTCAAGTATACATTATATAATCTCTGTACGGTTGTGCATGCATGCAGTAACTGTATTATCACTCAGAGACCAAAGAAATACTAAAGTAGATTAATATGGCTCCCTGAATGCACCCCGTTCTAAATACTTCAGGTGGAGGTGCATTATCACAGAGAGCAAATGCCACAAAGCCAAGCAGTTGCAACAGCCCAAGCGACAAGGAGAGCAGTTTTTTGAAAGCAAGATAAAAGACGTGCTTTCTAGCAAGAAGTTTATCGGGGCCCTGAAAAGCTAAAAACCTGAAGCTAAACCCTGCACTGAGTCGTCCCTGGTTGTTTTGAACATCCACGTTTCATTCAGTACAACAACCAAAAGAGAAGAAAAACGAGCAAATGCACCACTAACTTACTTGAAGTCCTCGTTTTTAATGAACTCCACGATGATGTCCTTTTCGGGCTGGATCTGCAGCATCTTCAGCGTCAAGCACAAGAAGGGCGTAGGCTTAATGTTGCCGCCATAGACGCCCCCCACGTACTTCAGTTCCATGGCCTTGTCCACCACCAGCTCGGCTAGGAGAGGGATGGGCCGTCAGCGCGGGCTCCCCGCCGAGCCCCTCCCGCCCCAGCCCGCCCGCCATACCTGTCAGGCCGAAGCACTCCTCCTTCCAGTACTTGGACTCGTAGATGCGGGTGCGGATGATCTTCTCCACCAGGTACTGTGGGTTGGTGCCGTGGATGCTGTGCGCGTCCTTCACCGTCCGGTTCGCCATGGCCGCCGCTAGATACTTCCCCTCAACTCCGCAGCGGGCCGCACCGCTCCCCTTCCGTGAGGGGCTTCGGCAACTTCCGCTTCCGGGGCACCGCCGCCGGCCGCCATCTTATCTTCGGGCCCTAACACCCCTTTCCGTTGCGGCTTCGTGGTGCCAGGCGCAAACATGGTCGCGTTTCCTGCGCGACCTCTTCCCGCTTTCTCCGCCGTGTGCGCGAGCGTGGCCGAGGGGGTGGGACTCCAGACGGGCTTTGGCGCGAATTTCTATCCTAGTGCTGGTAGGAGCTCGCGCTGCTACCGCGCACGGGAGTTGCTGAGGCGCCGCGGTGAGTGGGCCTCGGCCCTACGGGCCGTCAGGGGGGCGGGCGGGGTAGCGGCTTCAGGAGGGTGGTGGAGCGCCTCGGTGTCTCTCTGCCTGTCGGAGCCGGCGGCGCTAATGGCCTCTTCCGACACCATTGCCCCGCAGGCCGGCTGAGAGCGGGGCAGCAGCCCAGAGCGGGGAGTGGGCTTGTCTAAACCGACGGGCCGGGGTTGGCGAGGCGGGAGTGGCGCTGGGGGGTGTGTCGCGTTTTCCTGAGCTTTGCGGCCTGTTTCCAGAGGGAAAAATCCATATTTAGAAGAAAAAAAAAACCAGCACACAAACCCAGAATCCAAACAGAAAAAAAACCTCCAACAGAACATAAAAATTGAGCGCAAGCGAAGCGTCCCTGACTGCCTCAGCCGCCTAGTCGCAGTGAGGTCTGGACAAAACCAGCAAGGCATAGTCTTAAAACGGCCGGCAGTTTGCCCCGGCCATCGCGGCGGGTGGCCGGCTAGTCCCGGAGTTAGCGGGAGGACTTGGTAATCAGCAGAGGATAGCTGATAACCTCCTCTGTGAATAAGCAAAGTAGCCGATAACAAGGGAATGGCGTGTTCGTCAGGTGTGCTAGTCGAACGCTGGACGTGGAAAAAAGGAACTGAAGGAGAATCCACTGCTAAGCACCTTCCCTTTTTCCTCTTCCCTCAGAGGAGAGGTGCTTGGAGGCTTTGGGGAAAGGGGGCTTCTCTGAAGCAACCGATGCATGCCACGTTCTTCGTACACACTGAAAGAATTGATGGCATTTCTATGTATCTGGCCGTCTTGAGCCTTTCCCTGCTTTTATTTTTAAATAATAATTTTAAAAAGTGTTTGTTTATTTGTTTTAGCTTTTCCTTGGGAATCATGAACACCCGGCAGCAAAGCAAAATTATCTACTCCTGGTATGGAAAACCTATGAGCTCAGACAGAAAGCTGAGGACTTTCCAGTACAAGTAAATAACACTTATTTCTGGCTTGCTCAGGGAAACTTAATCGGTGAAGGTTTCTCTACCTTTCTGATATCGTTTAGGTTAATGTGGCACTCAGTGAGAATTTGAGTAAGGTTTTGAGCATTGCGCCATGATGCTGTATGTGTGTAACAATAATGTGGTCACAAAACTCTTAAATTATAAATTGTAGACTGTATAAACAAAAAACTAATTAAATCTGTGAATAGTGTTAACTGTCTATTTGAAATGCATATGAAAGCTTTTAATCTGGAAACTCAATTGTAGGCTTTGCAAGAAGGAGCATAACTAGCTGTAAGATGGACAGGCCATCAGCTTTAATGATATGTGAATTATAAGAAACATGAAGTCCTGCTAATCTGCATATGTGCATCACTTTCTAGGGGAATCCTTATTAAATCAGAAAGCAGCAGAACAGAAACCTGCATACAACTTGGTGAGTTTATTTTAGTAGAAGGAGAGAATGCAGATCAACCTTTCGTGGCACAAATCCTGGATTTATATGAAGATGGTAAGAGAAATAAAAATTTACCTCCTATCTGAGAAACCTTAAAATGTTTTAAAGATACTTATTTCATGGGGATGTATTTAGCCCATAACTGCATATCAGTGGCTTAATTTATTAAGGAAATTAGGCTTTGGTAATCACTGCATCTGTATTCACATACACCCCAAATATTTGGGACTGATGGCTAATTTAAACTAAATTTGATGGATAAATGGAGAGCTTAAAGACACTAAATTTTTACAATCTTTTTTCTTAGCTGTCTAATTAAAGAAATGGTCCTTGAGGAAGACAGTGTGAGCTCATGCTTTATTTAGAGATTGGCGAATCCAAATGGAGCAAGAGTACTGCAGCCCTGGAACTTGCATGTTATTTACCATCAGGGGATTTAGCAGTAAGGTACAAGGCTGAATAAATGGGGCTGATTACTTCTGTCCCTTGTAGAACTACCTGTTTATAGATAAAAGTAGATATTAAAAGGTAAATCATGGAAGGTGAGTGATACAAAGACTATATCAGAGTCTGAATTAGAAGCTACTTATTAGATATGTCTGATTTCTTTGAACAGCTTTTGTTGTTTGTTTTGTGCCATTGTAATAATGTTTTGAAGGTTTTTTAAATTCTTTATTTTTATTAAATATAAATACATATCACTCCAGCTTATTTACTAATGTGCATTTATGGTAACATAACTGAATATTCTTTTCATGCCGGAATGAAACACGTGATGCTTCCTTGAAAACAAGATTTTTCTTTTGTTATGTATCTTTGACAAATTTGTTCAAGATATGTGGCTTTGTTTTCATTCAAAGATGAACACCTTAAAATGTAGAGTAACTTAATATTCAATTGTAATATGTTCCAAATGTTTTTTTAACTGTCTCCACACTGAATCTGTTTATAGTGTTTTTTCAGACTTTCTTCTAGACATTTTAATAGCAGGATTCTCTGGTTTGTTACACAGTTAATAAGTGTGTTTCTTGTTTACATCGAAAATAACATTGAAATTACAAATACGGTTCTGAAATTTCTCACTTATCCTTTTATGTCATTGCTTTGTTAGTGGGGTCTGATTAGATCACATTTATGCAAATAAGGAACTTCATTTCTAATGGTGAACTGGTGGGTCAGCTGGTCTTGCAGGCATTTTTTGACTGAGACCCTATGTAGGTGTTATCTTAGTCCTTAAAAACCTCAACTCAAACATTTTAATTTGTCTTAGAAAATGGGAATTGTCATCTCTTATCAGATGCTTTCTCACCTCTGTCCGGCGAGGATTTCTATCTTTGATGGCATTTCAGCTAAAGTCATTGAGCTCTGGTAATAACCATTTGCGATACAATAAAATTCTTAATGTTCACTGACTTTCTTTCATTGTTGCAGGTGCTCAGCAGAAACATGCAGTTGTGCAGTGGTTCACTCGTATTGCTGAGATACCTCAGAATAAACGGAAACTGCTTAGAAGGGAGGTTTCTCCCCAGGAGGTGTTTTTTGATCAAGTTCCTGGCTATGACACTGATATAGCTGTAGAGACCATTATTAAAAGCATCATGGTATGTACTGCAGCCCCTCTGCACACAGAGGGAAGGAAGAAACAAACAGTTTGAAAAGCAGAATAGAACACTGCAGCTACTTTATTCCCTCGCAAACCAAATGTGCAATGTGTATGTGTTAATATGGTTAACATAAGATTATCAACAGTTTTCAACTATCCTGTCCTATCTTTCCTCCATCCCAAAATGACTTTGGTTGTTGGCAGCCAGTTTATTTAGAGGTTTATGCGGAAGGAATTAATGTGATGGGAGTCCTGTAGTGCAATAAACTTATGCTAGTGTAAATGTAGGTTGAAGATGTTGCCTTCTCTAATGAAGGACTGCATGCGTTCCAATAATAAGATCTGTGACTAGAAAATATTTGAATGTTGAATTAACAGTAACTGTTAAGGTATGTGTATTTTGGTATCTTCTGTTTTTACAGGTAATACCACTACATCAGGGGGAGGAACTACCTATTCCATTAAACAAGGAACACACTTTCTATGTAAAACAGTCTTGGGATGGGAAATGCTTTAAGGCTTTGTCCCCTGACACATTCTCTAAGCTGAAAGAAGCTAGTAAGAAAGGAGGTGGCATCCCAAACTCTTCGAACTCATTTATTCCTTTGGACATCATTTCCCCCATGAAAAAAGAGAGAGAGAGAGTTGTTCAGAGTGCCACAAAAGCAAAAAATGTTGAGATGGAAATAGAATCAAAACATTCTGATTTGAAGTCTTCCCTCGCTAAGGAGAGACATTCCCAAAGAGTGGCTAATGGCATCAAAACTCCAACAGCAAGGAAGAAGTTACAGTTAAGCAGTACGTATATGGCAATATTCTGTCTATTCAGTAGTTTTGAACGTAGTTATGTTTTGTGCCTCTTGATTTTTGGGTAGTTCAAACAATGGTAATATTCAACATCAGTATTTTTAGCTCATTCAGGCTTTGGTGTTAGCCCAAGCCTGTTGGGCTCATCTGTTGTTTGTCTTATATCTGTTATTTCAAGCAACTGTACTGCTTATATCCAATTGCTGTTGCAAATGTTTTATTTGCAACTAGTAAGTCTATGTTACAGTGCTTGTTGGCTGAAATGCTACCAGTCAGCCTAACTTGACCTCAGAACTTCTCACTTTTTAATCTTGTGATGGTGCACTAGAATGTTTACATTGGGGTGGCTGAATAAGCACATTTGATCCTATGTAACATGCCATATTTTCAAACTAGAGCCTGAGTAAAGCTGTAAGTGATGGAGGCAGGTTAGAAAACTGGGGGGCGGAATATCAGCTTGTATTCTATTTAGTCATCTTTTTAGAGGAAGTGTATAACTTCTGTACGTATTCAGTTCCTTGTTCCTGGAGTGTAATGACATCCCCTTTCATTTAAATGACAGCCACTAAGCCAGTCATACTACGTCTTCTGAAAGTTAACCAAACCAGCCATATTAAAGCCTGATGAAAGTTCATTTTGCTCTGGATTCCTAGGTCCCACAAGATCTCCTAAAGGCAAAATCCTGGGATGTGAAGTTTTGGAACTTTTGGATGATGACTGGGATGCTGTAGCACCATTAGAACCATCAGCTACTAAAAGAAAAGTGAAATTCACTGGTGTGTTAGGCTCACCATCAAAAATACCTTGTGCCAATGATAAGTCAAAGTCAATGTTTGATACCACAGAGCACTGGCAGAGGTTTAGTGATTCAATACGATTATCCCCCTATAGTAAGGTTCAAGACTCCAGCGAAAAAGCCAAGAATCTTAATATGAAACATAACATATCGTAAGTGGTAATTTCTTATAATTATTTTTGTATAGTATTTCTATTTGTATGTAGTTCTCTTAAAGCACATTTATGAAAGACTTCTGGAGAGAAAAGCAGGTGAAGCCTCTGTGTGTACCATGTTTTGCCTGTTGAGATCACTGAGAGAGGAGGGAATAGCCTAAATAGTTACAAGTACATTGTGGTAAAGCTCTAGAGAGCATGTTACTTGGAGGTGAATGAATGATTGGGGACATCATAAGAGGAGTTGACTTTAAAGATGGACACAAGCAGTCGGTGGTTACAAGAACAGAGAAGAGGTCAGAAATGGGAATGGTGGGATGATATGAAAGGGAATTGAAGCCGTATTGATTGTTATGGTTTGTATTCATCAGCATGGATAAAAATCTGTTTCCCTGCAGTCACTGTACGTATATCATACAGGCTCAAATATGCTCCACTTGTGACAGCTATTGAGATACACTGAACTGTTAAAAGGGATGTGATTGGCCTCATGAGAGTTCTCATAACTGTATGTATACTTTCATGCCAATTTTTATGTAGAAAAGAAATCAAAACTCAAAAGGCGTAATTGTTTAAGTGTCTCTTCACACAGCTTTTAAAAATGGCATTAAGCTGGAGCAGGAGGAAAATGGATCAACTCTGATTTGTGTAGACTCAGGGTCTCTCTTTAGATTTAGCAGCTTTCCTCAGCTGTTTCATAAAGCTTTATAGAAACACTTATGCCTTAATATAAAAATCTTTACAGCACACACCATGAATGAACTGTAGTAAATATTAGTAAATATTCTGTGCTTTTTTTTGGGGCAAAGATATACTGAAGAGAGAGTGCAAGAGAGGGGAAATTGTACTGCCAGTATCCATGCCATAGCTAATCTGTAAATAATCGTAAGCAAGAATTCATGCTGGATTGACAGCCATAGCAACTGAGACTGAAGTTTGAAAGGCCTCTCTCCATCTTTACAAGTATGATGCAAAGAGGAGATACACATAGCTTTGTGTTCTTTCTTTACAGTTTAATTGGATATGAGAAACTGGGCAGTCAAAGCCCTGTGTTGACCCCTCGTTCTCGTAGAATATGTGCACAGAAAACAAGCGCTCGCATTGCAGAGCAAATCAGGTAAACTTTTGTGTCCATGATATCTTATTCAGGTTGCTATTGATAGCTTAAGCCTTGAGAGTTTGTCTAGTTTAATATTGAAATGCAAATGGTACTAGAAGCGCAGCTTAATTGCAGTGTGAGTGAAAGCTGTCTTATGTTCAGAAACATAAAACTATGTCACGGTGTTCATCAGAAAACTGACTTCCTTTAAACCAGTCTGTTTAACAGCCATGGAAAACTAACAGCTCAAGCGGAAAATATGTTGGCTTGCTGATTATTATTAACTACAGAAAAAGCTGAAAATTTACAAATGATAGTTTGTAGTGTGTAGAGTTGTATGTATTTTTTAAAACTTGTGTCACTTCTATTTCTCATAGCATATTAAATGCACTAGAGTTGAACCAGGAAGAGTTTTGTCTGTTTAGCTCAGACAGCTCTTACTCTTCAAGTAGCGAGGAAGAGGAGAATGATGTGCTCTGTACACCAGAAAAGAAAACTAAATCGAACAGAATATTCAGCACCCCAAAATCTTCAAGGAAGTCTTCAGTTCACACTCCTGCTAAGACCCTGAAGAAAACTGTAAGGCTTTTATTATTTCTGAGCCAATTGTTTGAATGCTTGATGACTATGTACCAAAGTTAAGTCTCTGAATCCATTAGCTTCTGATGAAAAATTACCTTGATTCGTATGATCTTTGATATGAGTACGTTATGCAAATGTATAAAACAGTTGCATATTGTGAATGTTGAGACAATGTTGATCAGAAAACTACCCTAAGCAGGGAAAATGTTGGATTGGGCTGGAGCTGAACAAACTGATGAATCCATTTATGGCCACCATTTTCACTTTTATTGTAAGCTGCGCACTGAGACATTCTAGTTCTATTTCTGTGTAGTCTTTATCAAGTGCAACATGGCTACCAACACAAAAGGGATGCTCTACAGTGTTCACAGCCACACCAGAGAGTGTGGCCAGCAGTTTCTCACAGTGTCATGGCCACTGATGGAGATGGGATACCAGGCTATGTGAATCCTAGGCCTGACTCATTAAGACTGTATTCAGCACCATAGCCAGTTACAAACTGTCACTGGCTAATTTTTACTCTGTGTTTATGAAACGTCTAACACAGAAAACCTAATGTAGCTATAACTTGTAAGCACAGCAAAGAAGAATAATTAAGATATTGTATGGATTTTTTGTTTGGACAACAAAATTCAGATAGATCAATTTGTAGTTGCTTGCTGTTTCTTAAGAACCAAACCACTTTGTAACACAACACCTTAGAGTATTAAGAATTTAAAAATTCTTCACATGGTTAAAAGGTGTAATTATCTTTGTCACCGCTCCCTTTCCCTTTTCTTTTTTCCCTTAGGAAGAAAAGACCATGAGGCTTGTTTGGTGTTTCCCTTTGTAAAGACTGTTTCTCTTTTCATCTTGTACTCTGCCATCCCTGGGTAGCCTTTGTGCTTAAGTAATGTTTGGGAAACTTGTGTGAATGATCAGTCTCCAATAGAAATTGCTGTATGTAGAAAATCTGAGGTTGTAACTTTTCTTTGCAGCCTTTACCAGGAACACCCAAGACACCTCGGAATGCAACTCCTGAAATTCCCAGGCGCAACCATGAAGCACAGAAACCAGCCAGTATACTAGAAGAAGCCAGATTAAGGTAATGTGTGCTTAGGGGATGAAATCATCTTTATTATGCATCAGGTATGCAGAGCAGTAAACTATGCTGAAATAGGGAAATGTCATCTTTACCATATTGAGTAAATTTGATAAAAGTGCATGGTGTTTTGATACCAGAAGAGCATTTATGAATTTACAGTACACTACTAGATTTACAAATAGTAGTAGTATTTACAATACTATTTTTACAGTTCCAAATTATTGTAACTGGTCCGTGCTAAGTTTTTCAGAACTAGGTATCTGTCTTTATTCTGTGCAACATTAGAAAAACAAAGATCCTCTCTTATTAGCTTTAGATGATAAAGGTACACTATCTGTCTCCTCTTGGTGCGTGAAAAAACTTTACGGGTATTGCTGATCTTCACAGTGGAATAAAAAAATGTGTTCAGGATTGACTGTATCTTTCAAACTGCGTTTTAGTTTTTTCAGTTTCCTATAGGCAGTCTCCCCTCTTTTATCCTACCTCTACACTGACTTATTGTGAATTGCAACAGCTAGATCTTTATTGCTGCATATTCATGCTGTTAGTTTATGAAGGTTCAGCCATCTAAAACTTAAAAGCACACTAGGATATTTCTCTTGGGATACTTGATATTGGTGTTCAGAGTTTAAGTATTTAAGAGAGATTTGAAAAACTACACACCACTGTGAAAGGTGGAGTGTGGCTATTTGTTTTCCTCAGTAGGCTGTGAAAATGCAACTCTTAGACCTGTTTCAACATTCTTTTTCTTTTTAATCAAAAGGCTGCATGTTTCTGCTATCCCAGAATCTCTGCCTTGTCGTGAGGAAGAATTCCAGGATATCTATAACTTTGTGGAAAGCAAACTTACTGATGGTACAGGAGGGTGAGTTTGAGACTGTAACTGAGATCACATCTACCTAAGGCATAACAGCAATTAGACAATCAATGCTACTTTTATTTAAAAAGTTATCATGATTTGGCTGAATTAAAGGTCATAGCTGAATTGTCCTGGTATCTTTCTTCCTTAAGAAGAGTTGTGCATAGAAATAATGCAGGCTCCTTTATTGTACAGATTCAAATTAATGACTGAAATAACTAGTCAATTTTGGATGTCTGGGAAACCATTTTTTTTAAGAGGTAAATTACATTCATAAAGTATTTTATGTGGTTAATTGCTTCAGTAATAATAAAAACCCCCATGATCTTGCACTGTTACATGTCCCAGTTTGCAAATAAAATAACTGAAATATAAGGAATTCCCTCAAGTGACAAAGGAGTAGTAGTCAAGGCTGGTCTCAGAGCGCAGGAATTCCAGCTCATTGATCCTAAAAGTGTTACCATTTTGCTCACGCTGCTGAAAAGGTTTTCTCCGTTTGTAGGTGCATGTACATTTCTGGAGTGCCTGGAACAGGTAAAACTGCAACTGTTCATGAAGTAATCCGCTGTCTTCAGCAAGCTGCAGAAAATGATGACCTACCATCATTCCAGTTTGTAGAAATTAATGGCATGAAGCTGACTGACCCTCACCAAGCTTATGTGCAGATACTAGAGGTAAATAAAGCCTCTTCAGTGGCCCTCTGGTTTGAAAGAAGAAGAAATCTTATGCTTTGCCATCAGATCCTCGATGTATTTATTACAGGATTCAAGGCACTTGGAATACTTCCAAGTAGTCCTGAGAGACAGTATCATAGAGCAGGTTAAAAAAAATTAACTTAAGGCCATAGACAACTTCTTTGCTTTCAGCTGTATATGGGCAGTGGCTGGGAAATAGCCTGATTTATTACATCCACTCAAGTTTAAAAAAAAATCTAAACCAGGTTCTGTTTATATTTTTCCTTTCTATAACTTTTTCTGCACATTTATGTTTAAAAGGTTATAGAGATGAGAACTCTGGAAGTCAGTGTAGCAGTGGAATGATTTCTAAGGGGGTCTTAAATTGGTCTGTCATCATAGCAGTCCAGCTACAGAGGGACTATCTCTGTCAACAATACTGTGTTTGAGATCTCCACGACAAACCAGCCTGCAGTGTCTCATCTGGGACTACTAGCTGTACTTGCTTTTATATGGGTGTGAATTAACCTTCTGAGGACTGGATTAAGGTCACTCAATAGGCATTAGACAGTAACTGCTGAAGACCTTTGTCAGGCTAACTTGAAGTCAGTGACTTGAAATTATGGTTGCCTGAAGCATCTAGTCCCTTTTCTTATAAACTTTTTCCTCATTTTTTTTGTTTGCCGTCTTCTGTCTGAGCAGGAAGTGGCATACATTGTTCTAATATCCCTATCCTTGTAGTTGGAGGTTAAACTGAAATATTTGCATCCTTTCCTCAAACCAGCATTAGACAGTGTCTTGCTGAGGGATCTGTTGTAGCCAGGCCACTGTTTCTTTAGCATAGTGAAATACTTCATGACAATTACCTTATATCATGGTAACGTTATTTTAACACTCTTTGTTCCTATCCTGTTCAGCATACATCTTTAAAATTAATAGGGAATAGGCCTTTGGAAGTAAAACTTTTGCCCCCTGTCCTGGGCCCTGAACTCTTTAAGCTAACCCAGTTAAATATCCTTCAGGGGAGCATGTAGTGAAATGAACCACTTGTGGTTCCTTCTGCCTCGGCTGTTACTTAAGTAGCCTAGCTAGGCTGCCACTACTTTTTTGATTGCTGCAGGTCAATCTCAGCTCCAGTTTGCTGCAATTTCTTTGCATGACTGAAGCAAATTCTGGAGTGTTCAGCTTCCTCACTGTTGTAGGAAAGTTTATGAAGAAGAAGGGAACAGGGGCAGAAAGGCCTGGACAGATGAAAGAGATTAGCTTAGATACCTGGGTACAGTAAGTGTGCCAATTCTACCACAACAAACTGAACTCTGTGGTATATTGGATGCTCAGTTCCAGAGCTGTAGAATCAGGATCCTCTGGGATCTAACTGCTTTGTATGACTGATTCAGACTGTCCTGACTGAATTGGAAACATGAAACAAGTGTAGATTATACATTATTGTCATGCCCTGGCTTGTTTGATAATTATGAAATCTCAGGTTAGGAGATTCTGGAGAACAAATACAATTTCCAAATGCAATCTACATTTTACTTTATGTCTTGACTCTGAACTATGTTGAACAATTGATTTAGCAGATAGATAATGTAATTTTGAAATGTCATGCTTTAATTTCTGTATATCTCTGGACCTGCAAGGGAACAGGTAATGTACAGTCAGCTCATCTGTTTTACCACATAGATTATTCCAGAAGCAGTTCTTGCTGGAGGTTTTTTTTTTAACTTAGAGTTGAGTAAATTTATTTAGTTCTAGATCTGGCTGATGAGTCATTAATATTTTAAAGGGAGTCCAAGATTACTGAAGTCAAGCTATTCTTCTCAACTGCCTTAGGTTTTCAGTAGGTGTTTTGCGTTCAGAGACACCCTTGAGGTATGCTAGGTTTAGGGTCCTCCTGAGACTGGGTTCAGGATTTCTTAATGAATCTATATTTAAGATAAATCACACGCAATTCTAATGGCCTTTCTTTTTAGCTATGTATTCTTTTGTTTCTGTTCTTCTTTATGGACATTTCTGGTAGACCTGAGTCTCTTATGAGCTGCTGCATTTTGGTTTTTTATTCCGACCCCATGGAGAAAAAAATCCAAATGCTTGTTGCTGATTGTTAGAGGAAAGTTAAAACCAAATAGGAGTTAAACTTCTTATTTCCAGGGTTTTGGTGTGATTAACCTGCAACATTGTTTAATCCTTGTCCAGTTACTGACAGGTCAGAAGGTGACAGCAACCCATGCTGCAGTACTGTTGGCAAAACTGTTCAATACACCTGGACCCAAGAGGAAGACCACAGTGCTGATAGTGGATGAGGTGAGACAAAAAATCTTTCATTCTCTTTCCTTGAAGTATTGTAAGAAATAGATTTTTGGAGGATGGAAAAAGATATGCTTAGAGAATATGTGATCTAAAAGGAATAGACTTAGCAGAGAAGACATTCAAAGAATTTCTCTTAGCCTTATTAGGAAACTGAATTTACATGGGCAAGTATCCTACTGCCATATTGTTCTCTGCCTTGGATTTCACGTTAGTTTTATGTTTTGTGTTGGTCCAAGTCATGGAATGAGTTGTTCTGTCCAGTCCTATATACCATAGAATTCAACTGTATTTTGTCTGGCAGCTGCTGCTTTTCCAGTGAGAAACCTCACAGTGAAGTAAGTCATATCCAGTTTTGAAACTCCTTGAATGTGCTATGTTCAGTAATAAACAAATGCACCTTTATTTTTTGCTGTAAGCCAATTCAGATTCTTACATGGACGGTCTTTTAATCTTGTTAGGTGTAGTATTAATGTCACAGTAGTGTTTAAAAACTCCAGCTGTTTAATCGCTCTACTAATACTGTTAAAGCATCTAGTAGGACTGTGCTTTTCTGAAAGAGATTAGAGCCCTAAGTCAGACAATGCAGTCATAACAGTAGACAGATAAAGGAAACACAACAGAGACGGCTTGTTCAGAATCATGTAAGAAGCCTTCTGTGGCAGAGTTAGCTCTCTCTAAACTCCCATCAGGTATCGTAAATACAAGACCATTCTTTTTCAGTCTCTTTTTCTTCTCCTTCTATCTCTGCAGCTTGATCTTCTGTGGACCCGGAAACAGAATGTGATGTACAATTTATTTGACTGGCCAACTCAGAAGCACTCCAAGTTAATCATCTTGGCCATTGCGAACACCATGGACTTGCCAGAGAGAATAATGATGAACAGAGTAGCTAGCAGACTGGTATGTCCTAGCAGTTTTGTTGCTATGCTATAAAATGATAACAGATTAAATACTCTATGCAATCAAAAGTAATCCAGGAGAAAGGTAGGATTGGTTATGTCAGAAGTTGAACAATGCTTTTATAATTTCCTCTCTAGAGGGCCAATAATGAACACACAAACCTTAGCAAAGTAAGTTTAGGAGCCAGCTTGCTAATCAGATGTTATGCTATGTAAGTACACTATGTCCTTGTAAGAATGAATTAAGAATGCAGATGTCTTTTTAAACATATTAAGATCTGGATAATCAAATGCTATGCTTCATGGTTAAGCTGCTTACTCTAGAGTTCAGAAGACTTTCCCCTTTCATTCCAGGCACCTAGTTACTTATTTCTGTTTGCCATGGTCGTCAGCTGGTAAATTCTCTTTGTTGGATACCTTTGGAGAGAAAGTTGGATGCACTCTACACCTGTGTTGAATACATTTTCTTAGGTCATCTCTTCATCACTGCTCTGAAAAGTGATTTGCAAAAACAGTGCTCTGTGCCTCCATCCTTCTGTGACTCAAAAATAGTTCCACAGTGTGTGAATTGCTTTCCCTCACCTGCTAAACCTGCAGATCAGCTGAGTCCATATAGTCACAAGAGAGAAGAATTTTACGTAAGATATGCAAAACTCAGGCCTCCTGTAGAATACGAAAGGCAGCGCACCATCTATAACATAGATTGTCCTTCTCTTCTGAAAGCAGTTTTTATTAGGTTGAGCCAGAGGAGGATTTTTTAATTCTTGGTTGATTGCTAATGTGAAGTCAATAGTATGACTACATACATGTATACAGATTTTCTAAAGGAGAGATATTAATATTTTTTCATAGCTTCTATTTACTGTATTAAAAAATAAAGTGCAAACAGTTGTAATCAAAAGATTGTCATATTAGGTGACTGATTTGTTTACAAGGTTTGTAAGGGAACTTTGAATTCTAATAGCAGCAGCGCTTGCTCCTCAGGCCTTTTGGTGGGGAGGTACAACCCGTGGTCCTCACTTACTCTGTTTTGTTGATTTGCATATTTATTTTGCAACTATGGTGTGGAAGAATTGATTAAAGTATATCATTTGGAGGGGAAGGATGTGAAGGAGAGATTGCTCCTACCAGAGAAACTAAAACTATAAAGGCTATGCTTGAGCAGTTGAGAGTTTTCAAGCACTAGAAACACTTCTCACTGTATTATGTTATTTACTCTAGGGCCTCACCAGAATGTCCTTTCAGCCCTACACCTACAAACAGTTACAGCAAATTATTTCATCCAGACTGAAAGGCTTAAAGGCATTTGAAGAGGATGCAATTCAGCTAGTTTCCAGAAAGGTAAGCATGGTACAAGTGTATGTCCTCCGTGTTGTGCTAGGTAAAGAGTGGAGGGGGCAGCAGGGGAGAATTTTATAATAGTAGTCAGACGTAGTTCTGTGCTTATGTGTTCTGTAGTGCAGACAAAGTGGGGCGCAAGTACCAGATCATACACTAGGCTCTCTGTAAGGTACACAGGGTATTTTCACAGGAAACATTGCTAAAGCAGTGTCCTCGCTTTTCCGCCTACTTTGAGAAGGCAGCAGTATATTCCAAGGACTGGAGGCATGACAAGAGTCATGATAATGCATAATGATGTCAGCTTTCTCTGGTTTTTGGCATAATGTGAGTCATTGGATGTGCTCTTATCATTGGATGATCTTGGAAAAAAAACTAGTATGCCAGTGGCAGTGGAAATATCCATATTCATTTTCTTTCTTAAGATGTTTAAAGCCTTGGCATAATGGATAGTACTGTTCTGTTGCCCATCTTAATACTCAGCTGTACAACAAAGTTGTGCATTAGGGATCAGCAGCTTCTCAAACTAAGATGTATGCATTGTTTAATGTCTTATGTTAGCAATTATATGTCCAAGTAGTCATCTATTAAAACTATGGTAGAACATCTGTCAATGAGTATATGCTTAAACTTTTTCTGCTAAGCATCATTGTAGGATTAAAAAAAGAGTACTCATAAATATGTCAGAAGTAAATATAAGCATTTGTTTTGTTATGAAGGAAGCACCTTTTTGGAAGAATAGTATTGATGATTTTGCAGACTGAATCTGCAGTGTTTTTCTAGTGTGACTTTTCTTCAGAAAACTTAGAAAAATAACTCACAGTTAGATTTTTCTAAAGGATTTCTCATTCTTGGCTCCAGCTGGGTTCTAGGGCTTTCATATGTTAGCATCTACTGGGAAAACTAGGCCAGTACGATTATCTAGTGAATACTCATAGCTTTATTAAAATTGTAAACCAAAAATGGTGTTTTAAGACTTAGTTTCAGAAATTTCAGGCACTTGTAAATGTAAATTCACTATCCCAGATGTTTCTTTGAGGCCTACTAAAAATATTAGTGTACTCTTAAAATCAATATTGTATTGAGTATGGGAAAAATGGGGAGTTTTTGCCCCTCCCTTCCCCTCATTTTTTTTCCTCTGCATGAACATGGATTGTGGTAGGGTCTTTGATAACATTTCTGAAAACTTTTGGTGTTGAACTGAACTGCTCACACTGAATTTCCTGGGGTTTTTTTTAATCCTCTGACTTCTGTTGTTACAGAAAAAAGTTCAGTCTTGAACTTGTGATGATGAGATTGGAGTGGGAGTGTGAGAGGGTTGCTTCTGTTGGTTTTGGTCACTAAGACTGTTGTTTAAAATCTGTGACTCTAGTAACATAGTTCACACTAGCATTGTTCTTTGGTTTGTCGTTGGGTTTTTTGTCTATTGATTCTTGTCAAACTTGTTTCTCAACTTGTGGGAAATACTGACACAATCCTGTCATATTTACTTTCAGGTAGCAGCATTGTCTGGTGATGCAAGACGTTGCCTTGATATCTGCAGAAGGGCCACTGAGATCTGTGAGTTTGCTAGCCAGAAGAGAACCCCTGAAATAGTCAGGATGGTGCACATAACAGAAGCCATAGATGAAATGTTTTCATCGCCATATATAAATGCAATCAGGTAACACTTTAGAGGCGTTTCTTTGCTTTTGTGTCTTTCACTGGGCTACTTCTTCAAAAACATTCAGTCTGTCCTCACCACCCTTTGGGAGCATATGCGATGCATCATGCTTTGTTGAAGCACAGAATCATAGAATCATTAAGGTTGGAAAGGACCTCCTAAGATTATCGAATGATACAAAACAAACCCTGCAGCACAGATAAGAGAGAAAGTACAAAATAGGAATTGAAGACGGGAAACCAAGGCATAGAAATCACTTGTATAAGCTTATACAAGGTGTTTCCATGTTAGTGTGTTATCTTGGATCAGGAGGGGGCTTTTGAAATTTCCTGATTGCCTCTGCTTACTGTACATTGATTTCTCTGAACACCAGTTTCCAAGGATTCAGTATTCAAATTGCTTCCAGTTGTAACTAAATCTGAAAGATACACTCAGGAGCCCACAACCACAAATACTACTGGTCATTCAGTGTACTGGACCAGACTTTGAGCTAGACTGAAGGAAAAACCACTCAGACGTGCATACTGTAGGCATCAGACCCTCAAGAGTCAACTATTCCCCACTTGTATTGTGCCACTGTCTTTGCTCACTTAGATGCAGCTGCAGATGTCTGAGCAGAATGCAAGACTTTACCATTTGAACTGGTTTCTTCTTTAAGATAAATAGATTCTGTTAGGACTTCCAAAAGGCTTCCTGAGGGAATACATGTGAGGAATTCTGTTGCCCTTTCAGTGGCCTGCACAAGCTGTAACTGATAAAACGTTTTACCAGTTTCTGGTCAAAAGAAAGAGAATCTGTTTCAGGAAGGCAGGGGGGACAACTAAGGGGTGCAAATACGATATTTTGCTGGATATGTAAATACTGCTTTTACTGTGCTACTTGTCCCTGAAAACCTCAGTGTTAATTTGTTAATTCATAAATATAAGTTGACCATAACCCCCTGCAGAACATGTATGGAATGAAATGTTGTGTTCACATACATTGAAAGAGATGTGAGGTGAAATGCCATGTATTGTGGTGACAGAGTTGCAGGCTGTAATATAACAGCTAATTGACATAAACTGCCACTCAGGTAGAAAAATACCCTGCATTTAAATATGTGGTTACCAAACAATTTCCCTACCAGACTTATTCCTGATGTTTCATAAATTCTAAAGTTGGTAGATTGATTTTTGTCTGTTTTGTTTTTTGATATTCAGGAATGCCTCATTGCATGAACAAATCTTTTTGAAAGCAATTTTAGCAGAGTTTCACAGGGCAGGAGTTGAGGAGGCAACAGTTCAACAGGTATGTTTTTTGTGCTTTTGTTTAAGGGGGTGGGGCAGAGGGGGGGCACTGTCAAAATTATCAGGCAAAAGTGTAAATATTTAAATATTTGGGTCTTTTTTTTCTTAAAATATGATGGAAGATGATAGGATGGCAATGTAAATTGGGGTATGGCTCTCCAGGCCAGGTGTAAAGCCTAATTGAATGCTACCACCTGTTTTTCAGTGGGACTAAATACTTATAATTGGAAACACCTGCTATGTCTTAACGTTACCAGTGATCTGGATCACAAAAGTGATTTTTTTTTTGGCCTGCATCTGAAAATATTGCATGCCTCCACCTAACATGCTTTCTAACAGGAAAAATGAAAGAGAACCCGAAAATATCAGACAACATAGTTGAAGGAGGAAAACTGAAAGTTGATTCTAACTTCTGTATCACTGTCTTTCTCAACAGAGGCAGGTATATCACTAGTAGCTCCCATTTTTTAGTAGACCTATAAAATACTTGGCACCAGCAGAGCTGTGAAGACTCTGCACAGAGTCTGTTTCATGATTCACAGTATGGAAGCTAAATGTTAATACTTATAAAAAAGTTCAGAACTGTATATTTATATATAAAATAGCCTGCCATTTTTATCTGGTTCTACAGATTTGTAAGTAAGCATTTTAATTGCATTTTCCATTACTGGCTCCTGAATATCTGCATCAGTTGATTGCATAGCTACACTGTGCAATCGGTTCTTGAACTTCAAAGAATATTGTGTTAGACTGATTTGTTATACTTTTCCCTTAGTTTTCCTCTAACACCACAAGGGTGTTTTTCTGCTTTCTCTAAATAGAAAAGCAGAGTACCCCAACTGATTGTTGTTACAGATTTACTAGTTGGCATGATTTGTGACAAGTGCATTCTCCTGTGCTTAAAGGTATATAGTGCCTTTCTAAGCTGTGACCTTTCATATTTGTAGTCAGTGTGACTTGTGTTTACTAGTCACAGGGCCTGAATATCACTTCTGAGTGAATTGATAATGTAGTTAATTGTATGTCAGCTCTTCATCTTGCTGGATAAGCTGTAGTTCATGTAGTCCAGGGGAGAAGAGGTGTAATGACAGACAAAATTATATGGTTAAATTGCAGATGAGGTAGGTTGCTAATTGTTTTGCTTTTTGGCTATATAAAAAATGAAACTATAGCTCAGAATTGTTACTTTCTTGACAAAGTCCTAACAATTTGTGCTAAAACAGAAGCATGTGTGCATTACATCCAAATGGACTGGAGCTAGTTTTTCCTCCCCTCCTATAGGTGTGGAGGGAAGGAAGCTTCTCTTTTATCCTGGCCTATGTGATTGCAGCAGGAGATAAACATGACCTGTGCATGTCCTTTTCTCTCTTTTTAATAGGTCTATCATCAACACGTAGCATTGTGTAGAATTGAAGGCATGCAGAGTCCTACAGTATCAGAAATTATGGCAATTTCTTCAAGACTTGGTGCCTGCAGGCTCTTGCTGGTGGAGTCCAGTAATAAGTATCTTCACATGCGGGTGCGACTAAATATCAGCCAAGATGATGTCATGTATGCACTCAAGGATGAATAAGGCAATAGAGATTTTATTTTTTTAATATGTATAAGTATTTTAAATATTGTCTAATTTTATTTTTTTAAATGATAAAATGTAAATAGTGAAATGTATTTTCTCTGAATACCTTGTTTAAATGTTTAATGTATTAAAGCACTTCTTGTAGAATAAAGAATTTGATTCAAGCATTTTAAAAATATTGTTAAAACAAATAGTTTCATTTAAAATATTTATGTGCTGTTAACGGGTCCTCTTTCAGCTGAGGTGTATGAACTTGAAATCGATTACTTGGCATTAGTAGTGATGTAACAGGTTGTTCTTGTGAAGACTAGCAGTATTTTTGTGGCATTGCAGTATATGTAGCTTTTCTTCATTGACTTTTGTTGAGTGTGAAAGTTGTTATTAAAATGTCCTTGAACTTACACTACTGATGGCAATCAAGTTGGCAATGAAGGCTGAATGTTTGGATTGAGGAGACCATTTGCTGCTACCAGGAAAGTAAAAATACTGGGAGAAATTTGTCATTCAAGTGATCGACTTATTTTTGTTGTTGATTTGAAGCACTATCAAGGATTGCTTCAAAGCACTAGCCTCAGATGCTGCAGGTCTGTTGAAATGTGCTTTCGTAATCGAGTTGTTCACCAAAATACCTTAGTCGCTTGACGATGGATAGTTTGAAAATATAGTAAAACTGTTGCCGTGGAACAGGCTCCCACGCTTGCTCCCGCCAGGCGTCCTCGCTCTCCCGTGGGCCCCACCAGCCCCGCCCCTACTGCTGGGCCCTGCCCCCAGCGCTTCTCCGCGCAGGCGCGCTGCTGCCTTGGAGCCGCGGCCGAGGTGTCCCTGGGCCGGGCGGGCGCTGCTTCACCAGGCGCCTTTACGCGGGCGGCGGGAGGCCGAGGTGAGCTGGGGCCTGCCCGCCACGGGCCGGCCTGTCGCCGTGCCGCTCGCGGCCCCGCGGCGGGAGGCGGCAGTTATTTACACGGCGCTCAGCCTATCGCCTCCGCCGGCTCCTCCCTGCGCCGGGGCGGGCAGGGCTCCGCAGGGGTACAGGGCGGGCCGGGCCTGCCCCGCCCTCACGCGGCGCTGGCTCCGGGGGGGAGGGGGTCTCGCCGTCGTGCCCGTGGATGCGAGCGGCCGTTGCCTGTCCGCCGGGGCAGCGGCGGGTGTGAGTCGCCTCAGGCGGAGGGAGGGGTGCGGCCGAGCCGGGCTCCCTGCGCTCGGGACAGAGGCGGCACTGACGGGCCTAGGCCCTGGGGAATGTGTTACATGGTGTGTGCTCCCCCCTTCCCTCATGGTGGTGGCTGGTGTTCGGGGGTGCCGGTAGAAGCTGCAGGTTGGGGCACAGCCTGCTCTGATTCGCGGTACGCTGATACAGGCGAGGGTACTGACATTCGATTTCATGTGCGCTCAGTCCCTTAGAGACACAATCCTCTGAAATTCATGAACCAGCATGCTTGGCAGAAGACCTAAAAAAAGCCCTCAGGCAAAGGGCCAGGGAGCTGCAGTTGCAAAGCAGGTAAGGAAGGCAAAGGGCCAGGGAGCTGTGGTTGCAAAGCAGGTAGGGAAACCTCCTACTCCTATTGCTCTTCGAGGGTAGTCGTGTTCTGATCGCTTGCTGCTGTTTTCCTGCTAGAATCTCCCATGCATCAATAAGATATTGCAGGACCATGAAAAAAATGAAATTGTGTGGTGCCTGTTTTGCTGTGTTCTCCTTTAGAGTGTTCTTCTTAAACTAGATATCTGATAATGCAGCAGTGGAGGTCTGGCAGGGAAGACACAGTGTTGTAATGCTGTAATCTTTGCGTGAGACCTCGTGACTCATGCTTACAGTAGTTTCCTACCCCAGCTATATGAGATTTAATAATAACCTCACTGACTATACAGAGGGTTTTTCTTATACCTCTAAGAAAACAGAAGTAAGAAGACCAGAATGTCAAATAACAAGTCAGGGGCACATATAGAAGAACATTAAGGGGCTACGCCAGGGACAGTTAATTTCCTGTGTATAGTCATTTTTTTCTTGCAACAGATGGACTGATAAGTCTATGTCCCTCTTCTGTAGCTAAAAGTGAGCTTAGATGTGTCCATGTGTTGGGGTTGTTTTCATACTCTTTACAATTTTTTTTTAGAACTTTTTTTCTGTTTTATTCAACATTTCTTTAATAGTATTAATTTCACTGGAAATGTGCCTTACTGAACAAATTGAGAGACTCAGAGCTAGGACTACTACCCTTGCTTCACTTCCTACACTTGCACTTTGGTAATGAACAGATCACGTCTGCTCCTGATCCATTTTGCACATTGATAAAAGGTGTATGTATGTTCCATAGAACTTGAATCTTTAGATCACCATTATAAATATTTCCTAATTAAATCTTGTCACGACCTTCTTCCCATTCTGTCCAAGACTGCAAATGTATTAGTTTTGTTTTATGGAAGGAAGATGGATAAGGCAGAGGGTGGCTAACTGGCCTGCCCGGTGCCTTACAGGATGTCAAGGGCAGGAGCAGGGCTAGTAAACAAATAGCTGCAGATTTCAAATACTGTTCATGGTCCTTGGAATCAGTGTTTCTCAGCTATATTTCACATTCTCCTTTGGGATTATAAAAGGGTTCAAATAGGCCACAAAATATTTTAAGGCAGTAGCCACCAGCACCTCAGTTCTTGCAGAGCTGAAAAAACGTTCTTATTACTGATTCACACTATTGATAAACTGACAGGCCGCTTCAGCTGCTGGCAGCACTTTAGATCCTCTGGGGCAGGAGAAAATTGTTAACCCTTGTAATAATGACAACTGACTTTTATTCCTTTGCTTGAGAGAAGCTGAACTGCTGCCTGCTTGGCCATGTGAAGACCAGTAAGACAACAGGGGCTTGTGCTTTGAAGAAGTCTGAGGAAAGCTACTCCACCTACCTCATATGATGAATCTAATTCAGTTAATTCATGTTTATAAAAAAGCTTATCATACTTTGAATAAAAATGTTATTTCTGGGCCAGTTAGTATCTTAACAAGCAACATAAAAATTGTGATAAAATGGCATCTTAGAAGATTACCTTTTAGACTAAGACCTCAGAGATTTCTCTGATACTTAGGTCTTTTGGTGTATTTTACAACAGTTGAGTGATAAGCCCCACTACTCCTTAAAATGCTGATTACTGTTATTAATAATATTCCCTGAGATGGTGCGGGTTAGATGATGATCTGTTCCATGCAGTTGGTTGTTTTCTCCAGTGTAGTGTAGGCATTGCTGGGTTTGTAACGGCTATGTTTCTCTGTGTGTGTGCATGTGCTTTCCATGTGTTTATGACTTAGAAACTGAGGTATCACGAAGTACAGAACAGTTCTATATGTGTAAATATAGCTTCTTCTGAGAGATAAGGGTGAAATCTCTGCAGTGTATGTGTGTCAGACATGTATTGTGTGAATGATGATTGAATATTTTTTTAGTTTAGCTGTTACAGGAATTGCCCTGAACTTCCCTAATGATATCTATTTCATGAGGCTCAGTGTAACAGACATAATTTTACTTTACATTGTTAGGTCAGGCTGTTAGATAGGCTTGATTTTAAGAAATTGTTGATTGTCTAGAGTTTTAGAGGGGGTACTTGTGGCTTATTAAGATTTACGTACCTTATGTCAGTTATGGGTGCCGGGTTTGCATTGTTTTGGTAATAGAAATGGTATGATAGTGAGCTTTAAGAAAAGTGAACAGAATCCAGAATGCATGAACATTTTAAAATAATCCATGCAGTGTGATGTTTTTGAGTGCCATCTCTGTTCTAACTGCAGTATTTTATAATTTTTTAAAATTTTTTCTTTTCCCTTGGCTCCAGCTGGGGCTCTTTGTAGATTTCAATCCTGAAGAGATGCTGCTGGGTGCAGAGGACGGTGGGGATGATGGAGACCTAGAAGCAGAGCTTGCCGCTATCACAGGAGCGAGGGTGAAAGAAGGGAAGTCAAAACCAAAAGGGAAAAGTAAGTTAAAATATCTGGATTTTATTTATTGACAATTTGAATAATTTATTAAAGATACCTATTTACAAATAACTGATTGATCTAAAATGTTTTTTCATCACTGATAGAAGCTGAAATTGCAACTACTCTTTCCTTTACTTTGAAAGGTTTAAGTTGTTACTCCACAAAAAGGGGAAGAGGTCTTTTTTTGTCTATGCTCTTGTAGACCTAGGAAAAAGCTATATGATGCCTAGCCAATTTAATGACTAAATTAAGAGATGCTTGTTTAGCGTACGAAGTCATAAAAACGTGCAGTATGTGCTAGATGAACTCAAAATGGAAATTGTGTTTCCTGTGGAGGATGAGTTGTTTGTTGTTTGGTTGCTCTTCTGTTTTTGTTTAAAGACTGAATTTACCAAATGAGAATTATATTTTTAGTTACTTGGAGTCTGTAACTAAAATTGAATACCCTTTTAAGAGGGAAATCCTGGAACTGATGGGATTACTGGGAGGATCCTGTAGCTTGTGTTATGCAGGAGGTTAGAGTGTCTCTTGGAATGGATCGTTACTATTCTTAATATTTTAAGCATCTGTTAATTTTTTCTGATAGTGCTCGCATGCAGCTATGTAGTATTTTACACCTGGTAATCTACTGGTAATCTACTGTAAATCAAGGCTGCTGCTGAGAGGGACAGTCTCTAGTGAGCGTGCTCTACCTCTAAGCTGGTGTACATGTTTACAGAACTGCAGGGTGAGCTGGTTCAGGAAACTGATCTATAAAAATAAGCTTGTGTTGTTATGCTAGGTTTTCAGCTGAATCAGTTCCTTGATCAGGTTTGCTACCTGCCTGTTTGAATGTTTCTGTGGCTGCAAGAGAGGGGTGGCAGCAAGTGGTTGAGATGGCATGAGGAGAATGGGGCCCATCCTTGCTACAGGTATGTGAGCAGATGCTGGAAAGAAGGCTTAGTGTAACTACAGCCATATTTGCAGCTCTGCAGTAATTTGCCTGTAGTATTTGAAGGGATTTCACACAGAGCAGCAGGGAAATTAAGAATTTAAAAATATTGAGGAAAAACTGATAGTCTAAACACTGTAATTGCTGAGAGACGGAGGAGGTGCTTGTATCTAAAGCTAAATTCTAAATAATTTCCATTCTACAGATTTTAAGATTGTATTAAACCCTTAAAGCTAATAAGCATAATTTTGCTAATACGCACAATAGCAGAACTTCTGCCATTGGACATAGGTTACTCATGGTTAAAACATGCAGGATAGTGTTTTGAGGATGAATGTGTATGTCAGGAGCACTTGAATTGTCAGCTTTTCAAGTGCTGACTTCTTTCTCGCCCTGATCATGTCACTTAGTGTTTTTTTGGTCTCTATTCATAAGAGGGAAATGAAACTGTAAAACTAACATTTACTATGCCTTCTAAAGATATGTGTTATGGCTCATAAACCTGTTTTCCAAAATAATTTCTGTTTTCCTGGTAGAATTGGGAGTATATAGATTAGAAGCTCATGGAAGATGAACAACTGGACAGCTGGCACTGGGTTCCCATGGGGCTGGTACAGTGTAGTGATGGGGACATGGTGCATGGTGGAAGCAGGATGCAGGCCGGTGCCTGGAGAGGAGGAGGGTACAGTAAGGGCAGGGGAGAAAACAATCCTATCTGGAGAAGGACAGAAAAAAAGGACTCGGTCCAATACATACCAGTGCTCAGTTCTTGGCTGAGCACAAGGTGCAATAATTGACTCCTGGCTTTACTTTTAGAGCTCTTGGCGGGGGGGGGAGTGCGTGATCTCTCCCTCTAGCTTGAAGATGCAGGCAGCAAAAGCTGTACTTTTGCAACATCTTAAGTACAGAGATCTCTTCTATCTGTGGCTGATAAAATGCCAGTTGGTCAGTCACTCAGGTGTTTGAAACTGTAGCCTCAACTTGCCATACTGGATTAGAGCTGAACCAACCATCCAAGGAGGCTTGGTTGGCTTTTTTGCCTCTAGTGGGGCTTCATGGAAGGAACACTCTGACCCTTGAAGTACAACCAGTTGCCTTTGAATATGTTGATAGTTAAGGAAAATGTGGTTGGCACAGTGTGAAGTAGAGATGAGAACTCGGCAAGGAGGAGTTAAGTAGAGTTTTCAGGGTGAAGACTAGAAGCTTGAAGAGAAATTGCAAGATAAAGTAGCCAAGAAAGATTTGGAAGAGGGCAAATCTCATGGGCATGAGACAGCAATGCAGAAAATGCGGAAGTGTAGTTAGAGAGGCAGAGGAAACAGCACTTTTTCTGATTTGCTTAGCAGTTGTCTGTGCCAGTGTTCTGCTGCTGCTCTTGAGATCAGAACAAGTATGATGCCTTGATTTGGAGCATTCTATTTTCATATACCAAGTGTGACTTTGCAGTGGTGTTTGATGTATGAAACAAGTAGTTTCTCAAGGTAGAAAGATTTTCTTGTCTTCCTTTCTTGCTGTCTTCACACGTGGATAGTTTGCTGTCCCTCCTTGCTTTGACGTGTTAATAGCCAGTAGTTTGGCTTAAGGCTTGTGTTGTTCAGTATGTCTCTAAAATTGATGTTAATATGCATTATCAGATTCAAAGGATAAATACATAGCTAGTTTAACATGAGATGGAGAGAGAGAGGCATTCTTGTGCCTAAGAAATTGAGAAAATGGATCAACTGTTGGAGTCTCGAGCATAATGTAGACCCTATACAAAATTCCAGTGATTTAGTGAGTTGTAGTTTGATTGGGAACTCTTTGAGCGCAGCACTATTTTTGGTAAATGCCTTGAACTTTGTTCTGATTTATGGCTGTATGTGCTGTTGTAATACACACCATGACATATTTTTTGGCTTTGAAAGAAAATGTGAGCAGAAATTTTACTGGCAGGTGTGCCTGGGATGTTCAATGCAAGTGTTTGCATCTCATGCATTTAACTGTTGGTCTAACTTGGATCTTTGGGAACTAGAGTACTCAAAATAGAGTAACTCAAAAAAAAGAAATAGTTTGTTGGCACTTAGGGATGGATGGATGTGGACCATATGTGTTCCATGTGGAGTCAGAATTTATTCTGTCAGTCAGGGGCTATACCAGGAGTGAATTACATTTTATTAAGGTAATAAACTGACATGAGACAAAGGACACAGGAACAGAAAGACCTGACAAGGATGCTGAGTCCAGGCCTTTTTAATGTGGACAATCATGTCATAAATACCTTTCATAAATATCTAGTGTCAGCTTAAAAATAGTTCAGATGTTTTTTCCTGCTGGGGACAGAGGCTGCTCTAGTAATTCCCTTTCATAGATAGAAAGTTCTAATTAGATTGATTCATCAACAGTTTACATTCATTTTCTCTTGTGCCACCGTTGATTTTTATCTTAGCTGAGGAATACAGTTTTGATGTAACATCCGAGAATAGTATTCTTCTCCAACTTTTCCTTGGAAAATTGAAGTCTTCCATAATGACAAAGTTTTTGTTACTAGCTATTTTTCTAAATAGTATCAAAGAAGTACTTATCAGTGTCTTAAATCAGCCTAGGAGCTTGAGGTGACTTCTAGTAGTTTTTCCTTGAAGCAGTTGTTTCATCCAGTCCTACTTGTCTTTCTTACACAGTCTTAAATGTCATTCCTGTGCAAATCTACCACAGTATCTTTCTCTTTTGTGTCCATGCTTTCTGAGCACTGTTATGTCCCACCATACCTGCTAGTCTATCGCACTGCTTATGGTTTTGCTGTTAAGGCTCCTTATATTAGTAAACAGGCACTATTTCTCCCTGAGATCTAATTTCTGAGCTAGGTTATTGGATGCAGTCATTTTCCTTGTCTTATTGCCTGCCTTGACTGTCACTCTCAGGAACACTAGTATTGTTTTTTTCCTGGAAGTTCATTTCCCCGGTCTTTGCCCTTTATTCACCTCATTTACCTGTGACACTATCCAATAAAGGGGAAGCAAGAGGAGAAGTCACTGCTGTCTTTCACCTGGTAGCAACTCCTTTAGAATTTCCTGGTAGACAGTAAGTTGTCCATGGGACAGCAATGTGCCCTGGTGGCCAAGAGGGCCAGTGGTATCCTGGGGTGCATTAAGAAGAGTGTGACCAGCAGGTGGAGAGAGGTTATCCTCCCCCTCTACTTCACACTGGTGAGGCCTCATCTGGAGTATTCTAGGCTCCCCAGTTCAAGAGAGACAGGGAACTTCTGGAGAGAATCCAACAGAGGGCTACGAGGATGATGAAGGGACTGGAACATGTCTCGTATGAGGAAAGACCGAGAGACCTGGGGCTGTTTAGTCTAGAGAAGAGAAGGTTGAGAGGGGACCTTATCCATGTCTATAAATATCAGAAGGGTGGCTGTCAGGAGGATGGAGCCAGTCTCTTCTCAGTAGTGCCCAGTGATACGATGAGGGGCAATGGGCACAAACTGCAGCATAGGAAGTTCCACCTCAACATGAGGGAAAACGTCTTTACTGGGAGGGTGACAGAGCAGTGGAACAGGCTGCCCAGAGAGGTTGTGGAATCTCCTTCTCTGGAGACCTTCAAAACCCAACTGGACATGTTCCTGTGCAACCTGCCCTAGGTGATCCTGCCTTGGGAGGGGGCTTGGACCAGATGATCTTCAGAGGTCCTTTCCAACCCCTACCATTCTGTGATTCTGTGATTTATGTCCAGTGACTGCATAACTGTTACTTAGGGTTTATGGCTCCTTGCGGTTTCTTTTTACAGCTCCTTTGCCCATGGATCATATTGAAAAGATGGCTGCAGAGTGCATGAAGGACCTGAATGAAGATGAGGAGGAAGAAGCAGATGATGACGACTTGGAGAAAGATACAGACCTGTTGGTATGCATAACTTTGCTGGCAAAAAAATTTTAGTATGTCTTTGTTGTTGTTTTTTTGCATTAAGCAAAAATGTCTGCTAATTGTATGGTTAGAAGCTAAAATATTGAAAATATCCATTAGATATAAGACTTTGCCGGATCCAACCCCCTGCACCAGAATAAGAGAGTTTCCTAACTAACATTCATATATGTGAGGGTCTTAGAGAAGTGGGGGAAACAGCGGGAATCCCATTGCATGTCAGCTGGTGAAATACAGCCAGGGACATTCTTCTTAAAGTGATGTCTGGCACCATTTTGCTACTTGTACTTTTGCTACTTACTAGTAGTGCTTGGCCTGAGGCAATACCGCCTGTGAAATTATTTGTCATTTCAGTGAGTGATCTAGTTGGCAGGATTTAAGGAAGGAGAGTTAGGCAGTGGTTTTGACTGCTATTGTTAATAGATGCTTTTTGGAAATTGCAAATTTGGGTTTGAATGCTATTTCACTGTAAAAGTACTTGCAAACTTGTGTGGTGATCCTGGAGTTGCAGTGTGGCTTTTGAGTGGTATCTGGCTTCCTGTTGTGAATACAAGTAGAACCAGTTTCATTTAAAAATTAAAACTTAAAAAAAAAGACCAGAATATAAAATGTTTAGACTCTCTGTTTGGGTTAAAGGTCCATCCAAAGGCTTTGGAGCTTGAGATTTGATTTTTATATAGTCTTTTGAGGGAAAAGAAAATTTTGAGGAAAAGCCTTTTGTTGGCTTTTACTTTAGGCAGAATTGCAGGAAGTTCTGGGAGTGGAAGGTGAGACAGGAAGCTGTGAGGATGAAACGATAGCAATGGAGCCATCCACAGCTGAACCAGAAAATGAGCAACCTGAACTGCAACCACAGGTAGGTAAGAGCTTCATGTTCCTGACAGTTTTGCTGAATCACTGTTGTCATGCAGCTTACACAAGGGTCACAAACAAGGATCTAGAGAGGTGGTCTTGTCCTCCAATGGAAGAACAACTACGCTATTGCTATCTACTCTGTGGAAACCAATGTTCTATTGATATGGGTGAATTTTTTGCTTTGTTCAGAGGATGATTTTTAATGTTAGCATAGAATTGAGGAGGTAAACAGTTGGAATCAAGCATGTCTTGTCCCTCATTATGCATATAATCATGCAGACTGCAGTTCAGGCTTCCAGAGTTTGTATCTTCCCCCTCAGAGTATTGAGCAGTGTGCCAAAATTGTGAGACTTGTTATAACTCAGCATCTTTGACATCGTTGTGGATTTTTTCTCAGTGGCATTAGCTTTCTCAGCTTCATTTGGAAATCCTCATGCAGTCAGATCCTTTATTCAGTTACTGCCATGTTTCTGTTTTGTGCTAGATTCCAGTGCCCTTGTGCATTGGGCCCATTAATAAATGGGTCTGAGAGCGTTTCTATAGAGATAATGGCAATAATTACATCAGTAGCCATCTGAAAGGTCTCTGTAGCTGTGGAGTGTTTGCAAGTAGCTACTCATAACTTTGCTTAGGCTGCTTTTGTCACTGAACTAATTCCGGGGTGTAGAAGGAGGAAAAAGAGCTCTTGTAGTAAAACCAGGTTGAAGAAGCCCAGAAGGGAGTAAACTAGCATGTTTTAAAAATACGAAAAGAAAACATCAAGATTTGTGCCAAAATACCTTTTCACACCCTCAGTTGTGTGGTGTTTGAGAGACTTTACTGTTCTCTTCACCTACTCCCTAACCACATGGCTCCAATTACCCTGTGACTGTGAGTTTTCTAAATGTCTCCACCCATTCTTCTCTATTACGCCTTTGAGAGAAAGCCCAGAGGTGGATCCAGGGCCCGTTAGCGTAGTACAAGTGCTCCTCTGTTTTACAGACTGTTTCATCCTTGCACTCTTGATTAACGGCAGTGTGTGTAGAAGAGGAGTATTTGTTTTTCAGTGCTGTGAGAAAACTCGTATAGTTGGATGAAATAAGTTTTCTTGACTTGTTTTGTTTCTTCTGAGACCACCCCACTTCCTGCTGTTACCAGTGAGCTGCAACAGACAATAGAGAAGAGAATTGCTAACTATAGGACAGCAATTTCTAACGCAAAGGAGTCAGATGAGAGTGCCAAAATACGCCGATACGAAAGAGGCCTTAAGGTAAGTTGGGTTCATCAGGTATGTGAATGGGGGGGAGGCAAAGTCGGTTCTCTGAAGTGTAGTTCAGAGTATTTCTAGACTGTGTGAATTTATTGAAAGGGGACAGAAATTCTAATATGCTGTCTTGAGTTACTTTAAAAACATGTCTTGTTACTACCAATCTGATGTAGCAAATACATGGATAAAGTGTAACTTCAAATGTCTTTTGTGCATCATCTTTGTTTCTGTTGAATGTGGCTAATGGTAGCTGGAGGCAGTGGTTGTGCTAAATGCTGATGTTAAACCCACCTGTCTAGATCTGAATTTGGCCTATGATGTCTGTTCAGTGTTACCTTAAAGCAAAGTTCAGGAGCATGTATACCTTCCAGTGCATCACTGATGCCTTCCCTCAGGTACTAACCTTCAACTCTATTCTGTGAGACAAAGGAAGGTGATACCTTTCCCTGAGTATGTTAGTTGTGACTGAAAATGAATGGAACAGGATTTTGCATTAAGGCAATTAAAAATTGCAGCAAGGAGTGGTTTCTTCAGCTTTGCATCTTTGCAGGCAGGTGGCGTGCTTGTAGTTAGTTCGTAGTGCCTGGTGATTACCACTGGGCAGAGTGCCTCTATTTCCCTGTTTGCTTTCATCTGGTCTCCTGCATCACCTCAGACAGCAGCCAGCTCTGTCTTGTTGAGCAAAGCTTTAGAGCTCAGCACTGTACACTGAGGGGAGAATGTAATGTCTCACTATCTACCAGGTGCCTTAGGGTACAAAGGGAATGACTGAGGCCAAACCCAGGGGAGGAAATGCACAAGAAAAGAGATGTCTGTGTGTGTCCACTGCCTGCTAGGTCTGAAAGGAATGTACATGAAACCACCTGTCCTTTCAGAGAGCAAGAGGGGATAGGCAAACCATCTTATTTCATACAATAATGAAGCTTAGTGGGCTGTTTGCTACTTCCTTTATTTTTCAAGGTAGGGAGTTTCCCTGTGCCTAAGCAGTGTAACTAAGGATAATAGACTAGATCTTGCTTCGCAGCTCACCATTCCTTAATTAGCAAAATGACATGCCAACAAATGGTGTACAGTTATCTCTTGTACTTAGTTCTTGGAACTGTGAACTTTAATCTCAGTGTTTAATTCCATTTCCACTCAGTCTGTCATCCCACACGTGGAGGAGAGCGAGCTGTGTGTGGGTTGCTGTACTGGTCTGAACCCCAATCTCACATGCAGTCAGTCCAAAGTATCTCTGCCACTGTTGCTTAATAGGTCAAACAATGTCATGGCTAACCAAAAATAGCAGTGATTCTGGCACTGATGAGATTTTGTTGTTGTCTTTCTGTGCTTCCATATCAGTTTCTGTGGAAGGTGAAAGAAGTAAAACTTTTGTTTTGGCTGGTGGTCTTTTGTCTGAACCTTAAATTAAAAAAAATAACAATACTGAGGAAGGTAATATTTGTGGTGGAAGAAGAGTTTTAAAGAAAATGAGCAGCAGTTAAACCATGTTACAGATGGTGAGAGCTTCTTGCCATAGGTCACCAGCTAAAGGTCCATTTCCTTTGTTAGTATTTAATATCTTTCCTCATTGCATTAACTAGATATGCATACTCCTTCCTTCCCTGAATCCACATAGACAGTGACATTTCAGAGTAGTGTATTTTATTTTGTTTTAAAGACATAAAATCTGTCTACAGTTGGCATAAATTGCTTCCTTGATGACGAAACAGAGTGGGCCACATTTGCCATCCAGTAATTTTAGGTGTTGAGGTAATTGCAATTACAAAGGGTGGGTAACAAGTCCTTTGCATTGTGTTGCTCTGATAACTGGACACCTCTTACTAGTGCTGAAGTAGGCCCTGCGGAAAAATAGGGAGCTAAAGGGCAGCAATTTGTGGTGGTGCGTGTAATAGATTCCATCATGTATAAGGGAATGAATTTGTGTTTTAATGATTTTATGCTAGTAATATGTTTAATGAAAATGCCTATCGACTTCGCTGTTCCATCTCTGCCAGACACTGGAAACCATGATGGCTGCAGTGAAGAAAGGCAAAAAAATCAATGAAGAAGAAATGCCACCTCCTGTTGCAACAGGAAAGAGTTCTCACTTATCTCAAGCCACGGGAGCGGAGCTAGAGAGTTCAGGAGATTCAGTCAATGTCCTACCAGAGAGTAAAGCTGAGTCTGCAGCAGGTGATGAGCCGAAGACCTCTCATGAGACAATGCAGCATCTGGAATCAGAGTCTCTACAGGGTCATGCTGCTTCTAGTCCTACTATGGAAACAGGTACCATGATCTAAGAGGGTAAGCAGTTGCAACACTGATTCAATGCTATGTCTTTCTTGATACTGGTAGTAGTGTAGCAAAGCACTGTTTATGTTGAGTGGGATGCTGAATTTCTCGCAGTGGAGTCAGTTATTGTTATAGAGCTCTTGTATGCTCCATATCAGTAGCTTGCACTTAACATTTCACGTGCCTCAGTTTCTCCTTCGATATTGTGACATGTGGAATCCCAAGCTTCAAAGAGTTCTGAGATACTGACTAAAAGATTTTTATTTTTTTTTTAACTGGGAAAAGTGCGATTATTATGTCTGTAGTATTTCTGGACACTGGAGGAAAATGACTTTTGGCGGACGACTGTGTGATTCAAAGCAAAAGAGGACAAATGCAAATTGGTTGGAATAGATGGACATAGCAAGGGATGTACATCTTGCATGCTCTGTGTAAGTCTCAGCATTGTTTCATTCTCGCAGATCTCCAGAAGAGCAGCACACGAGCCATACTACTTATGAGGCAGAAGGAGTATAAATTAGCAGCTCTAAAAGCCAAGCAGCAAGGGGACCTGGAGAAAGCAAAGGAATACATGAAGACAGGCAAGGTAAGCACAAAGAAATCCTGAATGCTAAACATGCCCTGTGCTGTAGCCACATAAATTGTCAAATATTCATTGTGTCAGCTACCAAGAAGTATAAATCTTCTGTTTTTTCTGCATTAGAAATTTAATGTGGTCTTGGAAGCTTTGGACAGTGGACAGCCGATAGACCTCCAAAATATGCCTCCACCTCCTCAGGGTAAGGCTTATCTTACAGAAATGCTTTTAGAAGTCTCTCTGTGCTGTAACAGAATGATTCTGCATTTGATTGCAAAACTATAAGAAGAATTGAAGATCACTTAGGTCTGAGGCTTACTGCATATTCGAGTTCTAATCAAGACTAATGAAGAAAAATGAGGTATCATTATTCATATTGAAGTTACTCTCTGTGAATTACACGTGCAAGTAGGTATTTATGTCTAATATTCCTATTTTTCTAACTTTAGATAATAGCAGCCAGTATTTGAAGTGGAAGGGAAAGGGTAATGGCACATTCTTAAAGTTTACTGTAATATTTGATGGTGTTATGTGTTTCAACTGAAGTTCATAACGTTCAGATTAAGAGATTAACAAACAGATTGTAGTGCAGTAAAATCTGAATCTTAAAGCAAGTAACCAATATTAAAGGTACTTCTATACTTGTAAGGGAGTTGGTTTTTTTCAAATAGATGTAGTATCACCACTGACAATTAATATTTGGTCTGTGCAACTCAGTGTTTTAAAATTTAGCTTAGTAGATCATTTTATTCTAAGAAAATAAATGCCAGATTATTTTACTTAATAAATAATGAGATTTATGATTTCTTAAGTTATAAACTGTTCACCGAAGGGCATTAGATATAATGCCATGATATAATCTTGCCTTAAAAAGTGCAAGATTTTTGCAGTGGATGTTTTTGTAGTCTTCTGAAATAACCACTGTTATACAATGCCAGAAACTTGGGTGTCTGAATAGATGGTATTACCTGCTTCCCTTTTTCAGCACATCTTTTGTTACTAGGATATTTTAGTCAATTAGCAATTTTGTTCACTCTTTCCATCTGCCAAAATACCAAGTTATATTTTTGGGAGAGAATTCTTAGAATACTTGAACTGGTTTTACTTCCCCACACACATCCCAAGCAGGACCAATCTAAATTAAATCGGCATTTGAGATTTTCCTATTATTCAGAGAAAATACTTTATAATAGAACCTCAGACTTATCTAGCTATGCAGATACTGTTTTGAAGACAAAAAGTTTTCAGGAAGATGATGCGATCAAATTGATGGTTTTCTGAGTTACATAGTTCCATAAACGTGCTGTTCATGGAACACGCTGTAAAACTTCCTGCTTTCCTTGCTTTGCAGATCTCGAAAGCCCAGGAAAGGTACAAGATGCATCCGAGCAAAACGTAGCAGCTCCAGTGGGAATCTCCCAGGATCTTACAACACCTGAACTTGGTACCCAAGAAGCTTCAGGTAGGACTTTTGGATTTCTCTATTAAGCCCTAAAAAGTAGCACAGCTGGAAGGCACGTTAAGCTCTGCCCTATCCCTCTGAACTGCAGCAGAATCGAGTAAACCTATCTAGTGTTCCTGCATATTGTTTGCTGCTGATCTCATCTTTTGATGAGATACTTTTGTTCTGTATCAGTAATGGAAGTAAAAGTTAATAAATTTTCTTTAGAATAGTTGTATTCATAATAAGACTTTGCAATGATGTTTTTATCTCTGCAGAAGGTAAGGAAGGGGAGGAAAAAGGTGGCTTATATGTTTTGGAATCTGAATTATATGGCATTTTATTGTCTTTCTTACTTCAAGCTTCCCTGCAGCAGCCAAAAACAGTGCTGGAAGCGTTGCAGCAAAGACTTGAGAAGTACAAGTCAGCAGCAGCACAGGCTAAAGCAAGCGGGGATGATCGGAAAGGCAGGATGCACGAGAGGATAGCCAAGGTAAAATGGAAGTGTAGCAAGCTGCTTGCATCCAGCAAAGCCATTTGAATTAGTTCTCTGGCTGAAGATCTCTTCAAGGCTGACATAATTTGTTTATTGTCCTTCTGTTTGAAAAAAGCTCCAGTAGGGAAGCTGTAAAGCATTCGGAAGAAGGAAGAAATAGAGACCACGCACATATTCCAGCAAAATGCTGTGTATTCTGCAGTATTCATGCTGGTTAAAAACAGATGATTGCTAATTTATAGTCAACTCCATTTTATGTCTTACTGAGTGCCTTTGATTACAGCAATACCAGGATGCCATAAGAGCCCATAAAGCAGGGAGAAAAGTGAATTTTTCTGAGCTGCCTGTTCCTCCTGGTAAGTGTGAATACAAAATGTCCTAATACCAACTTCTGTATATCTACTGGGCTCTGAAAGAGGTGTGCAGATACTGCCGCCTCATCCTGTGGAACAGCTCCTCCTTTTTCTCAGCAAGTAGGCTGGCCTTGCTGTGTGATGGTATTGTGAAACTGTTTATTAATATGCTCCCAAACTTTCACACTGGTGAATATTGCTGACTATTGACCGCCTGTTTGACAGCATTGTAACTTAAAACTGGCGCTGTTTGAAAAGTTAAACAACTTAACCATGGGCAGGTGCTGAAAATGTTACCTGTTTGTCCTCTGCGCCAGCCCTCCTAGAGGAAAGAGTAAACTTGGGATATACGGGCTTCTTAGTTTACTGGAAGAAGATTTTTGAAATTGAAAAAATTTGCTGATGTCCCCCATTCTATTGATTCCCAGCAGGGGCCTCAGAACTCTATATTTAATTAATCATCTTGAAACACCTGACAAGTCAGATCAGTATTGCAGCTCTCATGGCTGGTAAAAGTAGACTACAGAGATAAAGCAAATCATGCCTGTGGTCACACTGAGACGATGACAGTGGCAGAAACTGAACCTGCTTCTTGAGACTCTGTTCTTTTTATCTTCTTCAGGACATATAGTGCTGTGTCTGTAAAAATTTGGGCAAGGTTATCTATGAACGCTCTACCTCTGGTTTGCATGATACTGTTTCTCCCCTAGGAAGCATCATTCCTTCTATCTTGTGCCTGATGTGTTCTTCTGAAAAGATACAGTTAACACTGTGGAGTGGTGCCTTGATTTTTTAAGTTAGAAAAGGAATGTGGACCTTGTGGCTTTTTTGTCACTGTCAAATGTGGCAATGGCAAGCACTGTAGTAGTAGTAAAGTAGGCAGTGCCAGCTCTATCAGGCCATGTACTGCTTTGAAGCTGTCCCTGAAAAGCAGTTTAGCACCCCTTGTTCTAGAATGTGATCCATTTCTTGGTAAATACCAGTTTCTGTAAGAGTGAGGTACTCCATTGAACACCTCTGAAAATATGGATAACTCTTCAATTTCCTTACACGTTAGCTGCATGTCTTTCCACCATCATTTAGAGGCCATATGATTTACAGTGAAGACAACCATCAGGCAGTCACTGAAACCAGGAACAAGATTATAATGGACTGGCAGTGCATTTCATTGCATCTGGAGGATGATAAGTACCAGCCTTGACCTCCTTGGAGACACAAATGCTGCTGAGTAATGGATCAAATGTCACACAGGGGCAGCAGCATAGTAGTCTGTGTTCTGCCTGCCTATGTACCTCAAAATTGTTCTGTCCCCATAGCAGGCCATCTCTAGGTTTAGAAGGAGTTTAGTCATTATTTCTTGGCACTTCTAATGAGTCTGGCAACAAGAATACTTGCTACATATTAATGAGATAAATCTTATTAACAGACATCTTATAGTAGTGGCTCTGGGTCTCTGTTGTTTGAAACCAACACTGAACTGGTAGTGTGGAAGTGAGAGTTCATCTCCCATCATCAAGCCTTTCTCCTATCCTTAAAAGGATAATAAAACAATGAAAAGGATTGTTCTTCACATAATTCACATTTAAGTACTGCGATTCTGCCTTACTTTGCAACCTCTGCATTGCAGTGGATTTTCAGTAGAGGCTTAGTGTATTATCCAGATGTCAGCGATGTGTGGTTTATTACTCTATGGGGTAGCACTGATTTTTCTGCTGGACTGTGCAGGTGAGGCAGCAGTGAGAAGGAAGACAAGAGCCAGCAACTTTTTGTACAATCTACTGTCCTCTCGTGCAAAGGAGAGAGACTAAATTCTATGCTGGTTCTGGGGGCATCTCTATTACCAAAGTCTTGAGGTTGTGAGGTTCCTTGGCTAGCTGCCAGTTGCTCAACTTAGAAAACTATGTTCTGTTATTGCATCATTTTAGCATCATGCCTTTAAGCCTGTATATCTGTGACAAATCTGATCTTAAGCCCACTATTCAGACTTTTATCTACCAAAGTATTGTGGCCTTGGCCTCAGTCTAGTTACTCTGAGTTCTGAAATATATTAGATAATAAATACTTGGATAGAAATAGCTTTACAGAAAGAAAAATATGGAAGACAGAACATGGGTCTTATGCAACTCTACTTCTGCATTCCTTTCCTCCTCAGGATTTCCCCCTCTTCCTGGTGTTGCAGTAACAGATGGTGACAGCACAATAGCTGCTGTTCTGGAAAGTGCCAGCAAGCTGGCAAACATGGAGGAGAATGATGAAGAAGAGGAGGTTAGTATTACTTAGAAGGATGTGTAAAAGTTAAAATGCTGCCTCTTGTGGTATGCAGAGATGAGGATTTCCAGTCAAGCAAGGGTACTGAGATGAAATACATTTCCCAGCAGTCTGAAGACTTAGTAGTAGTTTCAGTTTGCATTGTAGTGTAGGGGACAGAGAGAGATGAGATGTTACTACAGTCAGTACCTACACAGTCTATGAGTCCAGAGTTTGACTCTTTCATAACTATCTTGTATGTGGGTTTTATTTTCAAAGCAAACACTTCAGATCCTGTCACCCCTTCACATTGTTCTAAAGTATTTAAATCTGTACTTTTATCCTGCATCCCAGTAGCTCCTATGTTTTTGCTTTCCCAGGATGTTCAACACTTACTGCTTTTTGTCAGGCAGCACCAGCCTGTAGACTTTGGTTTGATTTCTCTATTTTTCCGGATTTGATTGCTGATTGTTTGTGCTTTGAACTGGAGTTTAAAAGCTTTCAATAGCTTTTAATGGAGAGAATTCCTAGATGATGATTTTTCTGCATGCATCTGCTTTTTTTGAAATCACTGCCTTGTTGAATGTTCCTTTTGCCCCTTCTATAGCAGAGGTTTGATGCTTGCATAGGTCAACTACCTACTGGCATGGCATGGCTCATAAACCTCCAGAAGTTAAAATTTGCTGTCGGAATGTTATGCTCCCTTCAAAAGTGATGCCAGAAGGCTGATGCAGCCTGATAATAACCTTGGTGGTTGGTGCTTGAGATGCTGTCCAAATGATTTTATGCATTTAATATGAAATTCTTTTTGTTACACTAGAATGAACCTCTGACGCAGGCCCCAGTTGCCAAGAAGCCTGCTCAGCTGCCTGGAAAGCCGACTCAAGTTGTTAAGCCAATTACAGTGCCATCTGCTGTAGCTGAGGAGGAGAGCTCTCCTGAGCACGTGAAACCAGCTACATCACCCTCCACCCTGGACAAGGCAGAGTCAATGGATCATCTCCCTCCAGCTGGTAAGGTGAAGGGATCATCATTCCCAGTGACCCATGTGCAAGTAGTTTGCACTAGTTTAATACGTTGGTAAAGACTTATTTTCATTATATTTTCATTTATATTTATGAGTCAGCCTGTGAATGGGTGGCATAGGTTTCCTCTGACAGGAGCCTCAATATATGTGTCTGCTGGAGGGCAAATCCAGATCAGCCATGCAGATCATAGAGGCAGCATGTGTAATTATAAGGGTGATTGAGTTTTTAATTAATTTTGATGTAACAAGTGAATCGATTCATAATGTTTAACTCTGCTCACAGTTGAACTCTACATATATTCTCATTAAAGTGGACAGCTTGCCAGTGTGAATTATTCATTGATACAATGCAGCTTCAAACAGTGATTTCTGCCTAGGGCTTCATCCAAGGATCTCAAACTAGCATATAGGCAGTAGTTCATCAGTCTCTAGTCCTCCTGTTGCTAAGGTCACTAAACAGTTGTCTGTATGAGATTAATTGTACAGATAGTAAGGGGCAGCCACAACCTCACGGTGTGATTTGGGCACACACCAGCAGTGTTCAGGCTCTCGCTGTTGTCATGCCTTGACTGTAATCCCATCCTTCTGCACTGCGTAGCTCCTTCAGGACAAAGCAGAACTGCCTAGTGGGCTGACGCAAGTTCTTCTGCAGAGTGCGAAGGCATTTCACAGTGCCACTGTGATTAGCTCATAACTCTTCTCTCTAGAAAATTCCATGGCTTGTTTTATAAAGACCACTAAAACATAGTAGTTGTCCGTTTTGGCTTTGAAAATCTATGAATCCTCAGGAGTTTGTTTTTTTTTTTTTTTTTTTTTGCAATTTTAGCTGACGTATTAATCTCTGGAGTGAGTTGCCCTAGACTTAAGCTGGGAAGGAATTGATAATACCTGGTCTCTGGAGAGTAATCTCTCTTGGGTATTTCAAGTATTTTAAAATAAGACCAATAGGTGCAACAAGAACCTGGACAGATTCATCCTGACATGATTTTCACAATTAGTGAAAATAGTACTTCACTATTGTAAAGCTATATTTCACTAGGCAAAGTGCATTCTGTGATCCAAATGTTTACCTCCTTCCCCCCAGAATTACAAAGTGCAGCTTACAGCTGCCCATAGTTGATAAATCTCTCTTTCTCTTGTCGGAGTGCACAAGGCATAAGAAGGTATGGGAGTGGAGCAGTTGCACTTAAGGCCTATACCAGCAAAGTCAAGGAGCCAAGATCAGTTGGATTAATGGCATTGCTCAGTCCATTCTCCACAGATTTTCTTTGAAAATACCTGTGCTCTATGTCTCAGCCTTACAGAGCACACTGTGGGTTTTGTCTCAGTGGAATCTGGGCTAGCTACCTTGTCTAATTATTTTGGTTTTGGCCAACTGGGCAAACTGCTCACAGCAGCAGGACAGCAGGCTCTTTTGCAAGGATGGGAATAAGTTGATTGTCATCTGACAGCAGCGAACATAGTGTGAGAGTCATTGGTATGTTTATTTGCTGAGACAGGCACCTCTTGCAAGCGTTGTTTAGCTCATGCGCAAGTATAGTGCAGTGGTGAATACAATATGAGTATCCTTGGAAATGGCTGTAATCAGTTCATGCTGTACCATTTCCTAAGTGAGGTGTAAGAAGAGACAGGATGCAATGTAAAGCAATCTTTTTGTGATTTGTGTGGTTGTCCTCACTGTTTTGGGAAGGAAAGAGGAGACCCGAGAATTTTTAAGAAACTAAGATGGCGAGGAGTTACAAATAAGCAGAGGTGGTATTTCTGAATGTGCCTGCACATTGGTTCATCTGGGCTTTTTTTTCCTGATAGATCGGGGGAGAGGGAAGCAATGACTACAGAAGGTGCTTATATAATTCATTGTCTCTTAGAAGTTAACATGTCAAGCTGAAAGTTTGAATTCAGCTTCTGCTTTGGACCAGTCAGCTGTACTGGAGTCTGTCTCCTGACTACAGATAAGGGGCTGTAATTACTATTGTGACTCTTGTCTT